>NC_140591.1:1140529788-1141164463 GCF_964204655.1 Triturus cristatus
ATGCACAAAGGACGATGGAGGATAGAAGGAAGGGTCAGGACCTGTGCACAGACAAGAAAGTTCAGGGGAAGGGACCTCACAACAGACCACACGGGGCAGGCAGGAGGATCAGTTGCAGCACAACAGACCAGGGAGGGCAGAAGGGTGTGGCAGTACAATGGACCATGTAGGACAGGAGGAAGAGGATAGGGGCATGGCATGTGGACAGGCAGGGTGGAGGTGGCAGGGAGAGGTTACAGTCATCTGACAATGCTAGGCAGGTGGGAGGGGAGTGGCAGCTCAACAGAACACTCAGAGTAGATAGGAGTGGCAGGTCAATGGGACATGGTGGGCAAAAAGGATGGAGCAGGGGCATGCACAAAGACATCGGAGGGCAGGGGGAAGGAGAATAGGGGCAGCAAGCTAAGCACAGAGTTTAAGCAGGAGGTCAATGATGGGGCATAGAATTGGGCAATGGAGGGCAGGAGGAGTGGACTGGTACATCATACTAAATTGAGGGCAGTGGCAGCACATCAGACCATGCATGGCAGGAGGGAGGAGGCTAGTCCATGGATTCACACAACAGAGGATAGGGAGGAAGGGGATGGGGCAGCAAGCTAACTGTTCGGAGAAGGCGGGTATTAGGAACTTTATTGTTTTTAAAACATTGTGTCTGTGCGAACTACTTAAAATATGAACAAGTATGCAGCATAATCTCACTTTTATTCAGGAAGAAGAGGACGTTTGTGACTGTGACTCCGGGCTCACTTGGCAGAAACACCCCCTGACCCTCCACCCCCTATCGCAAAATGTAATGCCCGTGAAAAGGGTAGGTGAACACAGTGTTATATAGAACATAGTCCTGAGAGCACGATTGAAAATGAAAACTAGATATAGTGTATGGTATAAACTATGCACCAAAAAGTGTGATATAAGATGAACCGGGCTTGAAATATAATATGCAATACATTGTGCGCAATGACAGATTCATTGGAGAGCGCGAGATAGCACAGGCACTAGCGCGTGCTATGCGATATGCGCCTTGGAGTGTAATATGCACAGGGCAGTGTTGTGTAACCTAACTAGTCTCTAAAGTTGTAATATAAAATATGTGCTGGGGAGTGTAACGTTGCATATGCACTGTGACAAAGATATGGATCCCAGATTGTAATATGTATGGCATAGCACTGTGCGTTATAACATAGGCATCGAGAAAGGCACGTTAGATGGGGCAATATAACCCGTGCGAAGACAAGTGTGGCATGACATATTCACGGGGTGGTGTTACAGTGCACATGGGCTAGAGAGTGTCATAGCATATGCACTAGCTAGTGGAATACAACACAGAGGTGTGTGGCACTCGGCAGGCAATGGTGGGTGTAACACAGCATTGGGCTCTGTCAGGAGCACGCTGTGACTCTCAAGTGATGTTCGTCCCCTTTCCAGAGAGTAAAATAAAAAGTATTACACATCCGGCAGTGGATGTGTGTTTTATTAACCGTGAGGGGGGTTTCTTGCATAGTTTTGGTCGAATTTTTGTCGAATCCCCTTTGAATGGCTTGGTGTGCATGTGTATTAAATGTGCCCGTCAATAGCTACCCATGTTTGTATAAATAAACGACAAGGGTGTCTACCAGGATTAGGCACGGTAGGGCATCAGACATGTCAGAGCTTCACTAGTGGTGTAAATACATTCCACGTGGATTCATTGCATGCATAGTCGCCTTTTAATGAATATCACGCAAATCGTCATGGTGATGGTACGTACGGTTTGTCCAGCATGTCCTAGGTGTGTCTATAAATATATATTTTTTAAAAATAATAAAAAACAGTGGCCGGCCCTGGGGATTGGGGTCAAAAAAATATAATTAGGAGACTGGCCCTGGGGGATGGGGTCATCAGGGCCAATAAATTAGAATAAGAAGGGGAACCAAACAGCCCCCCTTCTTAAAAAACTAAAATAAATAAAAGACTGGCATCGTGCCGGAGGCCATGCCCCCTCCGTGCAGCACTCTGCAAACGCGCCCCCAACAGGCATCTCCAGTATGCGCCAGGGAGCTGCGCTGCAGCCAGGTGTTCTGAGGCCAAGCCCCTTTTTACACCTCTCTGCAACGCAGCTCTGTGGCGCTTACTGGAGGTACCTAGTGGTCTAGTTTGACCCTAGGGACCCTTAGGATTCAGGGGGACTTAACCTCTTAACTTAGAACAGCCACAGGGCGCGTTTACACAGTGGTGAAGGGAGGGGACGGGGCCTGAGGTGACGTGTGCAAACACGCCCTATGGCACGTTTTAAATTGGGGATATAATTTCCCTTCAATACTGAGGGCCCCTGGGGGCTAACTAGCCCACCAAGTGCTTCCAGTAAGCGCCACTGAGCTGCATTGCAGAGAGGTGGTCCAGGCCGTGCCACTTTTTACACCTCTCTGCAACGCAGCTCTGTGGCACTTACTGGAGGTACCTAGTGGGCTAGTTGGACCCTAGGGACCCTCAGGATTCAAATGAACCTAATCTCCCAACTAAAAATGGACACAGGGCGTGTTTACACAGTGGTGAAGGGAGGGGACGGGGCCTGAGTTAACGTGTGCAAAAACGCCCTGTGGCCTGTTTTAAGAGGTAGTTTTAATCCCCATGCCCTATTATACACTAGGGGCTTACAGAGGAGGTCATGCTAATCACAGGGGGACCCCAACGCATAATGTTCCCTAGTGTATGTTGGTGTTTTCACTGTATTCTAAGTGTCTTTTAACATAGCACTGGCTCTAGGACTGGTTAGTCAGACTCAGTTACCACCAGTATCCGTCTGAAAAAGTTGAGGGTACAGGATGATTTTGCAACAAGGCTTCTTTCTGCTCTTCTTTTTGTTCTTTCTGCATGTTATCCTTCTTCCTGCACTTATCTTCGTATTTGAGGACTTCTGTTGCTTCTTTCTGCACTTCTTTTGTTTCTTTCTGTGCATTTTTTCTTCTTTCTTCACATGTCCTATCTCTGTAGGCATAGTTAGAAATTAGCATTTAAAAAACCTTTGAAATTCACAGAAAAAACCATAGGTTTCAGGCACGTTATAGTTAGGAATTAGCATTTAAAAAACCTCAGAAATTCACTGAAAAAACCATAGGTTTCAGGGGTGTTATAGTTAGCTGGACTTTTCACTTGTACAAAACCATTGAAATTCCCCCGTTATAGTTAGTTCAGCTAACTATAACTCGCGCGCCCGCAATGCACTGCTGATGACCTCACATATTACATCACTCATGACATGGTCAGTGACATCACTCATGACATCACTGATGACATCTCAAATGACATCACTGATGACATCACTGATGACATCATCCTTGTGATAGAGTGGCAGACCTCCTCTCACCCTAATATAACCTTTGATACACACATTCAAAAATAGAGACTAAAATTTTCAAAACAATGGACATACCAATACCAGTTACAACAACCTCTTCAGTAATTCTAAGATCCACATACACATCCACTCATTCACCAACAGTCCTATACAGTCACTCATACATGTACTCACTCATCATATGTACTCATACACCTATACATCCTGTTACACAATGCCACTCATCCATAGAGTTACTCACACACATAGTCACTCATGCTAATAAAGAATCAAACATACATTTACTTGCATATACAGTTATACACACACCACCATACTTACTTCTACTGAAACTTACACATACTTAGTCTTTTAAACAATCACTTATAGAAACACATACTTATTCATACAGGAACTCTTTCAATCTCTCACTCTCACATATACTCACATATATACACCAATAGTTACATATACTAGTTTAAAACCTATGTAGTTACTCATAAAGACACTATTGAGACAGTCATTCACTCACTAACACACCCATACACACACTCATCCACCCATACAGTCCTGCACACATGCTGTGTTCAACACATACAAACAGTGAGTCACTCATTCATGCACCTATGCATTATGTAATACCCCCCACCGAACCATGCAGACACTCAGACTGATACTCAAAAAACCAACTAATAACCTATATTGACACCCATGTAGCTACTCACCAACCCATGCAGCCACTTATACACAAAGTGAGAGACTGATACAGATATTTACATATTTAAACATTACTCACTAAGCCATGTATTCACTATGATACACTTAATCAGTCAGTTACACAATCAATTTTTCAAAAACAATTCATCCATTTAGACACTTATATACCCATTTATTCTTCCATCGACCTTGAGATATACATATATAAAACATATTTAATTTTCAGAAAAACACACATTCACTGGATGATGTCATCAGTGATGTCATCAGTGATGTCATTTGAGATGTCATCAGTGATGTCATGAGTGATGTCACTGACCATGTCATGAGTGATGTAATATGTGACGTCATCAGCAGTGCATTGCGGGCGCGCGAGTTATAGTTAGCTGAACTAACTATAACGGGGGAATTTCAATGGTTTTGTACAAGTGAAAAGTCCAGCTAACTATAACACCCCTGAAACCTATGGTTTTTTCAGTGAATTTATATATATATACACATACATAAATATATGTAACACTTTCTATTTAAGTTTACTGGCATGTAAGAGCGCTGGTTTACTAACAATTGATGAATTCAAATTTCTCTAGAATGATCACCCTATGATGCCAGTGGTTTACTTTATTCCCAAGATACATAAAGACAAATGTAAACCACCGGGTATGCCAATAATATCAGCCTGCAATAGCATCATGGAAAATGCAAGTAAATATGTGGATTTTTATTTGCAGGAACACGTGAGAGGTCTACCTTCTTTCATTCTAGATACAGGGGATCAGTTAAGAACACTAAATGAAATTGTTTGGAATCCTGATAATTTGCTTACTTCACTAGATGTCTCGTTCCTATATACGAGTATTCATCATAAGGATGGCATAAAGGCGATAGAGCATTTTCTAAACACCAGACCAATTTGCTTTTATAAGCACAACACAATGTTAATGGCCATGATTACAATTTGTCTTGAGAGTAACTTTTTTCTTTTCCAGAACCAAGTGTTTCAGCAGGTTCGGGAAGTGGCTATGGGGGTCTGTTTTCCCCCAGTTATGCCTGTCTGCACATGGGGCTGTGGGAGGAACAGGTCCTCATGTCCACCTTTGGTGAAATAATGTCAAACAATGTAATAAGGTGGTTTAGATACATTGATGATTTGCTAATAATTTCAAGAGGCACGGCGATTGGTGCCCTACAGTTAATTGAGCAAATAAATAACAACAATCTTAATCTTAAATTTACAGGCCAGATTAGTAATGGGTCTATCTGCTTTCTTGATGTTGAGATTTTTGGTCCAGAATAATCAGTTGCCCACAAGGCTGCATAGAAAACCTACAGCAGGCAATGCTTTGCTACATGCTGCAAATCACCACACTGCCCATCTGATCCGCAGCATCCCTTATGGAGAGATGCTGCAGATAAGGAGAATGTGCAACTCTGACCCTGATTGCAAACAGCACAAAATGAATGCCGAGGTAGGTTTCTCAGGAGGGGCTACTCACTGCATGTGATCAATAAAGCCATGATCAGAGTTAACGAACAGGGTACAACACAGGCATTGGTTTGTAAAGCTAGCACTGGTTCAAACCTGATATCGGAGGCAACACAACCATCTAGACTAATTCTTACCTACAGTATCCAACATAAATCTATATGTAGGATGATGAACACGAATTCGGCATTGGTAAAAAATGACCCAGTCTTAGGTGGCAAATTGACCAGATCACCCAACATAACATTTAGGAAATCCCGCTCTATGAGCAATGCATTAGTAAAAAGTTGGACCAAAAACAGGAGTGAACCCGTTATCCCAGTTGAGACCGGGCAAGTAGTGTAGCAAAAGACAATATCTCAACTGGTTAATCATGTACAGGGACCATTAAGTTTGGAATAGATTGTAGTGACCAGGCCAAGAAAAACAATGGAGACCAAGGAGAGGGTAAATGGTTGTTATTTGTAGCTAGAAGTACATAGCACAACTAAATTACAGTAACCATAACAAACATTTGAGCACTGGGGGTGTGGTGTTGATTGAAACGGCGCAGTGTCGCAAGTGTGAGAGAACAACGTGAGGCGGCGCAGGATAAATAAACAATGAGGGTCAAACTGAATATTTACAAGTATTAACAATTATAGACATCATTTCATTGTTAGAGAGTGACCCTGTTCAATTGCCACGGTTGGCATTGTTGAGTCGACGGCGTTTCAACCTCATAAACTTGAGGTCATCATCAGGACTAAGCTTACAGTCAATTCAGTGAGTACTTCTATGGAGTTAAGAAGAGAAGGAAGAGGGATGAATAGTGGGACCCGGAGGAAGGCATGCTAAGTAGGGGAAGCGAAAACCAAAGGGTACCTCATGACGTGAGAGGGAAAATTACGATGACTCAATCAAGGAGACGTCCAATCGATGGTGGAAGAATAACTGTGAAGTGATCTATGGAAGGGAAGGGCAGGAAGGTTAATAGAGAGCGAAGGGGGTGTGAGAGACCAACACTAGAGGTGTACCACTAAATTGTGCAAGGTCTTACCGAGGAGAAAGGGTACCAAGGCCAATGAAGGGTCAGGTGTCGACAGCGCTCTGAAAGGGAAAAATGGGGCTCAATAAAAAAATAGCCCGGGGGCTCGAGAGAGGAGCAGGGAAAACAGGTGAGGGCAGAGGGGAAAGACCGTGGCAGGCCGAAAGTGCTTACCGGAGTGGGATGGACGATCAATTAGCCGGTGAAAGAATTCCGGGATAGACGATCGATTGGCCGGTGAAGGATAGTAAAAAGTAGTCCAGAGGTGAGAAACAATGCTACTTGGCTAAACGCTAGCAAAGAATTCATCAAATGTGCTGTATGCAAAGCGTGCAAACATGGGGTTAATAAGACTGAATATGTTACGCCTTTCAGCAACAAATCAATCCACATCAACAAAATATTGACATGCAAGAATTTGCCGTTTATGTGCTGGAGCGTCCCTGTGGCCTGCGTTATGTAGGCAGCACCAAGCTGCAGGTCCACAAGAGGATACTCCAGCACATAAGGGTAATCAACAACGGTGATGTATCATATCCCGTTGAACGACACTTTGAGGAAGTGCATGCAAAGAAATCACTTTAGCTCACATGTATTGTTGTGGACTCGGTCCCACCTCTGAGAAGATCGTGACCGAGAGGCAATGCTAAGAAGGCTCGAGACTAAGTACATTTTGGAGATAGACTGCAAGACACCTCGAGGTTTGAATTCTAGTGAGGACTTCTTTACATATTTATAAAAATGCTGGTGTTAATTGATTTTGAAACTGTTTAAATTTTGGTCCCTGCTTCAACATTGTTTTTAATATTTAGTTTTTTGTATTTTTACACTAATTTTGCACATGTGAACCTATGGTTCACTAGGTGACACTTCAAATTGCACTGGCACTTTATTATCAGGCAATGAATGATAGGTCTAAAGCCCACATGGGCTTTATCATTTCACATTCACAATTGCAATAACTTGGCAATGAGATGCATACATTTGAGCCATGTTAGATTGGGCATACGTCATTATTTACATGATAAAGTTTACATTTGTTTTACTTTTAATATGCATTTAATCCAATCTGTGGGGTTCTTAATACTCCTCTAAATACTCATGTGATCAAGTTCCCACGAGGGCTGAAACGTGTTATGGCGGCGGCGGTGTACGGGACCGAATAAACAAATTGCACCATATTCTGGGTTTGCTTCGTCTTTTTCTACGAATGAAGACAAGAGACGATTTACATATATATATATATATACACACACACACACACATGCAAATATATATAAACATTAACATATAAAATAATATTTTTCTCATTATAATAAATATATTATTCAAAATATTCACTACCATTTCCAAACATTGAATTATTAAATGGAAAAATTCATATTTAAAATGTAATATAATAAAATAAAAACATAGAAAACATTTTCTTTAAATACATTTTTTTGTTTTATTTTAAAAAAATCAAATTAATTAACTTTTTGAAATAGATGTTTTATATCTTTCTAATACATGTTTTCATTTAAATATGTTTACAATATTAACAATAACTTTTTTAAATGTATTAAAATTATTATATATTTTATTTAATTATAAATTGTTATTCATTAGAAATATGAATTAAACAAATACAACAAGTTTTATAATATTATTTGCATATCATTTTACATTAATTTTACATTAAAATATCCCCTTTTAGAAATTCTTCCCCCCTTATCTCCTAAAAACACAATATCAGGCTGCTAATTGTTTTTATAAATCCATTAATTGTATACGTTAATACAAGTAAAAACACATATTCACAGTTATTTATGATATAAATAAAATGACACAAAAAATCATAAACATATACAATTAAACACACTACAAAAATTACAAACAAAATAACACTTGCCATACAAAAATATTTTCTATATCAACTTTTTTAAAACAATATTAAAACACTTAAAACAATATTTTTCCCTTCTTTATTCCCGTCAACACTATTTTTTACATTCTGCCATCTTTTTGTTGATTTTACACAAACAATGGACAATGTACACACAGTAAACACTCAAGAACATACATATTCCCTTTTCCAGTGTCCCTTGTTCCCCCTCATGCCCTGTCTGGTGCATATCACCAATATTATATGCTCTGGTTGCTTCTGCCAGCATGGTACATTTCAATGCTATCTTGGTGCGCAACGACACTATGTCGGGTTCTCAGCACTGACATCCCGATGTTCTTGACACAATATTTTTGCATCACAACATTTTTTTATTTAATATTTTGTCCAAACACTGTTATGTGAACCTTTTCTCCCTCTCACTTGTGAATTCTTATGAGTCCATTAGTAAAGGCTCTTCCTGTACCATGTATGCAGTGCTTTAAATGGGCAGGTATTGTCTGGTACTGAGTACCTGCACTTCTTTAATTTAAAATGAAGAGTACAATCCATTCACAGCACTGCTTCAAATCATTTAATAGGAAATTACTTTGCAGGAGAAAAGAGGTACTCTGGATAGTGAGTACCAGAACTTATATATTCAATTTAAAGCAGTGCATGTTTGTGTCTCTTTAAGGCTGATACAGTGATGTCACCAGTACTGTATTTACTTTCTGAGCTTGTTCTTTGTGTATGGAAGCTCGGGCTGCTGCGCTTTACCTGTTCAGTGCTTGAAAGAAGCTTGCATTGCTCCTGTAATCCCCTCACTGTTCTGCGTTTGCCGCTGCCAGTACACTATGGGCCAGATATACTACCATTTGCTTTTACGACTCGCAAATAGCGAAAAATTGGGAGTCGCAAAAGGAAATGTACATCAGTGTTGGAGACACTGTTAGCGATTCCCAATGGGGTCGCAAAATGCGAGGCTCATGAATATTAATGAGCCACTCACAATTTGCAACTCCATTTGGAATGGTCAGCACACCACATTGCCTGCTTTTCAATAAAGCAGTTTAAAAAAAAAATACAGCCCATTTTCCTTAAAGTAAAAAGGGGTGCATTTAAAAAAAATAGAAACGTTTAATTTTATTTTTTATGGGCAGGCAGTGGTCCCTGGGACCACCTCCTACCCTTAAAAAATATTATCCTATGCATTCCCTAAGGGAAAGGGGAAGGGGAAGGGGACCCAGTAGGTGGTAAATTGCAACTGTTTCGCGACCGCAATTGCGGTTGCAAAACAGTCATACATAGGGCTCAGATTTGCTATTAGGAAGGGCCGCCCTTGAAACACCCCTTCCTAATAGTGAGCTGCAAATAAATTGTGACTTGCTAAACAGGGTTTTACATAGCCCTTAGGTATTTTTGCATGCGCAAATGGGTCGCAAACCCGTTTGCTCATGCTAAAATACGTTGTATATCTGGCCTTATGTACTTTATGTGCTCACTCTGTGCACTATACCTTTTCAATGTGTGAGTGATGCTTGCATTCCCAAAGCTGGTCTGCATGTGCTGCTGCCTGTACTGTATGTACTGTATGCACTCACTCTGTGTGTTTGGAAGCTTTGTCTTGGAAGCATGAAGAAATCTTTTCCCTACATAAAAATCAAATCCCTGGACTTTGTAAGTAGCTTGCTCCAATATATTTAACCTGACCTGAACATCAATATTATTTTGGGAAAATTACATAAGATGTTGTTCCTATGCAAATGTTAAAGAGGCATTATTATAAATTAAATAAACAAAACTGAATAAAAAAAATAAACTAAGACCCTCACTACAATGACACATATATCCTATTTTTTGGGCACATGCTCCCTATAATGTGATTCATAGACTAGATACAAATTCAAAGACACTCATGTCAACTTTAGACATTCATCTGGTTACTGCCCATTTTGTCATGTAGTCTACCAAAAGTAGAAAATATCACTGGGAGGCAACAATTCAAATGAACCTACAATATCATGTCCCAACTTTACCCAGGGCTGTATGGGAACCTCAACTGGTACAAGAGCTGCCGCCTTTAAGGATTTACATTATCATTCTGTGCACACAACAAACACTCCTTAACAACCACTTCTACCTAATGATCCCTTCTTAGACACTAATATCATTTATGAAGTCTAGACTTAGTTGAATTCCTGCCCAAATGCTCCTCATAAGCCAAGTTAGCCAACTTTTCTTGCAACCTCGTAGGTAGCCCCGCTCCATCCAGTCTACAAATTTTGTTATCAACAATACATAATTCAGCACATACATTCCAAACCCCCAAGTCGAGGGGAACATCTTAATGTACTGGCCAACCCCTCACAATATACTCCTTAAACAATTCCAACACCCCATCAGCTGCCATGGCATCAGTCCATTCCACATCTTGGACTTCACTTTCATTTATCCATCCCACCAAATATATATCTTCCATGCCACCCTCACTCTGAATAGGCAATCTGGAAAAACAATCAGCTGCATAATGTTTTGATCCTGGACAAACTTCCACAGAAAAGTTTAACTATGTTAAGCCTTCCGTCCATCTTCTCAGTCTAGGTGTGATGATATTAAAAGTCCTTGATGTGAAAGTTTGAGTCAGAGGGAGATGATCCGATCTTTCAAAGAAAGGTAGACCCCACAGAAAGACTTTAAAATGCAATATTTCCCAATAGACACCCAATATATCACGCTCAATGACCGAGTAATGCTCTTCTGCACCTTTCAGAGAGTGCAAAGCAAAGGCTACCGCTGTCTCTTCAGCTTTCTCAAATTGTGAAAAACATTGCACCCAACCCACTCAAACTTGCATCCTTTGATAAAACAGTATTTTTGTATGGAAGAAATGACCCAAAGTAAGCAAAGCACCAATTCTCTTTTTGATATTTTTGAATGCTGACTCAGTCACTTTTCTATTCAAACTGAGCACTTTTCTAAAGTAAGGAACTCAAATGTAAGGACAGACTAGCAAAATTAGCAATTACTTTAAAGCAAAATGCTGTTGAGCCTAAAAATGAGTGTCCTTGTTGACAGGTGTAGATGCTTGCACAATACTCTTAGCTAAATCCTGTTTGGTACTCTCACCTTCATGGATATCTTGTGAGTGTGACTCAAATATGTATCTGTTGTCACTCCAAATTCACATTTTTCTTTTTTAAGAGTAAGATCTGCATCCTGGAACTCACCTAAAACCAATCTAAAGTCTGGATTCAGATGGCAGTGAACCCACCACTGGTAGGCAGCTGGTGAAGGGCTAACCCCCATCATAAGGCTAATTTCCGCCCGCCACATTGTAATGGAGGGCAGTGTGAATTGCAGACAGAAAGCCCGCCAGGCAAGGGTCTGACAGCATCAATCATTACGATTGCCTGTCGGACCGCCCCACATCCACATAATGCTGGCATGCCTAGCAGGGACCGTCTGCTGATTAGGGTGCTGAATCTCCGCCAGCCTTTCCATGGCGGTTCAACCACCATGAAAAGGCTGGCGGAGAATGGAGATGTATTTTGGGAGCCCATTGCGTGCCACCCTTGTGCAGGGGCTGGTTGTTTGTGCACTTGGGGGGCACCATTTCCCTGCACTATGTGGCAGGCACCATGCCTGCCATGTAGTGCAGTGAAATGCAAACAGTGCATTTTTAACATTGCGGAGGGTGCTGCAGCCAACAGCACCGGCCGCAATGTTAAATGTGCCATTTGCGGCCGCCGTCGTGGCAGTCGCATTGTAATGTCATTTGCAGGACCACTGCCTTATAGGCGGCTGTTCCCAATCCCCGGGATGATGGCCGATGGCCTGAAGTCCGTCCGCCATCGTAATGAGCCCCTAAGATTTGTATTATGTTCTTCCGGATCCTTCTCTTGCACAAAGATGTCATATTGGAAGAACTGTACTCTGGGAACACCTTCCAAAACTGTCTTCATTATTCTCTGGAACCATGAAGCAGCCGAAGCTAAACCAAACGACATGTACACAAACCTTTATGCCCCCAGAGGAGTGAAAAAAGGAGTGAGATGTTTAGACTCCGGATTAAGAGGAACTTTATGGTATGCAGATGGTAAATCCATTACACTGAAAATCTTTGCATAATGTATCAATGCCAAAGTTGTAGAAATGTTAGGTAATGACTGATGATCCATCTAGTTTTGTATATTCAGCCTCCTAAGGTCCACACTCATCCTTATTCTCTTGCCCCCTCCTTTGTCACAGGAACTACTGGTGATAGCAATTCTAATGCTTCAGTTTCCTCAATCACACCTCCGATTCTACTGTTAATGGTTCAAACATCATATTTGCAACTTTCCTCCATTTAAACACACAATGAATTGTCACTCTTTCAAAACAAGCTTCTGTTCAACGTTTCTGAATGTACCCACTTGTTCAGCAAACACTTCTGAAAACTCAGCTATATTATCACATGACATTTCCTCTTTTGACAAACGTTTCACACATGTAGGTGAACTGAGATTGAGAGCTATCCCCATGTCACCCTGATGTCTCCATCCCAGTAAGTCATCACCACATCTGGCTAAAATTCACCTTTCTGGCAGATCATCACTGAAAAACCAAGACCATCTATTTTCACACCTTCATAGCCTACAGGGTTAATGTCTGGAGGATACAATTCTTTAATATGTTCACCAAATATACTGTCCAAATTCTTATCACCAATCATGGTGAATGGCTACCCAGAATCTTCCAGTACCATCACACTGACCCTCAATCCTGACTTCACATTCAGGCATAGTCAATTGTTCACTATCAACTACCCCATCCTCTCTGATTCTCAACACAAATGTCTTATTTTCATCCAATGCACAGTGGGTATTTAATAAAAATAAAATCATAACATACACAAGCATAATGAGCTTCTTTACCACATTTTTTACTCGTTTAAAGTCTGGCAAAACAACCTTGACTGTTCGACAAATGTCCTTCACTGAAACATCAATAACACTTAGGTCATTGTTCCTTGTTCTTTTGGTTTCTCTAGTTTCTGCCTTAACTTTTTACACACACCCTGTTTCCATGCCAACCATAGCAATCTCTTTCAATACTTCATTCTGTCAGCCATTTGGTTAAAAGCTTTTATTCGGCAGATATACCATTAGTACATTAATACATACATGCTGCTAAAAAGGCTAAAACATGATCAAATACAATTTATAAGTAAGGACAAAGTACAGTCTTACAGACATAGTTTAATGTTCAATATAGCTCTGCAATCAAACAAATAAGAAAGGTTTGAGTAATGGGGCATTTGGGCACCTACAGTACTAGGAGATGTGTGAAATGTCAGAAATTAATATAATTCAAAGACTTTCTGATACTAAAAGCTTGATGGACAAAACCTAAAACAGATGAGCAGCAAACTTCAAACTGAAGGTGTTGCAAACAAACAGTAAAAGGTGCACAGCAAGGGGAGTAAATAGTGCACCGTCAGCCCGGTGTAAAAGCTATAAAAACCATAAAATGTACTAAAGTTTGTTTAGAGATGCAGATGTGGGGGCATGGTGGTAAGGTGAAAAACCAAATGCTTTGCTCAGGATGGGCTACAGAAAATGCAGAGTGCCTAATCTAAAGTGAGTCAAATAGAATGTACACTCAGAGTGTGTAATGTATGGATGATAAAGATCCACTCCCTCCACAAGCCTTAGCTCAAAATAATGGGTGACTGTACTCATAGATTGACATTTAGCAAATCTGACTTGATTTCTGAAAGATAGAAAAGAGGATTTCACCATATTTTTGTGCTAGGTAATTTTGTTTGAAGAAACAAAATGTTTTGGTAGCCCAAGGTCCGAAAAGGTCTTATGGACATACGATAACAAAGGAATAGAGGCCACATGGTCCTGTCTTAAGTAGTCCTCAGTATTCATTTGGGTGAAAGAGGCATAAGGTGAGTGCCAAATCTTAAACTATAGTAGCAGCGGAGCAATCTGAACATGCATCATAATAGGCAATTGGGAATTTTTAATTGCGACTTTTTATGAATTGCAATTGTCTATGCAGGAATCGCAACATTTTTTGCTATTTCTAAACACTCCTTAATTGCAACTCACACATTGAGAGTCTCAATTAAGGAATTGCCACCCATAGGCCCATAGGAAGCAATGCAAATTGTGCATGCAATTTTAAGGGTGAAAGGGTGCCAAAAGGACACCCTGTTGCGTCCCTAAAATTGCCATTTGACCACATGTAACACACACAAATGCCTCTCACAATAAGGAGCTCTAGAGCGGAAAAACTGATCAGGTCGCCCTCCACTCAAATCATAAATCAATAACACTCAGACCTGATGAAAGCAGGCTTACAATTTTATAATCTATAAGAGTGGGAGTGGAAATTCAATTTATATACCCCACCAACAACCCTTAATTTCTTTCAAAGGTATCGTCCCAAATCTTTTTAGCCCAAATTATTGTAATTTAAATAAACTTTAAGGTTATCAGTCACTGTATGCCAAAAAATACCCTCCACTTAAACAGTTGTATATCCAACAAAAAATTGTGAAAAGATGAGATAGCACCTCACGTGCGCTACACCATAGGAGCTTGATGGTTGGCTCTCACTAGTTGTGCCCACGTGTCTCATCATAGGTAGCTATCTCCCCTGAAAAAAATATTTAGTGTCCGGAACAAACACAAGGAAAAATAGTGTTTAGTGTGTGTCACAGAAAACAAAAAAAGACCCCGTGAAATTAAAATTGAGATAGGCCACGCGTCCACCAGGGGCCAACTTTATTCACAACTCGTGGGCCTATTCAAAGTTAAAACCAACTGCATGTTTGCAGACCAATTAAAGATGGGCAAACATGTTTCATTGCCTGTTTTACTTAGTGCCAATTTTGTCAGGGCTTGAGGTCGTAATTCACCTTTCTGGATTCTTGTTTTGTATGCACAGTGACTGTTAAACACAAAAAGAATAATTATTTTAAAAAAAAGTCCAACCAGTTAGACCTCCATCTTAACCTCAGCAAACACACACATAACATACGCCTATGTCATTGATGGTAAATATTTACCGGGTAGTAGCCAAGGCCCCTCGTCCAGCTATCCACCTTGTCTAAAGGTACTCAATCCTGCTGTGAGACCCTTTTTAGGTCTCGCCTGAGCTATCGCGTATGCGATGCTCTGCGAGACTTATTGAGAGGGCTCCAAAAAGTACTACCAGGCCAGCCTAGACCTACAGTGCATGTGCGCCGGCACGCGCGCCGCGCTTGATGCAATTACTTTCACTTTCGCGGCCGCACGGCTGCTTTGATGTTTGAGCGCGATTGCGATCACTTTCACGGCCGCACGGCCGCTTGTCTTAATTTTAAATTTTCAATGTTGCCTTTACTTTATTGTTATTGTTCACCACCACACCTCTGCACCACCCTCAGTTTCCTCTACCTCCTCTCTCACAACCTTAAGCCTTACTCACAATCTTTTTCTGTCATTTACTCTTTGGACCTCCTCTAATGCAGTTCTCACTCTCTGCCTCACCGCTGTATCGTTGCATATCTCTATCACCAGGTTACCTCTGCTGCTTCTCAGCACTCTCCACTCTTTGACTGTATGAACCACTCCTCTTTCTCTACGTGACGTCTGTCCCTCTGCTTAATCTCACTACAAACAAATCTCCCCTTCACCTTTGTGTTTCACTGTTTTCTTTTTCTGGCCTGTCTTTCTACACCTCACTTCTCATTTTTCGCCTACACGCTCATCTTTACCATGCAGCTCCCTATGCTTCTGTCCTATCCTCATATTCCTACCTCCCTCAAACTCCTCCTTCAGTGCACCCACCTCCTCCCTACATTTTGTTTTCTCTAACTCACTCTAATTTTATCTGTATATTTCTTGCGACATCACCTTTTTCTTCACCGTGTCTCCTTACTTCACCTTGTCTCCTTACTTCACCTTGTCTCCTTACTTCACCTTGTCTCCTTTCTTCACCTTGTCTCCTTACTTCACCTGTCTGCTCATTTCTAGCTCCTGTCTCTGCTTCTCTTCTGATTCTCTATACTCCTTTTACACAAATCCTCCCATTTTTCTTACTCAGAAGGAGAGGAGGTCACTGTATAGGCAGAAGTTTACTCCTAGAAAGAGGCAGGACAAAGTAGGGGAGGAGAATGAGAAAATGGTCAGATTTCACCTCACTGAATAGTGGAAATCTTTCGAGCAGGCCTTTGAACTTACTGTTACAGCAAGAATGCCTGTTCTGAAGGAGAATTTGGTGAATACGAATATCCAGCAATTAAGCCTAAAATGTCAAATTCATATATCTTATTTTACTATTATGTATATTAGACCATGAAATAGCCACTGAGCCATCTTTGGTGTCCCTCCTACAATGAGAGGAACAGCCTAGTTAGACCCTGCATTCCATTTCAAATATTGCTGTTGTGAGGCAAGAGTGCAGCTCAAAGTGCAGAAAGAAATCGCTTTGCCAGTGCTTGTTCAAGCTGACGTTCTGTAGCATTTGGCTACTAGACTTTGGGCAGCTTGAGCAACTGGCTGTGTTTGTGGACTCCCATCACCTTAAATGAATTTTCCCACACTATTAAAATTTCGAAAATCACCATGCTTGCACAACGCATAACCATCTTCAGACCGCACACCATCCTTGTACAAGAACCTGGACCAGCCCTGCACAAATGGTCAGAACCTAAAAACTGGTTGCTTCCCCCCTGTGCTCCAACCTGCACAAACAACCCTGGCACGCGATCAATGTCACTCTAAGCCTATACCCAAAGGTCCCTTCCTATGCCAATCAACTCGCATCTCCTTCTTGTCTACTTGCAAAATTTGCATTGAGCCCCACTTCTAAACTCACTAGACAGACTTTCCTTTTTTCTCCCCAAATCACTCCAGCTACTCCTCTCCACCAACACAAAGTCGTCTGGTACTCACACACTCAGTATCACCACACCACATTGCAAAACTCCGGTCTTATGTCAACCCCCCCCCAAACAATAATTCTGCCATACTCAAACAATCAGACATATGTTGTTCCTTGTTAGTAGTTGCATGGGTCTACAGACAACACGTATACATAAGTGTATAAAACAGACTGCTACTCCTTTTGGCTGAGTGCAGTAGCTATTCGAAATCCACCATATTTTTAGGTCTCGCCTGAGCTATCACGTAAGCGATGCTCTGCGAGACTTATTGAGAGGGCTCCAAAGAGTGCTACCAGGCCAGCCTAGACCTACAGTGCATGTGCCCGGGCGCGCACATCGCGCTTGACGTGATTACTTTCACTTTCGCCACTTTGATGGCGATTGCGATCACTTTTGCGGCCTCACGGCCGCTTGTCTTGATAAATTTACATTTTCCAATGTTGCCTTTACTTTATTGTGACTGTAATATATTGTGTTCGCTTTAGTCATGCTCTGAATGGAAGACTACTTTATTTAGAACATACATCTCCTTTATTTTTTTCTTTTTTTTTACCGGCCTCACTCTAGTCTTTCTATTCAAGACGTGGCTCCATCCCTATAGCCACGCCAATACCGGAAAACGCACACTATTTTAAGGGCAGTGCGTGAGTTCATTTCCTTCGGCACCCAAGACGTTGGTTCTCGGTCGTTCAGGTAAGCATTACGATGCGCTCTTCATTCCCTTTCGCATTCTACTTCCCTGACCTCACTTTAACACTATCATTCACTCGCAACAAAACTGTAGCGCTGTCCTTAAATTTGAATTAATTGCGTTTTGTTCTTATTTTTTGAATTGATACGCGACATAATGTGACGCGCCCACTGATATCTTAAATGAAAGCATCGACAGAGAAGCGGCTATACGCACTTTCAATGCGTTTTTCTCCCCCATCTCTAACGTGCCTTATAAGTGATGTAACACGCTGTGCGAAACGGGAACAGTATTAATTGGCATTACTGTCTTCACATTTTGACAAGGGAAGTGGCCATACACGCCTCACCGTATTTAACCCATTGCTTTACATGGTTTCGTTATATATTATTTTATGATTAATATCTATTTTGACATTTACGTGGTGTAACGCACAGCCCATACTATGACCAATATTGAATGCCTTTTTTATTTCCATGATAGTAACCACAGCGCATCCTTGGCATTGTAATCATTACCTATTTGCTTTATGGACATATATGCGATTTTAGGCACGCGGGCCAGAGCGCTCCCAGGACATTACAATCTATTACAACTGTTTGAGGCGGAATTTACTTTTCTATAGCCATTTTCGTTTAGACTCCTGCATGATTGCTTTTTACGTCTCGCCTGAGCTATCGCGTAAGCGATGCTCTGCGAGACATTTGGTAGGTAGGTTTAGAAAGTGCTACCCACATTTTTATGCTGGCGACAAGCTACAGTGCACAATGGCGTGCACGCGCACAGCTGCTCCCCACATTCCCCTCTCCCTTCTCGCCCAGCCATCTGCCTTTCCTGCGCCAGCCTTCAGCACATACCCCTCCCCCCCACTGCTGCGCGCGCATCCCTAGCGTGCGTCATCGCGATCACTTTCGCTTTTAGAGTGATCGCGATGAGGGATTGTCAGTGTGTAAGTGCTTTCACTTTAGCCACGGCGGGCGCTCGCGCGCGCACCACCCCATCCCTGCTGTGTCTCCATTAATTGAAAACATATGTGCTTTCACTCCATTCAGACTCCAAAAACTACACACACAACTTTCTGCTGAGTCAGAAGCAACACTCCAGATACCTCTCACAGCAGTTACCATGTAGGAGGTTTAACTTATAGGTTCTCTATGCAGTCATCTTTTTACGTGAGTTCTGTGTTCTGTAGGTTGCTATTGAATATAACCTTCAATAACTATTGATGGATAAGTATTCAAAAACTATTTTTTTTTAAATTGAACATATGTTATTGGGTTTATCATGTCCTATTTTGCAAATACTGAGGACCAGTGACGTAGGCATTGCCCCAGGGTCAGGAAGCACATATATGAGTCTGTCTCTGTTGCATTTCACTGTACACTGCTATCAACAAAGTCATGTGCTGGCCTAGTAAAGAGATCATACTTTCAAGACTTTAAAAAAAAAAATTATTTATTCAAAACCTATTTTTGATATAGCGGAGATTTCATCCCATTTTTCGTGAGACAACTCTCTTTTTCTATCCAATTAATGACCCATTGCCGAGTTCGATAGCTCAGATGAAGAAGGGCTTGCTTGCAAGTTTTATGTGTAGCCTACAGGTAACTCATTAAAACACAAGCAAATAGGTCTTTACCTTTTATCATTCTTAGGGTGACAAAATGAGTGGCATGCATTTGGGTAAAAATAACCAGCTTTTTACATTAACGCAACAAGCAATTTATTTTTTTGAGCTGAGTAGTTGAAATGCGGTGCTTTATGCTAATAATAGCCATCACGTTTATTCCCTTCTTCATGTCTAGTGCCTCTCTCATTCTCACACTCCCTCCTTGCTCCAGAATCTCACTACAGACACACTCTGCAGAGATGAAACTAATAGTGTCCATGTACTGGCATCTTTCCTCCCACCTCACTCCTAACTTGTTCTCCTTCTGTCCCCTTTGCTGCCCCTGTGATTCTGTGCCTTTCTCCTTCTGTCCCCTTCGCTGCCCCTGTGATTCTTTGCCTTTTTTCTCCTTCTGTCCCCCTCGCTGCCCCCGTGATTCTGTGCCTTTTTTCTCCTTCTGTCCCCTTAGTTGCCCCCGTGATTCTGTGCCTTTTTTCTCCTGTCCCCTTCACTGTCCCCGTGATTTTTTGCCTTTTTCTCCTTCTATCCCCTTCTCTGCCCCCGTAATTCAGTGCGTTTTTGCTCCTTTTGTCCCCACGCTGCCCACGTGATTTTGTGCCTTTTTTCTCCTGTCCCCTTCGCTGCCCCTGTGATTCTGTGCCTTTTTCTCCTTCTGTCCCCTTTGCTGCCCTGTGACACAACCACACACACAACAACACACACAACCACACACACAAGCACACCACACACAAGCACACCACACACAAGCACACAACACACACTACCAAAACACACACACTACCACAACACACACACACTACCACAACACACACACTACCACACACACACACTACCACACACACACACACACACACTACCACAAACACACAAAACCACACACACAAAACCACACACACAACCACACCGTCAGTGGACACTTTCACCAGGCACAGACACCATCAGTCGTTAGTGCACGCTTTCACCAGGCACAAACACCACCAGCCGTCAGTGCACGCTTCCACCAGGCACACACCACCAGACGTCAGTGCACGCTTTCACCAGGCACACACACCACCAGCCATCAGTGCTCAATTTCTACAGGCACAAACACCACCAGCCATCAGTGCTCGCTTCCACCAGGCACACACCACCGGACATCAGTGCACACTTTCACCAGACACACACACACCACCAGCCATCCGTGCATGCTTTCGCCAGGCACACACACACCACCAGCCATCAGTGCACGTTTTCACCAGGCACACACACACCACCAGCCGTCAGTACACGCTTTCACCAGGCACACACCACCAGCCGTCAGTGCACGCTTCCACAAGGCACATACACCACCAGTCGTCAGTGCTCGCTTCCACCAGGCACACACACCACCAGCCAGCAGTGCACACTTCCACCAGGCACACACACCACCAGCCATCAGTGCACAAGTTCTACCAGCACACACACCACCAGCCATCAGTGCACACATCAATTGTTAACGCATCGACAATTAAATATTGCAGCAATCGCTGTATGGTGCACTTTACTTTTAAACATATTCATCTAAAGCGCAGCATGCCACCATTGCTATAAAAATAAATACACATTTTTTGGGCATACAATTTATAGACTTTGGTTGCATTTGGTGTTGCAATATTTAGCAATGCCAATAGCTCAAACTTAATTAATGTGAGGCCTATTGGCTATGCCAATGCTTGTTAAAAAAATACACTTGTGTTGTCACAAATCTATATGGAAACACAAGCAAATGTTAGTCTTTCCTTTTCTTCAGACAATCTACGGACTTTTCATCCCAGTTATGCATCCATGTATAAAATACAGTGACACCCAATCTCCCTCTGTAAGTTTATTTGTTCACTGCCGTAATCAGCCATCAACTCGGCCATGTAGTTGCCCTTTAAAAAGATCAACTCCGTTTATCTTATCAAATTCAACAGCACTCACGGCACAGCATTGTTGCCACTAGTTGCGGACAAACATCTCACTTAAAATACAATGGCGTGAACCATTCCCCATCCTGCTTCCTATATACCTTCTGAGTTCATACCGGGTCCCTCGCATGCTAAAACTCAATACTCAATACTAGATAGCTCTCAGTCATCCTCGGGTCAAGATGTTCAAAACCACTCACCCGTCTCAACAACTCAACTGCCCAAAATCATCTCACCGCGTGTGAAAAAGGATGACCGGTGTCTCATTCCTGTGCTCATTGCGGTTTGGTGTGCAATTTAACCGGACGACCCGCATACAGGAAGACGGGTCACTTCTGCGTCACGTGACCACCTGTACTCCAGAGGCGCCATTGTGAACTGGTGTGCTCTGCATTTAAACACCGCACAGGAATACAAGTTTCACAAGGTGTTCTTATAATTGCAGTACAAATACCGTTTCCAGTTTAAAATTCTTAGTGCTCTAATTACTGGGAAGAGAAGGTTTTTTGTGGGAAGGAAATTCCCCTGAGAAAAGTATTATTGATTCCTCCGCACCACCATTTCATGCACACCATCTGGTATGTCCCCGAATCAAAAATGCCACAAAGGAGGGCATCTTAATAAAAAATTAGAATAGCCAGTTTATTACAACTCATTGTATAGGTGTTTGCTTCACATAGCACGTAAACTAGCAAGTGTTAGGTTCGGGGGTCGAGACCCAGGATGCACGGGGGCTCGGTCGCAGTAAAGAACTCACACCATACACATAGCTGACTAGTATGAGCCAGAAGTCCCGTGCGACCTCCGCTCCTTTACTTAAGCTCTCTGGCCACGCCTGGCCAGAGAGTGATACATTGTGTGGGGTTTATTCCAGTGACCTTCCCGGCATAGCTAAACACTAGACTGCTACATCCCTTCCCAAATCAGATTTTCACAATACTCTCACATAGTTTAACATATGAAATCTACAAGTCTCTGGCTCGGTTTGGGGTTAGGCCAGAGCTCGTGCCTTTGTGACCGCACGCGCTGGCTTGCAGTCGGGCTGCTTGTCTTGGGACATCCTGAGTCGGGTGTTGGTTCGTCTTCAGTCTCCCGACACTCTGGCGCGGCGTCTCTCCCTGCTCCTTCTGCCTGGTGGGAGTGACGGTCTCTCCGTCCTTCTCTGCCGTGACTGCGGTTCCGTTGACTCTTACTACCATCCATAGACCCGGCTCATAGACAGTGCGGAACTTGCCTCCGCCCCAACGATTCCTCACCAGCACTGTGTGACCTTGCGTGATGACTCTAGGACGGGCCCTCCTCTTTTTGCTGGCCTTCTCATTGGTTGCCAACCTGTTGTCTTGCGTGCGTTCTGGGTCATATGGTTGTGGTGCCCAGTTGTCTGACATAGGTAGAAAGTCTCTCGGAGGTCCGGCCAGCATCAGTGACCATGGTGCTCTCTGAGTGGTGCAATGCGGGGTGCTTCTGTATTCTCGCAGGAATGTCTGGAGGGCTGCCTCGGGATCCGTTTGCTCAGCCAGGGCGATGCAAAACACTTTGTTTATTGTTCGCATGAAGCGTTCTACTTCCCCGTTTGCTTGGGGCCATTGTGGGGTTATGCGGTGGTGCTTGATCCCGAGCTGCGCCAGAAATTCCTGGAATTCTCCCCATTGGAACGGGGGTCCATTGTCCGTCCATTGTCCGTTTTAACAACCTGTGGTAGTCCGAATAGTGCGAACGCTTTTTCCTTCACTGGTCTCAAGTGGTGGATTGCTGTAGATGGGAGTATTTCTACGAGGGGGTATTTAGTGTAACTGTTGACGATGACAGCTGTTATTCTCCCGTCTGGGAAGCTTCCAAAGTCAAGGCTCACCCAGGACCATGGGGACGGGGCTGGCTCTTCTGGTATGATAGGAGCGGGAGACTCCTGACTGCTGGTGAGCTGACATGCTCGGCAGTTCCTGACGACCTTTTTGACTGCTTCATCTAGACCGGGGAACCACATCTTCTCCCTCATCTTGAATTTAATCCTGTTGACCCCTTGATGGCCTCCGTGCGCCAGTAGGGTGGTTTGTTCTTGAAGGTCTGCTGGTACTACAATTTTGGAGTCTCTCAGAATTACGCCGTTCTCCGCCCCGCTTAGCTCGTCCCTGATCTTCCATAGCTTCCCAAACCGACTCCGGTCAGCCTCACTCCATCCGCTGACATTGTGCAGGTAGTGTTCCCACGACCCGGTCTTGAGGGCCGTAACCACTCGCTGGAGGGCTGCGTCGTTCTCCGTGTGCCTTTTGATTTCTTCAATTGTAAGGGCCTTGGGACAGGCCCATTGGGAGATCATGTTTATGTAATCTTCTATTTGCTGCTCCTGGTGGGAGTGGCAGTCAGCCGGGTTTGACGGGTGCCGCGACAGGAAATCCGCCGGGTTTTTGGCCCCTGGTCTGTATACCAGATCCAACTGGTAGTGCTGCAGCTGTATGGCCCAGCGTTCAATCCGTTGCGGTGGGTGCAGCGAGGTGCCTTTGAACACCGACAGTAGTGGTTGGTGGTCTGTCACGACCCGGAAGGGATGCCCGCTGAGGTATAGATGAAAGTGATTACACCCCCATTTGATGGCGAGTGCTTCACGTTCGATTTGTGAGTATCTGGTTTCTGTGGCTGTGAGCGCTTTACACGCAAACGCTAAGGGGACCCACTTTCCGGGCTCTACTTCTTGGGTCAACAGCACCCCTAGGCCGACGGGGCTGGCGTCGACTTTCAGCTCAGTTGCTTTGGCGGTGTCAAAGTATGCCATGGTTGTCTTTTCTTGCAGTGCTACTTTTAATTTGTGAAAAGCTTCGGCTTCTTTCTGACCCCACACCCATACTGCGTCTTTCTTCGTGAGTGCCCGCAGGGGCTCGGATATCGTGGCTAGGTCTGGAATGAAACGCCCGCAATATGTTGCCATTCCAAGAAAACTCCTTACGTCTGACGTTGTCTGCGGGGCCGGTGCATGTTGGATTGCTGAGATTTCTGGGGCCTGAGATTTCTGGGGATCTACCTTCACCCCATCCTGGCTGAATAAATACCCGAAGAAATCGATGGACTTCTTGAAGAATTGACACTTGTCTCTGTTAAGGGTCACCCCGTATTCAGCCAGGCGCTGGAGGGTTGCTCTCAGGTGTCGGTGGTGCTCTTCACTGGTTGCCGAGTGGATCAGAATGTCATCACTGACATTTAGAACTCCTTGAAGTCCTGATAACAGTTCTCCTATTGTGTTCTGGAAGATTTCTGCAGCCGAGGAAATGCCGAAATTTAACCGTTTGTATCATCGGAGGCCCAGGTGGGTTGAAAAAGTGGTAATGTACCGACTTTCTTTGGCTAACCTCAGTTGGTGATAGCCCGCGTTAAGATCCAACTTGGAGAACCACCGGGAGCCATTTAGATCCGCCAGGATGTCATCTACGGTGGGTGTGATGTGCCTCTCCCTCTGGCTTGGTTGGGCATACGCATATCAATACAAAGCCAGATCTTCCCTGGCTGCTTCGGTTTTTCCGCTATCACCATCAGTGACACCCACGGGGTGATTCCTGTTACTTTTTCTATGACGCCTTGTCGCTTCAGCTCTTCCAATTCTTGTTCGACAAGCGGCCGGAGGTGGAAAGGTATCTGTCTGTGTCGCAGTGCTACAGGCGCCACTGCCCGATCAATGTGGAGCTTCACAGGCGGCCTTCTTATGCTCCCTAGACCTTTGAACAGCTGTGGGAACATCTCCAGGATTTCTTCCATCTGTAGTGTCCTCACGGTGTTGGCGAATGTTACAAGGCCTAAGTCTTCTGCGGTATGGCTCCTTACTAATACTTCCGCCTCTCGGTCGACCACGTGGAACATTGTGGTCACTTCATGACCATCGGCTCTCACTTGGACTGTCATTTTGCCTTTCAGGGGCAGTGGCGTCTTGCTGCCATATGTGAAGATCTTCACTTGTGACGGTAGAAGGGCTGGCCTTGGGTTTAACTGCTTGTATTGTAGGCATCCCATGATGTTTACTGACGCCCCTGTGTCGATAAGCGCCGTCACGGTGGACCACGCGATGTCAATGGCACAAGTTGGCTGCGGTCATCTTCTCTGCTTGAGATCGCTCGCAAATGAGATCATGTGGAATTCTCCTTCTTCATCTGTCGACGAGTCCTCGAGGTACTGTCGACGTTGCACTGCTGGCCTACCTCCCTACACGACTTCTGGTTCGTCTAACGTCAGGTGTCTGACCGCTCTAGACGGCGGTCTGCGGCTGGCGGTTTCCCTGTTCCTCATGCCTCCCCGACATACACTTGCAAAGTGGTTGGGGATGTTGCGCTTTGAGCATACTTTGCCTCGTGCCGGGCATTCTTCCGGCGGGTGCTCTTCTCTTCCGCAATATCCACATTGTGGTTTTCACGCACTTCTGGGCTGCCACCTGCCTCGGGCTCCCTTCTGCTGCGTGCGTATTGCATCTACCTTCTCAGTCTTTACTGTTACCGCGGGCTCTCCTGGTTGTATTAAGGCGACGTCCATGGCTGTCGCTCTGACTTCTGATAGCTCGTGGGACCGCGCTAGCACCAGGATGTCTTCCAGCGAAATACGGGGCTGCCGGAGTATGAGGGTCCGTAGTGTTTTGTTGCGGCACCCCTGGATCACTTGTGACCGTACCTCCTTGATCTGGTCATCTTCAGTGCACGTACTGGCTAGATCCCGCAGTCGTGCGTGGAATGCGTCCATTGATTCCCCTTCTCGTTGGCATGCCTGGCGGAGTTTAAAGCGTTCGTAATCGGGGTTTAGCTGGGGGTCAAAATGGGCATTCAGGGCCCTCACCGCTGCATCATAGTCCGTCGGAAGCCCTGTGTTAGGGAGATGTGCAAAGAGTTTGTATATCTCATCCCCTGGGAAGTGAAGTAGCAGAGATCGCTTAACAGCTCCGTCTGTCTCTCTGGTGACGATAAAGTAGTTATTGAAACGGCTAATCCAGATGGTCCAACAGTGGCCAGATTAATCAGCAGTGGCCAGATCAATCAGCTCACTGAATGGAGGCATTGCACTTATCTGGGAGTGGTGAGGAGTTGGCAGCGCTGCTGGGACCCCTGCCTGTGGAGCTGCTTGTTGTGCCGCCGGCGCTGGTGGGATGGACATTTTCCAGCGAGGTGCAGCACTTCTGTCTTGGTGCCACCTGGCTTGTGACCTTTCTTTTAATCACCCTCTATGCTTTATTTGGGTATGCAACAGGCTGTGTTCTGTGGGCCTCGTGGTGATGCAGGGCAGACTGTGGGCCACATGGTGGCTGTGGAATGCAGCTACTAGAGTCTATTGTGGGGCAAACAGGTCTACAGGCGTGCTGATATGCCTTTATTTGTCTAGTGCCTTTCCTTCCTTTGATTTTCAGCATGAGCGCTGGCTTCTGGGCTTTCGCGCCGGATCGTGGTGCAAAGGGGGCGGGGCTTCGCGTCCGCGTGCTCTCTTCCTGCGGGCTCGACCAGAGAGGGCCTAGTGTGCAAGCGGACCCATGCGCTCACGCTACGCTCGTGCACCAGCTGTTCTTTAGCACCTCACCTCGCGGTCAGCGCGATGTGCGCGCCCGTCACGGTGCTCGACGCGTGCCCTTGATGCAGCACTCTCGCTGGCAGCGGCGGCCTTTCCGCTTCTCACTCCTTCCTCCTTTCCGATGTGGGCAGCGGCAGGGCCGGGAGCGAGGAAGTCTGCTTGGCGGTGCAGGTGGGTCATGTGGTGACAATCCCCTCTCGTCGCCAGTGTTAGGTTCGGTGGTCGAGGCCCAGCATGCACGGGGGCTTGGTCGCAGTAAAGAACTCACACCATACACATAGCTGACTAGTACGAGCCGGAAGTCCTGTGCGACCACCGCTCTTTTATTTAAGCTCTCTGGCCACGCCTGGCCAGAGAGTGATACATTGTGTGGGGTTTATTCCGGTGACCTTCCCGGCATAGCAAAACACTAGACCGCTACAGCAAGGACGAGGGTAGAGCCTTACTTCAAATAACATACCTATTGGGCATTTATGCCTGACTCTAAGGACAAATCTAAATCCTTTTAGTATTGTTCTTCTCATCATCACTTCATATTTATGGGTGTTTTTTTCAAGTTATTTAAAACACCATCTCTGGTTCTAAAGAGCAATTATACAAACAGCATCGAGGCTTTAATACAGGTGTTCACCCACTGATCTTATTCCACTCATTATAGTCATACAATCCAATCTGGTCAGCCTTCTCCCCAAAAATCCAGCGTGCCTCCCAAGGTTATTTGTGTGTATAACATGTAACTTTGAAAAATGCACTTTAGTGCATTTTTCAAAGTTTTGGCAAATTACCGTCCAGTTTCATTTGACAGTAATTGGAGACCCCTAATAGCGAAATCGCTATTTTAATTTGCATCATGCATTGCATTTGAGGAATCGCAATTTGTGATTTCTTAAATGCAATCGCAATTTAAGTAATGGCAAATTTCGTGATTACTTAAATTGCGATTTTGCAAAAAATACCGGTCGTAAAGAGGCAGATTCAGAGAATCTGCCCGTTTGCAACAGTTTTTTTCATTGGTGCATGGACCCTATGTCCTTCAAAAATGGAGGCTGACTTTGAAATGACTAATAACACCTGCCGTTCTACGTGGTGTTGCTAATAGCCTACACATAAATTTGTTTTTGATCATTTGGAGACTACCAGGAGGAGTGTAGGCCCAAACACCAGCCCTGTATGTTCCCTGGAAAAACATTTACTTTTATATAGATTAAAGTCTCTTGGAGAATCTAAAAATTGCTTCTATTGCCCCTTCAAGTTTACAGACTGTCTGACACAAAAGTCTGTCCCAACCCAGGTTGCCTAACAAACCCCCCAAATAATTACAATTAAATACTTTTAAAATAAAGATGTCTGCTATGTTATGAAGGCGGGAGCCACATATCATTATGTGGGATTTCTGGTGGTTAATTTTCAAATTCAGCTCCCCATAAAAGTGTTGAATATATTGAGTGATAGCTGGAGACTGTTGGCTGTGCGAGTAATTAAGACTGCGTCGTCCGCGTAGACTAACAAGGGGACAACACAGTTCCCAATCCTGAGAAGGTCTTTTCCTCTTGTAGCCAGCTCCTTCTCAAGAGTATTAATGTAAAAATAAAATAAAACAGAGTTAAAATACAATCCTTTTTTACACCCTTATTTGAATTGAAGAAGGAGTTACAATCACAATTTGTATCATAGCGAACCTGGCCGTAGTTTCCCAATGCAAGCATTTTGACACATCTATTAGAACAGGGTCAATCCCATCTTTCTCCATATTTGACCAAAACTTGCCCATATCCACTAGATCGAATGCTATTGAAAGGTCAATGAAGGCTATATGAAGTGCCCTGCCCTTTGCATGGATGTATGTCACAGTGATCATAAGAAGGTTCAGTGTTTGATCAACTGTACTGACTCCCCGGCGGAAACTGTATTGGGCATCCAAAAAGAAATTATTGTCAACAGCCCAGCCTTCCAGTAATTGGAGAATGACCAGCCCTAAGATCTTAATGGAGAAGCCCAGGAGAGAAATGGGTCCACAGCAAGCAGGCTGCTTACGTTGCTTTTAAAAAAAATGAGCAACAGGATCGAGTCCCTCCAAGAGTTAAGAATCTCTCCTCTTACCGTATAATGGAAGACATTTGTTTACAGAGGCACCCAAAAAAAGGGATTCATTCTGTAGACATCAATTAGGACCTGTTAGAAATGGGGGTCTCTAGTTGGCAATGGCTGGCCACTGTCCAAGTAGGGACCCTTTTTTCTAAGTCAGAGTAAGCAGACTACACCCTTTGATAACCCCTGCTCAACCCTGTGGTAACGTAGCACAAGCAGCTAGGCTTATCTCAGAGGCAGTGTGTGAAGCATTTATGACCATACACAGTAACGCAGTGAAGAACACTACAAAGGGACACCACTCAAGTAGTTATAAAAAATAAGTAGCTTTATATATAGGCTTAACACAAGACCAATAACAGTAAAAATCGACAATACTAGAAAATTAGGGTTACTCTTAAAATGCTGCAAAAATTGTTCAAAGTGTGCAAAGAGGGGTTCAGTTCAAGGCAGTGGTCTCTGCGACCCTTTTATTCACAAGATACCTGGATTCTGTAGCAAAGCAACCAAAATGTCGCTAAGGAGTTGTAGCGATTATTTTCCGTACGCTAACCAGTGATGCGTTGAATCCTTGCCGCAAGGGAGGATGATGCGCTGATTTGTGTGCATGACAAAGCGACAAACTTCTACTCACTAAGCCGGCGATTCGATGAAATCCTTGCCGCAAAGGGAGGATGATGCACCGAGCCTATGTGCGATCTTGTTGTGATTAAAAGAAATGGCGGTCAGCGAGGGAGCGACGATCCTGAGGCGATGTGATGAAATTGGTGAACGCTCGGTGTCTGCGCTGCGATGTCGTGAAGCGATGAACTCGATGCGATGATCTTTGGTTAGTGAGCACTTTGAGGCCCGCAAACATGCAATGCGATAATCTTCGGGTTAGCGAGCATTTGGCAGCCAGCAATCGTGTGATGTGATGATCTCCGGTAGCGAGCACTCAGCGGCAGCAGCGCGATGATTTTACTTACGCGCTTCAGCTGCGGCGGCTCCCTAACAGGCGTTAGCGACGATTTTCAGCACTCTTTTATCCACAGTAGAACTAGAGGCCCTGACACTCACAGGAGCCTCACCTGCAGATAGAAATCCTCGCTGGGAGGAAACAGGAGGCTGGTGGTGGAGCCTGATGTGCCTGAGACTCCTGCAGGAGGCTAGCTCTCTTCTAGCCCTTGGGTGATTGCTGTAGCAAATATAAAAGTTCCTTCAAAGTCCTTTTCCTCTTCCTCCAAGTCCAGAAGTAACCACTGCAGGCCAGTCCAATAAACAGCACACAAGCACAAGGACAGTCCTCTCCTGCAGATTCCTTCAGTTACACGGACCGAGGTCCTTCTTGTTGTCCAGGAGCAATACAAAATGTAGGGGTTTCAGCACAGATATTTATACACCAAAAGTCTTTGTTCTCAGAAGCCACAAGACACTGAACCCAGCCAGAACCAGTTCTGCCCAGCCCTGGAGCACTTTGTTTACCAGGCGGCATCCAGCCTTTCAGAAAGAGGGGGTCTGCCATCAGAAGCACAGTGGGAGGTGGAGACAGCATTCACCTTGCCAGGCACAGCCCTATTAAGGTCCAGGAGCTACCCCTCCCCACAGCCAATACACATAACAGCAGAACACACTGGAAGGCTTAGGCAAGAAAAGACCTACTTTCTAAAAGTGGTATTTTCAAACACAGAATATAAAAATAAACTTCACTAATTTTAATATTCTGAGCTCAGGCATACTAAATTCGTTTTTCTACCATGTTCTATGGGTCAGTAAGGACTATAGAATGTAATAGCCAAACCTCCCATTCTGGCCTATGGAGAACAGGTAGCCTTACAGTAGTGAAAAACGAAATTTGGTGTAATTCACTACCAATAATGACACACTGAAGAAGTAAGGGTCTAAGGGATATTTTTAACGACCAAGCCTAGTTCTATTCCCCAAATCTAATGACAACAACCACAAAAAATGAGAACTAGGGGTCTGAAAGGAACAAACAGATGCACAATAGCACAGAGGTATATAAGAAGGCCCAAAGGGAGCTTAGAGCAGAGTTAAGGATTACCATTAGTCTTGTAACGTGATCAGTATTATCATGTGGTGATCCACCCAATACAGGAGTATATCTCTTGATCATAGAGACTACCTCCATGGGACAACTCTTTTGCTCAAACAGATAGAAGGAGCTGGGATCTACAATAAACAGAAATGATGGTGTGTATAATTAGAGAATCTAAAAGTGTATGTGATTAAAAAAAACAACGCAGTGCAAAAAAATCAGAAAGTTAGTGAGTACTTAAAAAAGGGTTGCGTCGGAAAAACCTGTCTCTTATCAAACAGGCTCCTCGCACGCTTAATAAAATTGGTGCAGAAAAAAGCAGTGTTAACAAATAACTGCTACATGGAAGGTCGACATGTTTCAGCCATAAGGGTAAATTACCCATGGCTTTCTTCAGGACTTATTCTTCACAATCTTGCTACTGCCAAGTATACAGAGTGAATAACTAACACAGTCTGTAAAAATGAAGGTCGGAATCGATACAACCTTACATTGGTTTCAACCCTCTGTTTCAAGGGGTGCAACAATCACCTAAGGAAACAGAGAAATTATGCGGTATAGTTCGCTCTCTAAGCCAAATGGAGTAGCTACGATGGACAGATCTAAAAACGCCGAACTAGTCTTGTTCATTTCAACAGTAAATTTTAAGAACTCATTGCGTGTCTTGAGCCACTGATGGAATAAGAGGACAGATTGATGATCACCCCTCCAGACTACCAACACATCATCGATATAGTGCTTCCATAACCAAATCGATGCAAAAAATGGGTTGGTTGAAGTGAGGACATGTTCTTGTTCAAAAGAATGTACATACAAATTGACAAGACTTGGCGCAAAAACACTGCCCATACTAGTCCCTGAGATTTGTAAGTATATAGTGTCCTAGATTGACGTTTTTAGATCTGTCCATCGTAGCTACTCCATCGGGCTTAGAGATCGAACTATACCGCAAACCCATGGCACGGAACTCATTACTGAGATATGACAGTCAACATCCCAAAGCCTTAAGGGACAGTTTGCCTTATGGGCAGTTTCTTTGTGTTCGACGAAACTGTTCCACTACTAAGAGTTTGTGAAGTAAGATTGTGAAGAATAGGTCCTGAAGAAAGCCGTGGCTAATTTACCCTTATGGCTGAAACATGTCGACCTTCCATGTAGCAGTTATTCGTTAGCACTGCTTTTTTCTGCACCAGTTTTATTAAGGGTGCGAGGAGCCTGTTTGATAAGAGACAGGTTTTTCCGACGCAACCCTTTTTTAAGTATTCACTAACTTTCCTATTTTTTTGCACTGCGTTTTCTTTTTTTTTTCTTATTTTTTTTATCACATACACTTTTTGATTCTCTAATTACACACACCATCATTTCTGTGTATTGTAGATCTCAGCTCCTTATATCTATTTGAGCAAAAGAGTTGTCCCATGGAGGTAGTCTCTATGATCAAGAGATATACTCCTGTATTGGGTGGATCACCACATGATAATACTGATCACGTTACAAGATTGATGGTAATCCTTAACTCTGCTCTAAGCACCCTTTCGGCCTTCTTCTATACCTCTGTGCTATTGAGCTTCTGTTTGTTCCTTTCAGACCCCTAGTTCTCATTTTTTGTGGTTGTTGTAATTCACTACCAGACAATGCACCCTACCATAGGGGTGGCTCAAATGATGCCAAGGGAAGGTTTAGGGGCTGGGAAGTGGGTGCACTTCACAGCCAAGATGGCAGTTCTAGACTGCACTTAGACACTGCAGTGGCAGGTCTGAGACACACTTTACAAGCTGCTTCTGTGGTTGGAACAAACCAGCGCTGCAGGTCCACCAGCAGCATTTGGTTTACCAGCCCTGGGCACACACAGACCACGCTACTAGGGACTAAGAGGCAAACCAAGTAAGCCAATCATGTATATACCAATTCACATGTCATCTTTACATAGGGAGCATTTGCGCTGTGGCACTGAATGGCAGTGGCACAACGCCCAAAGCATCTATTACCAGCAAAACAGAGGAGACAACAGCGAAAAATGGGAGAGAGACCGACGCCAATGGTGCCAGGTCTAACAGGACCCCATCAGGACCAGGCTCTTTTCTGGCAGATGATTTTAAAATGGCTCTAGTTACAGCACTAATTTTGATGGCACTGCTTAGGGCAAGGGTTTCAGTGATAGATAGGGGAGGAACCTATGCTGGATATTGGGTTGACACATCATCACTAAAGATTTTTGAAAAGTGACCAACTCATTCATCAGCGGAGATGTGACATTCAAATTTGGGCTGATTATCATCTGAGGAGTAGGGCCTATTGATGACTTCCCAGAAAGCCCTGAAATCCCTCGGAGCAGAGGCCCCTTGTAAATTGGCCCAAGTCTGTTTCTTAACCTCCTGATTCCTATTTTCTGTGATAGCTTTATATGAGGACCTAAGCAGGCTAACTTGTGCCATATTATGTGGGGATGGTTTTAGGGCCTTTTTTAAAGCTGTTGTGCAAATGGAGTTGGCCCATCTAAAATGGCATGGTTCCTTAGCTTCTGTTGAAAAACCAGCAGGCTAGAGACATGTTTGCAGATGCCATGAAAACTCTCTACTACATCTGCGGCATGAGGCTCATTGGACAAGCATGTAAGATAATCCTCGTATTTCTGGGAAATTAACTTTTTCCTAACATTTACTTTGATCTACTTTATCCCATCTAAGATGGACACTGTTACTTTTAGAGAACTTTAAAGCAGAGGGAAACTGTGCTGTTGCGTTTTAAAAACAGAGTATGATAAAACTAAATGTTGTGGTCATGGTCAATTAAAGTGGACGGAACAACAAGGGAGTCCTGTATAAATGGAACAATGTTGGGAGAAAATAAAATGAAATCAATAGAGCCTTTCCCTTGGCCTATAAAGGTTGGCAAAATAGGGTCACTTTCTTAAAAAACAATCAAATCTAAAGAGTAGGTTAAACTTCATTACACTGTGATTCAAGACATCCCCACATGCAGTGTGTAAAACATGAGTCAGATTGTCCTCTGAGTGGTCAGAGATCCCACACACCTGATCACCTTTAAGGGGACAAGTGGAGATGTTAAAGTCTTCCTTCCATCAAGAGAATAGCCACCCTGTTCGGGTATCTCATGAAATATTTGCATACATATTGGTGCAGCTCCGGCATCAGATCAGTAGGGAGGTCAACAACATAGTGCTGAGCTGATTTTTGTGAGAGGGAGAGAGAAGGACAGCTCCACATCTAAAGGGATTTGGCACTCTCTTTCCCCTCCTCATACCGGTGCACAATCAGGCTGCCAAGCACCGCTCACCTTTGCACCATAGTGAAAGGGTGTGTGTGTGAATCTAGCTTAGGTTTTGCACTAGAAGAGTAGCCTTCCTGGACAAAAAGCTATGCCTGTACAAAATGTAAAGCTGTTCCCACTTCAGATGTGTTCTGTAAAGTGCAGCACACATGAAAAGTGAGAAGCATTAGAAGAAATAAAAGCATTTATTATTTAACACCTGCTTCAAAGAGGCATTATTTTTGGGTGCAAAATACTGTCTACTAAAGTTAGTAGATGGGGTTTTTAATCAAAAAGCATAGGTGGTTGCATGGGAATAACCATATACCATCCAGGGAATGCCATCTTGAGGCTCAGTAATGCAAAGCAGCACTTTGTGCTTCTTTCCATTACATTAAGGAAACTTTCCAGGTCAAAACATGTTTTGTGTTGTAAAGTAAATAACAAAGAAAACCATCTGGTGCTGATTTGCGCCAAAAGCTTAAATTATGCGCAAATTGTGGACTCAATAAATACCAATCACCGCAAGATTGATATTTACCAATTCTTTAATTTGGGGCACGAATAGTGCTCCCTTTGTAATGAGGACCTAATAATACGAGAGTTACCATGAGTTTCAATGACAGCGTTAATCCTTTTCTTTTGCCCTTCTTACTGCTATGCTGTCTCACGCATGTTCTAAAGATTCTGGTACTAGGCAAGTAGTGGACTTCGGTGCCAATGACAAGAGACATCCTAATTTTCTTAATTATACAAACTCCTTCTCTCTAATACAAATGGATTCACAAAAGTGTTTGACGTGAAGATGTTGTGCAGTACTAAAGGGGTGGTTCTGGACTGCAATCTCTTTTCTTGCCACTCTGAATTCTCAAAGCATGGGAGATGCTGGTATGAATTCAATGGCTACACTTTGACATTCTATCCCTAACCAAAGAAGATTGGTACAGAACATAGGTCCAGGCAATGCAAGAGCGATTGGCTGTGTCATTGTGTTTTTTTAGCCTTGTTGTGCAGCATGGCTGAAAGTTTAAAAAAGCACTATAACATGGTTAGCACTGGCAACGTCATGGCAATTCTTTTTTTACTTTCAGCCATGCTGCACAGCAGCCACGCTGTGGCCCAACACGGCTGAAAAAGCAGTGACATAAGCAATATCTCTAGAGTCGGCAAGAATTACTGACTTTGCCAATGCTTTTTTTCTGGTGGGAGAGGATCGGGAAGGGGTAAAGGGGATGAGGCAAACATCAGTTTGGGTTGGGGAAGCACAAGCCACAATTGACAGGGCAAGCAGCACTGATAGGACAAGCAACAAAAGCTGGAGCAAGCAAAAACATGACAGAGCAAGCAATAAACAAGGCAAGCAACAAATAATGAGGTAAACAACAACAGAGTTGGAGACAGCCTGAAAACACAGGCACCGCTTCAACGAAAAGAAAAAAAGTGCCTCTGAATTCTGAAGAGTAATGGAATGACCCCCACTGGGCAAGGTAACAGAATTTGGGTGATTCTCCAGGGAAAGGGAGGAAGGAAGACAAACACAGTAAGAAAAAGTGAAGCCAGCATACCCTGTCCAAAGAGAAGCAAGACAATGAGATCACCGATGAAGCCATACCGTGTTAAGCAATCGATGATCTCTAAACCCCCTGTAAGTAAACAAAATGTCTTGCAAGCAACAACATATGCACTCTGCTCAGGCGATATCTAAAAACGAAAAACTGTTCAACTTGAAGCACTTAACGATGCCTCAACTATAAGCAAAGTGATGGACACCTGTACAGATTTTCACATGCAAATTCAATTGATCAACTTCTGCTGAAGCTCAATGAATATGAGCAATAATTGACCCTTTTTGGACTTGGCCCTCTTTGCTAGATCATCCATGTTCTGTTTTGCCATCCTCCTCCTATTTTTGCTGAATTATTTTTTTGTTGTCTTTAGGACTCTGCACATTTTACTACTGCTAACCAGTGCTAAAGTGCTTGTGCTCTCTCTCCTCTAAACATGGCAACATTGTATAACATCCAATTAGCATATGTATTTACTTGTAAGTCCCTAGTAAAGTGGCACTACATGTGCCCAGGACCTGTAAACTAAATGTTACTAGTGGGCCTACACCACTAGTTGTGCCATTCACTTAAGTTACACTTTAAACATGTGTCAGGTCTGCCATTGCAGAGCCTGTGTGTGCAGTTTAAAGTGCCATTTTGACCTGGCAATATAAACCTTTTGCGAGGCCCAATCCTTTCTTTTCATGAATATAAGTCATCCCTAGGGTAGGCCCTGGACCGCCCAGAGGTCAGGGTGCAATGAATTTAAGAAGTAGGACATACCCATTCAAGTTGTACATGTCTTGGTAGTGAAAAACCTTTACATTTGTTGTATACTACTGCAAGGCATATCTCTAATATAAGATAACATTTAAGTTGCCCTATTACATTTTATAAGTGTAATTTCCAAATGGGTAGAGATAGCCAAGTCTATATTTGGTATTTCTGCATTGGTACAGAAAATAGGTCCAGGCAATGCAAGAGCGATTGGCTGTGTCATTGTGTTTTTTTTTGCCATGTTGTGCAGCATGGCTGAAAGTTTACAAAGCACTATAACGTGGTTAGCACTGGCAATGTCATGGCAATTCTTTTTTTACTGTCAGCTATGCTGCACAACTGCCACGCTGTGGCCCAACACGGCTGAAAAAAGGCAGTGACAAAAGCAATATCTCTCGAGTCGGCGAGAATTACTGACTTTGCCAATGCTTTTTTTCTGGTGGGAGATGATCAGGAAGGGGTAAAGGGGATGGGACAAACATCAGTTTGGGTTGGGGCAGCACAAGCAACAATTGACAGGGCAAGCAGCACTGATAGGGCAAGCAACAAAAGCTGGAGCAAGCAAAAACAAACATGACAGAGCAAGCAATAAACAAGGCAAGCAACAAATAATGAGGTAAACAACAACAGAGTTGGAGACAGCCTGAAAACAGAGGCACCGCTTCAACAAAAAGAAAAAGAAGTACCTCTGAATTCTGAAGAGTAATGGAATGACCCCCACTGGGCAAGGTAACAGAATTTGGGCGATTCTCCAGGGAAAGGGAGGAAGGAAGACAAACACTGTAAGAAAAAGTGAAGCCAGCATACCCTGTCCAAAGAGAAGCAAGACAATGAGATCACCGATGAAGCCATACCGTGTTAAGCAATCGATGATCTCTAAACCCCCTGTAAGTAAACAAAATGTCTTGCAAGCAACAGCATATGCACTCTGCTCAGGCGATATCTAAAAACGAAAAATTGTTCAACTGGAAGCACTTAACGATGCCTCAACTATAAGCAAAGGGATGGACACCTGTACAGATTTTCACATGCAAATTCAATTGATCAACTTCTGCTGAAGCTCAATGAATATGAGCAATAATTGACCCTTTTTCGACTTGGCCCTCTTTGCTAGATCCTCCATGTTCTGTTTTGCCATCCTCCTCCTATTTTTGCTGAATTATTTTTTGTTGTCTTTAGGACTCTGCACATTTTACTACTCCTAACCAGTGCTAAAGTGCTTGTACTCTCTCTCCTCTAAACATGGCAACAGTGTATAACATCCAATTAGCATATTTATTTACTTGTAAGTCCCTAGTAAAGTGGCACTACATGTGCCCAGGACCTGTAAACTAAATGTTACTAGTGGGCCTACACCACTAGTTGTGCCACTCACTTAAGTTACACTTTAAACATGTGTCAGGTCTGCCATTGCCCTATTACATTTTATAAGTGTAATTTCCAAATGGGTAGAGATAGCCAAGTCTTTATTTGGTATTTCTGGAATCCTACAAGAGGAGGGGGTGTAGCTATTATTTTTAACAAACGGTTAACAGTCGCAAAGATAATGGCAGAGAGCATAGGAAACGCAGACCTACTGGTGGTCAAACTCTTACTGAAATCCTCATGCCTCCTACTCATGGTTGCCTATCGCCCTCCTACAGCAACCCCTAGTTTTAATGATCTCTTCTTAGAAGCCATTATGGACTTCTGCTCAAGGTACAAATGACTCCTAGAGATGGGTGACTTTAACTACCACTGGGATAAAATACAGAGAGAACCATCCGCCAGCCAATTCGAGTCAATGATGAGCTTGATGAAGCTTCATCAACTGGGCAACGGCCATACTCACCTCAAAGGTCACACCTTAGACCTCATCTGGACCTCACAACCATGGGCAAGCCTATTGGACATCAGCCCCTGTGCCTGGTCCGACCACTCGCTAGTTAGCTGTTGGGTCCCGATGGGTAACCCACTGCCACAACCTCCCCCAGAGTGGAGAAAATTGAGATGCTGGAAAAAAAATAGAGCCGGGGAAACTAGTGAACACCCTACTCAGGCACTCAGCCCCAAATCCCAAACATAAACAAGGGAATCTGACCAAGAGTGCGAAGCACTCTCGGACACTCTGTGTAAAGCTTTAGATCAAGTAGCGCCAGAGTGGAGGGACAAAATCAGAGACAAGGGAAAGGGAGCCCCCAGGTTTAATGAACTCTGAGAGAAAAGAAGCAAAGTCTTCGCCTCTCGGAGAGGCAGTGGCATACAAACTATGACACAGATAAACTGGTAATATATAAAACCCTGCTCATCTGTTATAAAAAAGCCATCGTAACCAGGAAAGCCGAATATTATGAGGCAAGAATTACAGACGCGGCAAATAAACAAAAAAGAAACGTTCAGAATACTAAAAGAACTTAGGCACAAATCTGAACCTAAACCAGCAACTATGACTATAGATTGCAATGCACTTCAGACCTTTTTAAAAATAGGGACATCATTTTATAGATTGACAACACCCCTATTATTCAGAGTCCCCTAGTGCAGCATCAGGCCCCCTCCTAGCCCCGGAAGCAACGCAGCAACTTCCCTTATCTAGACTCAGCCGCCCTAACTTCATTAATGAACCACACCAAATCGGGCTCACCTACAGACCCATGCCCCCGAGGATCTTTCAAATGGCCCTTCCAGAGATGTAAAGTCAGATCCTCAAGGTATTAAACCACTCCCTGGAGACGGGCTATCTACTGTCCAATTTGAAGGAGGCCAGAGTAACCCTTCTGCTAAAGAAACCAGGAGCTGATGACACCAATCCAAAGAACTACAGACCTATCTCCCAACTGCCATTTTTAGCTAAGGTCATTGAACAACACATTCTGAAATCACTCTTGACCTTCTTGTAGGACAACCAGCTACTCCAAGCGCAACAGGCGGGTTTCCGGGCCCACCATAGCACGAAGTTGGTGATGCTGTCTGTACTCGACGACCTCAGAATTATGGCCGACAACAAAACACCGAGTTCCCTGATTTTATTAGACCTATCAGCGGCATTCGACACGATCAGTCATAAACACCTCCTGACCCGTATCAAGTACCCGAGCATAGGTGTAGGAGCACACAAATGGCTAGAATCATTCCTGTCAGGTCTGTCACAGAGGACGCAGCTGGGGGAGCAGGTATCGGACAGGGGTTTTCCCACTTGCGGGGTGCCCCAGGGCTCTGCACTATCCCCGTTCCTCTTCAACATATACTTACAGCCCCTGGTGGCAGCCCTAACCTGCATGGACTGCCATATCTTCAATTACGCTGATGACACTCAACTCATCCTTAGGATCGACAACTCTACCCATTCCCAGGAGCGGCTTCAAAACATCCTTAGATTTATAGTGAATTGGATGACAACCAATTCACTAAACATCAACCCAAATAAAACAGAAATCCTAGTGATCCAAACAAAAAACAACCCTTGGAACGATCTCTTCTGGCCACAAGACTAACCCTGGGCGTAGTTCGCGAAGTAGCACTTCGCGAAGCTACGCAAAGTGCACTTCGCACTACGCGAGCCACGTGTAGCACTTCGCGAACTGCGTAGTACCTTGTTTGCACTGTGCCAGATGTTGTTTTCAATGATTGCACAGTGCGGACAAGCACCCGGCAATGTGCAATCATTGAAAATGGCATCTTGCACAGTGCGAGCTGTAGTTTTCTGATGCTCGAGTAGATTTTTACTCGAGCTGCAGCTTTCTCAACGCGAACTGGTAGTTTCTCATCTCGAGCGGTCGCAAGCATACGCGACCACTCGCAATGAGAAACCTGACCTCCTCGCGTTGGGAATCTCGCCGGGAGGTTTATTTTCCATGCTCGCGATTGCCAACTTGATGTTGCTGATCGCGAACAAGGAAAAAGTCTTCCCGGGATGTCATTTTGCTTGCTCGCAGTCGCCAACTTGACATTGAGAACCGCGAGCAAGCAAAAAATGACCGCAGCACTACGCAAAACTACGCTACGCGTGTTCGCACTGTGCTACGTGCAATTCACGTAGTGCGAAGTAGCACGAACTTCACAAACTACGCGAGCGTAGCGTAGTGCTTTGCCCAGGCTTACCCAAGACCTGGGCACCACCCCCACACCAGCATCAGTCATGAAAACTCTGGGCATTAAAACAGACTCCCAACTGTTCATGGCCAACCAAGTCACCACAGTGGTTGGAAACTGTATAGGGCTCATGAGACAGCTGCGGAAGTTTGTCCCTATCCTCTCATGGACATCACTTCAGATGATTGTATATGCCACAACTGTCTCCCAACTGGACTACGGGAATGCCCTGTACATGGGCCTTCCCCAGAGCCTCATCCATAAGCTACAAGTGGTGCTGAACGATGCAGCTAGGATGATATTTAGTAGGGGTGGGCGGAATTTGCGTAATCGCGTTACGCAAATCTCCGCGAAACGGTAAAAATCTCCGCGAACACGCAGAAATTCCGCGAACACGCGGAATTGCTTGTTCGCGATACTTTTTTCCTGTTCGCGATCACTGTTTGCGTGCTCGGGGTGAAATATCTCGCGAACACGCATATTGAGAACGCGAACAAGCAAAAAATTTCGCGAAGTCGCGGAACGCAGATTTTTGGGCAATTTCGCGTTTTCCGCAGAACGCGAAATTACCCAAATTCCGCAAATTCCGCGAACGGAACGGAATTTGCCGCCCAGGCCTAATATTTAAGCTCCCCAGAAGTGCTCACGCCACCCTTCTTCTATGTAAGCTACACTGGCTTCCCATTAAACAGAAAGCAAAGTTTAAAGGCCTCTGTATTGCCCATAAAGCAATGTATGGAAATGCCCCTACCTATATCAAAGACCGCCTCAAGAACTACATTCCAGGCCGTACACTGAGATCATCACATGCCTGCCGCCTAAATATTCCACACTGCAACACTGTATCCAAAGGGGGCAGAGCTTTCTCTGTCCTACTCCCACAGCTTTGGAATCAGCTGCAGGATCACCTTTGTATGGAACCGGCACTCCTCCCATTCAGGAAGCAACTCAAGACTGTCCTCATTACGGAGGCCTTGAATATCGTTTAACTAACCCCTCCCTCGGCTGTCATTGATGCGACAGCCAACTGGCCTGACCTCTCCCTCTCTAAAAGCACTTAGAGACCTGTCTGTGATTTAGCGCTATATAAAAAAATAACCTAACATAAACTAACATACTTTAAAATCTCAACTCATGGGAAAGTTGCTATTTTCTTGCCTTAGCCATTTGGTGCCTGCATTCTGACTCTGGTCACATGACTGGGTGTAGTTGGCAGTTGGGCTTTGTGTATTCCTCCTAGAAAGCTACACACAATGGGAGCTTTGGAGTGACTGGTTGGGCCATCACTGGCAGGATGGGAGGGGGAGTTGGGCACAGCTCCATTTATTCTTACATAGGTTATGTCCTGTCTCTACACAAAGAGCTGCATATTAGCCTTCTGCCAGGAAAGGTAGGACATCTGTGCACTTCAAAGACATGCCTCTAGAAGATTCTCCCCTTTAAAGGCACAATGGTGCTTAAAAGAAGGACCTCAGATACCAACTCTTCAGTACACTTCTGGACCTCTGGATACTCTGCCAATAAGAAGGTCTGTTGTGCTGCTGAAGAACAGTCACTCTGCTGGACTGCACTCTGCTGGATCCCTGCTTTGCTCCAAGGGATAGTAGGCTGGCCTTCTGATCTGAAGCCTCAGGGACATAGGCCTCCAACAACCTTGCATCTGCTCCTGGTCTCTGCCATCAGTCAGTCTTCCCTGCCAAGTGGAACCACTTCAGTCCTGGCCTCTTAGGAAATTGCTTTGGCTGCGAGACAAATCTCCGACGCGGATCCACACAATGCTCTATAAACCAGGATTTAAGGTGCTCTGTCCAGAGGGCCTAACTGAGTCCCTGTAGCAGACCCACGCTCCATCTTGGTGTTCCTGGACTTGTGACTTTGTACTGGTCCAGCACCACCAGTTATCCACAGTTGGCGATTCACACCATTTGGTTCTATTTTCTCTTTTAAAAAAATTAAGTTAATAACTCTGGTTCTACTAATTGGATTTTTGTTGTTTTGGTGCTGTTTTATTTATTAAACACTACCAATTTCTTACAAGCCTGATCAGAACTGCATCAATTGTGCCTGACCTTCTAACCGTTCTAATAACGCACAACTACACTTACCAAGAAAAACTTCCTAATTAGTAATATCATTTACATATTCAAGAAGGCCATTAGGTGTTTAGTTGAGCATTAGTTTTAAAAAGTGCACGACTCTGACTGCACAACTAGTTTGATGATAATTTCCATGGCTTTATGGTGTTGTTCATTTTGCTGTGAATAAGCAGTTAGTGAGCGCTCATTTAACACTGTTGTATCCTTTTCCAGGTCACACTTATGTTCAACTGGTCTCCCCTTTTCAAAATGGGACAGTGACTAAATAACAAATTATAAATCTCAGCAGAAATGTTTTATTCATGGTTCTTATTTGGGTCTTATACCCATACATTTCCAAGTATAGAAGAACGAAATTAATTTTGTACATTATTGACTATGGCTACAGCTGACTACATGCCTTAGAGAAACAATTTACTTTTGTGAGTGTTCTTTACCTTACACTATGCAATTGATCGCATAAGCTGAAATTATTGCTGTTGGTGCTGTGAACGCATGCTACCTTATTGTGTACAAAGTGCAGTCATGGAAATCGATTCACTAAAAGGCCTGGGGTAGTGGAAGTAACATCAGAGACCCTCTGACCTTAATGATGTCACAGGACATTAGATCATATGACTTTTGACCCTGCATCATCCCAGGCAGTGATGTCCTATATTCGTAATCCTGTTGACATCACAAAAATTAACATTGATGAAGTTAGTAATTGCATAATTATTATATATTCTTCTAGGGGAGAGCAAAAGGTGGGGGTTTCTCTTCCCTGAGGAAGTTTTTGAAAAAGAATGGGCTTTACTAGTGCAACTTAATGTACAATTTTCACATCTGATAAAAAGCTATAGGCTCTAAAAAACATTCACTAAATGTTCACGTTCTTTCATGGTGTGCCAAGCTACTGAAATCTGACTGCTCATGAGTTCACCTAGTTAGGTTGTTAAAATGTCCTTATGTCAAAAATTACCCTTAATGCTAGGACCAACATTTTGGCCAAACATTACATTGCCAGTGCCAGATTTTATTTTCCTAATACTGCTTCTCTTGCACTATGGAGGTCCCTTATGTCAAAGGTTATGTCTAATATGTCAAGGACCACATTTGGTCATGGATGGCCCATGACCTTGCCACAGTTGTCTTCCCATATCACAAGAATTTCCTCCAAGGTGCCAACACAATCAACTTGCCACAGGTGCCAATTATGCTAAGAATTTCCTCCAGGAGGCCAGCACTGGATTTTTTTCATGTGTTTTCCTTGCCAAAATGTAGCTACAGAGTGCCAGCAGTAGCATGTTGACAAGGGTATCTCATATGCAAATATTGCCTACAGTATTCCATTGTCAACATTTTGTCAAGGGTGCTTCTATAACCCAAGAAGCCTGCCAGGTTCAACAGCTAATTGCAAGCATAACTACACATGCTCACATACATTCACGTATTCACACTCATTCTATCATTAGCACTGACTTGCCCTCATTCATTCTCACCTACTCTTGTGCACTCACTTTCAGCCTCAATCACTCATTCGCACTCTCTCACTGACTCACTCTTACTCTGACTCACTTATACTTATTCACTCATTTTGGCACATACACACAGGCAACCATGATCCCATATACAAATATGCATGCTCACACATACACACTCTTTCACCAAAACTCACACTCACCCACATGCACGCACACAAACATTAAACCCATTTTATTATTGTTATCTAAGATTCCAGTGAAGATCCAGATCTTACTGCTCCACTTTATATCTCACTAATAGTGAATATTAAGCTATTATTCACTATCAATGTAAATAAAATGAGCAGAACACATGGTTAGGACTTGATTCTGATAATGCGAGACACCCCTGTGTACTTGGCACTGATTTCCCCACCTTTGAGGCCTGGGGTCGTACAGGCAGTGCCAGGGGTAGCAAGGGGCAACATAGGCATCACAACTGTGACCCCTAGAGAACCCTCAATGACTTCCATGACTGCATTGACTTGAGAATGCAATAAGCATGGGGTTCTTCAATTTAATTAAGGAGGGCTAAGTTCCCATTTTTTTGCACACCTAGCTACAACTAAGATGTGCAAAAATGCCATTGATGAGAGCGAAATCCCATTCTTGATTAACAGAATCAGGAATGTTGGAATTCCACCCTTCCATATGCCTATGCAAACTCCATTTGAAATGCCATGTGATGAGACAGAAATGTCACTTGTAAGGAATTTCCGTGCAAGCAAATTTCGTAATACACTGCTCACTGACATTCCTTGTTAGGTTCATAAGTTGGTGAAGATTCACAAATTCCAAAATATTTGGATTGCAGTTAGTTTCCCACACTGTAAAAACCTGCAAATTTAATTTTGTCAAGGCAGGGAAATCTAAGGATTTTGGGGGCCCTGGGCCAAACACATTTTTGGGGTCCCTGTTAAGATCAGCTTTACATTTATGATCAAATTTCAGCTTTTTCACACCCTCTTTGTCAAAGTGACTAACACTACACAGACACACTGGTCCAAATTCTAAATGTGTTTCTATGTAATGTTCAAGGACAGTGATGTGGGATTTCAATATTGTAATAAGGCAGCAGCTTACTAGTATCATTGCAAATAATCTCTGTGACCAAGGTCCTCTTTTGATCTAAAAATAACATTTTTATGGATGTTGCATGGTGCTGAAATATCTGTAATAAACTCCCACACATCACTGATATTAAAATATATATTAAAGGAAAATTGTATTTGAAACAATCTATGCTTCATTCAAGGTCACCAGGGTAGGACTGTGTAGAGAACAGAGCCAGATCAATTATCACCATGGAAAGCTGGGGCCCTGGGCCAGAGCCCACTTTGTCCATACCCTAAAACATCTGAGTCGAAGGTGGAAGTAAATGCGTTTTTGAATCGGAACGGGAAGAAAGCACCCTGAAAATTGAAAGAGATAGATGAACGGCATGAGTTTCCAGGCTTAGAAGGACTTGGTGTCATAGCTAATGTGTTTTGGTTGCAAAAATATATATGTTTGAGTACTCTAGTCCTGAGCATCTCCAACAATCTTAGGTTCCCAGACTTAGTACTGAGTTCTTTGTGAATTCCTGATAAGACAGAGATTTGCTTCAAAGGAGGGTTAACTCTCAGGGTTACATCAGTAATTCCAATGACGTCATTTCACACCCGAAATTATTGACACCATGGGTATCATTAATTCCAATATGCAATATGATCTTTTTTTATGAGTACTGCCCTATAGATCCCCTATGGAATGAGGAATAACATTCAAAATCATTGCTTCCACACCAATGTTGCCATTTTTTTCCCAATATCCGGGTCAATTTCAAGGGATTAATTCCACTGGGTCTGATTGATCAAATCCTGCTGTGATGTCACATGAAATTACTGCACTACTCGAAACTTCGATGTAGGCAAAATCAAGTATTTCTTTTCAAATCAGCGTAAAGAGACTGAAGGAGGAGGACCTTAGTGAGCAACTTTATAATTTCTTTTTTTCCAGTAAATTTACTTTTGTGAAGCAGTCCCTGCCGTTATTATAGCCATAAATTGCCCTGCTAAGTGTATCCGATGAAAGTATAATGCACTATGTACTAGCCTTTTATTTACATTTTATGCAAGATTGAATACATTGTTTTTGTCCTTTAATAGCCAACAGAGAGTAAACACCTAATCACCAAGGCCAGCCAGTGAGTTTACTACTTCCAAGCACGATGTACTTTCAAGATATAAAAGTTGTAAATTAAGTCCTAATCACAACACCCTTGCCTGAGTATAGTTTGAACAAAACAGAATACATTTATCCAAGCTAATGAAGATGGAAGAAACCTAGAACATTGTCTTGGGACCAGTAGAGAGCTGGTGGAGAAGTGCTGGGAACACACTGCATGATTTGGTCACACACATTTGTAAGCTGCTAAGGCAACGTTTCCAGTTACTCACCCCAAACGGTGCTAGGTTCCCAGAAGACTTGATAGTATTACCATTAAACAGGTATAGTATCATTTAAATGCTGCACAAGGAGCTAGATATGCCAGGTCATGAGCATGCACCCATTCAGAATTTTGTAAACAGGGTACGGCAATATCTGTTTTGTTCACCCTTCTAGGTGTCACTGCAACATCGGGATGCTATGGAAATATCATGGAGGTTCCGACAACTGGAGTTGACTGTGCAGCCACAAAACAAGAGAATGTAGCATACTGTGGTAGGTGCCATTTCATTCCTGATAGTCTATCTTATTGTGGTCTGTACAATTTCATTCCTGAATAGCATGAACCAACAAACTCATTCTCTAGCTCATTTTATGTAAATATAATTTTAGCGTGCTTACCTGCAAGAAGCATATAATCCAGGGCAAATGGAATTATGCAACGGGAAGGGCCAAATTATGCAACAGGGTTGACTAAATTATGCAACAAGAAAAGACAAATTATGCAGCGCAATGCTGCACATTTTGTAATAGTATATACACTGTGTGTGTTGATAGGTTTCACCCTCAGCATGCACTGGTAATTATATCCCTGTAATGAATGTGCTTTTCGCTATAAAGGACAGACCCAAACCCTGCACTCCCACTTTGGAGGCAAATATACCACTGCACCTTTAAATAATACACTTTGAGCAGCACTCCTTAATGATGAGGAAAGGATGCAGCATTCCCTTTAGGCGATGCAAGAAAATAAATTCAGGTGCATTTATAGTAACACACACTTTGAGCAGCACTCCCTAAAGACGAGGAAATGACGCAGTACTTCCTTTAGGCGAGGCAAGAAAACAAATTTGGGTGCATTTAAAAAAACACACACAAGTTTATCAATGATCAGTAAATGCAGATTCCCAAGAATCAAGTGACTAAAATGAACAATTAGAATAAAATGCAGTATATACAAGTAGCAAAGAGTAGAAAATATATACAAAATGGTTAGGAACACCTCACTGATCTATTAAGCAACATCCTTGCCAACTCAATTTCGGGGAGCCCTTGATAAGCCCAGGAAGGAGTTCGATCAGGACTCAAATTCCGTCACCTCCACTGTGGCGAGCTTCCACCTGGCCCTAGAAGGTTCCCAGCTTAAATACTGTAGGAGAGTAGGATCTGCTTCACATGGGTACCCCCACTTTTTGCTGGTGTTTCACTGTTTTTCGACCTTAGTCTGGCTGTGGCCCTGCTAATCAGGACCACAGCCTAGCTGCTTCCTCTCTAAAATGGGTTGCATGTACATTAGGTACATATCTAATTGGATTCTGGAGTGCCTTATAAGCCCCTAGTATATGCTATACGATGTACCTAGGGCATAGGTACCTCGGAGGCCTACCAGGGGCTGCAGCATATATTATGCACTCCAAAATGGCACAACAGGTCTGCTACTGCAGCCTGGGTAAGGGTGTGCTTGCACCCCTTACAGTGGTATAGGCTACCTATATCCACCTATATATACAGACACATATAAACCTATAAGTCACTCCTATGGCAGGCCTTGACAATCCTGAAGGTAGAGTGCTTGGTTTTGTGTGAGAGGGTGCCCAAGCATGAGATGAGCCCCTCTGCAGCTTTTGTAAATTCTTCCTTATGGCTGTTCTGTGATACAGCCAGACTATATACTCTTGAGTGCATTATAACCTCGCGGTAAATACTAACTTTGGAATGGCTGCATCAAAACATGTCGTGTTTGGTGTCAAACGCTTTGGAATACTACCCCCACCAGTTCTGGCAGCAGGGGTAGCATTCCACCCTTCTAGATGGAGAGACATGTTCACACTGGGCTAACCGGGTAGGTCTTTCCTGAGACCTGGCATCACAAAATGGATGCCTCTGCCACAGACACGGGTCTGGCCTCCTGCTGCTGACTGAAACTCTGGCAGGGGAGGCCTGTACAATAGGTGTCCTGTCGAAGGGAGGTGTAACCACCTCCCCAGACAGGCAGATGTGTATTGGGGCTGGGCGGGAACACTCTCTGGTGCTTTGAAGTCCTGCACTGGGGGCACACTTGGTGTCCCTGCGCATAGTCCAGTTCAAACCGGTTGCAGGGGCTACCTGCCCCAGCTCTGGTGCGAAACTGGACAAAGGAAATGGGTGTAACCACCCCTCTTTCCAAACCCTCCCATAGGTGGGTCCATAGAGTATGACAAACCCCCAAACTTAGTATAAGTATGGGAACCCAGTCCTTGTGACTTTAGATTACCCTGGACAAAACTCTGCAACATATATCCTGGACCTTCGATGTTCTACTTTAACTAGAAGACTGAAGAAATCTCCCTTGGGGTCAAGGAGTGACTCCCCTGCTTGGCAGGCACCAAAGAAGCAACTGACCAGTCTGCATCGCTGAAGCTCTTGCCGGACGCTGATGTTTTTGCATCACCAGAGGTGGATTTCCAGACTTCCCCGAGGATACCCTGAGTCCACAGCAGAGCTGAGACCGGTGGCTATCGTGGGTGAAGTGGAACCGTGACCCCTGGACACCGTGAACTTTTGCAGCAACACTATCTTCTGGGACATCCTTGAAGTTGTGCTTTGGGCTCCGAGTAGCCCATGCCTTGAACACCTCCTGCACCAAAGGTTGTTGGCCTCCACTCCATGAGTGACCCGTGGGCCAGTTTCCAGTGCGACCGCTTGAGGTTCCTTCAGGATTGCTAGTCCATTGGCTAGTGGGTCCCCATGAAGGCAACTCATCTTCTAATTGGGCTTTCCTGGTTGCTCCAGATGTGCCCTGGCTTACCCTTGCTGGGTGAGTCCCTCAGACCTTGCTGGTCTGCACCGCAGTCCTTTCTCTGAATTCCTGTCACTTGCCGTTGCCAAGGCTTGTTGGGTCCAATCTGGTCGCCGACACTGCAGCATGTGACAGACTTTGTGGGACAGCTCAAATCTGGCTTGTGGACTTTGTCGATGCCTCCTCGACCTCGTGGCTGAAAAGTCAAGACACCAGTCAACTCAACTGAAGCACCCAACATCTGTGGGCATTGGTCCATCCTGCCCTCGGTCACTGGCTAGTGACCCAGACTCTGTCCCCTCTGCTTTCAGGTTCCTTCCATCCCAGATCCAGGCTTGGATCTCTTCGGACACTTCTCCTCTTCACAGCAGCAGCAGTTCTTTGCAGGCTTCCATTGCAATCGACTACGCGACCCGACACCAAAAGACACCTATGCACCCGGCTTTCCTGGGTGAGGTAACTTGAGTACTCCAGTGCTCCCATAGGTGCTAGCCCTAGAACTTCTTAAGTCCAAAAGGTTTTGGTCCTGACTCGATTCTAAGTGTCCCTAATCTTTAAATTTCCAACCAAGACATTGCCCATAGAAGCTAACAGGAGTACAAGGTTGTGTTTACACACTGCATACAGTCCCCGTGGGTCCCCTGTGTCACTACCTTGGGTAGTTCCTTTGGGTCCCAGCGATTCTACAGGCTCTAGGCCTTGTGTCTATTCCAGTTGTGGTTCTTATACCACTTTTTTGGTATATGGTTTGGTATACCACTAGGGCCCAAACGTGTATTTGTGCTATTACTCTTGATTGCTAACTTGTAACTTAAGTACTTCGAACTCCAGTCTCATAAAGAGACTAGAGGGGTGTGTTTTATCCTAAATACATACATTTTGAATATATACCTGGTGTGGTTGTCCTTTCATTTGATCATTCAAGAGATTATAGACTTGTAAAACAAGCTGCTTTACATTCCTTCAAGACTTAGCCTGAAGGCTGCACTCTATAGCTACCACTAGGATATATTTCAATAAAGGTTGTCTTTAACCAATTCACCATAAGGGGTTGTTTGGACTGATACAAGGTGCCCACTAGAACTAGTGGACAGCATATATCAGGCCACCTTTTCACAAATACCATTACTAAACATAAGACAAAGTTTCTAAAAAACCTCGCCCCCTTCTCATGAGAAAGAACCGAGCTGGCTGTATCAGTCTGCGTCAAGGCCAAGACGGAGGCTGGACAAGCTCCCGTATTGTGACTTCGAGGCAGAGTTGCACATTCCACAGATAATATACAGTTCACTGTGGTCAGTGAGGAGCAAAAAACAAGTGAAGAGCAGAAACCTTCCCTCCCCACTTTGCAGTTATGTGCGCACCCAGAAAATGGAGTTAGATATGCACAACGGAGTAAACAGTCAATACACCTTTCTCTCATTCAGTACATTCCACTCTTTGACTATTGGCTGATATAACACACTGGTCTAAAATCAATTACTTGGGGTCGAATCATAGACAAAAGATTATGGACACTCTAAGTACAACAAAATAATACTATCAAGATACATATTGCTAATGCTATCCCCCCTAGAACAAAGCGAAGTTTACCAAAATCCGGCAACCACCCAAACAACTAATCCCACCAACCATTTTCTACATCCTGTTTGATATCTTTAGCTAACTTGTGTAAGGCTTCAATGTGGGACTGAATTGACTTCGAATGATCTAAAAGGTTAAAGCAACACATTCCCTCAAAGTCTGAGCATCCGTGATCGTGCTTCAAAAGTAAATAATCAATAGCTGCTCTGTTTTGTAACATGGCTATCCTTGCCCCTGTACATCTAATAATAATTCTGCTAAAGCAATCAAAGTATGATTAATGTTTTTCACCATCAAACATGCTAATTCACTAACAGCCCTAGAATTATAAATGGTCAGGCCTGGAATTCCTACACTTGAAGCAGCTAAACTAATATATTCACACTTAGATAATAAATGAACTTCAGAGTCACAATGTTCACTAAGCTGAACACCTTATCTCGTATTTTGAGCATGTGATGCTGGATCTAATGGAAACATCATCAGACCTAATCTAGTAAAAGCACATGGTCCACCTGTGATATTTGCTGGAATATATGTATAAGTAATGTTACCACATGAGAATAGCCACCTTACAGGCAGTTTGACATGCCTGAAGTGGCTAGCAGCGGATACTACAAGTTTGCACACCATGTTGTTTTGCACATTCTCACAAACATTGTCACTTCGATGTTTGCATAAAGTTTCTTCTTGCATGTCATGGTAGGTTTAGTACTGTCAAGTTGTATTTGAGCACATTTACCAATGGTAACAGGGTCGCAAGTTAAATTGTAACAAACGTCAGCTTCAGTAATATTAAACGTGATCACTTGTGTCATGTTCTTCAGAAAGAGGGATGAGGGGTGGAGAAGAGGCAAGAGAAGAGCTGAAAGAGATGCAAAAAAGGTAGAGAAGGAGGCAAAAGGGGTGCAGAAAAAAGCAAGAGAGGGAAAGAAAGAAATAAAAGAAAAGAAGTGCAGAAAGAAGGAACAGAGTTGCATAAAGAGGCAAGAGGTGTGCAGAAAGAGGGAATTGGGTGCAGCAAGACGCAGGAGAAGTCCAGAAAGAAGCAACAAAGATGCAAAACCGGGTAAGAGGGGTGGAGAAAGAGGCAAGAGGGGTGCAGAAAGAAGCAAGAGAAGTGCAGAAAGAAACAAAAGAAGTACAGAAAGAAAGAACAGAGGTGCAGAGAGAGGCAAGAGGGGTGTAGAAAGAGGAAGGAGGGGTGCAGAAGGATGCACAAGGGATGCAGAAATAAACAAGAGAGGTACAGAAAGACGCAACAGAGGTGCAGAAAGAACAAAGAGGGGTGCAGGAAGAGGCAAGAGAAATGCAGAAAGAAGCAATAGAGCTGAAGTAAGGGGTGGATAAAGATGCAAAAGCGGTGCAGAAAGAAGGAATAGAGGTGCAGAAAGAGGCAAGAGGAGTGCAGTCAGAGGGGCGCAATGAAGAGACATGAGGGGTGCAGAAAGAAGCAAGAGAGGTGCAGAAAAAATCAAGAGTAGTGCAAAAAGAAGCAACAGAGGTGCAGAAAGAGGTAAGAAGGGTGGAGAAAGAGGCAACAGGAGTGCAGAAAGAAGCAACAGAGATGCAAAAGGGGTGACAGGGTTGGAGAAAGAGGGAAGAGGGCTGTAGAAAGAAGCAAGAGAGGGGCAGAAAGAAACAAAAGAAGTCCAGAAAGGAGGAACAGAGGTGCAAAAAGAGGCAAGAAGTACTGAAAAATGGAAGATGGGTGCAGAAAGAGGTGAGATAAGTCCAGGAATGTGAGAATTTGGCCTGGTATATGCTGTTCATTAGTTAAAGTGGACACCTTGCACCAGTACAATTCGACTCTTATGGTAGATAGGTTTAAGACAACCCTTTAAAGAAGGCTATCCTTGTGGTAGCTGTGGAGAGCAGCCTTCAGGCTAAGTCTTTAGAGGACTGTAAAGCAGCTTGTTTTACCTTATAATCGCTTGAATTACTAAATGAAAGGACACCACACAGGTATATATATCAAATATATATGTATTTATTTCTAGACACACTCTACTAATCTCTTTATGAGATTAGAAGTCAGGAACATATGCACAAATCAACATTTCACAATAAGTTAAGCACAAATATGGCCTGGGCCCTAGGGGCGTACCAGACCACATACTAAAAAAGAGACTTAAGAATAACGACTTGAGAAGGGACAAGGCCTAGGGCCTTCAGAAGTGCTGGGGCCTCACTAATCCACCCAAGGCAGGTAAGTAAAGGACCAACAGGAGCCACATGCAGTGTGAGAACACAGCCGCGGATCCCAATTGACGCGGTTGGAAATTTAAGATTTTAGGATACTTCAGGAAAGTCTACAAGCAAGTCACTTACAGGGTAAGTAGTTCTAGAGCCAACACCCATAGGAGCACCGCAGTGCTGGAGTTACCTCACCCAGGGAAGCCAGGTGCATAGGTGTCTTTTGGTATCGGGGCACGGCGTCGTTTTCAATGGGAGCCAAAGAAGACTTGCTGCTTGTGAAGACAGGAGAAGTGTCTGGTGGAATCCAAGGCTGGATTCAGAAGAAGGAAGACCTGAAAGCAGAGAGGACAGTGTTCAAAGTCACTTGGCAGTGACCCGGGGCAAGGAAGATGGATGCCCACAGTCGTCGGGTATTTTCCGGTGGTCACGTGTGTCTTGACTCTTCCGCCACGAGGTCCAGGAGGTGTCGACAACAACCAGGAGCTGGATTCGGTGTGCTCCACAAAGTCTGCAGCTTACTGCGGTGTTGGTGACCAGATTGGAGCCAACAAGCCTTGGTAACAGCAAGTCTTGTGGAAAAGACAAAAAGTCAGCAGTGCAGACCAGCAAGGTCTGAGGGACTCACCCAGCAAGGGTAAGTCAGGGCTGGCATGGATCAACCAGGGGAGCCCTTTGGAATTGTAGAAAAGTCTTCTGGGGACCCACTAGCCAACCGGCAATGGATCGCAAAGATGCCTCAGGAGGATTCACTCAACAGGGGCCCATGGTCACTCGGGATGAGGTAGGCCTCTCATCTTTGGTGGAAATCCTGCTGGAGGCTTTATCCACACATGGTCCAATGCACAAGTTCATAGAGTATCGTGAAGGGCTTGCACTCGAAATAGTGCAAGTACCCAGGGATTGCGGTTTCTCGTCACTCGTGGGGTCCACTTGCCTCAGCGTCGCTGGGGACTCACGTTGGCATAAGAAAAGTCAGGAAATCCTCTTCCTGGGCTGCAGGGACTTCGGACTCCGGCAGGAGCGGGATCGTTTGCGACCGTTGATGCAAAGTTTTGGTGCCTGCCAAGCAGGGGGGTCACTCCTTGACTCCAAGGGAGATTCTTCCGTCTTCCAGAGGTAGTGGAACATCGAAGGTCCAGGATTCTTTTTCAGTGCATCGTCCAGGGATATCTAGTTTGCAATGGCAAGGGTTCCCTAACTTATACGAGAAGGAAGGCAGGGACTAGCTCTATGACCCCACCTATGGGAGGGTCAGGGGAGTGGGTGGCTACACCCACTTCACTTTGTCCAGTTTTGCACCAGAGCAGGGGCAGGTAGCCCCTGAGCTGGTTTGAACTGGTGTATGCACAGAGGAAGAAACAGTATGAAACCCTGGGGTCTGTAACGTGTATGAAAAGTGTGAAGAACCACTTTATCAACATTCAATCAAAAAGTAAAGAAAATCTAAGAGTGAAACAACACCTAAATAACTAAATGGGCATATTCCTTTATAGGACGAAATCCCTCACTCACCAAAGGTGACATGCTTCTTCATTTGGGATTCTCCATCCCTAGTTCCTCTGGGGGCTACAACTCCCTCACTGTGAGGGAGGAGCTTAGGGATGTTTTGATAAGTGAGATGTTAGGATATACTAAATCCACAAATGGAGAGCTGATGGTATGAGTGAGAGCGCAGCGCAAAGAAAATATAATAGTGAGTGCAAGTGAGATTAAAACTAGCTCAAGAATGGGAGGCACAACTTTATTCGTAATACGTGCTTGGCTAGCGTTAAAATAATAGTGCATCAACAGTCAATAAATATTTTAGACCGTGGTGATGGTATAACTTGTCAACATGTTTCAGCCATAGAGCCTCTAAGAAGGCACGGCTTTCATCAGGACATACACAGCTACTGCGTGCAAATAAACCCAAGTAAAGGATACTATAGGTATACGTTCATTTAGATACATTCATAAATGGTGTAAAATGCTCGTGAATACTGGGTAAGTCACCACACCTCTACCTGGCAGCCGCTCAGGAAAGGAGCACCGCTCTGTCCGTCGGTACGCCGGCGCTTCAGTGAGCCTGAAGCCGGTGGTGGCAGGCATGGAGCAACCAGGGGAGCCCTTTGAAACTGTAGAAAAGTCTTCAGGGGAACTACAAGCCAGCGGGCAAGGGATCGTGAAGATGCCTCAGGAGGATTCACTCAACAGGGGCCCATGGTCACTTGGGACAAGGTAGGCCTCTGATTTTCGGTGTTAATCCTGCTGGAGGCTTGAACCACACGTGGTCTAATGCACGTTCGTAGAACATCGTGAAGGGGTTGAACTCAAAAATAGTGCATGGTACCCAGGTTTTGCAGTTCCTCGTCACTTGTGGGGTCAACTTGCCTCAGCGTCACTGGGCGCTCACAATGGCCTTAGAGAGGTCAGGAAATCCACTTCCAGGGCTGCAGGGACTTCAGACTCTGGCGGGTGCGGGAAAGTTTGCGACCGTGGATTCAAAGTTTTGGTGCCTGCCAAGCAGGGGAGTCACTCCTTGACTCCAAGGGAGAATCTTCAGTCTTCCAGAGGTAGTGGAATGTCGAAGGCCCAGGATACTTCTTCAGAGCATCATATAGGGATATCTAGTTTGCAATGGCAAGGGTTCCTTAACTTATACTGCAAGGAAGGGAGGGACTATCTCTGTGACCCCTCCTATGGGAGGGTCAGGGGAGTGGGTGGCTACACCCACTTCCCTTTGTCCAGTTTTGCACCAGAGCAGGGACAGGTAGCCCCTGAACCAGTTTGAATTGGCATATGCACAGAGGAGCCTACTGCTCCCCCAGTGCACGACTTCAAAGCACTCTAAGAGTGCACCCACCCAGCCCCAATACACTAAACCCTGTCTGGGAGGTGGTCACACCTCCCTGTGACAGGATACCTATTGTTGGGCCTCCTCTACTGCGAGTTTCGGTCATCAGCAGGAGGGCAGCCCAGTGTCTGTGACTGGTGGCATCCATTTTGTGATGCCAGGGCTCTTCAGGATTCTACTGTGTTTCCACAGTAGGTACATGTCTATCCCTCTAGAAGGGTGGGATCATACTCCCACCCCAATTACTGGTGTGGGGGCATGATTCCAAAGTGTTTAACACCAAACACAACATGTTTTGATGCAGCCATTCCAAAGTTAGCATTAACCGTGAGGTTATAATGCACTTAAGAGTATGTGTTTGACCGCATTCACAAACAGCCCCAGAGAATAGACTCTGAGAGCTGCAGAGGGGCCCTGCTCAGGCAGAGGCACCCCCTCACAAGGAAACCAAGCACTCTGCCCTCAGGATTGATAGGGCCTGCCTTATGGGTGACTGATAGGCTTAAAGGTGTGTGAAGGGAGAGATATAGTGAACCTATATCTCAGTGAGGAGTGCTAGTACTACCTCACCCAGGCTGCAGTATCAGGCCTGTGGTGTCAGATTTAGTCTGCTTCCCAGGGGTGGCATAATACATGCTTCAGCCCCTGATAGGCATGTGAAGTACCTATGCCCTTGGTACCTAAGGTACCATATACTAGGGGCTCATAAGGTACCACTGTATCCAATCACTAGTGCACCTAATATGCACTCCAAGTTGTTTAGAGAGAACAGAGAGGCTGGGGTCCTGATTAGCAGGGTCCCAGCCGGATGTATGATGCTACATCGCCAACCGTTACATCGCATGCTGTAACCACGCTGAATTTACATCGCAAAGACTGTTACTTCGCAAGTTTTCACATCGCGTGCAGTTGCAACGTCAATGTACGTTCCCTTATGAAACAAGGCATGACAAAGCATACAACAACATCGCGTACCATTACAACGCTTTTTTTAATCAGCATCAAATACCTTAATTGTATTACACATTCGCTATATGTTATTACAATTTCATTAATCAGTAAGGCTTACATAACAATCATTAGTATTAGCTTTCATTTACTATGTAATTCCCTGGACTCTACTTGCACGCTAAACTAAACTTTTGAAATAAAGTATGTTTACAAGTAATATAAAAGTGTGTTAGCTTACTGGAGCAGTCCCTTACATGTTCTGTGTCTCGCGACCACCCCATGAATGACAACATTTCCGCATGAACGTGCGCGTCAGCGCTAACTGTAAAAATAAAACTGTTACTGTGGTACCTTAACGGAGCTGTCCATGCCATAATTAAAAAAGTATATAGGAAAGTTAAAGTCACTTACCTTTTAGGGAGCACTGTCTTCCACCTGCTCTCTATCCATGCCATCTTCTGTGACTCGCAACGACCTAATGAATGACGCAAATCACGTAGCTGTAAATCATTATGAATGTCATATAATTATGTCAATATTTCAAAATCCTAAATCCAAAATGTGGTACCCTAATGGAGCTGTCCATGGCATCTTCCGCGGCTCCGTGACCAAATGAATGAGTAATGAAACCATGGTCCATCATTATTACTATAATATAATTTCGAAACATTATTTTTACTGTAATTGTGTCATTATTTATACTGCAACATACTGATTGTGGGTTTGTGGTGCGCAATGCTAAGATTTAATTTGTATATTAGTGACTTGAATAATCCTCTGTTTGAAAGCCGAGCCTGCATTCCAAATGCTGGTTTGCTTTACCGAAACCAACTGTTATGCATTTCATTGCTTTTAAGAAACAGTTCAGCGCATTACTTACAAACTAATGTTCACACCCGTAATCTTGTGCACGCGTCTGTCATCTTGCAGGCACGCCTCTGGCATCTTGCACCACATCTGTCATATCATCGCAGCATGCGTTGTCATGTCACCGCATCTGTCATCAAACTGTCATTGCAGCACATCATCATCAGCTGCTATAGTGCCAACCTTTGCCAATATGCTTTTCATCGCAGCACATCAAGTGGCATCATCTGCTATAGTGCCAGCCTTTGGCAATCTGTTTTAAAACGTACCTCATGTCGCATCTGCCATCTGGCACGTCCTCTTGCACCTGTCATAATCCGTCATTTTGTGCACGCAGGCATGTCATCTGTCATGTCATCGCAGCACGCATCATCTGCTATAGTGCCAGCCTTTGCCAATATGTTTTAAAACTCATGTCACATCTGTCATTTTCCACGTCATCTTGCATCTGTCATAATCCAGCACGCATAATGTGCTATAGTGACAGCCTTTATCTGCCACGTCATTTTTGTCTTCATAATCCGTCATCTGCCTTTATCTGGCACGTCATCTTGTCATCTTGCATCTGTCATAATCCAGCACACATCACGTGCTATAGGGCCAGCCTTTATCTGCCACGTCATCTTGCATCTGTCACACATCATCTGCTATAGTGCCAGCCTTCATGTGCCATGCAGGCATCATCTCAGCACGCTTTGTCATTGGTAGCGTGACTTCATCTTGCATCTGTCATAATCCGTCATTGCTAGCGTGCGTGATGTCATCTCGCATATGTCATAATCCGTCATCTGCCTTTATCAGGCACGTCATCTTGCATCTGTCATAATCCGTCATCTTGCACGCAGGCACGCAGGCATCATCGCAGCTCGCATTGTCATTGCTAGCGTGACGTCATCTTGCATGTGTCATAATCCGTCATCTTCCTTTATCAGGCACGTCATCTTGCATCTGTCCTCCGTCATCTTGCACGCAGGCACGCGGGCATCATTGCAGCACGGACATATATGACTTGGGCTTTTTTTTTTCTATTCGTGATTATTATTATTGATGACATCAGGAGAACGATGGGGTGAGAGCCTGTCCGTAACATCCTCAGCCTGTACTGCACATATGAGAATTAGCACAATGGGGTGTATCATTGAGCAACCTGTTTGTTCCTTTGGGACTTGTAGTGGGTGCATAAACTTTGTGAATTTCGAAGCGTCTATGTATGCGTGTTTGTTTGCTCTAGACAAATTGATGGCGTCTGAGATTCAATCAGGCAGAGAAGCACATAAGAGACTTACAAAGGGGTAACCTATATCTTTTTCAAAAAGCCCTAGGGTGACGTTTTGTCATTTTATTGCACAGGATGTCTCCTTTTCTTTGTCGTGACGAAGATCCGAGTAGATGATTAAGCCACACAGTGGACGGAATATACATTTGGCACCCATCTTCAAATTGGTATTAGCGACTTTACAGCCAGGACTGGGAAACAATTATAAAAAGAAATAAATGCAATTGCTTTTCTTACTCTCTTAAACATTGTCACATGCACTTTCACCCGACTCAAATTTTTGTTGTGGTAATGGAAGTGCATTATTGCGATGTAAATGCTCGCGATGTAAATGTGCATGCGCATTACTAGCATGCGATCTAAAAGCATGCGGTGTCATGCCTCCTGCGATGTGAAGGCCGCGTTGCGATGGCAGCGCGTGAAAACAGAGTCGTTGTAATGGGTGTTTCCCGTCCCAGCCAGACTATAGCCAGAAACCAGTGTAATCATCAGAAAAAAGTGGAGGCAACATAAGGTGCAGATCCTACTCTCCTACAACAAACAAGCAACAGAAATGCAAAAAGAGGGAAGAGGGGTGGAGAAAGAGGCAAGAGGGTTGCAGAAAAAAGCAACAGAGGGACAGAAAGAAGCAAGAGAAGTAAAGAAAGAAGCAACAAATCTGTAGGAAGAAGAATGACTGGTGCAGAAAGAGGGAAGAGGGGTGCAGAAAGAGGCACAGGGGTTGCAGAAAGAAGTAAAAGCAGTGCAGAAAGTGACGAGGGGTGCAGAAAGAGATAAGAAGGGTGCCGAAAGTAGCAAGAGAGGTGAAGAAAGAAGCAAGAGAAGTGCAAAAAGAAGTAACAGATCTGCAGGAAGAGCCAAGAGGGGTGCAAAAAGAGGGAAGAGGGGTACAGGAAGCAGCAAGAGAAGTGCAGAAAAAAAGCAACAGAGATGCAGAAAGGGGGCAGAGGGGTGGAGAAACAGGCAATAGGGGTACAGAAAGTAAATTATTTGCAGAAAGAAACAAAAGAAGTACAGAAAGTTGCCAGATAGGTGCAGAAAGGGGCAAGAAAAGTGCAGAAAGAAGTAACAGATGCAGAAAGGGGGAAGAGGTGTGGAGAAAGAGGCAAGAGGTGTGCGAAAGAAGCATGAATGATGAAGAAAGAAACAAAAGAAGTGCAGAAAGAAGGAATAGAGGTGCAGAAAGAGGCAAGAGGGTTGCAGAAAAGGGGACGCGGGGTGAAGAAAGAGGCACGAGGGGTGTAGAAAGAAGCAAGATAAGTACAAAAAGTAGCAAATGAAGTATAGAAAGAAGCAACAGAGGTGCAGAAGGTGGGATGAGGAGTGGAGAAAGGGGCAAGATAAGTGCAAAAAGAAGCAACAGTGATGCAAAAAAGGAGAACAGGGGTGGAGAAAGAGGCAAGAAGGGTGTAGAAAGAAGCAAGAGAGGTGCATAAAAAGGAAAAAGAGGTGCAGAAAGAGGCATGAGAGATGCAGAAAGAAGTAAGTGGAGTACAGAAAGAAGCAACAGAGGTGCAAAAAGAGTTAAGAAGGGTGAAAAAAGAGGGTAGAGTGGTGCAGAAAGAGCCATGAGGGTTGCAGAAAGAAGCAAGAAATATGCAGAATGAAACAAAGGAAGTGCAGGTCGAAGGAACACAGGTGTAGAAATAGGAAAGAGGGGTGCTGAAAGAGGGAAGATGGGTGCAGAAAGACGTAAGAAAAGTACAGAAACAAGCAAAAGAGATGCAGAAAGTTGAAAGAGGGGTGGAGAAAGAGGTAAGAGAGGTGCAGAAAAAAGCACGAGAAGTACAGAAAGAAGCAACAGATCTGCAGGAAGAGGAACGAGGGTTGCAGAAAGAGGGAAGAGGGGTGCAGAAAGAGGCACAAGGGGTTCAGAAAGAAGCAAAACAGGTGCAGAAAGCAGCAAGAGAAGTGCAGAAAGAAGAAGCAGAGCTGCAGAAAGGGGGAAAAGGGTGGAGAAAAAGGCAAGTGTGGTACGGAAAGAAGCAAATGAGGTGCATAAAGAAACAAAAGTACAGAAAGAGGCAAGATGGGTGTAGAAAGAGGCAAGAGAAGTACAGAAAGAAGCAACAGAGATGCAGAAAGGGGGAAGAGGGGTAGAGAAAGAGACAAAAGGGTTGCAGAAAGAAGCAAGAACGGTACAGAAAGATACCAAAGAAGTGCAGAAAGAAGAAACAGAGATACAGAAAGAGGCACGAAGGGTGCAGAAAAAGGGAAGACAGGTGAAGAAAGAGGCACGCGGGGTGCAGAAAGAAGCAACAGTGGTGCAGAAAGAAGCAACAGGTGCAGAAGGAGGGATGAGGGTGGAGAAAGAGGCAAGATAAGTACAGAAAGAAGCAAAAGAGATGCAAAAAGGAGGAACAGGGGTGGAGAAAGAGGTACGAGGGGTGCAGAAAGAGGCAACAGGGATGCAAAAATGGAGAACAGGGGTGGAGATAGGGGCAAGAGGGATGCAAAAAGAAGCAATAGAGGTACAGAAAGAAGTAAGAAGAGTACAGAAAAAAAGCAACAGTTGTGCAAAAAGAGGCAAGAGTGGTGCAAAAATGGGAAGAGTGGTGCATAAAGAGGCATGAGGGGTACAGAAAGAAGCAAGAGATGTGCAGAAAGAAACAAAAGAAGTGCAGAAAGAAGGAACACAGGTGTAGAAAGAGTCAAGGCAGGTACAGATAGAGGCAAGAGGGGTGGAGAAAGAGGCAAGGGGTGCAGAGAGAAGCAAGAGAGCTGCAGAACGAAACAAAAGAAGTACAGAAAGAAGGAACAGAGGTGCAGAAAATAAAAGGAGGGTGCAGAAAGAGGCAAAGAAGGTGCAGAAAGAAGCAAATGAAGTGCAGAAAGAAGCAACAGAGGTGCAGAAAGAGAGATGAGGGGTGGAAACAGAGGCAAAAGAAGTGCAGAAAGAAGCAACAGAGATGCAAAAAGGTAGAACAGTCATGGAGAATGTGGCATCAGGGGTGCAGAAAGAAGCAACAAAGGTGCAGAAAGAGGCAAGAGGGTCTAAAAAGAGCAAAGAGGGGTGCAGAAAGGGGGAAGAGGGGTGAAAGAGGCTTGAGGGATGCAGAAAGAATCAAGAGAGGTGCAGAAACAAGCAAAAGAAGTACAGAAAGAAGGAACAGAGGTGCAGAGAGAGACAAGAGGGGTGCAGGAAGAGGCACAAGGGGTTCAGAAAAAGCAAGAGAGGTGCAGAAAGAAGCAAGAGAAGTGCAGAAAGAAGCAACATATGTGCAGAAAGTGGCAAAAGAGGTGCAGAAAGAAGCAAATGAGGTGCAGAATAAACAAAAGAATTGCATAAAGAGGCAAGATGGGTACAGAAAGAGGCAAGAGAAGTGCAGAAAGAAGCAACAGAGATGCAAAAAGGTGGAACAGTCATGGAGAATGTGGCATCAGGCAAAATGGAAAAAGAGAAGTGCAGAAAGAAGCAACAGTGGTGCAGAACGAGGCAAGAGGGGTGTAAAAAGATCAAATAGGGGTACAGAAAGAGGGAAGAGGGGTGTGAAAGAGGCTTGAAGGATGTAGAAAGAAGCAAGAGGTGCAGAATGAAGCAAAAGAAGTTCAGAAAGAAGGAACAGTGGTGCAGAGAGAGACATGAGGGGTGCAGGAAAAGGCACAAGGGGTGCAGAAAAAACTAAGAGAGGTGCAGAAAGAAGCAAGAGAAGTGCAGGAAGAAGCAACATATATGCAGAAAGAGGGATGAGGGATGCAAAAATAGGCAAGTGGGGTACAGAAACAAGCAGATGAGGTTCACAATAAACAAAAGAATTGCATAAAGAGGCAAGATGGCTGCAGAAGAGGCAAGAGAAGTGCAGAAAGAAGCAACAGAGATGCAGAAGGGAGAACAGGCGTGGAAAAAGACAAAAGAAGGGTGCAGAAAGACGCAAGAGGGGTGCAGAAAAAACAAAAGAAGTACAGAAAGAAGGAACAGAGGTGCAGAAAGAAGCAAGAGTGGTGCAGAAAAAAGGAAGGGGTGTGCAGAAAGAGGCATGAGGGGTGCAGAAAGAATCAGGAGAGGTGTAGAAAGAACCAAAAGAAGTGCAGAAAGAAGCAACAGAGGTTCAGAAGGAGGGATGAGGGTGGAGAAAGAGGCAAGAGAAGTGTAGACAGAAGCAACAGAGATGCAAAAAGGGGAACAGGGGTGGAGAAAGAGGCAAGAGGTGTGCAGAAAGAAGAAACAGGTGCAAAACGTTGGGACAGGGGTGGATAGAAGCAAGAGGAGTGCAGAAAGATGCAATAACGTTGCAGAAATAAACAAAAGTATTACAGAAAGAAGGAACAGAGGTTTAGAAAAAAAGAGTGGTGCAGATAAAGGGAAAAGGTGTGCAGAAAGAGGCACAAGAGTTGTAGAAAGCATCAAGAGAGGTGCAGAACGAAGCAAAAGAGGTGCAGAAAGAGTGATGAAGGTGGAAAAAGAGGGAAGAGAAGTGCAGAAAGAAGCAACAGAGATGCAAAAAGGGGGAACAGAGGTGGAGAAAGAGGCAAGAGGGGTAAAGAAAGAAGCAAGAGATGGGCAGAAAGAAACAAAGAAGTGCAGAAAGAAGGAACAGAGGTGCAGAATAAGGTAAGAGGGGTGGAGAAAGAGTCAAGAGACATGCAGAAACAAGTAACAGAGATGCAACAAGCATTGGCATAGCCAATAGGTTGCGCTTTTGGGACCTTTTAAGTATTTAGTTTTGCAGCACAATATCCTTGGTGCAACAACATCAGCTGTTGCATGGCTAAACCTTGTACCTTATAAGCGTTTAGTCATGCAACAGTTGATGTTGTTGCACCAAGGATATTGTGCTGGATAACTAAACACTTAATGTCCTAAAGGGGAGACCTATTGGCTATGCCAATGCTTGTTTAGCAATGTTGTGCAGCATGGATAAAGAGGAACCCCCATTAAAAAAAAAAATGCTATCGTGCAGTCGCAGCGGCTGTGTCATTTTGTAGTTAAAAGCACAACACATGAACGCACCTACAGCGTGCGTGTGAAGTTTTCTTTTTTTTTTATTTACTGATCTAAGTTGTACTGGTAAATAAAGAAAAATAAAGCAGTGCCAAAGATGTTTTTTTTAAGGCGGGTGGAGGGAAATAACAAAAGCAGGGCTCAGAAGCAACACTGGTGTGGGAAAGATTACAGAGGATGGAGTATGCGTGTGTGTGTGTGCGAGAGCGTGTGTGTGTGCCTGTGTGTGTGTGAGAAAGAGAGAGAAAGAGTGTGCATGTGTGCGTTCCTGTGTGTGAGAGAGAGAGAGGGGGAGAGGGAGAGAGAGAGAGCGTGCATGTGTGCGTGCATGCATGTGTGAAAGCAGGAGAGAGAGAGCTTGTGTGCATGAAAGAGAGAGAGAGTTGTAGGGAGAGCGGCTATATCCAATCAATGAGAGGAAAGGAGCCCCGTGGCACCGGATCTCATGCAATCTTTTTGTGTTTTTAGGTATTTCAAAAGCTGTGTTTTTCGGACCTCTGTAATATACACATGAGGGACAAGCGGGGAGCATGGAGTAGAGCAGGAAAAGGTATGAGGGAGCGCACACCCACCACCCTAGCCTTTCACAACCGCACCCACTGCTGACTCCGCAGCTGCAGGAGAATAAATAACAGGCACCAGCCCTGCGCAGCTGGAATGAATGATGCACCACCACTGCTGGAGACTTGACAGGGAGTAGAGACCTGCCTGCTGTCAATCCATGGCCGTATTGAAAGCAGTGAGCACCAATGAATGCCTTACCGTGCATAGCAGAAGTCAAAAGTGCTTCAGCACTGCACACTGCCACCACCACGCCACCAGTGCTGGAGGCCTGAAAGGGAGCAAAGGGGTCCTTGTATCATACCACAGTCAAGCTAAAAGCACAAGTGAAGGTCTTACTGTAACTACCCCCACCACGCCACCAGTGCTGGAGGCCTGGCAGGGAGCAAGGGGTCCTTGTATCATAATACAAGCACCAATGAATGACTTACCGCGTGTAGCAGGAATCAATGGTGCTTCGGCACTACACACCAAAGAAAGAGAGAGAAGGCTTATGTGTGTGAGTACCTTTGTGTGTGTGCGAGAGAGAGGGAGAGAGAGAAAGAGCGTGCTCATGGGTGTGTCCATGTGTGTGTGTGTGAGAGAGGGAGAGAGAGTGTGCATGTGTGCGTGAATGCGTGTGAGAGAGTGAGAGCGTGAATGTGTCCGTGCGTGGGTGTGTGTGAGAGAAAGAGAGAGACAGTGCATGTGTTTGTGCGTGTGTATGTGTGAGTGAGAGAATGTGCATGTGTGCATGCCTGTGTGTGTGTGAGAGAGAGAGAGTGTGCATATGTGCATGCATGTGTGTGAGAGGGGGAGCGAGACAGAGAGCAGAGAGCCTGCATGTGTGAGTATGCGTGTGTGTGGGAGTGCGAGAGAGCATGCATGTGTGCCTGTGTGTGTGAGAAAGAGTGAAAGAGCATGCATGTGTGCATGCAAGCATGTGTGAGAGAGGGAGAGAGAGAGCTTGTGTGCGTGAAAGAGAGAGAGAGAGTTTATTCTGCATGGTAGAGCATGTTGGGGATCCCACAGCAACCCTCGAACTCCTGTAGACATGTGTTTCGTGGAAAACATGAATATGACTCCAAGTCGAGGTTTGTAGGCATATGTAGGGCACCCTGCCATCCCAGAACAGTAGACTGGGTGTTAACTCTGCTAATTACAAACACAATTAATACAATGCACTGAAGCACGGAGGTTTATAATCGGATGAAGGTCTACATTGGTTTTGATTAGATGAATCGGGTGGCTCTGTATCATAGGTTATTAGACTTGGATTCCTGTACTGGCTTGATGTATTGAACTTTTATGAAGCTGTCTTGTTACGCATGATTTAATTACGAGATGTAAATATGCACACTAGTTAATTAAAATCTTAACTTTAGTATTATTAAACTTTTTAGCACATTGGGGGTTGTCATGGCTTGACTAAGGGATTGGTTTCAAAGAAGAATCCGATCTGCACATAGTTATTGTAAAATGTTTATTATTGCATAATATCAATGTTTATTATTGCATAATATCACTGAATTACACAACCAGTACCTGCAAGCCTTTAAATACAGGAGATGCCGTTGCTATTTAAGGCCACAGGGTGGCAGTGGTAGTCTCTCGAGTGGTGCGCGCGCGGCCGTTGCGTGATGCGAAAGTGATCGCGATCAGGCGCGCGGCGAGCGATGCGCTTGATGAGCATGAGGAATGCCATATGGTGCCTCTGCTCAAGCGCATGCCCACGCACATGCACTGCAAGCTCTGGCCGGCGGTAGCATTTTTTTAACCCCTTACTTAAAGTCTCGCCAGACCAGCGCAAGCGCTGGGCCAGGCGAGACCTAAAAAGTGGCAATAGGGGTGCAATAAGAAGCAAGAAATTTGCAGAAAGAAACAAAAGAAGTTCAGAAAGAAGGATGAGAGGTGCAGAAATAAGCAGGAGTGGTGCAGAAAGAGGAATAAGGGGTGCATAAAGAGGCAAGAGGGCTGCAGAAATAAGCAAGAGGTGTAAAAAGCAGCAAGAGAAGTGCAGAAAGAAGCAACAGAGATGCAGAAAGGGGGAGGAGGAGTGCAGAAAGAGGCAAGAGGGGTACACAAAAGCAATAGGGGGCAGAAAGAAACAAAAGAAGTTCAGAAAGAAGGAAGAGAGGTGCAGAAAGAGGCAAGAGTGGTGCAGAAAGAGGGAAGATGGGTGCATAAAGAGGCAAGAGAAGTCCAAACAGAAGCAGCAGAAATGTAGAAAGGGGGAAGAGGGGTGCATAAAGAGGCAAGTGGGGTATAGAAAGAAACAAAAGAAGTGCAGAAAAAAGGAACAGAGAGGCAGAAAGAAACAAGAGTGGTGCAGAAAGAGGAATAAGTGGTGAATAAAGAGGCCAGAGGGGTACAGAAAGAAGCAAGAGAGGTGTAGAAGGCAGCAAGAGAAGTGCAGAAAGAAGCAACAGAGATGCAGAAAGGGGAAGAGGAGTAGAGAAAGAAGCAAGTGGGGTACAGAAAGAAGTAAGAGAGGTGGGGAAAGAAATCAGAAGGAACAGAGGTGCAGGAAGAAGCAAGAGTGGTACATAAAAATGGAAGAGGTGTGCAGAAAGAGGCATGAGGGGTGCAGAAAGAAACAACAGAGGTGCAGAAGTCGGGATGAGGGTGGAGAAAGTGGCAAGAGAAGTACAGAAAAAAAGCAACAGAGATGCAAAGAGGGGGAACCGGGATGGAGAAAGAGGCAAGAGGGGTGCAGAAAGGAGCAACAGAGATGCAAAGAGGGGGAACAAGTGTGGAGATTGAGGCAAGAGGGGTGCATAAAGAAGCAAGGAAGGTGCAGTGAGAGGAAAGAGGGATGCGGAAAGAGGCACAAGGGGTGCAGAAAGAAGAAAGAGTGGTGAAAAAAAGAGGGATAAGGGGTGCATGAAAAAGCACGAGTGGTGCAGAAATAAGCAAGAGAGGTGCAGAAAGCTGCAAGAGAAGTGCAGAAAGAAGCAACAGAGATGCAGAAAGGGGGAAGGGGAGAGGGGAAAGAGGCAAGAGGGGTACAGAAAGAAGCACGTGAGGTACAGAAAGAAACAAAAGAAGTGCTAAAACGGATGAAGGGTGCAGAAAGAGGCAAGAGAAGAGCAGAAAGAAGCAACAGAGATGTAGAAAGGGGAGACAGGGGTGCAAAAAGACGAAAAAGGGGTACAGAAAGAAGCAAGAGAGGTGCTGAAAGAAACAAAAGAAGTGCAGAAAGAAGGAACAGAGGTGCAGAAAAAGTAAGAGTGGCACAGAAAAAGGGAAGGAGTGTGCAGAAAGAGGCAGGAGGGGTGCAGAAAGAAGCAAATGAAGTGCAGAAAGAAGCAACAGAGGTGCAGAAGGAGGGATGAGAGTGTAGAAAGAAGGCAAGAGAAGTGAAACAAGAAGCAACAGAGATGCAAAAAGGGTAACAGGGGTGCAGAAAGAGGCAAGAGGGGTACAGAAAGAAGCAACAGAGATGCAAAAAGTGGTAACAGGGGTAGAAATAGAGATAGGAGGGGTTCAGAAAGAAGCAAGAAAGGTGCAGAAAGAGGCAAGAGGGGTGCCGAAAAAGGCACACAGGGTGCAGAAAGAAGCAAGAGATCTGCAGAAAGAAGTGAGAGGAGTGCAGAAAGAAGCAACAGATGTGCAGAAAGAGGCAAGAGGGGTGCAAAAAGAGGAAAGTGGAGTGCAGAAGAAGGCACAAGGGGTGCAGAAAGAAGCAAGAGATGTGCAGAAAGAAACAAAAGAAGAGCAGAAAGAAGGAACAGAGTTGCAGAAAGAGGCAAGAGGGATGGAGAAAGAAGCAAGAGAGCTGGAGAAAGAAACAAAAGAAGTGCAGATATAAGGAAAGGAGGTGCAGGAAGATGCAAGAAGGGTGCAGAAAGAGGGAAGAATGGTGCAAAAAGAGGCAAAGGGAGTACAGAAAGAAGCAAGAGAAGTGCAGAAAGACGCATCAGACGGGTGAAAAGAGGGAATTGGTGTAGGAGAGTAGGATCTGCTTCACATGTTTACCCACACTTTTTGCTGGTGTTTCACTGTTTTTCAATTTAGTTCGGCTGGGACCCTGCTATTCAGGGCCCCAGCCTAGCTGCTTCCTCTCTAAGGTAATTGCATGTACTTTAGGTACACCTTAGATTGGATCCTGAGGTACCCTTGTGAGTCCCTAGATTATGGCATACTATGTACCCGGGGCATAGGTACCCCAGAAGCCTACCAGGGGCTGAAGCATATATTATGACACCCCTGAAAAGCCACCCAAAATGACACCACAGGTCTGTTACTGCAGCCTGGGTAAGGTGGTGCATGCACCCCTTACTGAGGTACAGGTTCACTATACCTCACTTATCACTGCACATACAAACCTATTAGTCACCCCTCTGGCAGGCCTTATCAATCCTGAAGGCAGGGTGCTTGGTTACATGTGAGAGGGTGACCAGGCATTAGCTGAGCCCCTCTACAGCCCTCAGAATCTCTTCTCTGGGGTTGTCAGTGGTGCAGCCTGACCATGGACTCTTAAGTGCATTATATCTTAAACGGTTAATGCTATCTTTGGACTGGCTGCACGGAAACATGTCATGTTTGGTGTCACACATCTTGGAATCATATCCCCACATCAGTTTATTGAAAGACACTAATTTACAGTCTGGTAATGTTAAATACAGAAATCTCTCAGTGTCTACATTGGTGCTACATGTAGACATGCAATTTTCACAATAATGTTCCCATTTGTAAGAAAGGCCAAAAATATTTTCTATTTCTACACCTTCATTTTCAAAAATTGTAAGCATATACATTAAAAATTCCTGAGCATCTTGTTGGATATTTTGTGTAAATTGTGTAGAACCAGAACACACATCCAAAAGATTACGAACATCTGAAACAGATTGTATTTTACTTCTATCTGTTGTCAATTTTTCATAAACAGAATGCAACAGAGAACAAAATATTTTTTCCCGATTCTGCATAATTTGTGCTTGCAAACCTTCCATATATAAAACAACATTGACCACTACATTAGCATAGCAGTTGACACCAGAACTATTTTCAAACTGATAACCAACAGTCTCTTCAACAGTGTCCAATTTCTTTTTACCTGCAATCACAACATTATCTTCTTCTTTTCCTTTCTTGACATCTTCAGTACAGATATTCTCTAACCTTCTTTTTCGACCAACCACACGCTTTTCAAATACAGGATATTGACCTAAATTTGGAGCATACACCCTTCTTAACCTATCATACTCTTTTACACAGTTTGCATCTGCAGTAACCTTTGCCTCATCAAAATCAATCAAAAACAAACCAGATAATGTTCTGACTCGCGACAAAGCAACATATGCCATACCCTCTTTAAATACAGTAGATCCAATGTTCACCAATGCACTGTCTACACTTAATCCTTGAGATTTATGAATAGTCACTGCATATGCCAGAGAAAATGGAAATTGTTTCCTACGGACATATAAATCTTTAACAAGCAAAAAACGAACTGAACTACGGCCAATTTCTTTAACTACATCAATCTGATCAAATTTAATTTTTAAAAATTCAATTCCTTCTTTTTTCTGATAATTCACAAAATCCACCACTTTGCCCATTGCACCATTAACTAAACCTTTCTCTACATCCAAATTACGCCTTAAAATTACCCAACAGTTTACACACACATACAGTGTCTTTTCCAAACGAGCAGTTTTAGATATTTTTTTTTCTAAACAATCTAGTTTTGATCTCAACGTACCCGTCAAAATAATAGTGATTCCTTCATGTAGTATTTTATCGATGGCTTCCATTTTAACAATTTCTTAATTTTCCAATTTTAATAATTCTTCGTTGAATATTGAAAACTCACGCAGTGTCGGCATTAAGCAAATCACTGACTTATTTTTAGCAATTTCCACGTACACTTTTGCAGCAACTGCATTTTCATTTGGAAAGACATTGCAAAGTAATCAACTCTCCAAAGCTTCTTTCCCTTTTTTTGAAAGAATTCCAATTCTTATATCTTGAAGAATACTTCCATATTCAGCATCATTTGCCTGTCACATATTTGTTGTCAGTTCTTTGTATTCAAAATTACTCCAAATGTTCATATTACCAACACTGCCAAGAGACTTTCTGGTACTTTCATTGGCAAGTGTTTTAAATACCGGTTGTCCTTTTACCGGTGTCAGTTGCAGTAGTTCTCCAAAAACCATGACGTGTTTTCCTCCAAATAACACGTCATACTCTGTTTTAAGAATTTGCTGCATTCTTAAATGCACAAAGGCAAGCATCAAGTTTGAAACCATGCTCACCACATCAATAATGAGAAGTTTCATTTTCTTCAGCACTCTTGAAACTTCACAACAAGCTTCTCCAGATAGCTTGTGGTATTCCAGTTGTTCTCATGCTCTACTGGCAGCATTAGTTAACGATGTAAAGTAATTCCTTTAATGTTATGTGCTGCCAACGCAGTTGGAGCAGTGACAACACAAGACAAATGCGACTCAGTTGTTTTTTGCAGATAACTTGTAAATACTTTAATTAAGAAACTCTTTCCTGTTCGAGCTTGACCACTCACATACATTCGGATAGGTTGAAATGTTGTCCATGAGCACACTCTCTTTTCATGAAGTAATCCATGGTCAATCTGTTCTTTCACTTGCTGATATATATGTTTCTGTTCAACATTTAGTTGCTCTTCCAAGTTTCCTAACTGTATTGCATCTTCTTGTGCTTGATACATTGCTGTTTCCACCTCATTCATTGCAATCGCTGCTTCATTTTCAACAATTGGTTGACCTAGTGGATCTTGACTCAGTGCAGCAGAACTTTGACTGTCTTGAGAACTGTCTCTAGCAATCTTAGTTGCAATTGTAGCTTCTTGATCAATTTCATCATTCAACATTTTCACATAATTTGCGAAGCACTGCATTGTATGCTATCTTTACAAGCTTTAAATGAATCTTCATAGTTGGGAAAATCTCCAAGTAATTCCAGTTCAGAACGCCATGGTTTGAACATTTGCAAAAGGGCTAAATAGTAAAATTCCCTTTTGTCAGCAGTGTCGCAACTCATTTTTCTGTGATTAATTAAATTGCCTTTCCTTTGTTTCACCAGACATCCTTCAGAACCAATCACTCCATATTTTCCATTGTTGATGTTCTCTGTAATATTCTGTTTAAAAGTGTAGTTTTGCAGCACTTCATAGAGACACATGCTCTCAAGATGATGACTTCTCTTTGGATAGTATGTGTCCAACATATTGGTTTTCAAAATATCTGTACTTTCAGGGTCATTTTCTGCTAAATATTCAATTTCTTGAACAGATTTCAGTACCCGATTTCGCATTCCTGCAAGACCTAGACTCACCCAAATGATTCTTCTACTTTTGGAATATAAACTTGCAGATGATAACCGATCTGAACATTCATATGCTCCAATTTCACGATGCGATAATATCTTCAAACTGAAACTGTATAATTTCCAACTTAGAGTCTTCTCGTGAGAAATCTCTTCCCACATTTTTTTCAATTCAGTCTTTTCTGATTTAGTAATGTAAGATGTTACATATCGAGCAACAGCAATGGAATTGTCCGCAACATACTGAATATCCATGTTAGCATTCCACATGGATAAAATAACTGGATTGTAGTCATTTATGTATTTTGATTCTTCGCTTCTTCTTAAGTTGTAGGTGTTTTTCGAAGACTTTCTTGTGATGGTATGTCGTACAGCTGACATAAAACTGTTCACTCTTCCTTTGGCTAATACAGGACGTGGAAATCCAAAACGACATTTGGTATAGAACTTATCCTTTGACTTGTACTTTCGTCGACAGTATTTTCCACACCTATGGCTTTGAAATCTTAAGACTTGTTGCTTTAAGTTTTTCTCTTCTCTGCTATTTGGAAGAGCACATGTAGCATAATCTTCAATGAAAGACAAAACAGTTTCATCTGAATCTGTTCCAAATTTGGGGGCGTCCTTGACCCATAACAACATATGTATGTGAGGAGCACCTCTTGCTTGATACTCCTTTCTCCAAAAGAAATCCACAACTTCTCCAAGAGGAGGATTCTTTTTATTGCAGATGAAAGACATCATAGCTTCAAATCTATGATTGAAATATCTGCATACATTGACAGGATCCAAAGAGCACAAATCTCCAGATGTCTTGTATTCAATACTTTTTATATTGGAATTTGCCTTCAAGAAATTCAAGTAAATCATCCCAAGCATACTCAGCACAGCTTAGTGTAACAAACCATGTAGGAGTCCCCAAGTTCCATAGCATGCATTTCAGCTCTCCATGTCGACGGTACCAATATTCATTAGTTCCATGCTGACATGCCATCAGATTAATCAACTGAGATTCTTATTGATCATCTCTCTGATGCACTTTATCCATAAAATCCTTTGCAGTTACATTTTGAAGAGGCATTCCAGTTTTTAAAATGTGATTTACTGCATATGAAAGTCCAGACAAGTCACTTTCAAACAGAAGATGAAACATATAAGGGATACATTGTCGAAATCTTGGATCTTCTGCATATAATTTTGTTGTCCGATATTCAGATGCAGGAATCTACACAGGATGTTCATCATATCGTCCACCTTTTCCTGCTGGAAACAACTGCGTGAAACAACGAGCTTCCAAGCTCTCTTCCCATACACTCATGGGACTTCCTGTTGCTTTTTTCATTTGAAACAACTCAATTGTATTCCCCATCACCTCTTTGGAATGAAGTGGATGTACACTGTAATGTTCATAGATCTCTTCACATCTGGACATGTCCACTTTTTCAATTTGTCCACTTAATGTTTCACTATCTTCTACTAAATCTATTTCTTCTTCTCCAACAAACACATTTCTATAGTACTCATTATTTTTTAACAGATACAATGATGCCTTTTGCACTTTTCTAACATCCACTAACTCTTGCCAGATTTTCTTATTCTTAGTAGGAACACCATTAACTAGAATGACTAGTGGCTCATTTTCTGCATGATTTACACCAATAGTTTCAACATTTTTCCTTAAATCTAATGGTAAATACACAACTCTTCCTTTCAATCCTTTTTGCAACTCTGATGGAGGTAATTTACTTGTTTTGGGCTCCATACGAACAATAGCCTGAAACGGGTGAACACATTCTATCAGAATAGACTCATACATATTTAAATCACTCAGCTCTGGAGGAATAGCAACCAACTCTAGATTATTATGAACAGCTCTAGCAGGCACTTTATTCTCATCTAATTTATTATAACAATATTTGCAAATACGCTGCTCACATCCCAAATCAAAACAATCCTCCACCAACAAATAAGTTGCAAATTCCATCCACTTATCATTATCTTCTATTTCACTTTTTAAATACAGATTGACACCCCAGTCTGATTTTTATAGTGACTTCGCCGACAACAAATACAAGAAACATTTGGTCTTTCACCTGAAATTACCTTAAACTTTGTGATTTCATCCTCAAATTTTTCTGTAATTACAAGTTCTACATTGTCTTCAACATTTTGTTCTACTAATTAAGCCTGGGCAAAGCACTACGCTACGCTTGCGAAGTTTGCGAAGTTCGCTCTACTTCGCGCTACTTCGCACTACGCGAACTGCACGTAGCACAGTGTGAACACGCGTAGCGTAGTGTTACGTAGTGCTGCGGTCATTTTTTGCTTGCTCGCGGTCCTCAACATCAAGTTGGCGACCGCGAGCAAGCAAAATGACATCCCGGCGAGACTTTTTCCTTGTTCGCGATCAGCAACTTCAAGTTGGCGATCGCGAGCATGGAATATAAACCTCCCGGCGAGATTCCCAACGCGAGGAGGTCAGGTTTCTCATTGCGAGTGGTCGCGTATGCTCGTGACCGCTCGCGATGAGAAACTACCAGTTCGCGTTGAGAAAGCTGAAGCTCGAGTAAAAATCTACTCGAGCAGCAGAAATCTACAGCTCGCACTGTGCAAGATGCCATTTTCAATGATTGCACAGTGCCGGTTGCTTGTCCGCACTGTGCAATCATTGAAAAAGACATCTGGCATAGTGCGAACAAGGTACTACGCAGTTAGCGAAGTGCTACACGTAGCTCGCGTAGTGCGAACTTCACTTTGCGTAGCTTCGCGAAGTGCTACTTCGCGAACTACGCCCGGTCCTATAATGTGTCAGTTTCTTCACTCTCTTGCTGAGGCCCAAAGTAACAAAACTCAATATCCTCACAGACCTGCTTCACATCTGAAACTGACCCACGTAAAAGAGCACTGTTCAACTCACTTAACTTTAGTGCTGGACTTTTTGCATAATACAATCTTCTCACTAACTTTCGCATTTGAGTATGATGTACTGCCAGCATTCTGAAATGGTGAAAAACACTTTCACAAACTTTCCTAGAAAGACAAGCCAGAGAATGACCTTGCAAACCAGTATGTTTTCTCACTCTGCAAGGGTCTAGTCCTTGCAACAGCTTAATCTTTTGTTTTACACTTTTTTTAGTATAGACTCGTAAAAAACTACATCATTTTTCAATAGATTCCTGTCATACACTACAAACACTACTGCAATCCCAAGATGCCCTGAGGAAAATGCAAGGGGCCGTGAGGAAGCTGTCTAAGGCGTGTACGACATTAGGTGACAGAGTTTCGAACCTGGAGGAGAGGGTCGTGTCAACAGAGGCCCAGGCTACCGAAGCAGTAATTAAAGTAGATGCCCACTGGTCTCAAATGTCAGATATTCAATGGAAACTTGAGGACATGGAGAATAGACTGAGACGGAACAATCTCAGGGTCCTGGGGATCCCGGAGGGGGCCGAAGGTTTAGATATTAGAGCGTTCATTATCAAACTATTCGGCCAAGCGTTCCCTGAGCTCTCCAGTTGGAACTGGCCCTGCGAAATTCAGAGGGTACATCGCACTCCTTTCAAATTTCGGAGAAATGCGAGAGAAGGGGACAAGCCAAGGGCTATTTTGATATTTTTTGGCAACTTTGTATTAAGGCAGTTAATTGCGGAGAAGGCGAGACCTGAGGCAAGGAGGACTAGTGAGGGGCTGTCTTTCTTTGTTCGCCCAGATTTCTGCCATGCCACGGTAGAAAGGAGATGGAGACTTCGCCAGCTTATCAAACCTTTCCAGGAAAAGAAACTGCAAGCCTATTTGATAAACCCTGCTCAGTTAAAGGTTATTAATGATGGGAAGACTAATTATTTTTCCTCTGAGATAAAGGCAAAGGAGTTCCTTGACTCTTTGGGCTAATAGATGCTGGGTTTTTTTTTGACAAAGAGAAACAGTCTGACTTTCATGTTTGTTAGGGTTCACTTTGAAGGCTATAGCGCTTTTCTCCCTGTCTCTTCCTTTCATGGTTTATAGGTTTTCTTAGATTTTCAGGCTGTTTCATTTTATTTACTCCTCACTTGCGACCGGGCTTTCATCACATGCACAGACTAGGTCTGAGTGCCTCATTTAGAGGGATGCAGGGGAGGGGGTGGGGGGGTTGGGGGGCAGGCGGAGGGTGGGGGGAGTGGGGCGGGAGTATCGGGAGTGGGTGGAAAAAAGTAAAAAAGAGATAATCTGGTGTTGCAGGGAGATAGGATGTTTTGAATGGTCTCGATTTGGTGTAGTGTTCTTGTCTGGGTGGTTTATGTCTCAGTTTTTGCTACAAAATATGATGATTTTAGGTGGGCTTCGAATGGTAAGAAAGGTTAGGAATTTAGATCATGTTTAACGTTAATATCTGTACTGTTAACGTTAGCGGACTGAATGATTGGAAGAAGCACCAAAAGTTGTCTCACTTTGCTAGATACAATAAGTTAGACATAATCTGTTTGCAAGAGACACATCTGCCATGGGCTAAACGTAATTTACTTTGCATAAGAGGGTTTGATTTTATAGCCTGTACAACACAGACCTCTATGATAAGGGGGGTCGCAATCTTGGGTAGAACTTCATTGGGGGGGCGAAGAGGGTTAAATGCGATAGTTTGGGTAGGTGGGTTATCGCAGAAATGAATATTGGATATACAATCTGTTCGATTTATGGGTCAAATTATGACGATCCAGATATATTTGATTTCCTCGAGGAAGAGTTAGCGGACTGGCCAACCCCAATGATAGTATGCGGCGACCTAAATATTTCAACTGACTGGCATAGTGACCTGAATTATACGGGACGAAAACCAAGGGTGTATCGGGCTTTTTCCTATCTTATTAGTTCTCATGGGTTAAAAGATGTATGGGGTATAAAGGAACCACTGAACCCGGGTTATACATATTTTTCGAACCCGTTTCAAAAGTATTCTAAATTAGATTACTTCTTTATTTCAATGTCAGAATTGAACAAGGTCTGTATTAAGAAGATCCCAAGAATAATATCTGACCATAATCCTCTGCTCCTATCCTGTAGTTTAGATATTGTAGGGAAAAGTCGCACTAACTGGACCTTTGAAAGAAGGCTATTATCGGATCAAAGATTTTTAGAACACATTAAAAAATGGACAGGGGAGTTTTTGGACGCAAATCGCTACAGCACATCTAGGAACGGTGTCTGGGAAGCTTTTAAGGCAGCTTTTAGGGGGGAAACCATTAGTTGCTCAGCGAGTTTAAGGAAGGCGGATATGTTAGAGCTTGATAGGCTTATGGTTGATCTAGCGAAGGCAGAGGAGTTCCATATTAGGGATATTGGTAGTGGTATGGATGGGTTGGAGAGTCTAAGAAGTCTTGCGATTATTAAAGCCGATCTACAAAAATTAGTCACACAGAAGGCGGTAGGTGATTATCAGGCCTCAAGGACTAAGCGGTATGAGACAGGGGAGCAAGCAGGTAGGGTTCTGGCACTTTGTATTAGACAGGATAGAACGAGGAATATTATTACGAGTATACAAGAGGATGGCAAGAATTATTCGGAGTCTAAAGATATTCTAAAAGTTTTGAAAAATTTCTATCAAAAATTGTATGATTACGAGAATCTTCAAGTTGATCAGCAAGATCAACAAATGGGGGAGAATGGTAATGGTGGCCAAGTCCTCGATGAATTACTTAGAGAAGAGCTAGACAGAGACTTCACTGGAAGTGAGATCAAGGATGCCTTACGCGAACTTGCTGCTGGGAAGGCTCCAGGCCCCGACGAAATCCCCTTAGAAGCTTACAAAAGTATTGAATCAGAGATTGTTCCTATTATGCTAGATCTTTTTAATGGTATTCTGTGTACAGGCGATTTTCCAGACTTGTGGAAAGAGACCAATATAATCATCTTCCACAAGAAGGGCAAACCCAAGGAGAACCCAGGCTTTATAGGCCTATATCACTTATTAACGCGGACACTAAATTATATTAAAAAATCTGGGCCAAAAGGCTGGGGAGGGTCATTGGCGGTCTTGTCTCCCCTTGGCAGCATGGGTTTGTGCCCGGGCGGGGCACTATGGATCATACTCGTCGAGCTATTGCTTTGTTTGATGCCCATGCCGCTAGGGGGGGAGAGATGGCCAAGATTCTCCTCGATGCAGAGAAACCGCGTAGTCTGGGAATATCTCTGGGGTATCCTTGTAGGGAGGGGATTCGGCCCCAAGGTTATTAAAGCTCTTAGAGCCATGTATAAAGATCCGGTGGCTAGGGTGGTAATGGGAGAGAGCTCGGACAAAATTATGATCAAGAGAGGAACGCGTCAGGGCTGCCCCTGTTCCCCGATACTCTTCTCGTTATATATAGATCCCCTGATTCATAGAATTATGGACTGTCCAAGGATTAGCCCAGTGATAGTTAATGGGTATATTAATAAACTGTTAGCGTATGCTGATGATTTGGCGATTCTTACGACCGATCCACAGCAGGTGATGTCTGCACTCGTAGAGTTGGCAAAGGACTTTGGTAGAAGGTCTGGGTATCTGCTAAATGAGGGGAAGACCCAGATTATTTGTACCAAGAATATTATCAAGTCAGATAGCAGATATGTGGACACAGCAGTTTATTTAGGGGTAAGGATCAATGCAGCAGTGGATAAGATCAATACTGAAAATATTGCCCCCTTATGGGATCGATTGAAAAAGAAATAAAAAGACTCAACGTTTTACAGCTCTCTCTGGTAGGGAGGGTAAACGTCCTTAAAATGTCAATCTTTCCGAAGGTCCTTTATCTGTTTCGTGCCATCTTTCTTTTGTTGGAGGAAAACATTTTAAAAAATCTGGAAGCAATTTTTAACAGGTTTATTTGGCAATTTGGGAAAACCAGGCGTTCTATGAAGCTCATGTCACTCCCGTATGAAAGAGGGGGCATGGCCCTTCCAAACATTCGTTTATATCATCTCTCATGCCTTCTGGCTCATATGTCAATACTTTTTCAACAGGACGCTAGTCTAACAGTGGCCCAGGGAGACAGTTGGGATCCCCCAACTATTTTCGATCTCTTATTGGGGAAGAAGGCCGTAGGGTTACTTCTGATGGAGGTAGATCGTAGATATTATAAGAAGGTTAGGTTTAAGATCATGGGCGGGGTTTGGGGGACGTGGAAAGCTATTCAAAAGCAGCTGGAGATTCCCAAGTTTAATGTGCATATTCCTTTATGGAACTCTAACCTGTTCCTGTACTTGGGTATGGACATGAACTGCCCGCTCTGGAATGAACAAGGAATCAGGACTATAGGGGATATACTGGAGGGGGGGCGGTTATTGGGTTTGAAGCGATTCAGCTTAAATATGGGATTCCGTCTAACCACTGGCTTTTGTATGTTCAGTTAGTCCAAACGCTGATGGCTATTAGACCGAAAATCTCGACATCAACTCGCTTCCCCTTGTTGGACTACTTAGGGAATGGGGGAAATAAAATAAAATATATTTATAATCACCTAATGGCGGGTACGCAAGGCGACGGAGAAAACAGAATCCGCATTGGCAGCTAAATTAGGCGATCCCGATGTGGATTTAGATTTAGCTCTTACATTAAATGAGAAACTACTGCGCTCATCTAACCTACGGGCTCAGCATTACAAAACATTGTTCAACTTGTATTTTACTCCGGCGAAGTTGTATGCGTGGGGAGTGGTGGAGAATGATAAGTGCCCTAGGTGTCAGACTGGCCCTGCGGATTTAATTCACATGCTTTACCAGTGTGATAAGTTATCTACGACACTAAGGGAAATTTCAAATTTTTTGGTGGGGCTGTTAAAATGTAGAATTGTTCTATCCCCTACACTGTTGTTATTAGGTGTAGATAGGAAAATTGAACTGTGAAGCACTGCGGAAGCTTTGGTCTTTATTTCTGCTGCTGTGTTGCGTATCCTTATCTCTGCAGGATGGAAAGATCCTCCCCCCTCACCTTCCAAATGTGGATGGCAAGGCTGCTTGGGATACACAATATTGAATCTTGTTTATACGAATTAAAAAACAATAAAGTACGGAAAATGGGCAGAAATATATGGGCACCAATCGCTAGCTGGAGAAGCTCAAGTACATAATCCTCGCAGCTTTTATTTCCTGATCATGAATGATGTAATTCCACTGCTTTAGTTTATATTCAACCTGGTTTTGTATTATAGGTATGTGCTATGGCTTATCTTACTTTGTGCTTTCTTCATGATCTATAGGACTGATAAGACTATGTATTTGTATAAATCTATGTATGACACCAATACATTCTCAATAAAAAAAAAAAAAAAAACCAACTGGGCATCATTACAAAGTGTCCAGCCTTTGTCACATTTTAGATAGGCAGTGTAATGTCCAGTGTGGTGGAAGGACCATCATGGAAAATTATTGCAATTGCTACAAAAGTCCTTCCTGATATTGATACTTGTGTTGCTACAAACTGCTTTATTAAAGTATCCAATTTTCTTCCATCAGCTGTAAAACGTTGCATCATTAAAATGATGTATTTTCCATATTTTGTTAAGAATAATGTGGATAACATTTCTGATTTACATTGGCTACACTCCATGTTTTGAATTGCACCTTTCACTAATTTGTTGAAAGACACTGATTTACAGTCTGGTAATGTTAAATACAGAAATCTCTCAGTGTCTACATTGGTGCTACATGTATACATGCAATTTTCACAATAATGTTCCCATTTGTAAGAAAGGCCAAAAATATTTTCTATTTCTACACCTTCATTTTCAAACATTGTAAGCATATACATTAAAAATTTGTGAGCATCTTGTTGGATATTTTGTGTAAATTGTGTAGAACCAGAACACACATCCAAAAGATTACGAACATCTGAAACAGATTGTATTTTACTTCTATCTGTTGTCAATTTTTCATAAACAGAATGCAACAGAGAACAAAATCTGTTTTCCCGATTCTGCATAATTTGTGCTTGCAAACCTTCCATATATAAAACAACATTGACCACTACATTAGCATAGCAGTTGACACCAGAACTATTTTCAAACTGATAACCAACAATCTCTTCAACAGTGTACAATTTCTTTTTACCTGCAATCGCAACATTATCTTCTTCTTTTCCTTTCTTGACATCTTCAGTACAGATATTCTCTAACCTTCTTTTTAGACCAACCACACGCTTTTCAAATACAGGATATTGACCTAAATTTGGAGCATACACCCTTCTTAACCTATTATACTCTTTTACACAGTTTGCATCTGCAGTAACCTTTGTCTCATCAAAATCCATCAAAAACAAACCAGATAATGTTCTGACTCGCGACAAAGCAACATATGCCATACCCTCTTTAAATACAGTAGATCCAATGTTCACCAATGCACTGTCTACACTTAATCCTTGAGATTTATGAATAGTCACTGCATATGCCAGAGAAAATGGAAATTGTTTCCTACGGACATATAAATCTTTAACAAGCAAAAAACGAACTGAACAACGCCCAATTTCTTTAACTACATCCATCTGATCAAATTTAATTTAAAAAAATTCAATTCCTTCTTTTTTCTGATAATTCACAAAATCCACCACTTTGCCCATTGCACCATTAACTAAACCTTTCTCTACATCCAAATTACGCCTTAAAATTACCCGACAGTTTACACACACATACAGTGTCTTTTCCAAACCAAAAGTTTTACATATTCTTTTTTCTAAACAATCTAGTTTTAATCTCAACTTACCCCTCAAAATAATAGTGATTCCTTCATGTAGTATTTTATCGATGGCTTCCATTTTAACAATTTCTTAATTTTCCAATTTTAATAATTCTTCGTTGAATATTGAAAACTCACGCAGTGTCGGCATTAAGCAAATCACTGACTTATTTTTAGCAACTTCCACGTACACTTTTGCAGCAACTGCATTTTCATTTGGAAAGACATTGCAAAGTAATCAACTCTCCAAAGCTTCTTTCCCTTTTTTTGAAAGAATTCCAATTCTTATATCTTGAAGAATACTTCCATATTCAGCATCATTTGCCTGTCGCATATTTGTTGTCAGTTCTTTGTATTCAAAATTACTCCAAATGTTTACATTACCAACACTGCCAAGAGACTTTCTGGTATTTTCATTGGCAAGTGTTTTAAATACCGGTTGTCCTTTTACCGGTGTCAGTTGCAGTAGTTCTCCAAAAACCATGACGTGTTTTCCTCCAAATAACACGTCATACTCTGTTTTAAGAATTTGCTGCATTCTTAAATGCACAAAGGCAAGCATCAAGTTTGAAACCATGCTCACCACATCAATAATGAGAAGTTTCATTTTCTTCAGCACTCTTGAAACTTCACAACAAGCTTCTCCAGATAGCTTGTGGTATTCCAGTTGTTCTCATGCTCTACTGGCAGCATTAGTAAACGATGTAAAGTAATTCCTTAAATGTTATGTGCTGTCAACCCAGTTGGAGCAGTGACAACACAAGACAAATGCGACTCAGTTGTTTTTTTCAGATAACTTGTAATTACTTTAATTAAGAAACTCTTTCCTGTTCCAGCTTGACCACTCACATACATTCGGATAGGTTGAAATGATGTCCATGAGCACACTTTCTTTTCATGAAGTAATCCATGGTCAATCTGTTCTTTCACTTGCTGATATATTTGTTTCTGTTCAACATTTAGTTGCTCTTCCAAGTTTCCTAACTGTATTGCATCTTCTTGTGCTTGATACATTTCTGTTTCCACCTCATTCATTGCAATCGCTGCTTCATTTTCAACAATTGGTTGACCTAGTGGATCTTGACTCAGTGCAGCAGAACTTTGACTGTCTTGAGAACTGTCTCTAGCAATCTCAGCTGCAATTGTAGCTTCTTGATCAATTTCATCATTCAACATTTTCACATAATTTGCGAAAGCACTGCATTGTATGCTATCTTTACAAGCTTTAAATGAATCTTCATAGCTGGGAAAATCTCCAAGTAATTCCAGTTCAGAACGCCATGGTTTGAACATTTGCAAAAGGGCTAAAGAGTAAAATTCCCTTTTGTCAGCAGTGTTGCAACTCATTTTTCTGTGATTAATTAAATTGACTTTCCTTTGTTTCACCAGACATCCTTCAGAACCAATCACTCCATATTTTCCATCGTTGATGTTCTCTGTAATATTCCGTTTAAAAGTGTAGTTTTGCAGCACTTCATAGAGACACATGCTCTCAAGATGATGACTTCTCTTTGGATAGTATGTGTCCAACATATTGGTTTTCAAATATCTGTACTTTCAGGGTCATTTTCTGCTAAATATTCAATTTCTTGAACAGATTTCAGTACCCGATTTCGCATTCCTGCAAGACCTAGACTCACCCAAATGATTCTTCTACTTTTGGAATATAGACTTGCAGATGATCACCGATCTGAACATTCATATGCTCCAATTTCACGATGCGATAACATCTTCAAACTGAAACTGTATAATTTCTTGCTTAGAGTCTTCTCGTGAGAAATCTCTTCCCACATTTCTTTCAATTCAGTCTTTTCTGATTTAGTAATGTAAGACGTTACATATCGAGCAACAGCAATGGAATTTTCCGCAACATACTGAATATCCATGTTAGCATTCCACATGGATAAAATAACTGGATTGTAGTCATTTATGTATTTTGATTCTTCGCTTCTTCTTAAGTTGTAGGTGTTTTTCGGAGACTTTCTTGTGATGGTATGTCGTACAGCTGACATAAAACTGTTCACTCTTCCTTTGGCTAATACAGGACGTGGAAATCCAAAACAGCATTTGGTATAGAACTTATCCTTTGACTTGTACTTTCGTTGACAGTATTTTCCACACCAATGGCTTTGAAATCTTAAGACTTGTTGTTTTAAGTTTTTCTCTTCTCTGCTATTTGGAAGAGCACATGTAGCATAATCTTCAATGAAAGACAAAACAGTTTCATCTGAATCTGTTCCAAATTTGGGGGCGTCCTTGACCCATAACAACATATGTATGTGAGGAGCACCTCTTGCTTGATACTCCTTTCTCCAAAAGAAATCCACAACCTCTCTAAGAGGAGGATTCATTTTATTGCAGATGAAAGACATCATAGCTTCAAATCTATGATTGAAATATCTGCATACATTGACAGGATCCAAAGAGCACAATTCTCCAGGTGTCTTGTATTCAATATTTTTTATATTGGAATTTGCCTCTCGAAGAAATTCAAGTAAATCATCCCAAGCATACTCAGCACAGCTTAGTGTAACAAACCATGTAGGAGTTCCCAAGTTTCATAGGATGCATTTCAGCTCTCCATGTCGACGGTACCAATATTCATTAGTCCCACGCTGACATGCCATCAGATTAATCAACTGAGATTCTAATTGATCATCTCTCTGATGCACTTTATCCATAAAATCCTTTGCAGTTACATTTTGAAGATGCATTCCAGTTTTTAAAATGTGATTTACTGCATATGAAAGTCCAGACAAGTCACTTTCAAACAGAAGATGAAACATATAAGGGATACATTGTCGAAATCTTGGATCTTCTGCATATAATTTTGTTGTCCGATATTCAGATGCAGGAATCTACACAGGACGTTCATCATATCATCCACCTTTTCCCTCTGGAAACAACTGCGTGAAACAACGAGCTTCCAAGCTCTCTTCCCATACACTCATGGGACTTCCTGTTGCTTTTTTCATTTGAAACAACTCAATTGTAATCCCCATCACCTCTTTGGAATGAAGTGGATGTACACTGTAATGTTCATAGATCTCTTCACATCTGGACATGTCCACTTTTTCAATTTGTCCACTTAATGTTTCACTATCTTCTGCTAAATCTATTTCTTCTTCTCCAACAAACACATTTCTATAGTACTCATTATTTTTTAACAGATACAATGATGCCTTTTGCACTTTTCTAACATCCACTAACTCTTGCCAGATTTTCTTATTCTTAGTAGGAACACCATTAACTAGAATGACTAGTGGCTCATTTTCTGCATGATCTACACCAATAGTTTCAACATTTTTCCTTAAATCAAATGGTAAATACACAACTCTTCCTTTCAATCCTTTTTGCAACTCTGATGGAGGTAATTTACTTGTTTTGGGCTCCATATGAACAATAGCCTGAAACGGGTGAACACATTGTATCAGAATAGACTCATACGTATTTAAATCAATCAGCTCTGGAGGAATAGCAACCAACTCTAGATTATTATGAACAGCTCTAGCAGGCATTTTATTCTCATCTAATTTATTATACCAATATTTGCAAATACGCTGTTCACATCCCAAATCAAAACAAACCTCTACCAACAAATAAGTTGCAAATTCCATCCACTTATCATTATCTTCTATTTCACTTTTTAAATACAGATTGACACCCCTAGTCTGATTTTTATAGTGACTTCGCCGACAACAAATACAAGAAACATTTGGTCTTTCACCTGAAATTACCTTAAACTTTGTGATTTCATCCTCAAATTTTTCTGTAATTACAGGTTCTACATTGTCTTCAACATTTTGTTCTACTAATGTGTCAGTTTCTTCACTCTCTTGCTGAGGCCCAAAGTAACACAACTCAATATCCTCACAGACCTGCTTCACATCTGAAACTGACCCATGTAAAAGAGCACTGTTCAAATCACTTAACTGTAGTGCTGGACTTTTTGCATAATACAATCTTCTCACTAACTTTCGCATTTGAGTATGATGTACTGCCAGCATTCTGAAATGGTGAAAAACACTTTCACAAACTTTCCTAGAAAGACAAGGCAGAGAATGACCTTGCAAACCAGTATGTTTTCTCACTCTGCAAGGGTCTAGTCCTTGCAACAGCTTAATCTTTTGTTTTACACTTTTTTTAGTATAGACTCGTAAAAAACTACATAATTTTTCAATAGATTCCTGTCGTACACTGCAAACACTACTGCAATCCCAAGTGTACACAGGGTTTATAGCACGTCTCCCTAAAACTTCATCAGCTATCACTTCTTCTGCATTTCTTTCAACCATTTTCTCTTTCTCCATTGGACAACCATCACTAACCTCAAAACCTTTACCACTGGTGTCAACTGCATACAATAATTTTTCACTTAGTGAATAACTCTCTTCATTAAAAAAAGGCTCTGAACTAGAACTGTGTTTCCATTCTCCCTAAAAACATCACATTTTCTTTTTTTATTAATGACTCTTTTCCTCCTACTTTTGGCCTTCATTACATATATTGGTTTATCTAGTGATCGAATTCTGTTTAACAGTAAAATAAACAGTTTCCTTTTTACTTCAAAAGCCTTTTCAACAATGCTTTCAATATGCTTCTTCTTTCTAAAAAATTAAGCTCTCTTTTTATATTTCTTCACATCTTTCAGCAAGTTATGCACTACTCTCTTGTAAAATATTTTTTTGCGTAATTCCTTATACTGATTTTGTCTTCTTTTACCATACTTTATCTCCTTTGACTGAACATTTGCTTTTTTACTTTTCCTCTTATTTTGATTTTTTTCTTACTTAAAACATTTTCTGAAGTTGCAGCATTCTCGACATTCTGTTTGCTCCTACAAACATATTTAATAAATTGCTTCGTGATCTTACCAGAATTTTTTTTCCTTTTACCCACATTATCTTGTTCATTCAATACTGGTGGTTGATGTTTCTTCAAATAATCCTCCTGTCTCTGTTCTTTTCTTTTTCTTTTTTTTCTGGCATAATTTCTCGATTTTAACGTTGAAAAACAGTATCTGCAAAAAAGAATCACAAATAAATGTATATTAATAACTTTCAAATTTACAGTATTCCATTACTGTACAAACACATTTTATATAAAAACAGACTAAGAAACTATAGCCCTGAACCACAAGTGTGATGATGATTAAAACACTACATACATAGTGCATACTACTTTGAAGCAGTTCATGCCCTAAAGCCTACCTCACTAAAAGAATACATGCTAAGTGACTGAATGATTACACCACTTAAAGGAGACACACTGGGTGAGTACCAGGGTGTTTGCTAGAAGTATATGAATACTAACTGGGAAATTGAAGGTGCGAAAGACAACTGTGTAGCTGATTAGAGAACTGAATGCATACTGGATAGGCATTTAAAGCAGTCCATGTGCTAAGGCCCGGCTCACTGCATGAGTACTTGGGTACTGACTGAATGATTAGACTACAGCAAGGAGACTGCCTGGATGAATTTATAAGTGGTGGGCTTTTCGCACAGGGAATGGATTAGTACTTGGTACTGAATGGATCACTAGAAGAGTGCAAAGGGAGTGACATGATGTTTGCTGGACTATATGGATACTGACTAGGGAATTGAAAGTGTAAAAGACAAGTCTGTAGGTGGTTAAAAGACTGCATGCATAGTGCATAGGGGTTTGAAGCAGTCCATGTGCTAAGGCCTGGCTCAGTGCATGAATACTTAGACAGTGACTGAATCATTAGAATACTGTAAAGAGAGTGTCTTAGTGAATTTATAAGTGTTTGGGTTTTGGCACAGTGAATGGATTAATACATGGAGCTGAATGGGTCACTAGAAGACTGCAAAGGAACTGACAGGGTGTTTCCTAAAGCTGTATGGATACTGACTAGGGAATTGAAGGTGTGAAAACAACTGTGTAGGGGTTTAGAGAACTACATGCATACTGCATAAACATTTGAAGCAGTCTATTTGGTAACGAATGGTTCACAACATAAGTACTTAGAAACTGACTAAATCATCAAACTACTTCTAGGACAGTGCCTGGGTACAAATTTTAAATTTTCAGCTCTGGTGCAGTGAAGACAATACTACATGGTACTGCACTTTAGTGTCAAATCATGACTCATTTTATCAATGCATAAGCAAACACTGGCATCTAATGCTACTAAAACTTGACAACATGACAGGTGTTATAACAGTTATCTGTCAGAAAATACACGATGTTACCAAACGCTTCTCTCACAGTGGTTCCCAAATGCACACAGACTCACAGTGTGATTCTAGACAAGCAGCACTATCCCTAGGAGTTTACCAAACTCATTCACTACACTGGAAGTGATAAGGGAACTGCACACAATCTACATATTTCACGACTACACTTTACTGTCAATACCTAACTTATTTAATGGAAGCATAAGCCATAACTGTCTTCTAGCGCTACTAAAACTTCACAACATGACATGTTTTAAAACAGTTATCTGTCAGCAAATACATGATGTTACCAAACGCTTCTCTCACAGTGGTTCCCAAATGTACACAGACTCACAGTGTGATTCTAGACAAGCACCACTATCCCTAGGAGTTTACCAAAACTCCTTTACTACAGTGGAAGAGGTAAGGGAACTGCACACAATCTACATATTTCACGACTGCACTTTAGTGTCAATGCCTGACTCATTTAATCAACACATAAGCAAAGACTGGCTTCTAATGCTACTAAAAGTTGACAAAATGACAGGTTTTAAAACAGTTATCTGTCAGAAATTACACGATGTTACCAAACGCTTCTCTCACAGTGGTTCCCAAATGCACACAGACTCACAGTGTGATTCTAGACAAGCACCACTATTCCTAGGAGTTTACCAAAATTCATTCACTACACTGGAAGTGGTAAGGGAACTGCACACAATCTACATATTTCACGACTACACTTTACTGTCAAAACATGACTCATTTAATGAAAGCATAAGTCATAACTGTCTTCTAATGCTACTAAAACTTGAGAACATGACATGTTTTAAAACAGTTATCTGTCAGCAAATACACGATGTTACCAAACGCTTCTATCACAGTGGTTCCCAAATGTACACAGACTCACAGTGTGAATCTAGACAAGCACCACTATCCCTAGGAGTTTACCAAAACTCATTCACTACGGCGGAAGAGATAAGGGAACTGCACACAATCTACGTATTTCACGACTGCACTTTAGTGTCAATGCCTGACTCATTTAATCAACACATAAGCAAAGACTGGCTTCTAATGCTACTAAAACTTGAGACCATGACATGTTTTAAAACAGTTATCTGTCAGAGAATACACGATGTTACCAAACGCTTCTCTCACGGTGGTTCCCAAATGTACACAGACTCACAGTGAGATTCTAGACATGCACCACAATCCCTAGGACTTTACCAAAACTCATTCACTACAGTGGAAGTGGTAAAGGAACTGCACACAATCTACATATTTCACGACTGCACTTTAATGTCAATGCCTGACTAATGTAATCAACGCATAAGCAAAGACTGGCTTCTAATGCTACTAAAACTTGACACCATGACAGCTTATAAAACAGTTATCTGTCAGCAAATACACAATGAACCAAACGCTTCTCTCACAGTGGTTCCCAAATGCACACAGACTCACTGTGTGATTCTAGACTAGCACCACTATCCCTAGGACTTTACCAAAACTCATTCACTACACTGGAAGTGGTAAGGGAACTGCACACAATCTACATATTTCACGACTAAACTTTACTGTCACTACCTAACTCATTTAATGGAAGCATAAGCCATAACTGTCTTCTAATGCTACTAAAACTTGAGAACATGACATGTTTTAAAACAGTTATCTGTCAGCAAATACACGATGTTACCAAACGCTTCTCTCACAGTGGTTCCCAAATGTACACAGACTCACAGTGAGATTCTAGACACGCACCACAATCCCTAGGACTTTACCAAAACTCATTCACTACAGTGGAAGTGGTAAAGGAACTGCACACAATCTACATATTTCACGACTGCACTTTAATGTCAATGCCTGACTAATGTAATCAACGCATAAGCAAAGACGGGCTTCTAATGCTACTAAAACTTGACACCATGACAGCTTATAAAACAGTTATCTGTCAGCAAATACACAATGAACCAAACGCTTCTCTCACAGTGGTTCCCAAATGCACACAGACTCACTGTGTGATTCTAGACTAGCACCACTATCCCTAGGACTTTACCAAAACTCATTCACTACACTGGAAGTGGTAAGGGAACTGCACACAATCTACATATTTCACGACTAAACTTTACTGTCACTACCTAACTCATTTAATGGAAGCATAAGCCATAACTGTCTTCTAATGCTACTAAAACTTGAGAACATGACATGTTTTAAAACAGTTATCTGTCAGCAAATACACGATGTTACCAAACGCTTCTCTCACAGTGGTTCCCAAATGTACACAGACTCTCAGTGTGATTCTAGACAAGCACCACTATCCCTAGGAGTTTACCAAAACTCATTCACTACAGTGGAAGAGGTAAGGGAACTTCACACAATCTACATATTTCACGACTGCACTTTAGTGTCAATGCCTGACTCATTTAATCAACACATAAGCAAAGACTGGCTTCTAATGCTACTAAAACTTGACAACATGACAGCTTTTAAAACAGTTATCTGTCAGCAAATACACAATGAACCAAACGCTTCTCTCACAGTGGTTCCCAAATGCACACAGACTCACTGTGTGATTCTAGACAAGCACCACTATCCCTAGGAGTTTACCAAAACTCATTCACTACACTGGAAGTGGTAAGGGAACTGCACACAATCTACATATTTCACGACTAAACTTTACTGTCAATACCTAACTCATTTAATGGAAGCATAAGCCATAACTGTCTTCTAATGCTACTAAAACTTGACAACATGACATGTTTTAAAACAGTTATCTGTCGGCACATACACGATGTTACCAAACGCTTCTCTCACAGTGGTTCCCAAATGCAAACAGACTCACAGTGTGATTCTAGACAAGCACCACTATCCCTAGGACTTTACCAAAACTCATTCACTACACTGGAAGTGGTAAGGGAACTGTACACAATCTACATATTTCACGACTAAACTTTACTGTCAATACCTAACTCATTTAATGGAAGCATAAGCCATAACTGTCTTCTAATGCTACTAAAACTTGAGAACCTGACATGTTTTAAAACAGTTATCTGTCAGCAAATACACGATGTTACCAAACGCTTCTCTCACAGTGGTTCCCAAATGTACACAGACTCACAGTGTGATTCTAGACAATCACCACTATCCCTAGGAGTTTACCAAAACTCATTCACTACAGTGGAAGAGGTAAGGGAACTTCACACAATCTACATATTTCACAACTGCATTTTAGTGTCAATGACTGACTAATTTAATCAACACATAAGCAAAGACTGGCTTCTAATGCTACTAAATCTTGACAACATGACAGCTTTTAAAACAGTTATCTGTCAGCAAATACACAATGAACCAAACGCTTCTCTCACAGTGGTTCCCAAATGCACACAGACTCACTGTGTGATTCTAGACAAGCACCACTATCCCTAGGAGTTTACCAAAACTCATTCACTACACTGGAAGTGGTAAGGGAACTGCACACAATCTACATATTTCACGACTAAACTTTACTGTCAATACCTAACTCATTTAATGGAAGCATAAGCCATAACTGTCTTCTAATGCTACTAAAACTTGACAACATGACATGTTTTAAAACAGTTATCTGTCAGCAAAAACACAATGTTACCAAACGCTTCTCTCACAGTGGTTCCCAAATGCACACAGACTCACAGTGTGATTCTAGACAAGCACCACTATCCCTAGGAGTTTACCAAAACTCATTCACTACACTGGAAGTGATAAGGGAACTGCACACAATCTACATATTTCACGACTACACTTTACTGTCAATACCTAATTTATTTAATGAAAGCATAAGCCATAACTGTCTTCTAATGCTATTAAAACTAGGGGTGGGCGGAATTTGCGAAAGCGACTTTCGCAAATTATCGCGAAATTGTTAAAAATCTCCGCAAACAAGCGGAAAAATCGCGACGATGCGGAAGTTTTTTTCCCGCCCGTTCGCGATATTTTCTGCATGATTGCGGGTCGCTAACTTACCCCTGCGGTTGCTCGCGGGCGCGGCCATCTTGTTTTCAGTTGTCTCGCGGTGCATGATCGCGAGAAGAAAGACGTGATCGCGCGACTCATGACGTCACTGCAGACGCGAACTGTCGCGAGACAGCGCAAATGGCTAAAACAATACAACATCTCATGGAGAACGCGACTGGATCGGGAAAACTTGTTGGCGAGCGCAAGGATTCAGGTAAGGCGATCGCGCGCGCGCGAGAATGTAATATTTTACAGCGCGAGCAAGAACCAAATTATCGATAAGCTGCGGAATGCGGAAATTTTGACATTTCTGCGCTCTCCGCGGAACGCGGAAATGCCAAATTATCGCAAATTCCGCGAACGGAACGGAAATTTTGCCCAGGCCTAATTAAAACTTCACAACATGACATGTTTTAAAACAGTTATCTATCAACAAATACACAATGTTACCAAACGCTTCTCTCACAGTGGTTCCCAAATGCACACAGACTCACAGTGTGATTCTAGACAAGCACCACTATTCCTAGGAGTTTAACAAAACTCATTCACTACAGTGGAAGAGGTAAGGGAACTGCACACAATCTACATATTTCACAACTGCACTTTAGTGTCAATGCCTGACTCTTTTAATCAACGCATAAGCAAAGACTGGCTTCTAATGCTACTAAAACTTGACAACATGACAGATTTTAAAACAGTTATCTGTCAGCAAATACACAATGTTACCTAACGCTTCTCTCACAGTGGTTCCCAAATGCACACAGACTCACAGAGTGATTCTACACAAGTACCACTATCCCTAGGAGTTTACCAAAACTCATTCACTACAGTGCAAGTGGTAAGGGAACTGTACACAATCTACATATTTCACGACTACACTTTAGTGTCAATGCCTGACTCATTTAATCAACGCATAAGCAATGACTGGCTTCTAATGCTACTAAAACTTGACAACGCGACAGGATTTAAAATAGTTATCTGTCAGCAAATAAACAATGTTACCATATGCTTCTCTCACATTGGTTCCCAAATGCACACAGACTCACAGTGTGATTCTAGACAACAACCACTATCCCTACGAGTTTACCAAAGCTTATTTACTACTATGGAAGTGGTAAGAGAACTGCACACAATGTGCATATTTCGAAAGTGCACTTTTATATCATTGCCTGACTCATTTAATCAACGCATAATCAAACACTGGCTTCTCATGCTACTAAAACTTGACAACATGACAGGTTTTAAAAGAGTTATCTTTCAGCAAATACAAGATATTACTAAATGCTTCTCTCACAGTGGTTCCCAAATGCACACAGGCTCTCTGTGTGATTCTAGACAAACAACACTATCCCTTGTACTATACCAAAACACATTTCTTCATCTACAAGGAGTAGTACATTTTACTGCAGAAACATAACTCATTTCACAAATTCATAAACAATGACTGGTTTCTAATTCTACCAAAATATAAAAACTGCATAGTTATGTGTCTACAAACACATGAAAAAAACAAATCCTTATCACAAAATGGTTTCTACATGCACACACTGTCAATAAGATTGTAGAGAAAAAAAAGTACAACCTACACTTTAGCAGAAGAAATACATTAGTCTGATTAAAATAAAAATAGTCTACATACATCCCCTCACAATTAAATAACTCACCTTTCAAGATGTTTTGTAGATTAAGAAGTATATCAGTCACACACCAGATATCAGTCACACACCAGATTTTCTTATACAGAATCTCTGCACTGTGCACCTGTCAGCAGAACCAAAGAATGGCAAAGTTTCCCTCTCATTTTCCACACATATACATGTTAACATCAAATCACATTCCTTCCCACATAAATTCAAAAGCAAACACACATTTCTATTGGTTAAACATTTCAACCCTTTCCAATTGACATAAACTTCAACCCTTCCCCCAATCTGCCTTCTGCTCGTTACCATAGAAGCAGGTCATAGAACACTGTACTGAGCACACAGGTCACAAGTTCAGCACACTCAATGTTGCTAATCAAAAAAGCAGGTGTGCTTGACTTCTCAACATATCAGCTTATCATATATAATGTTCCTTTCACGCACTTTTTGTTAACCAATAAGAATCATGCGTTTAAAAAACAGAGACATGCGCCCTACCTTTCAGTGTAGAAGGTTGTTAAACAACCAATGATTTCTTGTCTTTTTTCAAAATTGCATCTTAGCCACCATTTTAGAAACATCTTACTTTCCAAACTGCCATTTAATTTACAGAGACCATCTGAGTGCATCCAGATAAGATGCTTACAGTGTGGATTGTGGGACACAGCTACATTTTCTGGAGCCAAAGGTATGCAGAAAACAAAGGTATTCACAAAGACCTAGGTTTGCGAAATGTAGACATTAAATGGATTGGACAGAGAGGGTTAAAGTGGCACCAATTGATGCCATTGGTGAAATCCTTCATGCAAATCCAACACCCTGACCTCATAATAGTGCACTGTGGTGGCAATGACCTAGGCACTTTGACTGGGGTAGGTCTGGAAATGCTTATGAAGGACACCTTTGCACAACTGATTTCACTTTTTCCTAAAACTGCCTTTGTGTACTCTAACATATGCCAAAGGCAGAAATGGAACTGGTCCGATCATTTTTGTCCACAGATTGAGAAAGCTAGGAAACATGTGAATAAATCTGTTTCTGCTTTTCTCTGAGACTACAGAATGGGGTCCATTTACAATAACAATCTGCGCTTTCATATGCAAGAGATGTATAGGAGAGATGGAGTACACTTTACTGATGAAGGAAACAGAGTCTTCCTCAACAACTTTAGACTCTGTATAGGTACTCAAGAACAAAACACTTAAGCTTAATCTTTATCTCCCAACAATTTCATTTTTTTTCCCTTGGATCCGCGAACCCACCGCAAGAGGATCCGTGCATCCAACGCGATAGGATGCGCGCACCATGCGCGCATATTGCCGTTTTTTTTAAAAAAAAGGGGGACCCCAGGGGGTCCTTCTGGGGCCCCCTAAGCACCTCTAGAGGGTCAGAGTATTTCCACTCTGCCCCCTTTATATGTTTTACACACTTATTCCCCTTGCATCTTCAGCCTCTCTTCTACCGAGGCAGAAAATGGCCGGCAACAGTTCCTGGTTTCGAATGTAGGGAGACACTCGTCAACAAATTAGCATTCAGTGCGTGATCGGGAGGGTGCGTGCTCGGTTCGGGGAGGGTGCGCTTACGGTGCGGGTAGGGTCCATGGATCCTCCCCGGCCATAGATATCACTAATTGTTTTACCCTAATTTTCTCAGGAACTACTGAACATATTCACACCATATATGCAAAAGGCACGAGTCCGAACTGAGGGCTACCTCTTTGCCAAATTTGGCGTCATTCCGTTCAGCGTTTCGGGCTGTAGCTGCGACAACAGATCCTATGGGAAATTGCATGGGGAAAACGTGTTTTGGGACCCCCCTTTTTTCTCGCCCCCGCTTGACGGATCACCGCAAAACTTTCAGGGTAGGAGCGGAGCGGAGCTGGCTAAAAGTTTGGAAAATTTCGCGAGGATTCGTCAACCGGCACCAGCGTTATTCCAGATAGAATGTTGAGGATTTCCTATGGAAAATAGGTCCTAACTATAACTATCTACTGGCGACCGCCAGTAGATAATATATATATATATATATATATATATATATATACAAAAAAGAGGGAGGAAAAAAAGGCGAGTCAATTAATAACATTGATGCGTATATTATGTACTTAGTGTTTCACGATAGGAGATTACATTCATTTGAATATGGTTTCTCTTACAAGACTATCACTCGCGACTGTGACGCTTTCTTTGTTTATGATTAACCACTTTGGGCAGTCAAGCCATTGGTGTATTTAAAGTAAACGTGACAATTACGTCCTACCTGTGTTCAGTGACCAAGGCGGCAAGTCCGTCGAAACGCGTTTGGCTTTGGTGTGAATTAAACTAATTTTTTCTTGACTCTTGACGAAATCTCCCACGGTGTCAGCGCCTTTTCAATATTGTCTGAATTGGATCGTCGAATATATATATATATATATATATATATATATATATATATATATATATATTCACTGAAAAAACCATAGGTTTCACACATGTTATAGTTAGCGGAAATTTTACTGATAAAAAACCAGTGAAATTGCCCCGTTATAGTTAGTGCTGGCAACTATAACTCACGCGACCGCAATCCTCTGCTGATGCTAATACTGTATTTAGACACTTATTTGCCCATGTCTTCTTCCATACATTTTTAGCTATACATATATTACAAATATTTTTTTTTCATAAAGACACATATGTCATCAGCAGAAGATTGTGGTCGCGTGAGTTATAGTTGCCAGCACTAACTATAACGGGGCAATTTCACTGGTTTTTTATCAGTAAAATTTCCGCTAACTATAACGTGTGAAACCTATGGTTTTTTCAGTGAATTTGCAAGGTTTTTAAAATGCTAATTCCTAACTATAACGTGTGTGAAACCTATGGTTTTTTCAGTGAATTTGTACGGTTTTTTAAATGCTAAGTTACTTTACGCCATTCGTGGCGTGCGCGCCCACTTAACGCAGTTCGTTCCGTGCACGGTTTTTAACACCTGTAATAAGCCCTGAACATTTTGTGGCCTTCGGCCACCAAAAGCACAGGGGGTGGGGTGAGTGGGGATAGTGTTTTTTTTATTTCTAGTTTATAATTCCATGTTTACATTATTTCGTTTTTAACACCTTTAATAAGCCCTGTACATTTGGTGGCCTGCAGCCACCAAAAGCACAGGGGGTGGGGTGCGTGTGGATAGTGTTTTTTTTATTATAATTTTTTTACCGTACGCGTACGGTAAGCATAATCGGCGAAATTACCGAAAAAATAAAAATCCTGTTTTTGCTCTTGGGGGATCTTTGGGGACTCCCTCAACATGGCTATGTGGGTGGGAGTTGTCAAAACAGCCCCTTTACATGTTTTTGGGCTTCATATTTTAAAAATCACTCTCAGTGCGAGAGACAAAATGGCGGACGCCGCTTCCTGGTTTCGGCCGATTCGAATGTTTACTAAGATCTAAGAGCAAATCAGAATCGCGCTCGCGCACGCCACCGTACGCGTACGGTAAGCGCACCGTAAGCGCACCGTAAGCTGCCACAGATATATATATTGATTTAAAGGCTATTTTCTCAGAATCTACTGAACAGATTTACACCAAACCTACAAAAGGCACTTCCTTGACCTGAGGACTACCTCTCTGCCAAATTTCAAGTAAATCTGTTCAGCCGTTCGGGCTGTAGCCCTGTCTAAAGGTCCTATGGAAAAATGCATGGGAAAAACGCGTTTTGGGACCCCCCTTTTATCTCAGCCCCCGCTTGACGAATCCCCCCGAGTCTTTCAGGGTAGGAGCGGAGCATAGCGCCCCACCTATTTTGAACAATTCGCGAGGATTCGTCGACCGGCGCCAAAGTTATTCAAAATAGAATGTTGCGGATTTCCTATGGAAAAGGGGTCCTAACTATAACTACCTACTGGCGACCGCCAGTAGGTAATATATTTATTATATATATATATATATATATATATATATATATATATATATATATATTTATATATTATCTACTGGCGGTCGCCAGTAGATAGTTATAGTTAGGACCGTGTTTCCATAGGAAAAACGCAACATTCTATTTGGAATTAACTTTGACGCCGGTTGACGAATCCTCGCGAAATTTTCAAAATAGGTGGGGCGCTCCGCTTCTACCCTGAAAGTCTCGGGGGGATTCGTCAAGCGGGGGCTGAGAAAAAAGGGGGGTCCCAAAACGCGTTTTCCCCATGCAATTTTCCATAGGGACCTTTAGTCCAAGGTACAGCCCGAACGGCTGAACAGAATTTCTTGAAATTTAGCAGAGAGGTAGTCCTCAGCTCAGGGATGTGCCTTTTGCATATATGGAGTCAATCTGTTCATTTGTTCCTGAGAAAATCAAAAGTAAAATCATATATATATGTGGGCGGAGCCTAACCACACATCTCATCCTGAGATCTGATTGGCTGTCAGCACTTCATCCAAGTAGTGTTGGCAGCCATCTTGGGACCAAAATACATGATAGCACCTCATTAAAAAGCATTGAAGTTAATAGAAGTTTTTAAGACTTTAGTTACATTATAAATCATTTGTTGATGGTACCATACTCATTTTAGGAACTGTGGTATGTTCTAAGGTGATTTCACCATGTGAAAAAGCCTTCTGCTGGGTTATCATGATTGAGAGAAAAATATTTTCTCATGCTTTTCCCACAGAGGTTTGGAAGGTGATCTATAAGCGAAACTGAGAGCTTATTTTCTGTGAATTCACATTATCTTTCTCAGTCATGTGAGAATGAAGTCTGACATTCTCAGTAAAACATGTACATCTAACAAGGGCAGAGACTGTCAGTTGATTCCTTTGTGTTCTACTGCAGCTTCCCAGAGTGTTCCAAAGAACAACTAGAGCGCTAACAGTCCTACTTATGATAAACGTATGGCACACCTGAAGCCATCTTGCTTGGATTAAAGTGGTAACCCTTAAAACATTTAATTTAAAAAGGAACAACATGAGGGTGTTCATTTTTCCATAAAAAGTATGATTAGTGCTGCAGAAAGAAAAATTTGGGCACATTTTGAGTGACTTCTCACTCACTTTTCATTAAAAACTTCTGACATGCAGACTGAAACATGCACTTTCAATACCAGCAGCAGTTTTCCCTGGTGAGCAGTAGCTTTACTACAGTGATCTAATGAGCAAAAAGAGTGCTAACATTCTGAATTTATGGCAAATGTGTGACACATCTGAATGCCTTCTTGATGGAATCAAAGTAAAAAACTGAAAGTATTTCCTACTGAGGAGACTGCAGTAAATGAGGAAATTAGGAAACTTCATAACAAATAAGTCTCCCAAGATGGCCACCAGAGACAAAAGAGCCCAAATGTAGCCCAAATATCACCCAGATGTAGCCCAAGTATAGCCCAATGACAGAATGTCCCAGAGTGTTCTTAAAAACAACTAGAGCGCTTACTGTCTTCATTATGACAAAAGTATGGCACACCTGAAGCCATCTTGATTGGAATAAACTGGTAACACTTAAAACATTTAATTTAAAAAGGAATACAATGAGGGTGTTCATTTTGCCATAGAAATTATGATTAATGCTGAAGAAAGAAAATGAGGGCACATTTTGAGTGACTTCTCAAATCCTCTTCTATTTCATTAAACAATTCTGACATGCAGACTGAAACATGCACTTTTAATACCAGGAGCAGACTTCAATGGTGAACAGTAGTTTTACTACAGTGATCTAATGAGCAACTAGAGTGCTAACATTCAGAATTTATGGCAAATGTGTGACATATCTGAATACCTTCATGATGGAATCAAAGTAAAAAACTGAAAGCCTTTCCTACTGAGGAGACTGCAGTACATGAGGAAATTAGGAAACTTCATAACAAATAAATCTCCCAAGATGGCCACCGGAGACAAAAGAGCCCAAATGTAGCCCCAAATCACCCAGATGTAGCCCAAATATAGCCCAATGACAGAAGTGTGCAAAACACTTTTTTTGCGGTGTTATATAGTGCAGACTTGTCAGGTATTGGAGTGCTTTACATGAGCATTGGTTACATCACACAAGAACAAATTCATTTTGGTTGTAGACATGGAGAGATTAAGTGATTTGACCAGAATCACAGAATGTTGAGCTGAAGCAGAAACTCCAACCTGGTTCCTCAGTTGCAAAGTCTGCAGTTCTGGAAGTAACACCACATCCTCTCCTCTAAGTGCAACATTTAATCAAGTGGTCAACTGGATAAAAAAACTTAAAGATAACAAATAATTTAAAAGTGCGTTGTCGCTATTTGAAAACTCAGAAAATATGTCCTCATTTTAGTTTTTTAGAGCACTAACCATAATTTTGATGCAAATAAGACCCTCTCATATATGTAATTTTTAAAGGAAATGCTCTAGGTATTACAGTTTTGATTACATCAAGATGACGTCAGGCGTTCCACACTTTTGTAATAAATATAGAATGTTAGCAATCTAGTTGTTCATTAGGATACTGTTGAGAGGCAGAGGCCAGGGGCACGGACTCTGAAAATTGAAGGCAGGTAGGAGGGTGCAAAGACAACAATTTAACCACACTGAGCAGGCAGGAAGGGCCGTGGCAGCACAACAGACTATGGAGGGCAGTGGAAAGGGGGGCAAGGGCAACAAACCAACAATAGAGGACTTGCAAGAGAGGCTGTGGCAATGTAATAGACCATTGTGGGCAGAAGGAAGAGGCAATGGTAGTACAACCATACATGCCAACAGACACGATTCAGCCAGGAAACGTCCAATGTTTTTAAGCTCAAATGGGCTTTATTTGATCTGTCTCCTGTCTACAATCTCCTCTTTTTCAATGTAACTCAAAGGGGAAAATCAATACCCCAGTTTTTTTTCAAAATCTCCCTCTTACCAAGTTCAAAATGTTCGCAAGTATGGTACATTGGATCATGGAAGGAAATGGGGTAGGGACATGGACTTGGATAACAGAGGACAGGAGGGACATGGAGAGGTGCACCAAACTGACCCTGCAGGGCAGGCATCATGGTTTGCAGCAGCACAATACACCACACAGGGCATGCGGGACGGGAGTGCAGCACAACAATCCATAGAAAGAAAGAGGGAGGGGACAGGACCATGCACATGGACAACAGAGAACAGAGGGGCAAGAGGCAATGGTAGCTATCTGACCATAATGGACAGACAGGAGAGAAAGCTGCAGCATAACAGACCATAAAGGGTAGGAGGGACGGATCAGGGGCATTACAATGGAACAGACAAGCCAGGAGGGAGGGATTAGGGGTCTGCACATGTAAACAGAGGGCTTGGGGCAAGGGGGCAGGGCAGGAGCAGCAAGATCGCCATGGAGGTCAGGCAGGATGGGCACTAGAAGCAAGACACACCATGAAAAGCAACAGTGAGACTGTGATGGCATACACACAGACCATGGAGGGAAGGTGGGAGGGGGTCAGGGGCAGCTAACTGACCACTCAGGGAAGGTGGGAGGGGCCATGGCAGCACAGAAGACCATGCATGGCAAGTGGGAGGGTTAGTGGCAGCACAATGGCTATGATGGGCAAGAAGGAGGGTGCAGGGGCATGCACAAAGGACGATGGAGGATAGAAGGGAGGGTCAGGACCTGTGCACAGACAAGAAAGTTCAGGGGAAGGGGCCTCACAACAGACCGCAAGGGGCAGGCAGGAAGAGCAGTTGCAGCACAACAGACCAGGGAGGGCAGAAGGGTGTGGAGGTACAATGGACCTTGTAGGACAGGAGGAAGAGGATAGGGGCATGGCATGTGTACAGGCAGGGTGGAGGTGGCAGGGACAGGTTACAGTCATCTGATAATGCTAGGCAGGTGGGAGGGGAGTGGCAGCTCAACAGAACACTCAGAGTAGATAGGAGTGGCAGGTCCATGGAACATGGTGGGCAAAAAGGATGGAGCAGGGACATGCACAAAGACATCGGAGGGCAGGGGGAAGGAGAATAGGGGCAGCAAGCTAAGCACAGAGTTTAAGCAGGAGGTCAATGATGGGGCATAGAATTTGGCAATATAGGGCAGGAGGAGTAGACTGGTACATCATACTAAATTGAGGGCAGTGTCAGAACATCAGACCATGCATGGCAGGAGGGAGGAGGCTAGTCCATGGTAACCCCGGGCGTAGCACTACGCTTCGCCCACGTAGTGTACGTAGCGCTGCCTGCTTCGCACTTTCCGAAGTGGGCGAAGCAGGGCAGCGCTACGCACACGCCGAGGGCGAAGCGTAGCTGCCTGCCACCCGCCACCCACCTCCCGCCTGCCCTCCTTTTAATAATATCGCAAGAAATGCGCATGCGTGGGTGTCCGCGCATGCGCATTTGCCAGAAGAAATTAGAAACGAAGAAGAGGGAGACCCGGAGACGCCGCGCTTACGGTAAGTCGCTTTACTTTAATTTATTTTACATTGCTGATATTATTTACAAGGAGGGCGGGCGGGAGGTGGGTGGCACGTAGTGGGGCTACGCGAAGCGCGTAGTGTGCGTAGATTTGGGCACACTACGTGCTGCTTCACGTAGCCCCACTACGCCCACTACGCCCACCCTTAGTCCATGGATTCACACAACAGAGGATAGGGAGGAGGGGGATGGGGCAGCAAGCTAACCGTTTGAGAAGGCGGGTATTAGGAACTTTATTGTTTTTAAAACGTGTGTCTGTGCGAACTACTTAAAATATGAACAAGTATGCAGCAAAATCTCACTTTTATTCGGGAAGAAGAGGACGTTTGTGACTGTGACTCCGGGCTCACTTGGCAGAAACACCCCCTGACCCTCCACCCCCTATCGCAAAATGTAATGCCCGTGAAAAGGGTAGGTGAACACAGTGTTATATAGAACATAGTCCTGAGAGCACGATTGAAAATGAAAACTAGATATAGTGTATGGTATAAACTATGCACCAAAAAGTGTGATATAAGATGAACCGGGCGTGAAATATAATATGCAATACATTGTGCGCAATGACAGATTCATTGGAGAGCGCGAGATAGCACAGGCACTAGCGCGTGCTATGCGATATGCGCCTTGGAATGTAATATGCACAGGGCAGTGTTGTGTAACCTAACTAGTCTCTAAAGTTGTAATATAAAATATGTGCTGGGGAGTGTAACGTTGCATATGCACTGTGACAAAGATATGGATCCCAGATTGTAATATGTATGGCATAGCACTGTGCGTTATAACATAGGCATCGAGGAAGGCACGTTAGATGGGGCAATATAACCCGTGCGAAGACAAGTGTGGCATGACATATTCACGGGGTGGTTTTACAGTGCACATGGGCTAGAGAGTGTCATAGCATATGCACTAGCTAATGGAATACGACACAGAGGTGTGTGGCACTCAGCAGGCAATGGTGGGTGTAACACAGCATTGGGCTCTGCCAGGAGTGCGCTGTGACTCGCAAGTGATGTTCGTCCCCCTTCCAGAGAGTAAAATAAAATGTATTACACATCCGGCAGTGGATGTGTGTTTTATTAACCGTGAGGGGGGTTTCTTGCGTAGTTTTGGTCGAATTTTTGACGAATCCCCTTTGAATGGCTTGGTGTGCATGTGTATTATATGTGCCCGTCAATAGCTACCCATGTTTGTATAAATAAACGACAAGGGTGTCTACCGGGATTAGGCACAGTAGGGCATCAGACATGTCAGAGCTTCACTAGTGGTGTAAATACATTCCACGTGGATTCATTGTATGCATAGTTGCCTTTTAATGAATATCACGCAAATCGTCATGGTGATAGGTATGTGCGGTTTATCCAGCATGTCCTAGGTGTGTCTATAAATATATATTTTTAAAAAATAATTTTACAAAAAGTGGCCGGCCCTGGGGATTGGGGTAAAAAAAAATTATAATTAAGAGACAGGCCCTGGGGGATGGGGTCATCAGGGCCAATAAATTAGAATAAGAAGAGGAACCACACAGCCCCCCTTCTTAAAAAATGAAAATAAATAAAAGACTGGCATCGCGCTGGAGGCCACGCCCCCTCCTTGCAGTACTCTGCAAACGCGCCCCCTGGCAAGTTTTAAGTTGGGGAATTAATTCCTCTTCAATACTGAGGGTCCCTGAGGGCCAACTAGCCCAACAGGCATCTCCAGTATGCGCCAGGGAGCTGCGCTGCAGACAGGTGTTCTGAGGCCAAGCCCCTTTTTACACCTCTCTGCAACGCAGCTCTGTGGCGCTTACTGGAGGTACATAGTGGTCTAGTTTGACCCTAGGGACCCTTAGGATTCAAGGGGACTTAATCTTTCATCTTAGAACAGCCACAGGGCGCGTTTACACAGTGGTGAAGGTAGGGGACGGGGCCTGAGGTGACGTGTGCAAACACGCACTATGGCACGTTTTAAATTGGAGATATAATTTCCCTTCAATACTGAGGGTCCCTGGGGGCTAACTAGCCCACCAAGTGCTTCCAGTAAGCGCCACTGAGCTGCATTGCAGAGAGGTGGTCCAGGCCGTGCCACTTTTTACACCTCTCTGCAACGCAGCTCTGTGGCACTTACTGGAGGTACCTAGTGGGCTAGTTGGACCCTCAGGATTCAAATGAACTTAATCTCCCAACTAAAAACAGACACAGGGCGTTTTTACACAGTGGTGAAGGGAGGGGATGGGGCCTGAGTTAACGTGTGCAAAAATGCCCTGTGGCCTGTTTTAAGAGGTAGTTTTAATCCCCCTGCCCTATTATACACTAGGGGCTTACAGAGGAGGTCATGCTAATCACAGGGGGACCCCAACGCATAATGTTCCCTAGTGTATGTAGGTGTTTTCAGTGTATTCTAAGTGTCTTTTAACATAGCACTGGCTCTAGGACTGGTTAGTCAGACTCCGTTACCACCAGTATCTGTCTGAAAAAGTTGAGGGCACAGGATGATTTTGCAACAAGGCTTCTTTTTGTTCTTTCTGCACGTTATCCTTCTTCCTGCACTTTTCTTCGTCTTTGAGGACTTCTGTTGCTTCTTTCTGCACTTCTTTTTTTTCTTTCTGTGCATTTTTTCTTCTTTCTTCACATGTTCTATCTCTGTAGGCATAGTTAGAAATTAGCATTTAAAAACCTTTGAAATTCACAGAAAAAAACATAGGTTTCAGGCACGTTATAGTTAGGAATTAGCATTTAAAAAACCTCAGAAATTCACTGAAAGGGGTGTTATAGTTAGCTGGACTTTTCACTTGTACAAAACCATTAAAATTCCCCCGTTATAGTTAGTTCAGCTAACTATAACTCGCGCGCCCGCAATGCACTGCTGATGACGTCACATATTACATCACTCATGACATGGTCAGTGACATCACTCATGACATCACTGATGACATCTTAAATGACATCACTGATGACAACATCCTTGTGATAGAGTGGAAGACCTCCTCTCCCCCTAATATAACCTTTGATACACACATTCAAAAATAGAAAATACAATTTTCAAAACAATGGACATACCAATATCAGTTACAACAACCTATTCAGTAAGTCTAAGATCCACATACACATCCACTCATTCACCAACAGTCCTATAGAGTCATTCATACATGTACTCACTCATTATATGTACTCATGCACCTATACATCCTGTTACACAATGCCACTCATCCATAGAGTTACTCACACACAAAGTCACTTATGCTAATAAAGAATCAAACATCCATTTACTTGCATATACAGTTATACACACACCATCACACTTACTTCTACAGAAACTTACACATACTTAGTCTTTAAAACAATCACTTATAGAAACACATACTTATTCATACAGGAACTCTTTCAATCTCTCACTCTCACATATTCTGACTTATATACACCAATAGTCACATATACTAGTTTAAATGTAGTTACTCATAAAGACACTATTGAGACAGTCATTCACTCACTAACACACCCATGCACACACTCATCCACCCATACAGTCCTGCACACATGCTGTCTTCAACACATACAAACAGTGAGTCACTCATTCATGCACTTATGCACTACGTAATACCCCCCACCGAACCATACAGACACTCAGACACTCATACTGATACTCAAAAAAACAACTAATAACCTATATAGACACTCATGTAGCTACTCACCAACCCATGCAGCCACTTATACACAAAGTGAGAGAATGATACAGATATTTACATATTTAAACATTACTCACTAAGCCATGTATTCACTAAGTTACATTTAATTAGTCAGTTATACAATCAATTTTTCAAAAACAAATCATCCATTTAGACACTTATATACCCATTTATTCTTCCATCAACCTTGAGATATACATATATAAAACATATGTAATTTTCAGTTTCCTAATTTCCTCATTTACTGCAGTCTCTTCAGTAGGAAATACTTTCAGTTTTTTACTTTGGTTCCATCAAGAAGGCATTCAGATGTGTTACACATTTGCCATGAATTCTGAATGTTAGCACTCTAGTTGCTCATTAGATCACTGTAGTAAAGCTACTGCTCACCAGGGAAGTCTGCTATTGGTATTCAAAGTGCATGTTTCAGTCTGCATGTCAGAATATTTTTATGAAATAGAAGAGGATTTGAGAAGTCAAAATGTGCCCTAATTTTTCTTTCTGCAGCACTAATCATACTGACAGTCTCTGCCCATGTTGGATGTACATGTTTTACTGAGAATGTCAGACTTCATTCTCACATGACTGAGAAAGATAATGTGAATTTACAGAAAATATGCTCTCAGTTTAGCTTATAGATCACCTTCCAAACCTCTGTGGGAAAAGCATGAGAAAATAGTTTTCTCTCAAACATGATTCATGATATCACAGCAGAAGGCTTTTTCACATGGTAAAATCACCTTAGAACACACCACAATTCCTAAAATGAGTATGGTACCATCAACAAATGATTTATAATGTAACTAAAGTCTTAAAACCTTATATTAACTCCAATGCTTTTTAATGAGGTGCTATCATGTATATTGGTCCCAAGATGGCTGCCAACACTTCTTGAATGAAGTGCTGACAGCCAATCAGATCTCACGATGAGATGTGTGGTTAGGATCCGCCCAGATATATATGATTTTACTTTTGATTTTCTCAGGAACTACTGAACGGATTTACACCATTTAAGCAAAAGGCACAAGTCTGAACTGAGGACTACCTCTTTGCCAAATTTGGTGTAATTCCGTTAAGCACTTCGGGCTGTAGCTGCGTCAACAGGTCCTATGGGAAAATGCATGGGGTAAATGCGTTTTAGGGCACCCCTTTTTCTCGGCCCCCGCTTGACGAATCACCGTGAAATTTTCAGGATAGGAGCGGACCGGAGCTGGCCAAAAGTTTGGAAACTTTCGCGAAGATTCATCAATCGTCGCCAACGTTATTCTAAATAGAATGTTGCAGATTTCCTATGGAAAATAGGTCCTAACTATAACTACCTACTGGCGACAGCCAGTAGGTAATATATATATATATATTCAATGAAAAAACCATAGGTTTCACACATGTTATAGTTAGCGGAAATTTTACTGATAAAAAACCAGTGAAATTCCCCCGTTATAGTTAGTGCAGGCAACTATAACTCACGCGAACGCAATCCTCTGCTGATGCTAATACTGTATTTAGACACTTATTTGCCCATGTCTTCTTCCATACATTTTTAGCTATACATATATTACAAATATTTTTTTTTCATAAAGACACATATGTCATCAGCAGAAGATTGCGGTCGCGTGAGTTATAGTTGCCTGCACTAACTATAACGGGGGAATTTCACTGGTTTTTTATCAGTAAAATTTCCGCTAACTATAACATGTGTGAAACCTATGGTTTTTTCAGTGAATTTGCAAGGTTTTTTAAATGCTAATTCCTAACTATAACGTGTGTGAAACCTATGGTTTTTTCAGTGAATTTGTACGGTTTTTTAAATGCTAAGTTACTTTACGCCATTCGAGGCGTGCGCGCCCACTTAACGCAGTTCGTTCCGTGCACGGTTTTTATCAACTTTAATAAGCCCTGTACATTTGGTGGCCTTCGGCCACCAAAAGCACAGGGGGTGGGGTCAATGTGCATAGTGTTTTTTTTATTTCGATTTTATAATTTCATGTTGCCAAAATTTAGTTTTTTTTACCTATTAATAAGCCCTGTACATTTGGTGGCCTACGGCCACCAAAAGCACAGGGGGTGGGGTAAGTGTGGATAGTGTTTTTTTCCCTTACAATAAGCCCTGAACATTTGGTGGCCTACGGCCACCAAAAGCACAGGGGGTGGGGTAAGTTTGGATAGTGGTTTTTTATCCTTTCAAGAAGCCCTGTGCATTTGGTGGCCTTCGGCCACCAAAAGCACAGGGGGTGGGGTAAGTGTGGATAGTGTTTTTTTTATTTTATTTTTTTTACCGTACGCTTACGGTAAGCGTACGGTAAGCGTACCCCGCGAAATTGCCGAAAAAAAAATAAAACCGTTTTTGCTCCTGGGGGATGTTTGTGGACTCCCTCAACATGACTATGTGGGAGGGAGTTGTCAAAACAGCCCCGTAACATGTTTTTGGCCATCATGTTTGATAAACAACACTCAGTGCGAGAGACAAAATGGCGGCCGCCGCTTCCTGGTTTCGGCCGATTCGAATGTTTACTAAGATCTAAGAGCCAATCAGAATCGCGCTCGCGCACGCCACCGTACGCTTACCGTAAGCGTACGGTAAGCGTACCGTAAGCGGGCTCAGATATATATATTGATTTAAAGGCTATTTTCTCAGAATCTACTGAACAGATTTACACCAAACCTACAAAAGGCACTTCCTTGACCTAGGGACTACCTCTCTGCCAAATTTTGAGTAATTCTGTTCAGCCGTTCGGGCTGTAGCTCGTTCTAAAGGTCCTATGGAAAAATGCATGGGAAAAACGCGTTTTGGGACCCCCCTTTTATCTCAGCCCCCGCTTGACAGATCCCCCCGAGACTTTCAGGGTAGGAGCGGAGCGTAGCGCCCCACCTATTTTGAGAAATTCGCGAGGATTCGTCGACCGGCGCCAAAGTTATTCAAAATAGAATGTTGAGGTTTTCCTATGGAAACGTGGTCCTAACTATAACTACCTACTGGCGACCGCCAGTAGGTAATATATATATATATATATATATATATATATATATATATATATATATATATATATATATATATATATATATATAATGAAAGACACTCACACAGGTATATATATATATATATATATATAAAATATATGTATTTATTTCTAAACACACCCTGCTAGTCTCTTTATGAGGCTAGAGGTCCAAACACATAAGTTACACTTCAAATATTGCAGTAAAATAGCACGTATACATGTTAGGCCCTAGGGGCGAGCCAAACCATATACTAAAGGAGTGGTATAAGAACCACGATGTAACTAGACACAATGCCTAGAGCCTGTAGAATCTCTGGGACCCCAAGGAACTACCCAAGATAGTGACACAGGGGACCCACGGGGGATGTGTGCAATGTGAGAACACAGCCGCGAGCTCCCGTTAGCTTCTATGGGGAAAGTCACGGTTACATTTTTAAAGATTGGGGACACTTAGAAACGAACTAGGATCAAACCCTTTTGGACTTAGGAAGTTCTAGGGTCCAGACTCACGGGAGCACCAGAGTACTCGAGTTACCTCACCCAGGGAAGCCGGGTGCATAGGTGTCAAATGGGATCGAGTCGCCTCGTCGTTTTCAATCGGAGCTGGCAAAGAAGTGCTAGTGCCGGGAAGATGCGAAGTGTCCGAAGAGATCAAAGCCTGGATCAAAGTTCAGAAGAACCTAAAAGCAGAGGGGACAGAGTCTGGGTCACTAGCCAGTGACCAGGGGCACGATAGGCGAATGCCCACCGAAGTTGGGTGATTTCAGGTAAAGAAGGTGAAGCTTGTCTCTTCAGCCATGAGGACCAGGAGGCATCGAGGACAACCAGGAGCTGGATTCGATCTGTCCAGAAAGTATGTTGAGTGTTGCAGTGTCGGTGCCCGGATTGGACACAACAAGCCTTGGCAACAGCAACCCACGCAGAAAAGAGAAAGATGCTTCGGTGCAGACCAGTAAGGTCTGAGTGACTCACCACTTGGTAGGGAGTCAGAGCACATCTGGAGCAACCAGGTAAGCCCACATGTAGTATAGATAGATAGTAGAATGTCCCGGGGGTATATGGATAGAGTTCCAAGGCCATGGTCATTTGAAAGGTAATTATTGCTGGATCAAGCCTATCGCGACCATATGTCTAAATGGATAACGGAGTTTTAACAGAAAGTCCGCTTCAGACTGTATAGTATGGGATACATTCAAAGCTGCAGTACGGGGTGAGACTAAGAGCTTTGCTGCCTATCACTGGAAGCCTGCTCAGGAGCAGACTTAGGGGCGCATTGAGCAACTACGGGTAGCAGAGCTGAAGTTAATGCAGGATATTAAGGATCGTCACGATACTGATCAATGTCAACAAGCGGTGGCCATTATCAAATGAAAATTACTAAAACACTTTGGGGAAGATCTGGCCGCAAAGTATATGCAATATCGTACTATGATGTATGAATTCGGGGAAAACTCTGGGAGAGTTCTTGCTAAACGGTTACAGCAGAGAAATGTAGCAAATCGAATTCTTAGAGTCCAAGATCAGTATGGTCAGATTCAAGATACACAGGAGTGGGTCATGGAGCTGTTTTAAAAATGTTACACCCAGCTATATATGTAGGAAAGGATTATGATACCCAGCAAGTCCTGGACTGAGGGCTTTTTGCACGACATCGATACTATAAAGACTACAGTAGAACAAAATGAGGCTCTCCCAGTGTCAATTTCATGGGAGGAGGTTGAAACAGCCATCAAATCTTTAGCCAATAGAAAGGCCGTGAAGAACCAGAACCTTATGGGCCTGGCGGCGCAGGGTACGCCTTAATCTCCTGGGTTCACCTGCTTAATCTAACAGAGACATGGGACACTCTGTCAGGCATAAAAGATCAGATTTATTAGCTGCAGCTAGTACAGTTGTCCCAGAAGTACACACGGTATGTTCTCAGGAGACTGCCACTTCACTCCGTGGCGCACAATCTTTTATAGTACATAGATGACATATAGATTAACCAGAAACACACCCAATACATACATGAAGAACCAATAAGGAAAGTTCGAAAACAAGACATGGGCAATAGAAAGAATTTGAAAACAAGATATCGAGTAACCCGAAGAAGCCTCTCCTCCAACTGTGTTTGTCACCCCTCCCCACAGGTTAATTTATTAACGTGTCTGCAACTGACTTGCAGGTGGCAAGATACGTTTGTGTGTTTTGGAGGACAGTTGTAAAATGAGAGAATACGAGCAGAGAACAGCGAAGGCCAGAAGATAAGATAAAGTCAGAAGAGAATAGTGTGAACCAACAGATAGTTGAGACAGGGATTAGGAAAACCAGACAGGGATTAGTGTACTCGGCCAGTCCCTGACACCAGCTTCGTAAACAGAGGCAGAAGGCTATTTTGACACGATGCTGCAGGAAAAGCAGAAAAGACTTCGTTCGCCGTGCTGCCTGAGTGAGGGCAACACAAAATGGCGGCGTAACACAAAATGGCGGGTCAATACGATCGGGAACGAAAAACGAATTTCCTCAGACCCTCCTTTTGCCAGAACTCAGGCAAAATACACAGACTCACGTTAATCTCAGTCGATATCAATGGCCATGAGGTCATCAAGCTGTTGCTGTAACATCATTTTAATATTCTCTGTTCTCTCTGACTTAGGTTTTGGGATGCACACAGTAGCAAAAAGGCCGCAGATGGCGGGGCCACAGTGCATACAGAGACAACAAGAGAAAATGATGGCTAAAACCATTCCAAAGAATGTTAATACCTTCCAACCCCATTTAGATAATAGTCCCCAAAACCATTCCAGTAACGACCAATCTCCTTCGTCCTGATGAATCGACTCGGAGATTACATGTAATTTAGAAATGTCTTGGTATACTGTTGGAGCGTCATCAGGTATATAAATACAGCAACTAGATCCGATCAATTTACAGACTCCACCACGGTCCGCAAGAACAACATCTAAGGCAACTTGGTTCTGTAATGTCATAAGACGATCCGCCTGTAGTTCTGCTGTGATATTACTCAAAGCTCCTACAGTGATGTCTATAGTAGTTTCTACAACAAAAAACAGTTGTCTCATATTCCTGCTGTTTGCAATGGGACCCCAAAAAGGAAGAAATCCTTTGAGGAAGTCTCCTCCCTCTTGTCCTGCTGTGTCTTTGGAATCAATAATTCCTCTGCCATATCTGTTTCTATGATGATTTGAAGAAGCAGTGTATGTAGGGGCAGAAGGAAAGCTATATAGCATGTTCTAGAAAAACCCGTCAGCAACCACGTATAGGCTCTATCATGACAGATGAAATATGTGCCCTGAGATGGTACTAACGGCGGCAAATTCTGAGATGAGTGGATGTACGTATGGGAACAAAAGCTTTTTCTCTGTTCGGTGTCAGGAGTCTGGCCATTTATTTGCAAACAGAAATTGCCTCGATGAGGTACAGTCCAAATCGGTGGAGATTTTCCCTGTTTAACCTTATCACTAAGGCTAGCGATATAATGAGTGACGTTCCAATTAGTATATGCTTTTCTCTCATCAACAGAAATTTTACTATTTTCTATGATTTTAGCCATAGCTACCATACCTTTATCAATGAACTATGACTGAAATCTGGTCCACCAATATAAGAACTGACAGGTCGTTTAAATCGGCTCTGATAGGCGTTAAAGAATATTACAAAGTAAGCCCAAGCAGAACCTTCATAAGAGAACGGAAGGACTAAATATCGCATCCCTTTTTCTGTGGTATGAGGCATAAGTCCACACACCCAACAGTCGGTTGTATTAATTACTAATTGGTGCTGGTGCAATAGCTGGACAAATGAATTATTATAGTATTCGGTTCTTCTGATGAGTTCATGTTGAGGAAGTGTGTGAAATAGATGTGGAGAGATAGTAGAATAACAAAGCATAGAGATAGAAGTAGGAACAACTTTTTGCTGCATAGCATGAACAATCCAACCTATACACGCCAATAAAATAAACAATAATATAAAAACACATAAAGTTATACCACAACGACTGTACATTAATTTACAGTATTTTTCTCTCATCTTGTCAATTTTCTCTCTTTCTCCTAATGTAGTCTCCATCTTCTAAGTGGATGCTCACGGCAATCTTCCTCAATCACTTGGTTATGATTATCTGCCGTCCTATGACACTGCACGTCCTGCAGACCTATTGCCACTACTCATGTCACAACCAAGACTCCTACCGTGACCCTGCAACCGGGATAGAAACTACATGGATGAGAATCTCAAATTTTCTTCTTCAGTCTAGGTCTCAAATCGTAATTGTTTTTATCGGGTATGGTCTGGTCCTTAAACAATGTTCGTGGATTTGTGGTATTTAAGCGGCGATGTGGTGGTATAGCTTCCTGGAGAATGTCGTTGTCTTCTTTTTCTGACAGTGTTCCATTCAGGCGTGCATCACTAAAAGGTATAAACCTAGAAACCTTTTTGCTTTCAGAGTCACTTATACCCCTACGGACCCACTGATCGAAGGGCAAGGGCAAAGGCACCTTCTTGCAATGCACGCCGTGAATCCAGTTTTTCTTTCCTTCGACCTTCACCGCTGTTCTCGTTGTCAAGAGAACCTGTCGAGGCTCTTTCCACCGAGGCTCCAAATTCTTCGTCCTTTGTAAATTCTTCACACAAACCCAGTCACCTGGTTGGATGGAATGACCTGAGTCTTTGGAGGCCTCTGGCAAAGCGTTCTGAACCTGTTGATGGAGAACACGCAATTTAGTTGTGAGGTCGTGCAAATAATCAATCAACATCGGGTATGGTATATCAGAATACTTTTTAGGGCGAGGGACTCCCCATATATTAGCTGGGCATCCGAAAATCACCTCGTAAGGGCTAAGTCCCAAACGAGAATGCACAGCCGTTCTTATGGATAGGAGAGCCAAAGGTAAAGCATCAGGCCAGTTAAGACCTGTACTGGCTTGTACTTTAGCAAGCTTGAGTTTTAGAGTACCATTATAGCACTCCACTAGACCCGCTGACTGTGGATGGTTTGCCGCATGGAACTGCTGCTTTATACCAAGACCTGCACAAACTTTTTGCATGACTTGGCCCACAAATTCACTCCTATTGTCACTCCAGACAATAGGCGGCAAACCAAATCTAGGAAAAAACTATTTTAGAAGTACTTTGACAGTTGATAAAGCAGTATTGTCTTTCAGGGGGTAAGCCTCTATCCATCTGGAAAAGGCACATACCACCACTAGAACATATTTGAGGTTGTTGCATCGCTCCAAGTGAATGTAATCGATTTGCAACACCTCAAATGGATAGGTCGGAGGAGCAAAATGACCTGCTGCAGTTGGGGTTCCCTGTCCTGGATTGTACATTAAGCAAATAATGCAATGTTTCACTACATTATCTGCACACTTTGGGATTCCTTCGTTTTGCCACACTGGAGCCAGAAGCTTGCATATTCCTTTCGCACTTAGGTGGGCTGGACCATGCGCCATAGTAACTACAGGTAGTACATAGGCATCTGGTAACAGTCAACGTTGGTGCTCTGACAATTCTATCCAACATCCCATCTCATCTAACATTCCTGTACTTTCTTTCCACTTACTCAACTCATTCTCTCTAGCCTCTTCTTGAATCGATTTCACACTTTCTACTCTGTCCTCATACATTCCTCTCTCTCTGACCCAATTCGCAGGGCCCGCAACATACATGCTCGCTACCTCATCTGCAAATGCATTCCCGCGACCAACATCATCTGTAATCTTCTTATGTGCACTACACTTCACAATTGCTATCTGGGTAGGCAAAGCAAGTGACTCAAGCAGGTCAGTCACCAACTGACCATGCTGTATCTTAGTGCCGTGGGAGGTAAGGAATCCCCTTTCTTTCCACAGACGCCCAAAATTGAATGCCATACCAATTGCGTATTGGCTATCGGTATACACGTTCACTCTTTTTCCTTTGGATAACACACACGCTCTGGTCAAAGCTATCAGTTCTGCTGCTTGAGCTGAATTATGTCTGATGCGTGCTGTTTCTACGACTGTATGCAAGGTAGTAATAGCATAGGCTGAAAATGTCTCTCCATTAGGGAGCTTAAAACAAGAACCATCCACCCATAGGATTCCATTCGGATCCATTAGTGGTGTATCTTTCAAGTCAATTCTTTCTTTTGTCTCTTCCTCAGTACAGAGGAAACAATCATGTTGTTCTTGAACACCTTTCTCTTCTGGAAGAGGCAACAAAGTAGCTGGATTTAAAGTGTAACACCGTTTGATGTGCACGTGATGAGCCAAGAGCGTCAGCTCATATACAGACAAACGAGCACTTGTAAGATGCTACGTTTTTGTTCTATTTAGCAAGGTATCCACTGCATGTGGCACTATAACAATGAGAGTATTATCTAGCACCACTCCAGCCGACTGATGAATAGAAATTGCTGCTGCTGCTGTTGCTTTAAGACAACTAGGCAATGCCTTAGCTACTGGATCTAACGTAGCCGAAAAATAGGCACATGGTCGCTGTTTGTCTCCAAAACACTGTGTTTAGACTGACAACGCACAACCTTCTCTTTCATGAACATAGAGTGTGAAAGGCTTACTGTAATCAGGAGTACCTAACACAGGAGCAGAGCACAGAGCAGCACGTAAGTCAGAAAAACTCTTCTGACATTCGTCAGTCCACGGAAGGGGCTGAGGTGTATCTTTCAAAGTGAGTGCCAACAAAGGTTTGGCCAACAAATAAAAGTTCGGAATCCACTGCCTACAATAAGAAGTAATGCCCAGAAAGGCTTGCACCTCTCTTTGTGTGGATGGCACAGACATTTGCGCAATTGCTTGGATACGTTCTGGGGTTAATCGCCTTTCCTCCTTTGATAAGAGATGACCCAAGTAGGTAACCTCTCGGCGAACATATTGTAGCTTAGAAGGTGAAACCTTATGATTAAGATCAGACAAGTGACGCAACAATGCAACAGTTACATTCTTACATATATCCTCTGAATCAGCAGAGATTAACAAGTCGTCCATGCACTGAATAAGAGTAGCACCAGACGGCAAAGGAAAAGCATCAAGATGGCATTTCAGAGCTTGACTGTAAATAGAGGGACTCTCACAATAGCTTTGAGATGCGCGCTTGAACCGGAAGCTTCGGCCTCCAAGAGAGAAGCCAAAAATATCCCTACTCTCTTTGGCAATGGGAATACTAAAGAAAGCATTTTTCAAATCAATAACGGAAAACCAGACCGCTGTGGAAGATATCATTGTCAACAGAGCAGTGATATCTGGGACAACAGGAAACTGTGGTACAACAATTTTGTTTACCTCGCGAAGATCAATTACAAAACGATAAACAGGAGGCTGAGAAGGATCAGTGCGTTTAAGAACAGGAAGAATAGGGCTATTACATATGTTTCCTCTCGTTTCCTCAACCACACCCTTTTGAATCAAATCATGAATGATTTCCAAAAGCGCTCTTTCACCTTCAGTGGAAATTCTATATTGAGGAACGCGTGGCAATTCAGTATTGGGCTTGAGAGTAACAACATAAGGTGGGATCTCAAGACACCCAACATCATTTGGACCCGTAGCCCAAAGCGTTGCAGGAAGAGAGAGCAATTCAGGTGGAAATTGATCTTTAGACAAATACATTGGAGAAGTCAATTTCTGTCCTATAGTAAGATATACACCAGAAGGAGAACAATATATCGTGGCATGCATTCTTTTCAATAAATCCAAACCCAACAGATTCTCGCCGCAACCATTCGTTAAATGAAGCAGAGCTTCCAAATCATAAGGGCCAATTGAAATAGGCAAAGGGCAAGAGACCGGATTACCAACTGGGGCGCCAGAAAATCCTACAGATACATTTTTTAAGCCAGACAAAGGTGCCCCAGGGAGTTTAGAATGAATGATAGAACTTCTCATCGCACCAGTATCTAAAAGAAATGGCTCTGAAACACCCATTGTAGTGACATTAACATAAGGTCCATTCTGATCTACTGGAATCGACACAACTCCCTTACTTTGTCCATGGCTGTCCTAGTTAGCATGAAGACTTTCATTCTCGCCTTCAACATAATGATCCTCATTGTAATACTGTGTAGACCTAGCGTTTTGCTGATCAAAGTAGTTCACGGAATTTGGAGGAGGAAGGGAACGCTGTTCTTGGCTCAACACACCTCGACCTCTACCTCTGTTTACCGACTGGAGGCCACCACGACCTCGTGGAGCAGATAGTGCTCCATTGCGCTGCAATAAAACCGGACAACTATTCTTAAAATGACCTTCCTCCCTACAATAGGCACATTGATTAGGACCTAACAAAGGTCGCGGAATATATGGCTCAGGCTTTTGATACACCCTCTGAAACTGCGGAGGCTGTTGAAACTGGGGCTGAGCATAACAAGGAGGATAAGCTTGTTGCAAAAGAACCTTAGTTTTCAATTCTTTCGTCTTTTTCTCTTGCTTTTCTTTTTCTTCTTTATCTCTGTTTTCATATTATTGAGCAGTAGCCAATATCTGGGCAGAAGAAGAAACAGCCCATGAACTCTCGGAGTCTTTCAACTTGTGTGACAGCTCAGGAAGCAAATTAAATACGAACTTATCTACAAATAATCGCTGTCCACCCTCTGTAGTCATATCTTGACCACTGTGATCAATGAATGTCTCTTTGAAACGAGTAAAGAAATCGGAGACACTCTCATCTTTCTTCTGTTTACACGCGGCTAGTTTATCCCAATTAACTCTCAAGGCAGGCATCATCGTTTTCATTAATGTAATAATCCTACCAGGGAGTTCTGAAATCAAAGCATCAGGCTTCGCACCACCCACTTGAGCTGCATCCGCGGCAGTTATAGCAGCCCAATCACCACCTAATGCTTGAACGTGATCCTCTCTACGAATCCTAGCCCATAACGCTTGTGGGACTACATTTCCCATCAACATATCAATATCGGCTAGATTCATAATACAGGCATCAACAGTCTGTGACAATTCTTTATAATAACCTGCAGGGTTCTTACGTGGATCCGGTAGAGACTGTTTAAGAGCCAAAACTTCAGACCCCTTCCAAGGGACATGTACCCATATATGCTGGAAGTGAGCAGGAACAGCTGGATTAACACCCTGGGCTGCAACCGCTTCTTTCCATACTGGAGGAACCTCTCTCATAGGATAATTCTTTAATGTCAGCCTAACCGAAGGATCGGAGTCAAGAAAAGTCTGTGAGGCAAATAAGATTCTAAAGGTAACAAGTGTCCTTACGGCGTCCTCAACTTTTGAACCTACAATGAGTCCTTTATCGAAGTCAGCCTGAACAACTAACAGACCCTAAGGAACCGAACCCAAATCCATATCCTCCCATTCTTTAACAAGAGTATCACACATAACATTGAAAACATATCTCTGCGTATGCGCATTCCATTGTGAAAAGGTAGACATAATGTCGGGCACACTATATTGGGGACCCCTCTCGATCCATTTGCGAGCGAGAGAGTCCAACCTTTCTCGTTCTTCGGGGGAACTGACTACGAGACTTCCTTAGTGAAAAAGCCGGAGACACATTAAAAGCCTCAAAGATAGGAGATAAAAGACCAGAGACAGTATCTGTGAGTCGCTTACGCACAGACAGAGAATTGGACATAAGGATAGGGGACAAGGTATTAGGCGAACTAACTGAAGGGTAACCAGTAATTACCGGAGGAGCAGAAGGCAAAGGAGATCGAAGTTCGGGAGATGGGGGCAAAGGAGTCGAAGGCAAAGCTGGTAAAGGCGGCAATACTTGAAGGGGCAAATGTGGAAGAGCCGGAGCAGGCAGAGGTGCAGCTGGCGGCTGAACAGGCTGTAACAACGGGGGTGCATTAGCACCTTGTACATAAGGCGGAGGCAATCTCAATAAGTGAGACATCAAGGGATCTTCCTCTAAATCCTTTCTTTTATCAGAAGGGGAAGCAGGCAACACCGGAGAGCATTTATCTATCGCCATACGATGCTGTCTCTCTGAAATTTCCATCGCATTATCAACTTCATTATCTATAAATTGTTGAGCAGCCTGTATAATCGTCATACCCTGTGCTTTCCTATCTCGTTTTGCTTGCTTACGCCAAAGGCGGAAAGAGTCAAACATTGCCGGCCGGGCTTTTCTTTTAAATAAAATTGTTTCCAAATTATCTAATATATCAGGCTCAAAACTACCATTTTCTGGCCACTTTAAAACACCATCATTCTTTCTGTATCGGATCCATGTCTCGTTAAAGGCAATGGGGCCAACACCATGTTTAGAATAGAGCTCATAAGTGGGAGTTCCAACCGAAGGAATCGGACAAGAGTCCTCCAGCCGGGAATCCCTATTACAACCAAAGCAACAAAGTTTCCTAAACTTAGTCAGACCAGGCATCGTTATTTCACTGGACTGTTCACAAACATCAAGGGGGTTAAATTAATTAATACAGCACAAATGTACTTACCCCTCGGCTTCGGCTATTGCAATAGTCGAACCAAAGAACCAAAGAACCAAAGAAAATTGTGGGAGCAACCCACCAATACTTAACTAAGGAGTCTTCTTACACCAACAGAGGCCCGTCTATCATCTCGCCTTACCATACATCACCAAAAGAGGGCCAAGGCAGGGCAGCAGTCAGGGCAGCAGTCGTCAGTAGCCATCAGGAAGGAGTAACCATGCTGCAAAAGACCTTCGGACCACTTCGACATACAGGGGTCGCTTGACGTGGTTTGCGATTCCTCCACAATTTTCTTGCAGGGTTCCTCACGACCTTCAGGCAGAACCACTACCTCTGAAGCCGCCCCACATTGGGCGCCAGTTGAAGAACCAGCAACTTATGGGCCTGGCGGCGCAGGGTACGCCTTAATCTCCTGGGTTCACCTGCTTAATCTAACAGAGACACGGGATACTCTGTCAGGCGTAAAAGATCAGATTTATTAGCTGCAGCTAGTACAGTTGTCCCAGAAGTACACATGGTATGTTCTCAGGAGACTGCCACTCACTCCGTGGTGCACAATCTTTTATAGTACATAGATGACATATAGATTAACCAGAAACACACCCAATACATACATGAAGAACCAATAAGGAAAGTTCGAAAACAAGACATGGCCAATAGAAAGAATTTGAAAACAAGATATCGAGTAACCCGAAGAAGCCTCTCCTCCAACTGTGTTTGTCACCCCTACCCACAGGTTAATTTATTAAAGTGTCTGCAACTGACTTGCAGGTGGCAAGATACGTTTGTGTGTTTTGGAGGACAGTTGTGAAATGAGAGAATACGAGCAGAGAACAGCGAAGGCCAGAAGATAAGATAAAGTCAGAAGAGAATAGTGTGAACCAACAGATAGTTGAGACAGGGATTAGGAAAACCAGACAGGGATTAGTGTACTCGGCCAGTCCCTGACACCAGCTTTGTAAACAGAGGCAGAAGGCTATTTTGACACGATGCTGCAGGAAAAGCAGAAAAGACTTTGTTCGCTGTGCTGCCTGAGTGAGGGCAACACAAAATGGCGGCGGAACACAAAATGGTGGGTCAATACGATCGAGATCGAAAATCAAATTTCCTCAGCCGCTGGCCCGGACGCTATCCTGTTAGAATTCTATACTGCTTTCTCTCAAGAAATTCAACAGGATGTTTTATCTGTATTTCGGGGGGCAAAAAGGGGTGTTATACCCAAATCCTGGAGACGAACAACCATCGTTCTCTTTAAGAAAAAAGGAAAGTCTGAGCTAAATCCCTCCTCTTATCGCCCTTTATCACTTATTAATACAGATAGCAATGTTTATTCATAAATACCAGCCACTAGACTCGCGAATGTCATCACCCCGCTAGTGTCTATACGACAACATGGGTTTATTCCTGGAAGGGATACCGCTGACCATGTCAGACGGGTCATCGCTTTGTTGGACTGGGCGCAGGCCACAAGATCACCCTTGGGGGTGATCCTGTTGGACGCCGAGAAGGCGATTTTTGTGGGCAGTGCTTTGCTGGAAAGGGATCAGTACTAAATTTATTCAGGCACTACAGGCGTTGTATATTTCCCCAGATGCAACAATTCATATCTCAGGTCAGAAAACAGGGACATTCAACATTAGCAGGGGTACTAAACAAGGGTGTCCGTGTTCTCCCTTGCTTTTTGCTCTGTACATTGATCCTTTTCTTAGTAAAATTGAAGGGAATAAAAATATTTTGCCGATTAGGGCCAATGATACAGACTATAAAACGTTAGCTTATGCGGACGATATGGTGGTCTTAACCAGGGATGTTGCTTTGGCCTTTGCAACCCTAAAGACTCTAGCAGAGCAATTTGGCTCAACATCAGGGTATAAACTGAATATCGAGAAGACGCAGATCCTACACTCAGCATTTCCGTGTCCTGCCGATATCCCTGTAGTGAATGAAGCAATGTATCTGGGGGTTAAAATCACTGTTTCAGTTGATAGCATCCCCGACCTGAACATCTTACCAGTGGTTGAATCTATAAACACTAAATTAGAAAGACTAGACCATCTGCATCTTTCACTATGTGGCCGCTGTAATATACTTAAAATGCTGGTTCTCCCAAAGTTTATGTATTTATTTAGAACTATCCCCCTAGAGTTTTCTCAAGAATGTCTGGTTAGGGCTGAGAGGATCTGTTTTAGATTTATTTGGGGCTATCGCCGATCGCGTAGGGCTGCCAAATGGATGTGTCTCCCTAGGGACCGTGGTGGCTGGGCGGTTCCCAATATTTTGCTGTACTACTGGTCTTCCATGCTGCAACATTTTGGAGTACTCTCCGTAGGAGATAGGGCTGAGATCCCGCTTGCAAATAGACCGACTATTTATGAAATAGGTCTGGGGGAGGCAGCAAAGGGCATCCTAGCTCGGATATTTAAACCAAGCTATTTTAAGAAAACCAGGTTCAAAGTAATCAGCGCTGTGTACTCGATTTGGCAGAAAATTCACATTTTTCAGCTGCTGGAATATTGTCATCGATTTTTCAAGATCAGTTTCTTTTTAGATGTCAGCGGGTGGGTCTGAAGGTCATTAGTGATTTGTGTCAGGGTGGGCAAATGGCATATTTTTCTTTTTTAAGGGAGAAGTTTCAGCTAAATAACTACGACTTCTTTAAATATCTTCAGATTAGAAGTTTTTTGTATATACGTCAAAGTGAGGCCACTTCTGTGTTTGAAAAGATCCCTATAGTTGAATATGGTCAAAGGAAAGTGAGAATAGGCACGATTTATCAATATCTATTATCTTGCTTTCCGGATGATATTGATTATCAGAATATCAAGTGGGAGAGAAAACTTGGTAGGAAGGGGGTTGATATTGGTTGTACTTTAGAATTGGCTAGTCAGATATTTATTTCGGGCAGCCTTCAGACCCAATGCTATATGGCTGTGTTCGATTTGTATTATACACCTGCAACAGATGTGGCAGATGTGGGTTCCAAGCGGCTGATGCGATCCATATGTTTTATTCGTGCCCAAGTCTGGGGGAATTTTTTCATGAAATTGAGTATTTTATAAATACAGTTCTAAAAATTCCGGTCGTAATCTCCCCAGAGTTGGTCATAATTAGATATGAAGATACTGGGATGGTTGAAAGACCTATATATACTGCTGTATTTTTGTTTATAGCAATGGCGATGGCTCGGTTGTATATAACTTCACAATGGATAGGCCGGGAAGCTCCTATTTTTTTTAATTGGAGATCTAGGATGTTGGCACTATATAATATGGAGTCATCTCTGTACTTCTTGAGGGGGAAAAGGAGGCGGGAGAAGGGTACTAAAATGTGGGCCCCTATCAAGGAATGGTCTCAATGATAACTGTTACAGATGACTGATTGTTAGCTGCATAGGTATGTAGGTATATGTCCTATCGTGCTCTTCATCCTTGTGTTTTTTTCCTTCCGACTTCATGATGGATCGTAAAGCCTATGTTATGTTTTGTCTTTGTATTTTTTGTCTATTTCTCTAATGTATTTCTATATATGTTATGTTGCCATGACATCTGTCAATGATCAAATAAATAATAAATAAAAAAATTAAAAAAAGGAAAACCCACTCTTGAGAATACACCCAGGAGGACTCTTACCACCACATGTGCTGTATTGGTTCTAAATGGAATGGCCTCTGGGTACCTAGTGGCATGGTCCATCGCCACAAGGATAAGTCTGTGCCCAGATGCAGCTTGAGGATCCATGGGACCAACAATGTCAATCCCAACCCTCTCAAAGGGAACCCCCACCACAGGTAGTGGTATCAGGGGGGCCTCTGTGGTTCCACCTGCCTTGCCACTGGCTTGGCATGTCACACAGGCGCGAAAAACTCATTAGTGTCTTCAGACATGTGGGGCCAGTGAAAGTGAGGGACAATTCTGTCCCAAGTCTTGTTCTGGCCCAGGTCTCCTGCTAGGGGAATATCATGAGCTAGTGTCAATAGGAAGCCCCTAATCTTCAGAGGTATAACCAACCTCCTGGAAGCACCAGGCTTGGGGTCTCTACACTCTGAATAAAGGAGTCCATCATCCCAATAAACGTTATGGGTGCCACTAGCATTCCCATCAGCCTCATCAGCAGCTTGCTTTCTGAGGGGTTCAAGAGAGGGGCAGGTTTTCTGTTCCTGGCTCAGAACTTCCATGGAAGGGCCCCCTGTCCCCAAGAACTCAACCTGATCAGGTTCAAGCTCCATTGGGACAGTTCCTTCTTCAGGCTCAAGATCATCCACCTCAGGAGAGTGATCTGTATTCTTAGTCGGGGGGGAAGGCACTGCATTAACCCTACTGCTCCTCCTCTTGGAAGGCATCTGGTCCATTCTTCCAGAATTCAGGGTCTGTCCAGTGTTAGACATTTTGGCCTGTGACCTAGTCACAGCAAAGACATGAGCAGGGATCCCTAACATTTCTATATGTGTCCTGAGCTCCACTTCAGCCCAAGTTGATATTTCCAGATCATTGCCAAGCAAGCATTCGACTGGTAGGTCTGCACTCACCACAACCTTCTTAAGGCCAGTTACCCCTCCCCAGCAGAAGTTAACAACTGCCAGAGAATGGTCTGTTCTGACATTGCTAGCATTGGCCACCTGCTACATTTCACCAAGTATAATCTGCCCAGGATCCACAAGATATTTTGTCACCAGGGTGAAACTTGCTCCTGTGTCCCTGAATGCCAAAGCCTCTTTTCCATTAGTTAAAGGCTGCTGTCTGTAATTGCCCGAGTTACTGGGACTCACAAAGGGGGACATGTCCATGCCCCTATAACAGATCAGGACAGCCTGAGTTGGAGCTCTGACTAGGCCAGAGTCCATCTCAGAACCCAGGGTCAACCCTACTACACCCTTATTCTGTACATTACCATCACCAATTGTAGCTGCACTAGGGGGAACAGTTGCCTTAGGGGCAATGGTGGCTGGAGTTGAGTCTTTGGACCTGGTGCAATCACTTGTCCAGTGAGTCTTCTGTTTAAAGATTTTACACCATCGATTATTTTGGCTTTTACCTTTATTAGATTGGGATTCACCCCTGAAGAAGATTTTTGGGGACCTTGTGAAGACTTCTGGTCCTTACCCTTCTCCCCACCCTTGTCAGAGTTCTTAGGATCTTGCTTCTTCTGGTCACCACCTTGGTTGTGAGCCTTCTGCCTCACCCTGGTACTGACCCATTTGTCTGCCTTCTTCCCCAATTCTTGGGGAGAGGTCAGATCTGAGTCCACCAGGTACTGGTGCAACAGCTGATTTGACAGTTATTAAGGATCTGCTCCCTCATAATCAAATTGTGCAATCCTTGAAAGTCCTCCACTATGCTGCCAAGTAACCAACTCTCCAGAGCCTTATTAGCACAATCTACAAACTCTACCCAGTCTTGATTCTGTGCCTTTTGGGTATCTCTGAACTTCAACCTGTATTGCTCAGTGGTTAGGCCAAACCCTTCAATCAATGCACTTTTCAGTCTGGTATAATCATCAGCATCCTCTTCTCTAACAATGAGGAGCTTATCTCTACCTTGGTCTGCAAAGGAGAGCCATACGAGTGCTCCCCACTGCTCCTTGGGGACCCTTTGAACTTTACATGCCCTCTCCAGTGCAGTTATCCATTTGTGGATGTCATCCCCACTCTGGTAGGGAGGGACAATCTTATTCAGGTTTCTATGGTCATGAGACCTCTTCCTATCTCTAGGGATGTTGCTGCCACCATGGTACTCTAGTCCCATCTTTTTTCTAGCTCTGTAGAGCTCTAGGGCCTCCCTGTCTAGGGCTACTTGCTGCTTTCTGATTTGAAGCTGGGCTTCCTCATACTTCAGCAATCTCTCTCTCCTCTCCTGGGAGGTTTCCCTCCTCTGAGCAGAGATAGAAGTCCCTATAGATGAACCAGAATGGTTAGACTCCACTGAGGGAAATCTAGACCTTCTAGGCCCACCACCAACTCTTCCACAAGGGACACAGAGAGGACCAGTGAGACCCTCTCCATCACCTTCGAGGGGAGCTGATTTATCCAGCTCAATATCATTGTCATCTTCCTGGTCAGCATTAGAGGTTAGGTCAAGGGGAATTTCATCCCTAGGCCTTCCCTCATGTGCTGCTCCACCCACTCTGCCTAACCCTTCAGAATCTTTAGGTCTTCTGAGATCATCCAGCCTGAGAACCTCTATGAGGTGCTGGATGGTTAGGTTCTTGCCTGTGTTCAGTCTCCTAGCAGTGCATAATGCTCTCAATTCCAAGAATGGGGGGGTAATCATACTTTGAGGTTAAGAAGTCCATTGGCTTCTGACAGGGACCCCCTGGTCCATGGCCTTGAAGACACCACTAGTGAGGTGTTGTGTATTGTACTACCTACTCTAGTGTGGCCTACTTAACTCTCTTGAGTTGTCGAAAGGGTGTGCTAACTTCTTACCTTTACTAAAGGGGGATGTTGTTTGTTTTGCTGTAAGTTCTTTTTAAAATCTGTCTTTGCATGCTGAAAGACAATGTGGTTTTTAAATGTTGTAGTCTTATTACATTTTGGTCATCTTAACCTCTCAGTTTTGTATATGTATTGTAAGTTTTACTTTTATGATTATATTTTTAATCAAATAAAGTACCAATTATTATTATTATTATTATGATTATTATTATTATCACCTCACTTGCATCTTTATGCACTTTTCTTCCTCTTTCTGCATCTCTCTTACCTCTTTCTGCATATTCCTAGCCTATTTATCTACCTCGGTTGCATCTTTCTGCACCTCTCATGTCTATTTCTGTACATCACTCTCTTCATTTTGCTCTACTCTAGCTTCTCTCTGCACAGCTCTTGCTTCTTTCTGCACTTTTATTGATTCTTCTGTGCCTTTCTTCCTCCTTCTCTACCTCTCTTTCCTCTTTCTGCACCTCACTCTCTACTTTCTGCTTTTCTCTTGGTTCTCTCTACACCTTTCTTGCTTCCTTCCTCACTTCTCTTTCTGATATTTGTGCTTAATTTATTGTGAAACGTTGATTTGTGCATATGTTCCTGACTTCTAATCTCATAACGAGATTAGTAGAGAGTTATTTAGTAATAAATACACATATATTTGATATATATACCTCTGTGGAGTCCTTTCATTTGGTAATTCAAGAGATCATGTCTTAAAACAAGCTGCTTTACATTCCTCCAAGACTTAGCCTGAAGGCTGCTCTCCACAGCTACCACTAGGTTAGCTTTCTTTAAAGGTTGTCTTAAACCTATCTACCATAAAAGTCGAATTGTACTGGTGCAAGGTGTCCACTTTAACTAGTGAACAGCATATACCAGGCCAACTTCTCACACTGTACTTACCTTACCTCTTTTTATACATTTCTACCTCTTTCTGTACCTCTCTTTCCTCTTTCCGAACTTCTTTTTCCTTTTTTTACACCTCTCTTGCCTCTTTATGCACCTCTCATGCCTCTTTCTGCACCTCACTATCTACTTTCTGAACTTCTCTTGCTTCTCTTTGCACCTCTCTTGCTTCTTTATGCACTTCTCTGCCTTTTATGTGCCTTCCTTCCTCCTTCTGCACCTCTCTTGCCTCTTTCTGCACCTTTCTTTCTGTTTCCATACCTCTCTTGCCTCTTTCTGCACCTCATTTCCTCTTTGTGCACCTCCCTTCTTTCTGCACCTCTCTTACTTCTTTCTGCACCTCTTGCTTCTTTCTTCTGCACCTCTATTGCCCTTTTCTGTACATTTCTTGCCTCCTGTTGTCCCTTTCATCCTCTTTCTGCACCTCTCTTGCCTCTCTCTGAACCTCTCCTTCTTCTTTCTGTACCTCTCTTGCTTCTTTCTACACTTCTCTTGCCTCCTGTGCACAAAACTGCTTCTTTCTACATCTCTTTTACTTCTTTCTCAACCTCTCTTGCCTCTTTTTGTACCTCACTTGGCTCTTGGTGCACCTTCCTTCCTGTTTCTGCACCTCTCTTGCCACTTTCCATATCTCAATTGCCTCTTTCTGCACCTCTCATGCCTTTATCTACATCTTGCTCTGTTCTTTATTCACCTCTCTTGTCTCTTTCTATACCTATCTTCCTCTTTCAGCAGTTCTTTTGCTTCTTTCTGTACCTCTCTTGCACCTTTCTGCCCCTTTCTTCTTCTTACTGTGCAGTTTTCCTCTTTCTGCACCTCTCTTGCCTCTTTCTGTGCCTCTCTTGCCTATTTCTGCACCTCACCTCTCTATTTCTGCCCTTCTCTTGCTTCATTATGTACCTTTAATGCCTCGTTCTGCACCTCTATTTCCTCTCTCTACCTTTTCTGGATTCTTTCTGCATATTTGTCTTCTTTTTGTACCTCTCTTACCTCTTTTAAATACCTTTCTTCCTCTTTCTGTACCTCACTTGCATCTTTCTGTACCTCTCTTTTGGCTTTCTGCACTTCTCTTCTCTCTTTCTGCACCTCACATGCTTCTTTCTGCACCTTTCTTCCTCTTTATGGACCCCCTTTTGCCTCTTTCTGCATCTCTCTTGATTCTTCCTGCACTTCTTTTGCTTCTTTCTGCACCTCTCGTGTTTCTTTCTGCAACTTTTGTCCTCTTTCTGTTCCTTTTTCCTCTTCTTGCACCTCTCTTGCTTCTTTCTGCACCTTTCTTCCCCTTTTCTGCACCTTTCTTTTTTCTTTCTGCACCTCTGTTTTCTCTTTCTGCACCTCTCTTACCTCTTTCTGCACATCTACCACCTCTTTCTGTATCTCTCTTGCCTCTTTCTGCACCTCTCTTGCCCCTTTATGCACCTCTCATGCCTCTTTCTGCACCTCACTCGCTTCATTCTGCAATTCTCTTGTTTTTCTCTGTGGCTCTATTGCTTCTTTCTGTACTTCTCTTCAATTCTCTGTGCCTTTCTTCCTCTTTCTGCACCTCTCTTGCCTCGTTCTGCACCTTTATTCCTGATTCTGCACCTCTCATGCCACTTTCTGCAACTCACTTGCCTCTTTATGCACTTCTCTTGCTTCTTTCTATACATCTCTTGATTCTTTATGTACCTTTCTTCCTCTTTCAGCGCCCCTTTTGCTTCTTTCTGCACTGCTCTTGCCCTTTCTGCGCCTTTCTACTTCTTTCTGTATCTCTCTTGCCTCTATATGCACCTCTATTGTTTCTTTCTTAATCTTAACCTCTCTTTCTGTAATTCTCTTGCTTCTTTCTATGCCTTTCTTCTTCTTTCTGCACCTCTCTTGCCACTTTCTGCACCTTTCTTCCTCTTTCTGCACCTTTCATCCTCTTTCTGTACCTCTTTTGCTTCTTTCTTTCCCTCTCTTGGTTCGTTCTGCACCTCTCTTGCTTCTTTCAGCACCTCCCTTGCCTCTTTCTCCACCTCTCTTGCCTCTTTTTGTACTTCTCTTGCCTCTTTCTGTAACTCACTTGCTTCTTTCTGCACCTTCCTTCCTCTTTCTGCACATCTCTTGCCTCTTTCTGCACCTCTCTGACCTCTTTCTGCTTATCTCTTGCCGCCTTCTGTACCACTCTTGCATCGTTCTGCACCTCACTTGCCTCTTTCTGCATCACTTGCCTCTTTCTGCACCTTTCTTCCTATGTCTGCACCTCTTTTACATCTTTATGCACGTCTCTTTGTATACCTTTCTTGCTTTTTCTGCACTACTCTTGCCTCTTTCTGTACCTCTCTTGCCTTCTTCTTTCTATACCTCTCTTGACACTTTCTGTACCTCCTTCCTCTTGCTGCACCTCTCTTACCTCTTTCTGCACATTTCTTGCCTCTTTCTGTACCTCTCTTGCATCTCTCTTGCCTATTTCTGTATTTCTCTTGCCTCTTTCAGCACCTCTCTTGCCTCTTTATCCACCGCTCATGCCTCATTTTGCACCCCACTCTCTTCTTTCTACTCTTCTCTTGCTTCTCCCTACACCTCTTTTGCTTCTCTCTGTACTTCTCTTGCTTTTTTCTGTGCCATTCTTCCTTTTTATGCACCTCTCATGAGTATTTCTGCACCTTTCTTCCTATTTCTGCACCTCTCTTGCGTCTTTCTGCACCTCGTTTCCTCTTTCTGTACCTATCTTCTTTCTGCACCTCTCTTATGCCTTTCTGCACCTCTTGCTTCTTTCTTCTGTACCTCTTGTCTCTTTCTGTACTTTTCTTGCCTCTTTCTGTACATTTCTTCCTCTTTCTGCCCCTCTCTTGCCTCTGTCTGCACCCCGGTTGCTACTTTCTGTAACTCACTTGCCACGTTATGCACCTTACTCTCTTCATTCTACACCTCTCTTGCCTCTTTTTAACCTTTCTTCCTCTGTCTTAACCTCTCTTACCTCTTTATGCACCACTCCTGCCTCTTTCCGCACCTTTCATGCCTCTTTCTGACCCTCGCTTGCCTTTTTCTGTACCTCTCTTGCCTCTTCCTGTATCTCCTGTGCCTCTTTCTTTACTTTTTTTGCCTCTCTATGTACCTCTCTTGCCTCCTTCAGCATCTCCCTTGCCCCTTTCTGCATTTCTCTTGCCTCTTTCTGCACCTTTTTGCTTATTTGTGCACTTTTCTTTCTTCTTTGTGCTCTTTTCCTGCTTATTTCTGCCACTTTCATCCACTTTTTGCACCCCTTTTGCCTCTTTCTGCACCTTTGTTCCTATTTCTGCAATTCTCTTGCCTTTTTATGGACTGCTCTTGCCTCTTTCTGTACCTTTCTTGCATTTTCTGCACCCCTCTTGCCTTTTTCTGTACCTCTCTTGCCTCTTTCTGTACTTTCCCCCTCTCTATACACCTGTTATGCCTCTTTCTGCACCTCTTGTGCCTTTTTCTGCACTTCTCTTGTCGTTTAGTTCCCATGGTACCCATGCAGGACCTACACGTTTAGATAAGATAAACTGTGGAATTGGTGGCAGACTGGTTCCATACACCCCCACTGTGAAAATGTTAGCCTGTTTATATTTAAGCTGTCTCACAGTGCCACTTGTGTCTCCTCTTATCAGGGAGAGAATAATTTCTGGCAACCTGTAGAACATGACAACCTTGATCCCTCAGGATTGTGGAAACTATTTGCTACTTTTCGCTTCGTCACTCCTGCTCATTTAGCTTATCTCAGAGATACACAGAATAAACAGTCTGAGCATTTCAATAAGTGTTTATTGAACAGTTGTTATTCTCGTGTAAAACATATGAGCTGTAACAACCATTAGACAGTAGCAGAGATATATGATTAGCAGTATTATGAATATAAAAGGATAGTACAGTTCTATCATTTTGCACAAGCATGAATAAATACATGAATATAAAATGCATGATAAAAGTGCATGTACTCCTATGATGCCTATCTAGATGTACCTACATGTACCTAGCATGTGGATAGGTGTAAAAGCCATGAATCCCTCTAGGATTTAGTGAACCCCATTACCTGCAGTGTGAGAATGTAGAAGCCCTTCTTTGTCCTGAGTTGGACACCCCGTGAGGGATGTTCAGACCATTGTCAGCTGGAGTGTCTGCATGCAGGGAGCCTCTGTGTCTCTGGTCAGTGTGTTGGCCTGGAAGTCACAGTTCCCTCTAACTAACACTAGCAAGAGGTGCTATATTTATACAGAAAGTATCTAGGGCTATATTGCCCCATGTTGCTTGTATCAGCCATTCAGGGATTTGAGGATGATGTATGGGATGAACAGTGTGCATAGGTATGGGGAGGAAGGTAGTGTAGCCCCAGCCTGGTTTCTAAGAACCCTTAATAATATTCATTCATACTGTGTGAGTCTATTGATGGAGGTATAAGACTCTATTGTTTAGGAAAAACCCTCCTTCTGCACCCAGGACTAGAACTAGGTAAAAGTTCAATCCTAAAAGGCTTATTACGGTGTAGTGTAGGGGAGGTAATGTAGGTGAATGGTTATTATGTAACCCGGGCCTATATTAAGGTACCTATATGAAACATAACACTCTTGCCTCTTTTTGCATCTCACTTGCTTCTTTCTGTACCTATCTTGCCTCTTTCTGCACCTCTCTTACCTCTTTCTGCACTTCTCTTGATTCTTTCTGCTCTTCTCTTATATCTTTCTGTACCTCACTTGCCTCATTCTAGACCTCTCCTACCTCTTTCCGTACTTCTCTTCCCTCTTTCTGCATCTCTCTTGACGCTTAATACACCTCTCATGCCTCTGTCTGCAACTCACTCTCTTCTTTCTGGACTTCTCTTGCTTCTATCTGCACCTCACTTGCCTCTTTCTGTATGTCTCTTGCCTATTTCATACAAATCAAGGGGGAGAGAGAGAGAGAATGGACCACTTGTCCTGTGTTGCCAAGGTCTTTTCAGTAGTGTCCATCATAAAAAGACCCTGCTCTTCACAACTGGGAGCTATAGAGGGTAACTGCCAAGCCGCCCTCCACTCAAAATATATCAGAACCAATAAGGGCTTGGCACCAAGAGGATTCACATTTGAACTTTAGGACCTCCACTACTGGTGGGAATACCTATCTCCCCCCAATCTCTGGCATCACGTCCAAATTAGTAAAGTCCTGGACCTCTTAAATTTCAACTAAAAAGACCTGCAGCACTAACCTCCGTTGCCTAACAATGTTTTTCCACACAAAGTAAATCACCAAAACTCCTAAAAGTAATCAGAGAAATAGTTGTGAAAAGTGAGAGGGCACCTTACGTACTCAACATCAGGGAGGCTACCAGCTGGTTCTCGCCAGTATGCCCACGTTTTGTCATCATTGGTTGCCAACTCACAAGAATCAGGAAACTAGTGTCCTGTGAGGAGAAAGTAGACAGACAAAGAAAAGAAATTTTAAAGAAACTTTGCTGTCCCCATGAAAAGAGAGAGAGAATGAAAAACCCAGTGTATTGCAAAAAACGAGTGTTCCGAGCAATGTTAAAATGGAGTTGAAAACTCACTATAGGTCACCCTCTTTATTCAAACCGGTGAGTTCACTCAAAATAAAAGCACTATATGTTGCTAACCTTTGTAAGGAAGGCCAACATGTTTCATTGCCATTTATCCTTATTGTGGCAAATTCATCAGGGCATAGGGTTTCGGTCACTCGCCTCACTGGACATATACTTTTGTGTTGCGGAAGGGCTATTAAAAGCAGGAAACAAGAGAGAAGAAGAATAGCGATTTTCTATTCAGTCCTCAATAAAAGAATGGACCAACCATTTATATTTATAATCAAGTCTACAACAATTACCCATTTCAATGAGTGTATTTACCATGTAAATGCCGTGGGCATTCATACCAGCCTTCACCATACCAAACGTGGGTTGTATTAAACACTCTTTCCAAGATTTTTAGAACTGCACTGTCGCTGGCATGTGTTCCATCTGTGGAAAAAAGTTTACAACTTCTCATCAAGTTCCAAGGCATATTGTATTTGGTATTTTTAACAAACATGCATTCGCTAAATAGCCTCAAATCTCATTCTGCACATTTCAACAAACACCCGTTATACTCGAGCAGCGGCAGTGTGTTGTTCACGTATCCATTTCAATTACCAGCCATCAAAGGGCTAACAACCAACACCCGACTTAAACTTTTCCAGTCACGTTTACTTCAGTCGTCCTGCCACAACCATATCTAATTACGGCAGCGCGTATGTTCACCGTAATCACACGTGACAATGCCCGGAGCAACATAATGCCCTCGCAGCGTTGGCAGCCTTTGTACCGCCGCTAAGAAATCTCACCACAACCAGTATCGGAATGACCCGTGTCTCGTCACCGCCACAATTCACATCCGATTCACAGCCTCTAGTACTATATTTCTGATCCACGCCACCCTGCTTCCGCGTCACGTGTTAAGGGGCCAGTGTTAGAACTACTCGGATCTCCACCGCCAACGGCGGCCATCTTAGACTGTCCACTATCGCACATAGAAAGCTCTCCATCAGATGTTCAATTGCTCAATAATCCAACGCAGCATAACAACGTGGAGGCAATACACGAGATTCACACAAGTGTTCATCAAGTATGTATAAGCGGATAATTCAGAACTAAATCAGTTTACATCATTATTACAAGGGGCTCTTCCTTACAAATAGACCGTGGGTTCCTACAAATGCTCAGCGTACATCAATCATTTACTTCCCAACAATACTGCACTCATTCAAAGTGGGAATTCAGCAATTTTCATCTTACACTGCTGCGCTACTCACAATCATTTCTTTAATCAACTCCCATCAGGTCATAACTATACCCTATGGGATCATTGATATGATGAAACTATCTATGAACTTTATTCCACTCAATGTGATCATTTAAGCCTGTTAGATCCGCTTTCTCAGTAAAAATCCAACGGGCTTCTCTGGATGCCAGCACTTTCTCTATGCTATCATTGCTAGCCACCACCCTCTCGAAGACAACCCATTTCAGGGCCTGCAAATCATGTTTGGATTCGCAAAAGTGTTGTACCAAGTGTGTGGTGAGTTTACCGGCTTTGATGGTACTTAAATGCTCTTGAATCCGTACCTTTATTTTTCTGTTAGTAAGGCCGATGTACTGTAGCCCACACTGACAGGTAAGTCTGTAAATAACATTTGTTGTATTACAATTTGAAAATGTATTCAAATGCCATTTTCTACCACTGTTGAGGCTTACACAGTTGGTCTTCTCCGTCAGCTTACAGACAGAGCAGCCACCACAAGGATAATGTCCAGCCGGCACTGATGAAGTTCTTTGTTTAACTTGTGGTCGTGTGTGCACTAGCTTGTCCTTTAAATTTGTTGCACGCCTAAATGCAAATCTTGTTTGTGGCATTTTGAAATCTGCAGTGGACAACAATGACCAGTGTCCCCTCATCAGTTGCCTAATCTTAGAGGCCAAGGGGTCATAAGTCATTACCACCGTCAGGCAATCATTTGCCTCTCTTTTATTTCTTTCTAAGAGCGCCTCCCGTGGTGTATTACGTGCTCTTTTACATGCTCTGTTAATGATCTTTTTGGGGTATGCTCTTTGTATCAATTTTCTTGAAAGCTCATCTGCTTGCTGAGCAAAAGTCTCCACAGTAGAGCAATTACGTTGGTACCTAAAAAATTGGCCTACCGGCAAGTTATCCCGTAAAGCTCTCGGATGATATGAGTGAGAGTGTAGGAGTGAGTTCCTATCTGGCCCCTTTTGATAAACCATTGTGTTCAAGGTATTACCCTGTACCCTAATATCAAGATCTAAATATACCGCAAACTCATTATTGAATGTCCAAGTAAATTTTAGACACGGGTCGAGACTGTTTAGCCAATTCAGAAATTCCAAAAGGGTGTTCTCATTCCTGGTATTAAGTGACTCAATGCCGATTGTGAGCAAGAACTGCTTTTCTTAGGAAAAAGTCAGCAAATTGAGAGGGTGGGCGTAGTGGGCATAGTGGGGCTACGTGAAGCAGCGTGTAGTGTGCCCAAATCTATGCAAACTCGCGCGCTTCGCGTAGCCCCACTACGCGCCACCCGCCTCCCGCCCGCCCTCCTTTTAAATCATATCGTGCATTTAAAATAAATATAAGTAAAGAGACTTACCTTAAGCGCGGCGTCTCCGGGGCTCCCTCTTCCTCGTTTCCAACTTCTTCTGAGAAATGCGCATGCGCAGGCGAACGCGAATGCGCATTTGTCAGAAGAAGTTGGAAACGAGGAAGAGGGAGCCCCGGAGACGCCGCGCTTAAGGAAAGTCTCTTTACTTTTAAATATTTTACATGCACAATATGATTTAAAAGGAGGGCGGGCGGGAGGAGGGTGGCGGGCGGCAGGCAGCTACGCTTCGCCCTGGCGTGTGCGTAGCGCTGCCTGCTTCGCCTACTACGAAAATTGCGAAGCAGGCAGCGCTACGTACACTACGTGGGCGAAGCGTAGTGTAACGCCAAGGGTTACTTTATGGGACAACTTGCCGGTAGGCCAATTTTTTAGGTACCGACATAATTGCTCTACTGTGGAGACTTTTGCTCAGCAAGCAGATGAGCTTTCAAGCAAATTGATACAAAGAGCATACCCCAAAAAGATCATTAACAACGCAAGTAAAAGAGCACGTAATACACCACGGGAGGCGCTCTTAGAAAGAAATAAAAGAGAGGCAAATGATTGCCTGACGGTGGTATTGACTTATGACCCCTTGGCCTCTAAGATTAGGCAACTGATGAGGAGACACTGGTCATTGCTGTCCACTGCAGATTTCAAAATGACACAACCAAGATTTGCATTTAGGCGTGCAACGAATTTAAAGGACACGCTAGTGCACACACGACCACAAGTTAAACAAAGAACTTCATCAGTGCCGGCTGGACATTATCCTTGTGGTGGCTGCTCTGTCTGCAAGCTGACGGAGAAGACCAACTGTGTAAGCCTCAACAGTGGTAGAAAATGGCATTTGAATACATTTTCAAATTGTAATACAACAAATGTTATTTACAGACTTACCTGTCAGTGTGGGCTACAGTACATCTGCCTTACTATCAGAAAAATATAGGTACGGATTCAAGAGCATTTAAGTACCATCAAAGCCGGTAAACTCACCACATGCTTGGTACAACACTTTTGCAAATCCAAACATGATTTGCAGTCCCTGAAATGGGTTGTCTTGGAGAGGGTGGTGGCTAGCAATGATAGCATAGAGAAAGTGGTGGCAACCAGAGAAGCTCGTTGGATTTTTACTGAGAAAGCGGATCTAACAGGCTTAAATGATCACATTGAGTGGAATAAAGTTAATAGATAGTAACATCATATCAATGATCCCATAGGGTATAGTTATGACCTGATGGGAGTTGATTAAAGAAATGATTGTGTGTAGCGCAGAAGTGTAAGATGAAAGTTGCTGAATTCCCACTTTGAATGAGTGCAGTATTGTTGGGAAGTAAATGATTGATGTACGCTGAGCATTTGTAGGAACCCACGGTCTATTTGTAAGGAAGAGCCCCTTGTAATAATGATGTAAACTGATTTAGTTCTAAATTATCCGCTTATACATACTTGATGAACACTTGTGTGAATCTCGTGTATTGCCTCCACGTTGTTATGCTGCGTTGGATTATTGAGCAATTGAACATCTGACGGAGAGCTTTCTATGTGCGATAGTGGACAGTCTAAGATGGCCGCCGTTGGCGGTGGAGATCCGAGTAGTTCTAACACTGGCCCCTTAACACGTGAGGTGGAAGCAGGGGGGGCGTGGATCAGAAAGATAGTACTAGAGGCTGTGAATCCGATGTGAATTGTGGTGGTGACGAGACACGGATCATTCCGATACTGGTTGTGGTGAGATTTCTTAGCGGTGGTACAAAGGCTGCCAATGCTCTGGGGGCATTATGTTTCTCCGGGCATTGTCACGTGTGATTACGGTGAACATACGTGCTGCCGTAATTAGATATAGGTTGTGGCAGGACGACTGAAGTAAATGTGACTGGAATAGTTTCAGTCGGGTGTTGGTTGTTAGCCCTTTGATGGCTGGTAATTGAAATGGATACTTGAACAAAACACTGCTGCTGCTGGAGTATAGCGGGTGTTTGTTGAAATGTGCAGAACAAGATTTGAGGATATTTAGCGAATGCATGTTTGTGAAAAATACCAAATAGAATATGCCTTGGAACTTGATGAGAAGTTGCAAACTTTTTTCCACAGGTGGAACATGTGCTAGCGACAGTGCAGTTCTAAAAATCAGGGAAAGAGTGTTTAATACAACACCGTTTGGTATGGTGAAGGCTGGTATGAATGCCCTCGGCCTTTACATGGTAAATACACGCATTGAAATGGGTAATTGGTGTAGACTTGATTATAAATTTAAATGGTTGGTCCATTCTTTTATTGAGGACTGAATAGAAATCGCTATTCTTCTTCTCTCTTGTTTCCTGCTTTTAATAGCCCTTCCGCAACACAAAAGTATATGTCCAGTGAGGCGAGTGATCGAAACCCTATGCCCTGATGAATTTGCCACAATAAGGATAAATGGCAATGAAACATGTTGGCCTTCCTTACAAAGGTTAGCAACATATAGTGCTTTTATTTTGAGTGAACACCCCGGTTTGAATAAAGAGGGTGACCTATAGCGAGTTTTCAACTCAATTGTAACATTGCTCGGAACACTCGTGTCTGTCTACTTTCTCCTCACTGGACACTAGTTTCCTGATTCTTGTGAATTGGTAACCAATGATGACAAAACGTGGGCATTCTGGCGAGAACCAGCTGGTAGTCTCCCTGGTGTTGCGTACGTGAGGTGCCCTCTCACTTTTCACATCTATTTCTCTGATTACTTTTCTGAGTTTTGGTGATTTACTTTGGGTGGAAAAACATTGTTAGGCAATGGAGGGTAGTGCTGCAGGTCTTTTTAATTGAAATTTAAGAGGTCCAGGACTTCACTAATTTGGACGTGATGCCAGAGATTGGGGGAGATAGGTATTCCCACTAGTAGTGGAGGTCCTAAAGTTCAAATGTGATTCCTCTTGGTGCCAAGCCCTTATTGGTTCTGATATTTCTTCTTTCTGCTCCTGCCTTCCTCTTTCAGCACCGCTCTTGCCTCTTTTTGCACTTCGCTTCTCTCTTTCTGCACCTCACTTGTGTCTTTCTGTACCTTTCTTCGTCTTTCGGGACCTCTCAGGCCTATTTCTGCACCTCCCTAGCTTCTTTGTGCACCTCACTTGCCTATTTATGCATCTCTCTTGCTTCTTTCTGTACTTCTTTTGCTTCTTTCTGCACCTCTCTTGACTCTTTCGGCATCGTTCTTCCTCTTTCTGTTCCTTTTTTCTCTTTCTGCACCTCTCTTGCCTCTTTCTGCATCTTTCTTGTCTCTCTCTGCACCCTTTCTTGCCTCTTTCCACACATCTATTGCCTCTTTCTGTACCTCTCTTGTATTGTTATCTTTCCACACCTCTCTTGCATCAATCTGCATCTCTCCTATCTAATTTTATACTTCTCTTCCCTCTTTCTGCACCGCTCTTGCCCCTTTATGTACTGCTCATGCCTCTTTCTGTGATTCACTTTCTTCATTCTACAATTCTCTTACTTTTTTCAGCAGCTCTCTGTGCCTTTCATCCTCTTTCTACAGCTCTCTTGCCTCTTTCTGCACCTTTCTTCCTGATTCTGCAGCTTTATTGCCACTTTCCTCAACTCACTTGCCTCTTTCTGCACTTTTCTTGCTTCTTTCTGTAATTCTCTTGCTTCTTTATGTGTCTTTCTTTCCCTTTTCTGCACCTCTCTTTCTTCTGTCTGCATCTCTCTTGCCTCTTTCTGCAACTTTCTCCCTATTTCTGCAAATTTCTTCCTCTTTCTGCACCTTTCTCGCTTTTTTCTGTGCCTCTTTGCTTCTTTTTTTACCTGTCTTGGTTCCTTCTCTGCCTCTCTTGCTTTTTTTTCACCTCCCTTTCCTCTTTCTGCACTTCTATTTCCTCTTTCTGTACCTCGCTTGCTTCTTTCTGCACCTTTCTCCCTCTTTCTGCACCTCTCTTACCTCTTTCTGTACCTCTCTTACATCTTTATGCATATCTCTTGCCTCTTTCTGTACCTCTCTTGCATCTTTCTGCACCACACTTGCCTCTGCCTGCATCACTTGTCTATTTCTGCACCTTTTTTCTTATTTCGGCACCTCTTTTGCCTGTTTATGCACTGTTCTTGCCTCTTTATATACCATTCTTGCTTTTTCTGCACCACTCTTTTTTTTGTCCTCATTAGTATCGGATTGCCTTCCACAGTGCCTCCATCTGTATCCACCCTTTTTCATGCCGTGAGAGCAAGATTCTGATAATTGCCTTACTTATCAAAAGACCTGCCAATTGCATTTCGAATAGCCATTCTCTCTGCCTTTCAACTCTCTTAACCAACAGCCATTGATCAGGTACCGATCCTCCATGAGAGATACGAGAAATTTAGGAGTGGCTTGTGCATTTTACCGAGGTTTGCTTTATAGGCATAATCATTGGACCGCCCTTCCTACCTCTCCAACCATTCCGTTACCAGACGCCAAAAGGCATACCTTCTCTTATCTAGGGAGATTGCATCCAAACTTAAAATATATATCAATGTTGATTTCCACTCTATTTAAGTAGGAGGGTATGGGCTAGTCCATATTTTACACAGCTCTCTTCTCACCAACAACATAGCATAAAATAATTTTTTGTTCATCTCTAACTAACTCGCTGGCCATCCCCAAAAACACTAGGAGAGGGCTTATCTGAATCTGTTTCTTCAGAATTTCAGCCAAGGCACTACTCACCTCTCCCCAAAATACCTGAATCTTTGGACACCCCAAGAACATATGAATGTCATTTGCCACCTTCAAACCACATTTGGTACACACCATCTCTCCTCTGTTCCCAACCATCGACAACTATTTCAGAGTCCAGTAAACTCTATAGATAGAAAAAAGGTGGTTTCTCTTTAAATAGGCAGGTTTGATGAATTTATAAAGTGTAGAAAAGGATACTTGCCATAATTTTCCAGCATTGCTCCTGGCAAGTTAGTCCCCCATAACTTCTGTGGTTAAGTAAACTTCCCCTCTAACTCTTCCATCATTCGCCATTGCCAATATGATGTTTCCTTCTTCTTGGGGTCATCCAAAATCATAATTTCTTCAAGTTCGTTGGCTCCTTCTATCTTATCTTCTAATGCTTGAATGCAACTTTGAATCTGAAGATACTTGAATCTTGAAACTTGATTTTTTTGTTTTGTTTTGAAAACTCTCCCATGAAATCATCAGTTTTTCCTCTAATAAATCGTCCCATCTTTCCACTCCAGCTTTCCTTAATGCATCGACTAGTTTGTCCTTTTCCATTCCGGTGATCCAGGTGAGTCCCAAATAGGAGACATGTTACTATAATACATCCATTTCTATCTCCTTCTGATCTTATACCAGGTTTCTGCCGCTCCTCTGAGAATCTTCAATCTAACTTTCTTGAAGTATCTAGGATCTGCATACTTCATCATAAATCCTGAAGCCCCTCATTCTATATCTTTTAACAGTCCCGTAAACAGCATGCCTATTGTAGGAGAGTAGGATCTGCACCTTATGTTGCCCCCACTTTTTTTCTGATGTTTACACAGGTTTCTGGCTATAGTCTGGCGGTGACCCTGCTAATCAGGGCCCAAGCCTCTCTGTTCTCTCTAAACAACTTGGAGTGCATATTAGGTGCATGAGTGATTGGATACTGTGGTACCTTATTAGCCCCTAGTATATGGTACCTTAGGTACCAAGGGCATAGGTACTTCACAGGCCTACCAGGGGCTGAAACATGTATTATGCCACCCCGGGGAAGCAGACTAAATCTGACACCACATGCCTGCTACTGCAGCCTGGGTGAGGTAGTGTTAGCACTCCTCACTGAGATATAGGTTCACTATATCTCACCCTGCACACACATTTAAACCTATCAGTCACCCCTAAGGCAGGCCCTATCAATCCTGAGGGCAGGGTGCTTGGTTTCCATGTGAGGGGCTGCCTCTGCCTGAGCAGCAAAACACACAAGATGATGGACGGAATGTTGCACATCGGCAAAACATTCACCCCAGTCACAGATCTGGGTTTAATCCATCGTTATTTTTCTCACCACGCCACCCCAGTTCAAACATGGCCATATGCAAATCAGTCTTGACCCTGTGCCTCGTGGGAACAGTCCAGACCGAACTGACAAGCCATGTCTTCCCTGGACCGGAATAAAGCATCCTAGGACCGGTTTCGGGGTTTCACCTCTCTTCAGCCAGGATAGCTTGACTCCAGTGGCGTAGTGAGCCTGGGTGAGGTAGTGCTAGCACTCCTCACTGAGATATAGGTTCTCTATATCTCACCCTGCACACACATTTAAACCTACCAGTCACCCCTAAGATAGGCCCTATCAATCCTGAGGGCAGGGTGCTTGGTTTCCATGTGAGGGGGTGCCTATGCCTGAGCAGAGCCCCTCTGTAGCTCTCAGAGTCTATTCTCTGGGGCTGTTTGTGAATGCGGTCAAACCATATACTCTTAAGTGCATTATAACCTCACGGTTAATGCTAAATTTGGAATGGCTGCATCAAAACATGTCGTTTTTTGGTGTCAAACGCTTTGGAATCATACCGATCCCACCCTTCTAGAGGGATAGACATGTACCTACTGTGGAAACACAGTAGAATCCTGAAGAGCCCTGGCATCACAAAATGGATGCCACCAGTCACAGACACTGGGCTGCCCTCCTGCTGATGACCGAAACTTGCAGTGGAGGAGGCACAACAATAGGCATCCTGTCACAGGGAGGTGTGACCACCTCCCAGCCAGGGTTTAGTGTATTGGGGCTGGGTGGGTGCACTCCTAGAGTGCTTTGAAGTCCTGCACTGGGGGAGCAGTAGGCTCCTCTGTGCATATGCCAGTTCAAACCAGCTCAGGGGCTACCTGTCCCTGTTCTGGTGTGAAACAGGACAGAGGGAAGTGGGTGTAGCCATCCACTCCCCTGACCCTCCCATAGGTGGGGTCATAGAGCTAGTCCCTCCCTTCTTTCTAGTATAAGTTAGGGAACCCTTGCTATTGCAAACTAGATATCCCTGGACGATGCTCTGAAGAAGAATCCTGGACCTTCGACGTTCTACTACCTCTGGAAGATGAAAGAATCTCCCTTGGAGTCAAGGAGTGACTCCCCTGCTTGGCAGGCACCAAAACTTTGCATCAACGGTCGAAAACTTTCCCGCTCCCGCCGGAGTCTGAAGTCCCTTCAGCCCGGGAAGAGGATTTCCTGACTTTTAGAAGGCCATCGTGAGTTCCCTGTGACGCTGAGGCAAGTGGACCCCACGAGTGACGAGGAACCGTAATCCCTGGGTACAGTGCACTATTTTTTAGTGCAACCCCTTCACACTGCTCTACAAACCTATGCATTGGAACACGTATGGTACAAGCCTCCAGCAGGATTTTCACTGAAGATCAGAGGCCTACCTCGTCCAGAGTGACCGTGGGCCCCTGTTGAATGAATCCTCCCAAGGCGTCTTTGCGATCCCTTGCCAGTTAGCTTGTGGGTCCACAGAAGACTTTACTACAGTTCCAAAGGGCTCCCCTGGTTGCTCCAGGCTTGCCCTGACTTACCCTCGCTGGGCGAGTCCCTCAGACCTTCCTGGTCTGCACCGCTGACTTTTTGTATTTTCCACAAGACTTGCTGTTACCAAGGCTTGTTGGCTCCAATCTGGTCACCGACACTGCAGTAAGCTGCAGACTTTGGGCGACATGCCGAATCCAGCTCCTGATTGTCGTCAACAGCTCCTGGACCTCGTGGCTGAAGAGTCAAGACACTGAAAATGTTAAAGTAGTCAGTGCACTCTAACTTGATACAAAAGAATCAATGGTTTAAGTACAAGAATCAAATATCTCAATTCATTATGAAAAAATCTAGCGTGCAAACCAGATGAGGTAGCCAACCTAAACAACAAAGGAAGAAGCAGGTGAACTATCACCTGTATACTGGATGCACAGCAATTAACAGAATTGTTATAAACATTTTCACTCTCCTTAATAAAGAAAGACAATCGTATCAACTATAATACAAATGAACAATGTGTTTATATTCCTGTGATTCGGAAGTATTCAAAGAATCAAAAATTAATGAAAAGAATGTTGTACATGAAAATAATGCTTGCGTACATCAACACAATTACATGACTTCAATAAGTTTTGTAAACAAAACAAAAACTTCAGGAATAAACATAAATCGCAAAGATTTTTGACTCTGTTTTGGTTGGTGCCCAATGCATTTCGGGATTACGACAAATCCCTTCTTCAGGGGCCTCTGTGGGAAAGATAAGAAAAAACAACAACACGTAGTTGTACAACATATAGTCTCACAAATAGAATGTAAATAACAGATGCAGCGTACAAGGCCAAAGTGGTGAGATCAAACCTGTACGTGTTCAACTCCAAACAATTATCTTCCCGTGTAAACAAAGTGCGCAAAGGTTCTGAACGGAAAAAATTGTGTCTTGTGAAAAAAGCAGGAGAAAAATAGACAAGTTGTGCCCCACACCAAAGTGCAAGAATGAAACGTCCTACTAGTGAAAAACTCATGGGTGCTGGTATAACAGCACTTACTTGAAACCAAAAAGATCTGTTGTACTATTGCTGGTGGGAAATTATCTGTCCACTCTGATACTGAAAATATAAGAAAAACCATGTTCAAACGATGGCTGTTTAATGTGAAAAACATACTAACGACATATGCAAGGTGTACTCACTGCAGTGAACGTACACGAGACCTTCTCGTATCAATTCTATGTGTGTTATAAGTTCTGCTTATCTGCAAATGCAAAAGAGAAAGTGCAGAGCTGTGAGGATAAATTGATGTGTGGTAAAAAAAAAAGAAAGAACGAAAAAACGTCCCGTATATCGTGTCAATACCTCGAAGTAATGAGGAGCCGTAAAAAAAATGCTTAGTTAAGCGAATGCTCAAATATCCAAACTGGAATTAGAAAATGTCCCAACATTTATATTTATTAAACCCGGAAATCTGAAATGAAACGACAACGTACTAATCAATGACACATGCTCATGAAAACTATGTGTGGAAGTGCTTTGAAACAAATCTAAACAACCAAAAAACTTAGGACTTACCAAGTGTAGATGAAGAATTGCCGAAAGACATGACAGGTCGAAACGGGGTCTCGGTACAGTTATACTTGAAAAAACCGAGGTAACGCGGACAGCTTATAAACATGACTGTGTGCGTCTGACGCGCGAAAACTCGAAAGTAGAAGAAGACAGAGAAGAAAGACTCAGACAAGACAGAGTCAGACGCCATCTTGAGAAAGGATCAGCAGTGTAATGCCGATACAAAGAAAGCAACATAAATGTGTAGTCTCAGATATACGTGATATCATCCGAACATGTACTACTTGTCCCACAAGTGGCTTGACTCTTAGACTAGATAATTAGTGGCCAAACGTGAAAAAATGCTTCGGTGCACACTGTCGCAGCTAGATGAAAAGAATACACTGTAAACCTGTGTGTAATGTGGGGGACATATTGAGAAAGGAAGTCTAATAATAACACGGTGACGCTCATGCCGACCTGTGAAGAGCTGACGTTGGAACTCAATGGAAAAGCTATTATATGTGGCAGAACAACAGTGCATGCCCAGAAATGGGAAAATGAAGAGTCGAAAGTGTGCTAAAAACTACTCCAGTGATAAACTGAAAGATGAAGTGATAAATAGAAAAAAAATTGAAAAGAAAATTGAATGGAAAAATATATACATAAATAAACGATAATGAATGAAAAATAAAATATGAAATAAATGCAGATGAGTAAACAAGAAATGAAAGATAGAAAATTGTGATGAACTGTGAAACAGAAGAGTGAAGACAAATATGATAATTGTGTGGAAAGAGACGTACTTACAATCTAGACACTACAAAAAACATTGCATTTCAAATTTGTCATTAAGCCCTGCGGGTACTAACGTAGGAAGATATTTGGTCCACCAAACCTCTCTTTGAGCTAGTATCTTAGCGGTGTCCATACCGGGTTGTACTGTGATAATCTCAAGGATCATGAATTTAAGCTGAGCGTTGGTATGTTGATGTTGTAACCAATGCGTCACTAAATGTGACTTAAAACTTTTAGTACGAATAGAGCTTTTATGTTCTGAGATTCTGATCTTGAATTTACGTGATGTTTTACCAACATACAGTAGTCCGCATGGGCATTTGATGGTGTAAATAACATTGGTGCTGTTGCAGTCTCCATTGTATCTTAGTGAAATGGATTTCCCTGAATGAGGGTAGTTGATTCATTGTATTACCCGTTATCACATTATGACAATTGACAAAATTGAGACATTTGCGCTTACCAATGAATGATTTTGGATTGACTGTACAAGTTTGTTTGAGCAAATCCTTAATATTTTTACTGCGTGTATAAGCAAAAAGTGGCTCCTGAGCAAATAAACCGTTAAAATCAGGTTCATGTTGTAATATTTCCCACTTAGATTTGATGATTTTTCTGATGTTAACCGAGTTGGTGGACAATTTGGACACAAAGACTTGACGGTTTTGGCTAGTTGTTAACTTTGGAGAAAGCAGTTCAGAGCGTTCTACTAGATTTGTTTTAGCCACAGCCAAATCTAATACGTGATCCGGATATCCACGTTCTCTGAATTTAGCACACTGCTCCAACAAAGCCTTATCTAACTGTTGTGGATCTGAGGTTATTCTTTTGGTCTGCAGTAACTGAGAATAAGGCAAGTTACGAAGCAATGAGGGTGAATGAAAACTGGAATACAACAATAGATTGTTCCTGTCAGTAGGCTTAGAGTAAACAGAAATCGCAAAAGAGTTACTGTTTTTAGTAATTAATATATCCAAAAATGATAAGGACTTATCACTGATAGTGTGTGTAAATTTAATACGAGCATTTTTGGTGTTCAACACGTTAATGCATGTTACAAGGGATGATTGAGAACTTTTCCAAATAAGAAAAATATCACCAATGAATCTGACATAAAATGCCAGATTTGTGCTCCATTGGCTGTCATTGAAAATGTTATCAAGCTCAAACTTGGACATAAACGTATTGGCATAGACAGGGGTCCCGGAAAATCCCATGGAAGTGCCGCTTATTTGTAGATAAAAATCGTCTTGCCACTGAAAATAACTATGTTATAAACAAAATGTCAATAGTTCTTAAATGAACACCTTGTTAACACCAATTTCTGGTAGCTGGAGCAATGCCCATTCACATGCTTCAATGTCTTCTTTTAATGGTATAGATGTATAAAGCGATGTAGCATCTATTGAGCACAATAACCAAGAAGGAGAGAATTGATCAATGACGTTGTTCAAAAGGTTTAGAAAATGTGTGGTGTCCTTTACGTAACTACTCCACGTCTGAACAAATTTCTGTAAAAAGTGATCTACAAACTGTCCTTTCATTTAGTAATTCAAGAGATTACAAGGTAAAACAAGCTGCTTTACATTCCTCTAAAGACTTAGCCTGAAGGCTGCTCTCCACAGCTACCACTAGGATAGCTTTCTTTAAAAGGTTGTCTTAAACCTATCTACCATAAGAGTCGAATTGTACTGGTGCTAGGTGGCCACTTTAACTAGTGACCAGCATATACCAGGCCAACTTCTCACACCTATTTCTGAATCTGAGGGCCTATCTAGAAGCATCCTGTTAATCTTAAGCTGGAAAGCCCATGCATATAATTGCAAGTCTGGAAGAGACAGGCCCCCTTTCTCTCTCCTCCTCTGCAACTTTTTCCACGGTATTCGGGGACCTTTTGCTGCCCAGATAAAGGAGCCAATCTTACCCTGCTACTTCATAAGCCCCGCTTTTGTGTTATGGCAAAGGTATAGCGTTAAAATGAAAAGTCAACTTTGGTAATAAAATCATTTTCACTAAGTTCACTCTACCAAAGATAGTCAGGGGTAAGTGCATACAACTTGTCATTAAATAACAAACTTCTTTTTGCAACCTGTTAAAGTTAGTTTCTGCTAACTTATTGATATCTTGAGTCACTCTTGTGAGAAGTTGTCCTGATATATGCTGTCCACTATTTATAGTGGGCACCTTGTATCAGTCAAAACAACCCCTTATTGGTTATTTGTTAAAGACAACCTTTATTGAAAGCTATCCTAGTGGTAGCTATGGAGAGCAGCCTTCAGGCTAAGTCTTGAAGGAATGTAAAACAGCTTGATTTTCCGGTCTATAATCTCTTGAGTCACTAAATGAAAGATATCACCACCAGGTATAAATATATAAAATATATGTATTTATTACTAAACACACCCTCCTAGTCTCTTTATGAGACTAGAGGCCAAAACACTTCAATAATCACAGTAAAATAGCACAAATACACGTCGGGCACTAAGGGCGAGCCAAACCATATACTAAAATAGTGGTATAAGAACCACAACTTAACGAGACACAAGGCCTAGAGCCTGTAGAATCGCTGGGACACCAAGGAACTACCCAAGGTAGTGACACAGGAGACCCACGGGGGCCGTGTGCAGTGTCTGAACACAGCCACGAGCTCCCATTAGCTTCGATGGGGAAAGTCGCGGTTAGATTTTTAAAGATTAGGCACACTTAGAAATGAGTCAGGAACAAACCCTTTTGGACTTAGGAAGTTCTAGGGCTAGCACCCATGGGAGCACCAGAGTACTCGTGTTACCTCACCCAGGGAAGCCGGGAGCATAGGTGTCTTTTGGTGTCGGGTTGCGTCGTCGATTTCAATGGGAGCTGGCGAAGAAGTGCTGCTGCCGTGAAGATGCGAAGTGTCCGAAGAGATCCAAGCCTGGATCGAAGATGAGAAGAGCCTGAAAGCAGAGGGGACTGAGTCTGGGTCACTTGCCAGTGACCAGGAAGGCGATGAGCAGATTCCCACCGATGTTGGGTGATTTCAGGTGAAAGAGGTGAAGCTTGACTCTTCAGCCACGAGGACCAGGAGGCGTCGAGGATGACCAGGAGCTGGATTCGAGCTGTGCCACGAAGGACCCCCAGTTAACAGACCAGGGATCACGAAGGGACCTCAAGACAAAACACAAAATGGTGGCCCACGGGTCACTCGGAATGACCAGGCTGACAATCTTCAGTGGATTCAGTGCTCGAGGTAGGGGCTTCAAGTCAGCCCAAGCACGACTTCAAGAGACGTTGAGAAGGCAATGCACTTGCAGAAATGCATGGTGACCAGGAGTTCTGGTTCCACACTACTCACAAGGTCTGCAGGTCTCAGCTTTCTTGGGGACTCGGGTCAGCCTCTGTGATGTCTGGAAATCCTCTTCCTGGGTAGCAAATACTTCGGAGTCCGGCAGGAGCGTCGATGATGCAGACTGGCAAATTGCTTCATTGGTGCCTGCCAAGCAGGGGAGTCACTTTTTGACCCCAAGGGAGATTTCTTCAGTCCTCCGATCTTGAGCAGAGCGTCGAAGGTCCAGGATTCAGCTTCAGAGTTTCGTCCAGGGTAATCTAAAGTCCTAAGGACTGGGGTCCCATACTTATACTAAGGTAGGGGGCTGGACATACTCTGGGGACCCACCTATGGAAGGGTTTGGAAAGAAGGGTGGCTACACCCATTTCCTGTGTCCAGTTTCACGCCAGAGCAGTGGCTTGAAGCCCCTGAACCAGTTTGAGCTGGACTATGCACAGGGACACCAAATGTGTTCCCAGTGCAGGACTTCAAAGCACTCAGAGCGTGATCCCACCCAGCCCCAATACACATAAGCCTGTCTGGGAGGTGGTTTCACCTCCCTGTGATAGGAAACCTATTGTCCAGGCCTCCCCTGCTTGAGTTTTGGTCAGCAGCAGGAGGCCAGACCTGTGTCTGTGGCTGCAGCATCCATTTCGTGATGCCAGGGCTCTATTAAGTTTCTACCGGGTATACCAGTGCTGTCATGTCTCTCCCACCAGTTACTGGTGTGGGGGGTATGATTCCAAGGTGTTTGACACCAAACACAACATGTTTCCGTGCAGCCAGTCCAAAGTTAGCATTTACCGTTTGGTTATAACGCACTTAAGAGTATATGGTCAGGCTGCACTAGTAACAGCATCAGAGAAAGGTCTGCAAACGCTGCAGAGGGGCTCTGCTCATGCAGGGGCACCCTCTCACATAAGAACCAACCACTCTGCCTTCAGGATTGATAAGGCCTGCCATAGGAATGACTTATATGTTTATATGTGTGTATATATATAGTGATATAGGTAAACTATATCGCAGTAAGGGGTGCATGCACCACTTTACCCAGGCTGCAGTAGCACACCTGTGGTGTTATTTTGGGTGGCTTTCCAGGGGTGGCATAATACATGCTTCAGCCCCTGGTAGGCCTCTGGGGTACCTAAGCCCTGGGTACATAGTATACAATATACTAGGGGCTTACAAGGGTACCTCAGATCCAATCTGTAATGTACCTAAAGTACATGGAATAATTTTAGAGAGGAAGCGGCTAGGCTGGGGCCCTGAATAGCAGGGTCCCAGCCAGACTAACATTGAAAAACAGTGAAACACCAGCAAAATGTGGGGGTAAAAATGTGAAGCAGATCTTACTCTCCTACAACTCTCACTCCCAGATATCTCATTTCAGTTGTGATTTTTTCTGCCCCTTCATCTAGGTTCCACACCATAATCTCGGATTTACCCCTGTTTATCTCGGACCCTGATACTTTTCCGAATTCTTCTGAAAATGTTACTACATACTTCATTGTATTTTCAAGGTCCACCGTATATATCAACAGGTCATCAGCATATAATGTCAGATTCTTAACCCAATCATTGCATTGAAAAGGAATTATCCCCGGCTCTTCCCTCAGTTTTTTCACCAATGTTTCCATATATAGATTAAATTATAATGGGGACAGCAGACACCCTTGTCTTGTCCCTCTTCTAATAGTGAATGCTTATGTTAATGCTCCATTCACAAAAATTCTTGCCTTTGGTGACTTGTAGAACCCCGCAAATTTTCTGCAAAATCAGTCTCTCAACTTAGCGGTTTCCATGATGGATGCCAGAAATGCCCAATTTACACGATCAAATGCCTTGGAAGCATCCAAGGCTATAACCTCCAAAGGTGCCTTATTCGCGGCCGCCAGATCTATTGCCCCTAGTTGATGAGAAAGTTAACTCATGTAACGACCTTCCTTGCATAAAGCCTTTTTGGTTCTCATGTACCAAATCACCCATTAGGCTCTTGAGCGACACTGGCCTATAAGAATCACATCTATCACAGGTCTTGCCTGGTTTTAGATTAAGAGAGATTATAGCCTCTGACCAGGACTCTGGTTGGGAAGTCCCTTGCATGAATAGCTCATTAAATAATCTAGTCAGGATTGGGGTCAACACCTATTTTAGTGTAATGTAAACTTCTAAGGGCAGACTGTCTGGACCAGGTGCTTTCCCCCGCTTACCCTTCTTCAGTACCTGCTCCACCTCCCCCTCCTGGATTTGGGTGTTCAATAAAGCAGTTTTTCTGTCTTCCATTGCCACTATCTCACCCTCCGTAAGCCACCTATGACAGTTTTTCCTTTGTGTTGTGGCGTAGTGCTGCATGATTAAACTACGTCATGGCATCCAACTACTGGCTGTGTCCCCTTACTTACTTAGAAATAGTTGCATGTGATCTCTGCCCGTCTCTCTCTCCCATCTGTTGCTGTTGCCACTCCTGCTGCATTGGCCTCTGGCTGTGCAGACTCATCATCATTGTCCTCAAAATCTGTTATTTCCACCTCTTAGTGGCAAGGTTGTGCAGCATTGCACAAGTGGCAATGATCTTGCAGCAGATGATGGGTGTGTACTGGCGTGTGCCTCCACTTTTGTGGAAGCAGCGGAACCTGCTTTTCAGTAGTCCAAACGTGCGCTCCACCACATTGCGTGTTGATTTATGTGCCACGTTATATCGTCTCTCACTCTGGGTTGATGGGTGTAGGTAGGGAGTGAGGATGAATGACCGGCAGGCATATGCACTGTCGCCTAGGTGAGTAAAAGGGAACCATCAGTCACATGCCTCTATACACTATGATTTGCAGGTTTCATGGGGCGTCACTGTTACTTACCTAGCAGGTATCCCTCTCCAAATTCTCCGGCAATCAGTCGTGTGTAGATCCCACTGTTCTGGAAGATGTAAGAGTCGTGGGTGCTCCCAGGAAACTTCGCTACAATATCAGTGATGATGTTCCCTGCATCACAGATCACCTGCACATTGATGGAGTGGGTGGACTTTCTGTTCCTGTAGATGTGCTCAGTGTCAGCTGGTGGGCAGATTGGGATGTGTGTGCCATCAATACAGCCAATGACATGGGGGAACTGTGCCATGTGATAAAAGTCAGTTTTAGTTTTCTGCAGTTCAGCCTGTGTGTTTGGGAAGCTGATGTAGTGGTGCATTCTCTGCATCATGGCATCCAGGAACTTCCTGAAGAAACGGGACAGGCAACTCTGGGATACACCGCCCACCGCAGCTATCACCCCCTGGTAACTGCCAGATGCCAGTAGATGTAGGCTGCAGAGCACCTGCACATGTGGTGGTATGGCATGCGCCCTTCTTGTTGGCTGGTCCAGGAGTGGGTGCAGGTCCCTTATCAGGTCCATGATGGTTTGGGGGTGTAGCCTGTACCTTTCATGTATCTCTGCGTCAGTCAGTTGGAAGAGTGTGATGCGCTGTCTGTAGATGCGTTCCTCCCGTCTCCATATCCTCAGACCTGCTGCCTGTAGACGTAGGCGCCTTGCAATGACATACAGAGCGGCCATGTTGTCCACGCTGTTGCATTTTGGGATTGCTTATATGCTCTGTTGATGGTTACCACCTGCTTTCACTCAGTGTTAATTACCGACTCTTAATTTCCGAATTTCATGGATTTCTTAATTACCAAATTTTCCTACATGTCTTTTTCAGTTTTACCACTTCATATTTACCACTTCATATTTACCGAATCGGTAAATATGTATTCGGTAAATATGAATCGGTATTTTAGAATTCGGTAATTATGAATCGGTATTTACCGCTTCATATTTACCGAAAACTGTTTTTTGGCCTCCTACATCTCACTTGTCTAAATACCGGTCGGTAACGGCATATTTACCGAATTTCGGCCGTTACTGACCGGTATTTAGCTACCTACATGAGGCCCAAAATCTTCAGAATTCATCTCTGTCTCTCTCCCATATTTCTATCTTAGTAAACTTCTTAACTAGCAAATCTAAGACTTCAGAGGATTTTTCCCCTAATGCTCCCCACCCAGCGACCCCTTCCCTTCTCCTCCCCCCATGGATAACCTTCCCCCTTTCTAATGGCCTAAGCCTATGGGTTTTCCCTCAGGTGTGTTTATATCTCTATCATACTTCTAACATCTAATTTATTTACATGTCTATTTACAAGACCCTATAAAGTTGTCCACTGCGCTCACCACTCTGAAATTATGCATCTTGTTATTCATCATAACTTTTAGCACCGCCGGGAATATCTTCTGCACAGTGGCTCCAAGCTCCTTCAACTGGTCCATTCTCTTTCATAACTCCCTTTGTCTATTGGAGGTAATGCACAAAATATCTGACCTAATTTCACAAGATATCCCATCTACCTTTACTGTTTTCATTTTCAGAGCACAGGATAAAACCTTCTCTTTCAGAGAGTAGGTAAGAAAATTTACAAGAATCCTTCTGGGTTTATTCCTTTTTGGCTTAAGCCTGAGAGGATCCCTATGTACTCTCTGAATGTCCCTCCCCAACTCCTGTTCAGTCTCCTCTAGGTGAAGTCCTGTTTTCAACAGCTTAACTATCAGGCCTTTTAGGTCATCTCCTTCCGCTCCTTCTGGGACATTTATAATTTGTAAATTATTTCTCCTTTGGTTGTTCTCCATCCTTTCCTCCCACTCCTGCCGCCCATGCTCTCTCAATCTCAAGGCCTTTATTTCTTCTTAATTTATCTGTATCTTATCCTTGAGTTCCTCTGCTGTTTCTTCCAAAACTGTCCTTCATCCAATTTTCTTTCTAGCGCCTCACAAACAATTTCAATCTCTTTCTGATTCCCTTCAGACACCTCGAACCCGTTTCTAATCTCGGATGTAAGTGTTGCTATTAGATCACTCAGAACTGCTCCCTCCGTGTTAACTTCTTGCCCCTGCCCGCTTTGAGTCTGATCTTTTCTCTCTTTTATGTTCAGTTTCAGACCCGGGTTGAGTTCCTTTGTCACCCCCTCCTTAGTTCTCTCTTCTTACTCTGACAATGGGAGGGTGGTGGAGTTTTCTCTTTTCTCTTCTTGATCCTTTTCTTGCAATATCGTATATCTGTTAGGACTGCACAAGTCACTCCAAACCCTGGTAATTTCTCCATTTCATGATCTAAAAGTCCCTCCATTCTCTTATCTGTCTCCCCCGTCTCACCACTTATAGTTCTCACTTAGCTCAGTGTTAGTGTCCCAGGCAGCACCTTTAAAAAAGTCCTAACAGAGGGAGTAACCTTCACCTTTACCTTCTGGAAATTGTTCAGACGATGTTGTGTCCACCCCGCTTGATTAACCACTCTTTGTTCTCTTTTTACTGGGACTCTTACTAGTGTGGTTTTCAGCTCTAAAATATCTCTCTCCTCCTCTCCTTCACTTCTTTCACTTCCACCTCCTCTCCCTCCTTCACCTCCATTTACCCCCTGTCCTGCAAAGATTTTATCCAACTTAGCACTCCTCAGTGAATATCTTCCTGGCTGCTTAAGCTCACTAATATGTATGTTCTCTACTTTTTGTTTTATATTTGACTTTTTTCCTTGCCCTCCTGCCCCCTTTTGGGCTTCTCTTCCACCTCTCCCTGCAGTTTTGAATTCTGCTGTAGGGTCTGATTTCCCTCTATACTTCTCCCCGTGCCTTCTGAACTTTCTATATGCAGCTTTCCAAATACTCTGGTTTGTATTTTTGGGCTCACCCCTCCTCCTAGATATGGGATTCTTGCTGCCGCCTTTCACCCCTTTTGACTTCTGAACCACCACTGTTTGCTTCCCCCTCTGCCTGCCATGACTGCCTTTACTTCGCACCCCAACCTCCTTAAATATACTCTAAAAAAAAAAGGGGGGCCAAAATAGGGTCTCAGTCCCGTTACCGTAATCGTAACCTGTTGCCCAAATCCGCCAGTCTGTCGTTTCTTGGCTCAGCATTACTCTTTGCTCTCTGTCATTGAGCCCTGCCTCCCGTAGTTCTTGGAAGTCCGCCTTCATACCTTCACAGCGATCCGCGCTCTTCTGCCCTGACTCCCGACTCCTCTCTCCGCTTAGTAACTCGGTCGCTCGGTAGCTCAGTAGCTTACAGGAAAAGCACCCATTTTCCAAACACACCTTGAGGAGATCCCTCAACCTGCCTCTACCTGGCCGCCAAATTCTCCGCCTCCCCTCTTCCCTCTTTCTGTGCATATCATGCTTCTCTCTACACAACTGTTGCCTCTTTCTGCACCTCTCTTGTCTTCTTCTTTTTGTACCTCTTTTGCCTCTTTCTGCATCGCAATTGCCTCTTTCTAAACCTCTCTTACTTCTTTCTGCACATCTCTTGCCTCTTCTGTACCTCTCTTATATCTTTCTGTTCCTCTCCTGCCTCTTTCTGCACCTCTCTTGCCTCTTTCTGCACCTCTCATGCCTCATTCTGCAAGCCACTCTCTTCTTTCTACTCTTCTCTTGCTTCTCCCCACACCTCGCTTGCTTCTATCTGCACTTCTCTTGCTTTTTCCTGTGCCTTTCTTCTTCTTTATGCACCTCTCATGCCTATTTCTGCACCTTTCTTCCTATTTACGCACCTCTCTTTCATCTTTCTGCACCTCCCTTCCTCTTTCTGTACCTCCCTTATTTCTGCCCCTTTCTTACCTCTTTTTGCACCTCTTGCTTCTTTCTTCTGTACCTCTCTTGCCTCTTTCTGCACTTTTCTTTCCTCTTTCAGTACCTTTCTTCCTCTTTCCGCAGCTGTCTTACTGTAGTGCTTGTAATTTGACACAATGGAACACACCTGCACCCTACACATCGGAGAGGAGACAAATGCACTACTGCACCTTTATATAGCACACGTAAAACAGAACTCCCAAAAGACCAGGCGATAAAGCAAGACCCAGCACTCTCTTAAGGTGAGGCAAGAAAATAACTTGAGGTGCATGTAAACTGACACACACATGTTTATTAATTCAATATTTTAGAAAGGAAGGCAAAATATCAGTTAATGCCGACTCCCAAATATCAAGTAACTCAAGCACAAAACCAGAATAAAATGTAGCATATATACATGCAGCAAAGAGCGAAGAAACTTAAAAATTATGTATACAAAGTAAGTAAAACCTCACCGATCGTTCACTCGACATGCTTGCCAACTCTAGCTGGGGAAACAATTGACAGCTGAGCTTGGACTCTCGGCTGGGACTCAGGTTTCGTTTGTCTTATGACAGTACGTCTACGTCTACCTTTTACTCCACATGAGGCGAAGGTTCTAGAAACCTCGTCCCATTTCTTCTGTTGTGAGAAACTGAGCTGACCATACTGGTCTGTGTCAAGTTCAAGACAGAAGCTAGCCAGACTCCTGTATTTTGACTCCGAGACAGAGCTCTACATTCTGCAAATTCCCTGAAAGGTACCAAGCACGCATCCCGCACAACATGTTCTAGTTCACTCTGATCAGTGAGGAGCGAAAACAAGTGAAGAGCGAAAACATGCCCTCCCTACTTTGCGGCTACATGTGAGCACAGAAAATGGAGTCTGTTACACAAGATGGAGTCAGCACAGAAAATGGAATCATTTATGCCAAATGGAGCCTATGGTCAATATATAGTTCTTAATATTATCACATTTGCATCTCTCTGCACCTCTTTTCTTCTTTTGCTACCTTTCTTGAATCTTTCTGCACCTCATTCTCTTCTTTCTGCACCTCTCTTACTTCTTTCTGCACTTCTATTACCTCTTTCTGCTATAACTTGCATCTTTCTGCATCTCTTTCGCTTCTTTCTGCACTTTTCTTGCCTCTTTCAACACCTCTCTTGTCTCTTTCTGCACCTCTCTTGCTACTTTCTCGACCTCACTTACCTCTTTATGCATCTCACTATCTTCATTCTGCACCTCTCTTGGCTCGTTCTGCAACTTTCTTCCTCTTTCAGCAGTCCCCTTGCATCTTTATGCACCTCTGTTGCTAATTTCTGCATCTCTCTGGATTCTTTATGTACTTCTCTTGTTTTTTTCTGCACCTTTCTTGCCTCTTTCTGTACCGTTCTTGCCTCTTTCTGCACATTTCTCCCTCTTTCTGTACCTTTTTTCCTCTTTCTGCACCTCTATTGCATCTCTCTGCATATCACTTACCTCTTTCTGCACTTCTCTAGCTTCGTTCTGCACTTCTCTTGTTTTTTCTGAGCCTTTCTTCTTCTTTCTGCACCTCTCTTGCCTCTTTTTGCACCTTTCTTCCTGTTTCTGCACCTCTCTTGCCACTTTCTGCACTTCTCTTGCTTCTTTCTGTAATTCTCTTGCTTCTTTCTGTGCCTTTCTTCCTTTTTATGCACGTCTCTCTTCTTTCTGCACGTCTCTTGCCACCTTTCTTCTTCTTACTGCACCTTTCTTCCTCATCTGCATCTCTCTTGCTGCTTTCTACAACTCTCTTGCCTCTTTCTGCACCTATCTTGCTTGTATCTGCACCTCTCAAGCCTCTTTTTGCATCTTTCTTGCCTCTTTCTGCACGTCTCTTGCCTCTTTCTGCACATGTTTACTTTCTGTACCTTTCTTACCCCATTTTTATGTCATTTCATTCTCTTTTTGCATGCATGTCTCTTGCCTCTTTCTGCACCTCTCGTGCCTCTTTCTGTACTTCTTTTGCCTATTTCTGTACCTAACTTGCTTCTTTCTGCACCTTTCTTCCTCTTTCTGCATTTCTCCTCTCTCTTTCTACACCTCTCTCTGGCCTCTTTCTGCACCTCACCTGCCTCTTTCTGTACTTTTCTTGCTTTTTTCTGCACCTCTAATGGCTCTTTCTGTACCTCTCGTGCCTCTCTTGCATCTTTTTGAACCTCTCTTGCTTCTTACTGCTCATTATTTCTTCTTGTAATACCTCTCTTGCTACTTTCTGCATCTCCTTCCTCTTGCTGCACCTCTCTTGCCTCTTTCTGCATCTCTCTTGCCTCTTTCTGTGCTTCTCTTGTCTCTCTCTGTACCTCATCTGTTTCTTTCTGTTTCTTTCTGTTCCTTTCTTACCTCTTTATGCACCTCTCGTGCCTCTTTCTGCATCTCAGTGTCTTCTTTCTGCCCTTCTCTTGCTTCTCTCTGCACCTCTCTTATTTCTTTCTGTACTTTTCTTGCTTTTTTCTGTGCCTTTCTTCCTCCTTCTGCACCTCACTTGCCCCTTTCTGCATTTATCTTCCTGTTTCTGCACCTCTTGCCTCTTTCTGCACCTCTCTAGCTTTTTCTGCACCACCCTTTTTTCTCCACCTCTCTTACTTTTCTTGCACCTCTTGCTTTTTTCTTTTGCACCTCTCATGCCTCTTTCTGTACCTCTCTTACCTCTTTGTGTGCATCTTTTGCCTCTTTCTGTACCTCTCTTGCATCTTTTACACCACACTTGCATCTTTCTGCACCTATCTTGCATCTTTCTGCACTTTTCTTGCCTCTTTCTGCACCTATCATGCCTCTTTCTGCATCTCACTGTCTTCTTTCTGCCCTCCACTTGCTTCTCTCTGCACCTCTCTTGCTTCTTTCTGCACTTTTCTTGCTTTCTTCTATGCCTTTTTTGTTCTCCTTCTGTACCTCTCTTGCCTCTTTCTGCATCTTTCTTCCTGTCTTTGCACCTCTCTCACCTCTTTTTTCACCTCTCTTACTCTTTCTGCACCTCCCTTCTTTCTGAACCTTTTTTTATGTCTTTCTGCACCGCTCTTCCTCTTTCAGCACCTCCCTTCTTTCTCCACCTCTCTTATTTCTTTCTGCACCTCTTACTTCTTTCTTCTGCAACTCTCTTCCTCTTTCTGCAAGTCCCTTCTTTCTGAACATTTGTTGCTTCTTTCTGTACCTCTCCTGCCCCTTTTTGCACCTCATTCTCTTCTTTCTGCACCTCCCTTGCTTCTTTCTGCAGTTCTCTTGCCTATTTGTGCAGAATATTGCCTCTTTCTGAACCATTCTTTCCATTTCATCATGTCTATTGTAACTTTCTGCACCTCACTTGCCTCTTTCTGCACCTCTCTTTCCTCTTTCTGCACCTCACTCTCTTCATTATGGACCACTCTAGCCTATTTCTGCACCTTTCTTCCTCTTTCTACAGTTCTATTGCTTCTGTCTGCACCTCTCTTTCCTCTTCTGCATCTATCTTGATTCTTTTTGTACTTCTTTTTCTTCTTTTACATCTTTCTTGCCTCTTTTTGTACATACTTTCTGTGTGTCTTTTCCTATTTCTACATCTCTCTTGCCTCTTTCTGCACCTCTCTTTCCTCTTTCTGTACCCCACCTGCCTCTTTCTGCACTTCTCTTGCTTTTCTCTGCACCTCTCTTGCTTCCTTCTCTACTTTTCTTGCTTTTCTCTGTACCTTTCTTCCTCCTTCTGTACATCTCTTGCCTCTTTCTGCATCTTTCTTCCTGTTTCTGCATCTCTCCCAACTCTTTCTGTACCTCTCTTCATCTTTCTGCAGTACTCTTGCATCTGTCTGCACCTCTCCTTCCTATTTCTACACCTCTCTTGCATGTTTCTGCACCTCTTTTTCCTCTTTCTGTACCTCAACTGCCTCTTTCTGCACTTCTCTTGCTTCTTTCTGCACCGCTTGTCTTTTTGTGTACCTCCCTTGCCTCTTTCTGCACTTCTCTTGCTTCTTTCTGTAAATTTTTCCTCATTCTGTACCTCCCTTGCATCTTTCTACGCCTTTCTTCCGATTTCTGTGCCTCTCTTTCCTCTTTATGCACCTCTCTTGTCTCTTGCTGCACTTCTCTTGCCTCTTTCTCCACCTGTCTTGCCTCTTTCTGTACCTCTCTTGCTTTATTCTTCACCTATCTTGACTCTATCTGCACTTATCTTGCTTCTTGTTTGCCTTTCTTTCTATTCTGTACCTCTCTTGACATTTTATGCACCACGCTTCCCTCTTTCTATACCTTTCTTACATTTCTGTACCTTTCTTGCCTCTTCCTGCACCTCTCTTCCCTCTTTCTGCAACTCACTTGCTACTTTCTGCAGCTTCTTCCTCTGTCTGCACCTTTCTTGCCCCTTTCAACACATCTCTTACTTCTTTATGAACTTCTCTAGATTTGTCTGCACCTCCCTTTTTTCTCTACCTCTCTTACTTCTTTTTGCACCTCTTGATTTCTTCTGCACCTCTCATGCCTCTTTGTGCACCTCTCTTACCTCTTTGTGTGCATCTCTTGCCTCTTTCTGTACCTCTCTTCCATCATTCTATACCTCTCTTGCCTTTTTCTGCACTTCTCTTGCCACTTTCTGCAACTCTATTGCCTCTTTATGCATCTAGCATGCCTCTTTCTGCACCTCACTGTCTTCTTTCTGCCCTTAACTTGCTTCTCGTTGTACCTCTCTTGATTCTTTCTGCACTTTTCTTGCTTTCTTCTGTGCCTTTTTTGTTCTCCTTCTGTACCTCTCTTGCCTATTTCTGCATCTTTCTTCCTGTCTTTGCACCTCTCTCATCTCTTTCTTCACCTCTTTTACTCTTTCTGCACCTCCCTTTTTTCTGAATCTTTCTTACGTCTTTTTACACCTCTCTTCCTCTTTCTGCACCTCCCATCTGTGAGAAGTTGGCCTGATATATGCTGTCCACTAGTTCCAGTGGGGACCTTGTGTAAGTCCAAACAACCCCTTATTGGTTATAGGTTAAAGACAACCTTTATTGAAAGCTATCCTAGTGGTAGCTATGGAGAGCAGCCTTCAGGCTAAGTCTTGAAGGAATGTAAAGCAGCTTGTTTTACCAGTCTATAATCTCTTGAGTCACTAAATGAAAGATGTACACACCAGGTATATATATAAAATATATGTATTTATTACTAAACACACCCTCCTAGTCTCTTTATGAGAATAGAGGCCAAAACACATAAGTTAAACTTCAATAATCAAAGTAAAATAGCGCAAATACACATCAGGCCCTAGGGGCGAGCCAAACATATACTAAAATAGTGGTATAAGAACCACGACTTAACTAGACACAAGGCCTAGAGCCTGTAGAATCGCTGGGACCCCTAGGAACCACTCAAGGTAGTGACACAGGGGACCCACGGGGGCCGTGTGCAGTGTGTGAACACAGCCGCGAGCTCAGGTTAGCTTCTATGGGGAAAGTCGCGGTTAGATTTTTAAAGATTAGGGACACTTAGAAATGAGTCAGGACCAAACCCTTTTGGACTTAGGAAGTTCTAGGGCTAGCACCCATGCGAGCACTGGAGTGCTCATGTTACCTCACCCAGGGAAGCCAGGTGAATAGGTGTATTTTGGTGTTGTGTCAGGTCAGGTCACGTCGTCAATTTCAATGGGAGCTGGCGAAGAAGTGCTGCTGCCGTGAAGATGCGAAGTGTCCGAAGAGATCCAAGCCTGGATCAAAGATGAGAAGAACGTGAAAGCAAAAGGGACAGAGTCTGGGTCACTTGCCAGTGACCAGGAAGGTGATGAGCAAATACCCACCAATGTCAGGTGATTTCAGATGAAGGATGTGAAGCTTGACTCTACAGCCACGAGGCCCAGGAGGTGTCGAGGATGACCAGGAGCTGGATTGGAGCTATGCCACAAAGGATGTCAAGTGCTGCAGCATCTTTGCTCAGATTGGAGACAACAAGCCTTGGCAAAAGCAACCCATACAGAAATGAGAAAGATGCTTCGGTGCAGACCAGCAAGGTCTGTGGGATTCACCACTTGGTAGGAAGTTGGGGCACATCTGGAGCAACCAGGAAAACCCAAGGAAATACAAAGTTACCCCCTCAGGGACCCACCAGTCAATGGACCAGGGATCGCAAATGGACCTCATTACAAAACACAAAATGGTGGCCCATGGGTCACTCAGAATGACCAGGCTGACAATCTTCAGTGGATTCAGTGCTCGAGGTGGGGGCTACAAGTCAGCCCAAGCACAACTTCAAGAGATGTCGAGAAGTCAATGCAGTTGCAGCAATGAAGGGTGACCAGGAGTTCCGGTTCCACGCTACTCACAAGGGCTGCAGGACTCAGCTTTGCTGGGGACTCGGGTCAGCCTCTTTGATGTCTGGAAATCCTCTTTCTGGGCTGCAAATACTTCGGAGTCTGCGGGAGCTTCGATGATGCAGACCGGCAAATTGCTTCATTGGTGCCTCCCCCCCAAGGGAGATCTCTTCAGTCTTCTGATCTTAAGCAGAGCGTCAAAGGTCCAGGATCCAGCTTCAGCGGTTCATCCAGGGTAATCTAAAGTCCTAAGGACAGGGGTCCCATACTTATACTAAGGTAGGGGGTTGGACATACTCTGGGGACCCACCTATGAGAGGGTTTGGAAAGAGTGGTGGCTACACCCATTTCCTTTGTCCAGTTTCGCACCAGAGCATGGGCAGGAAGCCCCTGAGGCAGTTTGAGCTGATTATGCACAGGCACACTAAGCGGCATATTAGCAAGAACCTTGTTAAAATTATCGCCATTTTAGTGGCAGGAAACTGCCGCTAAAACGGCGATAATGGGCTTGCTAATATATGTTATAGAATTCCAATAGAAGCCCTGTGAGAAGTTGGCCTGGCATATGCTGGTCACTAGTTATAGTGGCCACCTTGCACCAGTCCAATTCGACTCTTATGGTAGATAGATTTAAGACAACCTTTTAAAGAAAACTATCCTAGTGGTAGCTGTGGAGAGCAGCCTTCAGGCTAAGTCTCCGAGGAATGTAAAGCAGCTTGTTTTACCTTATAATCTCTTGAAATACCAAATGAAAGGACACCACACGGGTATATATTTCAAATATGTATGTATTTATTTCTAGACACACTCTACTAATCTCTTTATGAGATTAGAAGTCAGGAGCACATTCAAATATCAACGTTTCACAATAAGTTAAGCACAAATATGGCTGGGGCCCTAGGGGCGTACCAGACCATATACTAAAAAAGAGGTTTAGGAAAGTCGACTTGCAAGGGGACAAGGCCTAGGGCCTGTAGAATCGCTGGGGCTTCATTAATGCAGCAAAAGCAGGTAAGTAAAAGACCCACGGGAGACGCGTGCAGTGTGAGAACACAGCCGCGGGTTCCCTATTGATTTCAATGGAGTAAGTCATGGTTGGATTTTTAAAGTTTAAGGGTACTTCGAGGAAGTCTACAAGCAAGCCACTTACAAGGTAAGTAATTCGAGGGCCAACACACACTAGGACACCAGAGTGCACAAGTTACCTCACCCAGGGAAGCCGGGTGCATAGGTGTCTTTTGGTGTCGGGTCGCGTCGCTGTTTTCTATGGAGACCAAAGAAGATTTGCTGCTTGCGAAGACTGAAGAAGTGTCCGGTGGAATCCAAGGCTGGATTCAGGATGAAGATGACCTGAAAGCAGAAGGGACAGTGTTCACAGTCACTTGCCAGTTACCCGGGGCCAGGAATATGGATGCCCACGGAAGTCGGGTGATTTCAGGTGATCAAGGGTGTTTTGACTCTCCACTCACGACGACCAGGAGGCATCGACGATGACCAGCAGCTGGATTCGGAGTGTCCCATGACGTCTGTAACTTACTGACATGTCGGCAACCGGATTGAAGCCAACAAGCCTTAGCAACAGCAAGTCTTGTGGAAAGTGAGTAAAGTCAGCGGTGCAGAACAGCAAGGTCTGTGGGACTCACCCGGTGAAGGTGAGTGAGGGCAGACCTGGAGCAATCAGGGGAGTACTTTGGTTTAATAAGAAAGTCTTCGGGAGACCCACAAGCCAACAGGCAAGGGATCGCAAAGACGCCTCATGAGGAAATGCTTCACAGGAGCCCACAGTCACTCAGGATGGGGTAGTCCTCTGATTTTCGCTGCAAAATCTGCTGAAGGCTTGGGCCACAAATAGTCCAATGCGCAAGTTCGTAGAATGTTGTGAAGGGGTTGCACTCGACAATAGTGTACGTTCGTGGGTATTGCTGTTCCTCGTCACTCATGGGGTCCACTTGCCACAGCTCTGCTGGGGACTCACAATGGCCATGGAGAAGTCAGGAAATCCACTTCCAGGACTGCAGGGACTTTGGACTCCAGCAGGAGCGGGAAAGTTTGCAACCGTTGATTAGAGTTTCTGGTGCCTGCCAAGCCGGGGAATCACTCCTTGACTCCACGGGAGATTCTTCTGTCTTCCAAAGGTAGTGAAACGACAAAGGGCCAGGATTCTCCTTGTAGAGCGTCATCCAGGGATATCTGATTTGCAATGGCAAGGTTTCCCTATCTTATACTGAAGGTAGGGGAGGGACTAGCTCTAGGACCACTCCTCTGGGAGGGTCAGGGTAGGGGGTGGTTATACCCACTTCCCTTTGTCCAATTTTGCTCCAGAGCAGGGACAGGTAGCCCCTGAACTGGTTTGAGCTGGCATATGCACAGAGGAGCCTACTGCTCCCCCAGTGCAGGACTTTAAAGCACTCTAGAAGTGTACCCACCCAGCCTCAATACACTAAATCCTGTCTGGAAGGTGGTTACACCTCCCTGTAACAGGATGCCTATTGTAGGGCCTCCTCCACTGCAAGTTTCAGTCAGCAGCAGGAGGGCAGCCCAGTGTCTGTGCTGGTGGCATCCATTGTGTGATTCCAGGGCTCTTTCAGATTTCTACTGTGTTACCACAGTAGGTACATGTCGTCCCCTCTAGAAGGGTGGGACCATACTAACACACCAGTTACTGGTATATTTCCAATTTGTTTGACACCAAACATGACATGTTTTGATGCAGTTATTCCAAAGTTAAAATTTACCGGTAGGTAATAATGCACTTAAGAGTATATGGTTTAACCGCATTCACAAACAGACACAGAGAATAGACTCTGCCAGCTGCAGAGGGGTCCTGCTCATGCCTGTGAAGTACCTATGCCCTGGGTACCTAGGGTACCATATACTAGGGGCTCATAAGGTACCACAGTATCCAATCACTAGTGCATCTAGTATGCATTCCAGGTTGTTTAGGAAGAACAGAGAGACTGGGGCCCTGATTAGCAGGGACCCAGCCAGACTATAGCCAGAAACTGGTGTATACATCAGAAAAAAAGTGGGGGCAACATAAGTGCAGATCCTAATCTCCTACACACCCCCCCCCAAACGCAGGGACACTAAACTAACCTTGAGTAGTTGAGTTATCGTGTTCTAAGTGGAAATACCTTGAGAGTCCATCTGCATTGGCATGTTGGGTCCCAGGTCTATGTTCCACTGTATAGTCCATCCCCTGTAGGGAAATGGACCACCTTAGCAGTTTAGGATTTTCACCTTTCATCTGTTTGAGCCATAGGAGGGGCTTGTGGTCAGTCTGAACTATGAAGTGAGTGCCAAACAAGAATGGCCTCAGCTTCTTCAGGGCCCACACCACAGCAAAGGCCTCCCTGTCTATAGCTGACCAACGTTTCTCTCTAAGGGTCAGCCTTCTGCTTATAAAAGCTACTGGCAGGTCTTGACCTTCATCATTCAGTTAAAATAGTACAGCACCCACACCCAGCTCAGAAGCATCTGTTTGGACAATAAACTTCCTGGAGTAGTCTGGATTCAGTAAGTTGGGGGCAGTGCACATGGCCTAGTTTAGGTCTTCAAATGCCTTTTGACAGCTGGCTGTCCACTGAACCTTTCTTTGCATTTTCTTTGAGGTAAGAATATTTAAGGGGGTCAGTATAGATCCATTTCCCTTAACAAACATCCTATAATACCCAGTCAGGACTAAAAAGGCTCTAACCCGTGTCTGGGTTGTTGGAGCTACCCATTCCATTATGGTTTGGATTTTGCTCTGCAAAAGTTGAACCTGGCCTCCACCTACAAGGTGGCCCAGGTACACAACCTGACTCTGCCCTATCTGGCACTTGGTGGCCTTGATAGTGAGGCATGCTTTTTGCAGGGCCTCCAAAACATTTCTGAGGTGGACCAGGTGATCCTGCCAGGTGGAACTAAAGACCGCAATATCATCTAGATAAGCTGAGCAATAAGTTTCCATACCTGTCAGAACTTTGTTCATCAACCTCTGAAAAGTGGCAGGTGCATTTTTCAAACCAAAGGGCATTACCACAAAGTCATAGTGCCCAGCAGGGGTTGAAAGTTGTGTTTTGACCTTGGCATCATCAGCTAACTTGATTTGCCAGTAGCCAGCTGTTAGGTCACATGTACTCAGATATTTGGCTGAGGCCAAAGTATCAATGAGATCATCTGCCCTGGGAATTGGATAGGCATCAGTCCTGGTGACTGCATTGAGGCCTCTGTAGTCAACACAAAACCTCATTTCTTTCTTACCGCCCTGGGTATGAGGTTTAGGCACAAGGACTACTGGACTAGCCCACGGGCTATCTGAAGGCTTAATTGCACCTAGTTCCAACATTTTCTGGACTTCAGTCCTGATACAGTCCCTGACATGGTCAGGTTGCCTGCAGATTTTACTCTTGACAGGCAGACTGTCTCCAGTGTTCACCTCATGGGTGCAACAGGAAGTCTGACTTGGGGTCAGGCTAAACATATGTCTGAACTGTTGCAGAACTTGTCTGCATTCAGTTTGTTGATGGTCAGTGAGGCTGCTTGCCAAAGCAACACCATCTACTGATCCATAATCAGGGTTCTGTGAGAGCAGGTCAGGGAGAGGGTCACTCTCCTCCTCCTGGTCTTCATCAGTTGCCATGAGCAAGCCCATGTCAGCCCTGTCAACATATGGCTTTAATCTGTTGACATGGAGCACGCTAAGGGGGCTCCTGGGAGTTCCAAGATTCACCAAGTAGGTGACTTCTCCCTTTTGCTCAACAATTGTATGGGGACCACTCCACTTGTCTTGGAGAGCTGCTGGGGCCACAGGCTCCAACACCCACACATTCTGGCCTGGCTGATAAACAGTCAGGACAGCCTTTTGGTCATGCCAAGCTTTTTGTAATTCTTGGCTAGCCACAAGGTTTTTGGTTGCCTTCTTCATGTATTCAGCCATCTGGGAACGGAGACCAAGTACATAGTCCATAACATCCTGTTTAGGACGTTTGAGAGGTAACTCCCAGCCCTCCTTCACCATACATAATGGACCTCTGACAGGGTGCCCAAACAGAAGTTCAAAAGGGCTGTAGCCAACCCCCTTCTGTGGAACCTCTCTGTATGCAAACTTAAGGCAGGGAAGTTAAAGGTCCCATTTTCTCCTAAGCTTTTCTTGGAGGCCTTTAATCATTCCCTTTAGGGTTTTGTTGAACCTTTCAAATAACCCATTGCATTGTGGGTGATAGGGAGTAGTGAATTTGTAGTTGACACCACACTCCTTCCACATTACTTTTAGATACCCTGACATGAAGTTGGTACCTCTGTCGGCTATAACCTCCTTAGAGAAACCCACTCTGGAGAAGACTCCAATGAGTGCTCTTGCCACCACAGGGGCTGTGGTGGTCCTGAGGGGAATTGCTTCTGGGTACCTGGTGGCATGATCCACTACCACCAGGATACACCTGTGCCCAGATGCTGTTGGAGGGTCAAGGGGACCAACATTGTCAATCCCTACCCTTTCAAAGGGAACCCCCACCACAGGTAGTGGTATCAGGGGGGCCTTTGTTGTGCCACCTGCCTTGCCACTGGCTTGGCAAGTGACACAGGAGCGACAAAACTCCTTGGTGTCCTCTGACATGTGTGGCCAATGAAAATGAGGGACAAGCCTGCCCCAGGTCTTGTTTTGGCCCAAGTGTCAGGCCAATGGGATGTCATGTGCTAGGGTCAAGAGAAAGCCCCTAAACTTCTGAGGTATTACCAACCTCCTGGTGGCTCCAAGGGTAGGATCTCTAGCCTCAGAATATAGGAGTCCCTCATCCCAATAAACTTTATGGGACCCACTAGCACTCCCAGCAGCCTCAGCAGCAGCTTGCTGTCTGAGGGGTTCAAGAGAGGGGCAGCACTGTTGCTCCTTACTCATATCTTCCCTGGAAGATCCCCCTGCCCCCAAGAACTCAACCTGATCAGGCTCAAGTCCCTCTGGGGCAGTTCCTTCTTCAGAATCTGCTTCTCTTCCCTCAGGAGTGGAATCTGAGATCTGAGACAGGCGGGAAGGCACTGCCTTAACCCTACTGCTCCTCCTCTTGGGTAGCATCTGGTCCATAGTTTTAGGATCCAGAGCTGGTTCAGCTTTATGCATTTTGGCCTGTGACCTGGTCACAACAAATACCTCTGCAGGTATGCCCAACATCTCAGCATGAGTCCATAACTCCACTTCAGACCAAGCTGAAGTCTCAAGATCATTGCCCAATAGACATTCGACAGGGAGGTCTGCACTGACTACTACCTTCTTGAGGCCAGTTACCCCTCCCCAGGAGAAATTCACAACTGCCAGACTATGGTTGGTCCTGACATTGCTTGCATTGGTAACCTGGTACATTTCACCCAGGATGATCTGTGCAGGGTCCACCAGATCCTCTGCCACCATGGTGACACTAGCACCTGTGCCCCTGAATGCCAAAGCCTGTTTGCCATTAATTATTGGCAGCTGTTTGTATTTGCCCAGATTACTGGGGCTCACTAGGAAGGACATATCAATGTCTCCCTCAAAAACCAGCAATGCCTGTGTGGGTAATCTGACTAGGCCAGAGTCCACATCAGAACCCAGGGTCAACCCTACTACACCCTTATTCTGATTACCACCTCCACCAGTAGCTGTACTAGGGGGAACATTGGCTTTAGGGGCCTGAGTGGTGGTGGTTTGGTCTTTGGACTTGGTACAATCAGAAGTCCAGTGCCCTTTCTGTTTACAGAATTTGCACCAGGGCTTCTTTTGGCCTTTTCCCTGGGCAGAATGTGAATCCCCACCAGATGCAGATTTTTGGGGCCCTTGTGAAGACTTCTGGTCTTTTGACTTATCCCCACCTTTCTCTGAGCCTTTATGATCCTGCTTCTTAGTGTCACCCCCTTGGTTCTGGGTTTTCTGCCTCACCCTGGTTCTGACCCATTTGTCTGCCTTCTTTCCCAATTATTGGGGAGAGGTCAGATCAGAGTCCACCAGGTACTGATGCAACAACTGGTTTTGGCAATTATTAAGGATCTGTTCTCTCATCATAAAATTATATAATCCCTTAAAATCAGTAACTCTACTACCAACCAGCCATCCCTCCAGAGCCTTGGTTGCATAATCCACAAAGTCTGTCCAGTCCTGATTCTGTGCTTTTTGGGTGTCTCTGAACTTCAACCTGTACTGCTCAGTGGTTAAGCCAAACCCATCTATTAATGCACTTTTCAAGACATCATAATCATCAGCATCCTCTTCTCTAACAGTGAGGAGCTTAGCTCTACCGTTATCTGAAAAGGAGAGCCACAAGGTTGCTGCCCACTGTTTCTGGGGGACCTGTTGAACTTTACAGGCCCTCTCCATAGCAGTTATCCATTTGTAGATATCATCCCCACTCTGATAGGGAGGAACAACCTTGGACAGGTTCCTTGATCTGGAATATAATCTCTGATTCTAGGGACACTGTTGCTGCCACCAGGGGGTTCTAACCCCTCTTTTCTAGAAGCTCTCTGGAGCTCAAAGGCTTCTTTATCTAATGCCAACTGCTTGACTCTGAGTTCTACTCTGGCTTCCTCATACTGCAGCAGTTTGTACATTCTTTCTGAGGAGTCCTCTCTTCTATTAAAGTATGAGTTCCTCTGCTGGACAGATTCTCTGCCAGAGTGATACGAATGGTCAGATTACCTTGAAGGGGACCTAGGCCTCTCTTACACTCTGTCAGCTCTCTTAGGGAGAATTCCTCGGTCCTTTACAGACCCATGTGGGTCTGGCCCTTCAATCACAGAGTCCAGGTCATCTTGATTTTCATCATCTGACCCAGAGACTATGGCTGACCCACCCCTTGATTCAGACCCCCTAGAGCTAGCCTACGGTCATCTGTGGTAAACAGATCTATCACGTGAAGTGGGGAAGCACTCTGCCCTAGCGTCAGGTGTCTTGCAACACACATGGCCTTCAAGTCAAAGAAGGTCATGTCCTTGTACTGAGGCTGGGTGGACCCACTGGCTCCATCCCTTAAGGACATTCTAGTGTTGTGCAGTGTTGTACTACCTACACTAGTTTGTGGCCTACTGATCCTAGCTTGAGCTGTAGCAAGGGTGTGCTATCCCTTCACAAACACCTCTAAGTTCAGTAGAACTTATTGATACTAAGCTTGACTTTTATATGTACCTTGAGTACCTTTGGTGGTTTTCAGTCAGTAATTCAAATAGAGATTTTCTGGTAAAACAATGGCAAGCTGGAATCCCACACGCTGCCCACCAATGTGAGAAGTTGGCATGGCATATGCTGGTCACTAGTTATGGTGGCCACCTTGCACCAGTCCAATTTGACTCTTATGGTAGATAGGTTTAAGACAACCTTTTAAAGAAAGCTATCCTAGTGGTAGCTGTGGAGAGCAGCCTTCAGGCTAAGTCTCTGAGGAATGTAAAGCAGCTTGTTTTACCTTATAATCTCTTGAATTACCAAATGAAAGGACACCACACAGGTATATATATCAAATATATATGTATTTATTTCTAGACACACTCTACTAATCTCTTTATGAGATTAGAAGTTAGGAACACATTCAAATATCAACGTTTCACAATAAGTTAAGCAAAAATATGGCTGGGGCCCTAGGGGCGTACCAGACCATATACTAAAAAAGGGGTTTAGGAAAGGCAACTTGCAAGAGGACAAGGCCTAGGGCATGTAGAATCGCTGGGGCTTCACTAATGCCGCAAAAGCAGGTAAGTAAAAGACCCACGGGAGACGCGTGCAGTGTGAGAACACAGCCATGGGTTTCCCATTGATTTCAATGGAGCAAGTCTCTGTTGGATTTTTAAAGTTTTAGGGTAATTCAAGGAAGTCTACAAGCAATCCACTTACAAGGTAGGTAATTTGAGGACCAACACACACTAGGGCACTGGAGTGCATGAGTTACCTCACCGAGGGAAGCCGGGAGCATAGGTGTCTTTTGGTGTCGGGTCGCGTTGCTGTTTTCTATGGAGACCAAAGAAGATTTGCTGCTTGCAAAGACTGAAGAAGTGTCCGGTGGAATCCAAGGCTGGATTCAGGATGAAGATGACCTGAAAGCAGAAGGGACAGTGTTCACAGTCACTTGTCAGTGACCCAGGGCCAGGAAGATGGATGCCCACGGAAGTCGGGTGATTTCAGGTGATCAAGGGTGTTTTGACTCTTTGCTCACGAGGACCAGAAGGCATCGATGATGACCTGCAGCTGGATTTAGAGTGTACCAGAAAGCCTGCAGCTTACTGAGGTATCGGCAACCGGATTGGACCCAACAAGCTTTGGTAACAGCAAGTCTTGAGGTAAGTAAATAAAGTCAGCGGTGCAGACCAGCAAAGTCTGAGGGACTCACCCAGCAAAGGTGCGTGAGGGCAGTCCTGGAGCAACCAGGGGAGCCCTTTGGTTTGATAAGAAAGTCTTCAGGGGACCCACAAGCCAACAGGCAAGGGATCACAAAGATGCCTGATGAGGAAATGCTTCACAGGAGCCCACGGTCACTCGAGATGGGGTAGGCCTCTGATTTTCACTGCAATACCTGCTGGAGCCTTGGGCCACAAATCCTCTAATGCACAAGTTCGTAGACCTTCGTGAAAGGGTTGCACTTGACAATAGTGTATGGTGGGGTCCACTCACCTCAACGCTGCTGGGGACTCACAATGGCCACCGAGAAGTCAGGAAATCTACTTCTAAGGCTGCAGGGACTTTGAATTCCGGCGGGAGCGGGAAAGTTTGCGACTGTTGATTAGAGTTTCTGGTGCCTGCCAAGCAGGGGAGTCACTCCTTGACTCCAAGTGAGATTCTTTTGTCTTCCAAAGGTAGTGGGACATTGAAGGGCCAGGATTCTTCTTGTAGAGCGTCTTCCAGGGATATCTGATTTGCAATGGCAAGGTTTCCCTATCTTATATTAAAGGTAGGGGAAGGACTAGCTCTATGACCATTCCTCTGGGAGGGTCAGGGTAGGGGGGTGGTTACACCCACTTCCCTTTGTCCAGTTTCATGCCAGAGCAGGGGCAGGTAGCCCCTGAACCGGTTTGAGCTGGCATATGCACAGAGGATCCTACTGCTCCCCCAGTGCAGGACTTCAACGCACTCTAGGAGAGCACCCACCCAGCCCCAATACACTAAATCCTGTCTGGAAGGTAGTGACACCTCCCTGTGACAGGATGCCTATTGTTGGGCCTCCTCCACTGCGAGTTTCAGTCAGCATCAGGAGGGCAGCTCAGTGTCTGTGCTGGTGCCATCCATTTTGTGATGCCAGGGCTCTTTCAGATATCTACTGTGTTACCACAGTAGGTACATGTTGTCCCCTCTAGAAGGGTAGGATCATTCTCCCACACCAGTTACTGGTGTGGGGGTATGATTCCAAGTTGTTTGACACCAAACACAACATGTTTTGATGCAGTCATTCCAAAGTTAGCATTTACCGGTAGGTTATAATGCATTTAAGATTATATGGTTTAACCACATCCACAAACAGCCACAGATAATAGACTCTGCCAGCTGCAGAGGGGTCCTGCTCATGCAGAGGCACCCCCTCACATTGTAAACCAAGCACCCTGCCCTCAGGATTGATAGGGTCTGCCTTAGGGGTGACTCTTAGGTTTATATGTGTGTGTATGGTGAGATATAGGAACCTATACCTCGGGTGAGGAGTGCTAACACTACCTCACCCAGGCTGCAGTAGCAGGCCTGTGGTGTCAGATTTAGTCTGCTTCCCAGGGGTGGCTGGTAGGCCTGTGAAGTACCTATGCCCTTGGTACCTAGGGTACCATATACTAGGGGTTCATAAGGTACCACAGTATCCAATCACTAGTGCATCTAGTATGCACTTCAGATTGTTTAGAGAGAACAGACAGACTGGGGCCCTGATTAGCAGGGACCCAGCCAGACTATAGCCAGAAACCAGTGTTAACATCAGAAAAAAGTGGGGGCAACATAAGTGCAGATCCTACTCTCCTACACAGGGCATAGGTACCCCAGAGGCCTACCAGGGGCTGAAGCATGTATTATGCCACCCCTGGAAAGCCACCCAAAATCACATCACAGGTCTGCTACAGCAGCCTGGGTAGGGTGGTGCATGTACACCTTACTGAGGAATAGGTTCACTATACATCACCCATCACTGCACATACAAACCTACAGTCACTCCTATGGCAGGCCTTAACAATCCTGAAAGCAGTGTGCTTGGTTATATGTGGGAGGGTGCCCAGGCATGAGCTGAGCCCCTCTGCAGCCTTCGGAATCTCTTCTCCGGGGTTTTCAGTGGTGCAGCCTGACTCTCAATACTCTTAAGTGCATTATATCTTATTATATCTTAAACGATTAATGCTAACTTTGGACTGACTGCATGGAAACATGTTGTGTTTGGTGTCAAACACTTTGGAATCATACCCCCATATCAGTTCTTGATGTGAGGATATTATCCCACCCTTCTAGAGGGAGAGACATGGCAGTACTAGTATACCGAGTAGAAACTTAACAGAGACCTGGCATCACAAAATGGATGCTACAGCCACAGACACAAGTCTGGCCTCCTGCCGCTGACTGAAACTCCATCAGGGGAGGCTGGGCAAAATGTTTCCTGTCACAGGGAGGTGTAACCACCTCCCAGACAGGCTGATGTGTATTGGGGCTGGGTGGGAGCACTCTCTGAGTGCTTTGAATTCCTGCACTGGGGGCACATTTGGTGTCCCTGTAGATAGTCCGGCTCAAACCGGTTCAGGGGCTTACAGCCCCTGCTCTGGTGCAAAACTGAACAAAGGAAATGGGTGTAGCCATCCCTCTTTCCAAACCCTCCCATAGGTGGGTTCCTAGAGCTAGTCCAACCCTTTCCTAACGATAATAAGGAACCTCTGTAACCAGAACCTTCAATATCCCTGGCCGAAACTCTGAAGCTGAATCCTGGAACTTTGAATCTCTACTAAAGACTAGAGGACTGAAGAAATCTCCCTTGGGGTCAAGGAGTGACTCCCCTGCTTGGCATGCACCCATGGAGAATTTTGCCGATCTGCATCTCTGACTCTGAAGTATTTTCAGCCCAAGAAGAGGATTTTCAGACATCTCAGAGGCCAATCCGAGTCCCTAGCAAAGCTTAGACCCGCAGCCCTCGTGAGTAGCGTGGAACTGGAACTCCTTGTCAACGTATTCTTTTGTAAGTGCATTGACTTCTCAATGTCTCTTCAAGTTGTGCTTCTGTTTACTTGTAGCCCCCACTTCAAACAGAAGATCCACTGAATATTGTTGGCCTAGTCACCCTGAGTGACCCGTTGGCCACCATTTAGTGTTTCCTCTTGAGGTCTTTTTGCGATCCCTGGTCCGTCTACTGGTGGGTCCCTGTGAAGGCAACTTTGATTTTTTTGGTGCTTTCCTGATTGCCTTAGACATGCTCTGACTCCCAACCAAGTGGTGAGTCCCTCAGACCTTGCTGGTCTGCACCGCAGCATCTTTCTCCTTTCTGCATGGGTTGCTGTTGCCAAGGTTTGTTGTGTCCAATCTGGGAACCAATACTGCAGCACTCAACATCCTTTGTTGGACAGCTAGAATCCAGAACCTGGTTGTCCTCGACGCCTCCTGGTCGTCGTGGCTGAAGAGTCAAGCTTCACCTTCTTCACCCGAAACACCCGACATCGGTGGGCATTCACCTATCGTCTTCCTGGTCACTGGCAAGTGACCCAGACTCTGTCCCCTCTGCTTTCAGGTTCTTCTTATCTTCAATACAGGCTTGAATCTCTTCGGACACTTCTCAATTACCCGGCAGCAGCACTTCTTTGCCAGCTCCCATTGAAATTGACGACGCGTCCCGACACCATTTGACACCTATGCAACCGGCTTCCCTGGGTGAGGTAACATGAGTATTTCAGTGCCCCTGTGGGTGTTGACACTAGAACTTGCTAAGTCCCAAAGGGTATGGTCCCAGCTCGTTTCTAAGTGTCCCTAATCTTTAAAAAGCTAACCGCGACTTTCTCCATAGAATCTAACGGGAGCTTGCGTCTGTGTTCTCACAATGTACACGGCCCCCGTGGGTCCCCTGTGTCACTACCTTGGGTGGTTCCTTGGGGTCCCAGCGATTCTGCAGGATCTAGGCCTTGTGTCTAGTTAAGTTGTTGTTCTTATACCACTATTTTAGTATATGGTTTGGCTCGCCCTTAGGGCCTGACGTGTATTTGTGCTTATTACTGTCATATTTGAAGTGTAACTCATGTGTTTTGACCACTAGCCTCATAAAGAGACTAGGAGGGTGTGTTTAGAAATAAATAGATATATTTTATATATATACCTGGTATGGTTGTCTTTCATGTAGCCATTCAAGAGATTATAGACTGGTAAAACAAGCTGCTTTACATTCCTTCAAGACATAGACTGAAGGCTGCTCTCCATAGCTACCACTAGGATAGCTTCCAATAAAGGTTGTCTTTGAACTATAACCAATAAGGGGTTGTTTGGACTGGTGCAAGGTTCAAACTATAATTAGTGGACAGCATATACCAGGCCAACTTCTCACATTGGTGTGCAGCATGTGGGATTCCAGCTTGCTATTGTTTTACCAGATAATCTCAATTGAGTGACTAATTGAAAACCACTAAAGGTACCCTAGGTACATATAATTCAAGCTTTAGAATACAGCAAGTTCTACTGAACTTAGAGTTATGTGTTAAGGGCTCTACAACTCAAGAGAGTTTAGTAGGCCACACTAGAGTAGGTAGTGCAATACACCACACCTCACTAGTAATGTCTTCAAGGCCGGGAACCAGTGGGTCCCTGCCAGAAGCCAATGGGCTTTTAGTTTCCAGGTATGATAACCTTCATGGAACTGAGAGCATTATGCACTGCTAGGAAACTGAAGACAGGCAAAAGTCCAACCACCCAGCATCTCATAGAGATACTCAGGCTGGATGATCTCAGACGACCTATAGGGTCTGAAGGGGTAGGCAGAGTGGGTGGTGCAGCACATGAGGAAGGGCCTAGGGGTGAAACTCCCCATGACTTGACCTCTAATGCTGGCCAGGAAGATGTCAATGATCTTGACATGGAAATTGCTTATTTCTGTACCTTTCTGCCTCTATTTGCACCTTCCTTGCCTCTTTCTGCACATTACTTCCTATTCCTGGACCTCTATTGCCTCTTTTTTCACCTTTGTTGGTTTTTTCTGCACCTTTCTTCCTCTTTTTGCACCTCTCTTGCCTCTTTATGCACATTTCTTTCTCTTTCTGTATCTCTTTTGTCTCCTTCTGCACATCTCTTTCTTCTTTCTGCACCTCTATTCCCTCTTTAAGCACCTATCTTACCTCTTTTTTCATCTCAAAGTCTTCTTACTGCCCTTCTCCTGCTTCTCTCTACACCTCTCTTGCTTCTTTCTGCACTTTTCTTACTTTTTTCTGTGCCTTTGTTCCTCCCCCTTCTTTACCTCTCTTGCTTCTTTCTGCATCTTTCTCCTGTTTCTGTACCTCTCTCGCCTCTTTCTGCACCTCTCTTCCTCTTTCTGCAGTACTCTTGCATCTGTCTGCACCTCTCTTTCCTATGTCTACCCCTCTCTTACCTCTTTCTGAACCTCTATTTTCTCTTCCTGTACCTCACCTGCCTCTTTCTGCACTTCTCTTGCTTCTTTCTGTACCTCTCGTCTTTTTATGCACCTCCCTTGCCTTTTTCATGCACTTCTCTTGCTTCTTTCTGCACATTTTTTCTCTTTTTGTACCTCTCTTGCATCTTTCTATGCCTTTCTTGCTCTTTCTGCACGTCTCTTTCCTCTTTATGCACCTCTCTTCTCTCTTTAGTGTACTTCTCTTGCCTCTTTCTCCACCTCCCTTGCCTCTTTCTGTACCTCTCTTGCTTTTTTCTTCACCTATCTTGACTATTTCTGTACTTTACTGACGTCTTTCTTTGCCTTTCTTTCTATTCTGCACCTTTCTTGCCTCTTTATGCACCACTCTTCCCTCTTTTTGCACCTCTCTTGCCTCTGTCTGCATTTCACTTGCTTCCTTCTGCAGCTTTCTTCTTCTTTCTGCACCTCTCTTGCCTCTTTTTACATCTCTAATACCTCTTTTTGTACATCTCTTGCCTCTTTCTTTACCTGTCTTATATCTTTCTGCATCTTTCTTGCCTCTTTATGCAGCTCTCATGCCTCTTTCTGCACCTCACTCTCTTCTTTCTGCACTTCTCTTGCTTATATCTGTACTTCTCTAGCTTTATTCTGTGCCTGTCTTCTTCTTTCTGCACCTCTCTTGTCTGTTTCTGTACCTTTCTTTCTGTTTCTGCACCTCACTTTCCACTTTCTGCACCTCTCTTGCCCTTTCTGCACCTATCTTCTTCTTTATGCACCTCTCTTGCTACTTTCTGCACCTCTCTTCGCTCTTTCTGCACCTCTCTTGATGCTCCTTTCTTCACTTTTCTTGCTTATTTCTGCACATTTGCTCCTCTTTCTGCATCTCTCTTGTCTCTTTCTGCACCTCTCTTTCCTCTTTCTGCACCTCTATTCCCCCTTTAAGCACCTATCATACCTCTTTCTGCACCTCACTGTCTTCTTTCTCTCCTTCTCTTGCTTCTCTCTTCTCTTTCCTTGCTTTTTTCTGTACCTTTCTTCCTTCCTCTGTACCTCTCTTGCCTCTTTCTGCATTTTACTTCCCATTTCTGCACCTCTCTCGTCTCTTCCTGTACCTCTCTTCCTCTTTCTGTAGTACTCTTGCATCTCTCCACACCTCTCTTTCCTATTTCTACACCTCCTTTGCCTATTTCAGCATCTCCCTTGCCTCTTTCTGCACTTTTCTTTTCTCTTTCTGCACTTCTCTTGATGTTTTCTGTACCTTTTGTGCATCTTTCTTCACTTTTTTTGATTCTTTCTGTACCTTTTTATTCTTTTTGCACCTCTCTTGCCTCTTTCTGTACATTTATTCCTCTTTCTGTACCTCTTTTGCTTCTTTTTGCACCTCTCTTGCCTTTTTTACCTCTCTTGCTTCTTTCTGCATCTCTCTTGTGTTTTTCTGCACCTCTCTTGCTTCTTTCTGCACCTCTCTTGCCTTTTTCTGCACCTCTCTTGCCTCATTATGCACCTTTCTTCCTCTTTCTGCACTTCTCTCGACTCTTTCTGCACCTCTCTTGCCACATTCTGTACATCAAATGCCTCTTTCTGCACTTCTCTTGATTATTTCTATATCTTTCTTTCTCTTTCTACACATCTCTCACTTTTTTCTGCACCTTTCTAGCCTTCTTCAGCACCTTTTTACCTCTTTCTGTTCCTTTGTTCCCCTTTCTGCATCTCTCTTGCCACTTTCTGCACCTTACTTGCCTCTTTCTGCACTTCTCTTGCTTCTTTCTGTACTACTCATGCTTCTTTCTGCCCCTTTCTCCATCTTTCTGTATCTCTCTTGCTTCTTTCTGCACCTCTCTTGCCTATTGATGCACCGTTCTTGCCTATTTCTCTACTTTTCTTCCCCTTTCTGCACCTCTCTTGGCCTCTTTCTGCACCTCTCTTACATCTTTCTGCACCTCACTTGCCTAATTCTGCACTTCTCTTGCTTCTTTCTGCACGTTTGTCCCTCTTTCTGAACCACTCTTGCCGCTTTATGCAATTCCCTTGCTTCTTTAGGCACTTGTCCTGCTTATTTCTGTGCCTTTCTTACCCTTTCTGCTACTCTCTTGCTTCTTTCTGTACCTCTCTTGCTTCTTTCTGCAATTCTCTTGCCCCTTTCTGCACCTTTCTTCCTCTTTCTGCGTATTTTGTCCTCTTTTTGTACTTTTCTTCCCTCTTTCTGCACCTCTCTTCCTCTTTCTGTACCTCACTTGCCTCTTTCTGTAATTTTCTTGCCTCTTTCTGTCCCTCTCGTGCCACTTCCTGCACCTTTCTTCCTCTTTCTGCACCTTTCTTACTCTTTCTGCACCTCTCTTCCCTCGTTCTACACCTCTCGCTTTTTTCAGTACTTTTCTTCTTCTTTTAAAAAAATCTCTTGTCCCTTTCTTGACCTTTCTTCTTTCTGCACTCTTCTTCCCTCTTTTTGCACCTCACTTGCCCCTTTCTGCACTTCTCTTGCTTCTTTTTGCACTTTTCTCTGTCTTTTTGTACCTCTCTTGTCTCTTTCTGTACTTCTGTTTGTACTTGTCCTGCTACTTTCTTCACCTTTCTTCCTCTTTCTACACCTCTCTTGCTTCTTTCTGCAGTTCTCTTGCCTCATTCTACACCTCACTTGCCTCTTTCTGCACATCTATCTCTTTCTGTGCCTTTCGTCCTCTTTCTGCACCTCTCTTGCTTCTTTCTGAACCTCTCTTGCTTCTTTCCTAAACTCTCTTACCTCTTTCTGCATCTCCCATGACTCTTTCTGCATTTCACTTGCCTCTTTCTGCACCTCCTTTGCCCCTTTCAGCATCTCCCTTGACTCTTTCTGCACTTTTCTTGCCTATTTCTGCACCTCTCTTGATGCTTTCTGTACCTTTCTTGCTTCTTTCTTCACTTTTATTGCTTTTTTATGGACCTTTCTTCCTCTTTTTGGACCTTTCTTGCCACTTTCTGCACATTTCTTCCGCTTCCTGCACCTCTATTGCCGTTTCTTCACTTGTCTTGCTTATTTCTGCACCTTTCTTCCTCTTTTTGCACCTCTCTTGCCTCTTTTTGCACCTCTTTACCTCTTTCTGCACCTCTCTTGCTACTTTTTGCACCTCTCTTGCCTCTTTATGCATCTCCCTCAACTCCTTCTGCACTTCTCTTTCCACTTTCAGTACCTCTCTTGATTGTTCTGTACCTTTGTTGCGTCTTTCTTCACTTTTCTTGCTTATTTCTGTGCCTTGCTTCCTTTTTGCAACTCTCTTGGCTCTTTCTGCAACTTTCTTCCTATCTATGAACCACATTTGCCTCTTTATGCATCTTTCTTCCTGTCTCTGTACCTCTCTTGCCTCTTTATGCACTGCTCTTGCCTCTCTCTGTACCTATCTTGATTTTTCTCCACTTCTCTTGTTTCTTTCTGTACCTTTCTTGCTTCTTTCTGCACCTTGCTTCCTCTTTCTGCTCCTCTCTTGCTTTTTTCTGGACATCTCTTGCCTCTTTCTGTATCTCTCTTATATATTTTTGCACCTCTCTTGTCTCTTTTTTCAACCCTCTTGCCTTTTTCTGCACTTTTCTTGCCTCTTTCTGTACCTATCTTGATTCTTTCTACACCTTTTTTGTTTGTTGCTTATTTCTGTGCCTTTCTTACTTTTTTGCACTTCTCTTACCTCTTTCTGTACCTTTCTTTCTATCGCTGTACCTCTCTTGCCTCCTTATACACTACTATTGCCTCTCTCTCTCTATATATTGATTTTTCTGCACCCCTCTTGCCTCTTTCTTCACCTCTTTTGCCTATTTATGCAACTGGTCTCCTTTGTTTGCACCTCTCTTACATCTTTCCACACCTCTCTTTCTGTGCCTTTCTTCGTCTTTCTGCAAACCTGTTGCCTCTTTCTGCTCATCTCTTGCCTCTTTCTGTACCTCTCTTGCATATGTCTGCATTTCTATTGCCTCTTTCTGCAGCTCTCTTGCCTCTTTATGCACCTCTCTTGCCTCTTTATGCACCTCTCTTGCCTCTTTATGCAACTCTCCTGCCTCTTTCTGCACCGCACTCTCTTCTTTCTGCGCTTTTCTTGCTTTTTTATGTGCCTTTCTTCCTCTTTCTGTACCCCTCCTGCCTCTTTCTGTACCTTTCTTCCTGTGTCTGCCCCTATCTTCCCTCTTTCTGCACATCTCTTTCTCTTTCTGCTCCTCACTTGTTTCTGCACCTCTCTTACTTCTTTCTGTACCTCTTGCCTCTTTATGCACTGCTCTTGCCTCTCTCTGTACCTATCTTGATTTTTCTCCACTTCTCTTGTTTCTTTCTGCACCTTTCTTGCTTCTTTCTGCACCTTGCTCCCTCTTTCTGCTCCTCTCTTGCTTTTTTCTAGACATCTCTTGCCTCTTTCTGTACCTCTCTTATATATTTCTGCACCTCTCTTGTCTCTTTTTTCAATCCTCTTGCCTTTTTCTGCACTTGTCTTGCCTTTTTCTGTACCTTTCTTCCACTTTATGTACCTTTCTTGCATATTTCTGTACCTCTCTTGCCTCTTTCTGCACCTCTCTTGTCTCTTTTTTTACTCCTCTTGCCTCTTTCTGTACTTTTCTTGCCTCTTTCTGTAACTCTCTTGATTCTTTCTGTACCTTTTTTGTTTCTTTCTTCAATGTGCTTCCTTATTTCTGCACCTTTCTTACTTGTTTGCACTTCTCTTGCCTCTTTCTGTACCTTCTTTCTATGTTTGCACCTCTCTTGCCTCTTTATGCACTGCTCTTGCCTCTCTCTGTTGCTATCTTGATTTTTTGCACCTCTCTTGCCTCTTTCTGTGCCTCTCTTGCCTATTTCTGGAGCTTTCTTCCTCTTTTTGCACCTCTCTTACATCTTTCTGCACCTCACTTGCATTCTTTCTGTGCCTTTCTTCCTCTTTCTGCACCTCTCTTGCCTCTTTCTGCACATCTCTTGCTCTTTCTGTACCTCTCTTGCACATTTCTGCACCTCTGTTGCCTCTTCCTGCACCTCTCTTTCTCTTTCTGCTCCTTTCTTGTTTCTGCATCTTTCTTACTTATTTCTGTACCTCTTGCTTCTTTTTTCTGCACCTCTCTTGTCTCTTTCTGCACTTTTCTTGTTTCTTTCTGTACCTTTCTTGCTCTTTCTGTCCATCTCTTGCCTTTCTCTGCACCTCTGATGCTTCTTTCAGCCCTTCTCTTGCCTCTTTCTGCACAAACTTGCATCTTTCTGCACCTCCTTTGCTTCTTCCTGCACCTTCCTTGTCTCTTTCTGTACCTCTTTTGCCTCTTTCTGTAACCCTCTTGTCTCTTTCTGCAACTCTCTTGCAACTTTCTGCCACTCTGCCACTCTCTTACCTCTTTTGTTTTTTTCTGTGCCTTTCTTCCTGATTCTGCATCTCTCTCTTCCTCTCTTACCTATTTCCCCTCCTCACTTGCTTCTTTCTGTACTTATCTTGCTTCTTTATGTGCCTTTATTCCTTTTTATGCACCTCTCTTCTCCCTTTCTGCACCTCTCTTGTCAATTTCTGCATCTCTCTTATCTCTTTCTGCATATCTCTTCCTCTTTTTTGCATTTTCATATTTTTCCCCCTCTCTTGCCTGTTTATGCACCTCTCCTGCCTCTTTCTGCTCCTCACTTGCTTCTTTTTGCCCATCTCTTGATTCTTTTTGTGACTCTGTTCCACTTTCTGCACCTCTCTTGTTTCTTTCTGCAGCTCTATTGTCTCTTTCTGTACCTCTCTTGCTTCTTTTTGTGCTTTTCTTCTTCTTTCTGCATATCTCTTACCTCATTCTGTACCCTTCTTCCTCTTTACGCACCTCGCTTGACTCATTCTGCACTTCTCTTGCCTCTTTCTGCTTTTGTCTTACTTCTTTCTGCACCTTTCTTCCTTTGTCTCTATCTCTCTTGCTCCTTCTGCTCATCATTTGCCTCTTTCTGCACCTCTAGTGCCTGTTTCGGCACCTTTATTTTTCTTTCTGTGCATTTCATCCTCTTTCGGCACCTGTCTTGCCTCTTTCTGCACCTCACTTGGCTCTTTCTGTACTCCTTTTGCTTCTTTCTACACTTTTCTTCCTCTATCTCTACCTCTTTTGCATTTATGTGTACTTCACTTGCTTCTTCCTACACTTGTCCTGCTTCTTTCTGCATATGTCTTCCTCCTTCTGCCACTCTTGCTTCATACTGCACCTCTCTTGCTTCTTTCTGCACGTCTTGTGCTTCTATCTGCATTTTTCTCTCTCTTTCGGCACAACTCTTGCTTCTTTCTGCACATCTCTTGCTTCTTTCTGCAACTTCCTTCTTTCTGCACCTCTCTTGCCTCATTCTGTACCTTTCTTCCTCTTTCCGAACATCTCTTGACTCTTTTTGCAACTCTCTTGCCTCATCTGTACCTCACTTGCCTCTTTCAGTTATACTCTTGCCTCTTTCTGCTACTCTCTTGCCTCTTTATGTACCAGTCATGCCTCATTCTTCACCCCACTCTTATTTCTGTCCCTTCTCTGGTTTCTCCCCTGCACCTTTCTTGCTTCTCTCTGCACCTCTCTTGCTTTTTTTTCTGTGCCTTTCTGCCTCTTTATGCACCTCTCATGTGTATTTTTGCACATTTCTTCCTATTTATGTACCTCTCTTGCATCTTTCTGCAACACCCTTCCTCTTTCTGTACCTCCCTTATTTCTGCACCTCTCATCTCTTTTTGCACCTCTTGTTTCTTTCTTCTGTACCTCTTTTGACTCCTTCTGTACTTTTCTTTCCTCTTTCTGTACCTTTCTTCCTCTTTCCGCACCTCACTTACTGTAGTGCTTGTAATTTGACACAATAGAAAACACCTTAACCCTGCACTCCCAAGAGGAGACAAATGCACTACTGCAACTTTAAATAACACACGTAAAACAGAACTCCAAAAAGATAAGGTAATAAAACAAGACCAAGCACTCTCTTAAGGCAAGGCAAGAAAACAACATCAAGTGCATTTAAAGTGACACACATATGTTTATTAATTAAATATTTTAGAAAGGAAGGCAAAATATATTGATTAAGGCAGACTCCCGAATATCAAGTAACTCAAGCACAAAACTAGAATAAAATGTAGCATATATACATGCAGTAAAGAAACTTAGAAATGATGTAGACAAAGTAACACCTCAGCGATCGTTCACTTGACATGCTTGCCAACTCTAGCTGGGGAACCGGTTGACAGCTGGGCTTAGACTCTTGTGAGAAGTTGGCCTGGTATATGCTGTTCACTAGTTAAAGTGGACACCTTGCACCAGTACAATTCAACTCTTATGGTAGATAGGTTTAAGACAACCATTAAAGAAATATATCCTAGTGGTAGCTGTGGAGAGCAGCCTTCAGGCTAAGTCTTGGAGGAATGTAAAGCAGCTTGTTTTACCACATCATCTCTTGAATTACCAAATGAAAGGACAACACACAGGTATATATATCTGTAGGAGAGTAGGATCTGCCTCTTATGTTGCCCCCACTTTTTTTCTGATGTTTACACTGGTTTCTGGCTATAGTCTGACTAGGACCCTGATAATCAGGGCCCCAGCCTCTCTGTTCTCTCTTAACAACTTGGAGTGCATATTAGGTGCACTAGTGATTGGATACTGTGGTGCCTTATGAGTCCCTAGTATATGGTACCTTAGGTACCAAGGGCATAGGTACTTCACACGCCTACCAGGGGCTGAAGCATGTATTATGCGACCCCTGAGAACAGACTAAATCTGACACCACAGGCCTGCTACTGCAGCCTGGGTGAGGTCACCCCTAAGGCAGGCCTTATCAATCCTGAGGGCAGGGTGCTTGGTTTCCATGTGAGAGGGTGCCTCTGCCTGTGCAGGGCCCCTCTGCAGCTCTCAGAGTCCATTCTGTGGGGCTGTTTGTGAATGCTGTCAAACCATATACTCTTAAGTGCATTATAACCTCGTGGTTAATGCGAACTTTGGAATGGCTGCATCAAAACATGTCGTATTTGGTGTCAAAAACTTTGGAATCATACCTCCACACCAGCAACTGGTGTAGGAGTATGATCCCACCATTCTAGAGGGGTAGACATGTACCTACTGAAGAGCCCTGGCATCACAAAATGGATGCCACCAGTCATAGACACTGGGCTGCCCTCCTGCTGATGACCGAAACTCACAGTGGAGGAGGCCCAACAATAGATATCCTGCCGCAGGGAGGTGTGACCACATCCCAGACAGGGTTTAGTGTATTGGGGCCAGGTGGGTTTACTCCTAGAGTGCTTTGAAGTCCTGCACTGGGGGAGCAGTAGGCTCCTCTGTGCATATACCAGTTCAAACTGGCTATGGGGCTACCTGCCCCTGCTCTGGTGCAAAACTGGACAAAGGGAAGTGGGTGTAGCCACCCACTCCCCTGACCCTCCCATAGGTGGGGTCATAGAGCTAGTCCCTCCCTTCCTTTACGTATAAGTTAGGGAACCCTTGCCATTGCAAGCTATATACCCCTGGACGATGCTCTGAAGACGAATCCTGGACCTTCGATGTTCCACTACCTCTGGAAGATGGAAGAATCTCCCTTGGAGTCAAGGAGTGAATCCCCTGCTTGGCAGGCACCAAATCTTGCCATCAATGGTCACAAACTTTCCTGCTCCCGCCGGAGTCCGAAGTCCCTGCAGCCCAGGAAGAGGATTTCCTGACTTCTCTAAGGCCATCGAGAATCCCCAGTAATGCTGAGGCAAGTTGACCCCACGAGTGACAAGGAACCGTAATCCCTGGGTACCATGCACTATTTTTGAGTGCAACCCCTTCACAACGTTATACGAACTGGTGCATTGGATTACATGTGATCCAAGCCTCCAGCAGGAATCCCTCTGAAGATCAGAGGCCTAACCTGCCCCGAGTGACCGTGGGCCCCTGTTGAGTGAATCCTCCTGAGGCATCTTCGCAATCCCTTGACGGTTGGCTTGTGAGTCCCCAGAAGATTTTTCTACAGTTCCAAAGGGCTCCCTTGGTTGCTCCAGGCCTACCCTGACTTACCTTCTCTGGGTGAGTCTCTCAGACCTTGCTGGTCTGCAACGCTCACTTTTTATTCTTTGCACAAGACTTGCTGTTACCAAAGCTTGTTGGCTCCAATCTGGTCACCAACACCGAAGTAAGCTGCAGACTCTGTGGGACACAATGAATCCAGCTCCTGGTCATTGTCAACTCCTCCTGGACCTCGTGGCTGAAGAGTCAAGATACCCTTGGATCACCTGAGATCACCCTACGACTGTGGGCATCCATCTTCCTTGCCCCGGGTCACTGCCAAGTGACTTTGTACACTGTCCCCTCTGCTTTCAGGTCTTCCTTCTTCTGAATCCAGGCTTAGATTCCACCGGACACTTCTCCTGTCTTCACAAGCAGCAAGTTTTCATTGGCTCCCATTGTAAACAATGCCGCGACCCGACACCAAAAGACACCTATGCATCAGGCTTCCCTGGGTTAGGTAACACCAGCAATACGATGCTCCGGTGGATGTTGGCTCTAGAACTACTTACCCTGTAAGTGACTTGCTTGTAGACTCTCCCGAAGTATCCTTAAACTCTTAATTTCCAGTCGCGAATTGCTCCTTTGAAGTCAATAGGGATTTGCGGCTGTGTTCTCACACTGCATGCGTCTCCCGTCGGTCCTTTACTTACCTGCCTTGGGTGGTTTTGTGAGGCCTCAGCCCGTCTGAAGGGCCTAGGCCTTGTCCCCTTGGAAGTCATTATCTCTAAGTCTCTTTTTTAGTATATGGTCTGGTACACCCCTAGGGCCCCAGCCATATTTGTGCTTAACTTATTGTGAAATGTTGATATGTGCATATGTTCCTGACTTCTAATCTCATAAAGAGATTGTTAGACCTGGCACCTTGGCGTGAGTTTCCCTCCCACTTTTTGATGGTGTGCCTCGACTGTTTTGCTGGTGTTGTCCGCTCAGGGCACTGCGCCACGGCTAATCCGTGCCGCAGTGCAAGTGCTCCCTAAGTAAAGTGTACCTGAAATTGATATCCATGATTGGTTTATTGGATTCACTGTCAGTCCCCAGTAAAGTGCACCAGGGGTGCCAGGGCTTGTGAATGCCAATGCTGCTGGTGGGCTTGCAGCGCTGGTTGCGCCACCCACGGAAGCGGCCGTGTAAAGTGTGTCTAGGGTCTGCCACCGCAGACCCTGTGCGCGGTCCGGGACCGTCGCGCTGACTGCGCAAGTGCCCCCACTTGCCAGTCCCTAAACCTTCCCTTACCTACATATTAGCCACCCCTCTGGTAGGCCCAAGGGCAGGGTGCATTGTAGGCATAAGGTAGGACATGCCCTGATGTGTGTGGCATGTCTTAGTAGTGAATTACAGCCATTTCCGTTCTTCACTATTGAAGGCTACCTGCTCTCCATAGGCCAGAATGGGCTGCCGGGATCACGCCAACGCTGTGACCCCAGTGGACTCAGAGAGCATGGTAGAAGTGTCAAGTTTAGTATGCCTGAACTCAGGATGATAAAATACTTCTTGTAGTCAAGTCTATTTTAATATCCTGGGTTTGTAAATACTACTTTTAGAAAGTTAGTATTTACTGACCTGACCATCTCAGTCCGCCTCTGCTGTGTGTATGTGTTCTGCCTGGCAACAGTAAGGAGCAGGGTTGGGGAATCCCCAGAGACAGGTTGGCTGCCAGGAGGTGGGTAGAGAGATTACACCTGGATGGGTGGGAGGAGTACACCTTGACTCTTGAATAGACCTGTGCTCTGCCACCACAAAGCCGGCGCCGCCCCCTGTGGAGCGGCTGATGTCTCTGCCCTGCTGCTGAAAGGAAAGAGCAGAGTCACCATAACAAAGTGCTCCAGAACTGGACTGAGCCAGGCCTAGGCCCCCTGGCGCTAAAGAACAAAAGAATCATGGTATAAAAGTAGGAGCCTGGCTCCAAAGAAATCGGAATCCTGTTTACCACAAAGAACCTCTGCCCGACTAGAAGGAGAAGAAGACGCTGGAGGAGCTGGCCTGCTGCTTGCCTTGCTGAGAAAGGAGAGGAAGAGACTTACTGAAGAGACTTTGCTACTTTGTGCTTGAACATTCTCCAAGGGCTTGATCTGAGCTTGCCCCCTGAACTGAACCCCAGGACCAGTGGGTTCTCTGTGCTTTTGCTCGTCCTCCAATTCGAGCCGTGTGTGCATCCCGCTGGAAAAGAGACTGCGCCCCTCATCGCCCCTCCTAGGGCCGTGACACTCAGAAGCTTGCCTGCCTCAAACCCGTGAGAGCCCCGCTCCGTCCAGAGCCGCTCTCTGTCCCCGGGCCAGGCCGCCGGCCTCCCTGTCACCGCCTGCTACTGGAGCGCGCTGACCGCGCTATCACCCCTCCCGCCGGAATCCGTCCGACGACTGTGATCTACGCCGGGTCATCCAGCTGCACTGACCGTGCCCTGCGACCCCGCTTCGCTATCCCCGGACATCTCAGGCCGCGCCGCCCCCGCTGTGGAGACCCCCCTGCACCGCCGTGCTAAAGGGTCGCTGGCCGCGCCTGCCTACCTGCCCACACCTGCTGATTGAGGACCCAAGAACACTTCCGAAGCTGAGAGTCGCACCGACCTGTGCCGACTCCCCACATCACGAAAGAAGTTCCAGTACCGGGCTCGGGGCCCGCAACGCCTTATTTCCCCGTTCGCAGGAGCCGATCTCTGTGAGTACTGGAACTACAAGTAACATTTGCAAGAGACTGCAAAGAATCTATTTGAGACTACGAACAAAGAACATTTTCCTGCTTTACAACCTGGTGGCCTAGCGAAACCGTTATTGGTCTTGTGATAAGTCTGCTGAGATATATATACCTATTTTTACATAAAGAAGCGTATTTTTATATATATCCAAGTCTGGTGTCCGTTTCTGGGGGGGATTGATGTATTTACTGTGTGTATGATTGTAAGTGCTTAACCAACAACGCCTGAGGAATCGCCTTGACTGCTCACGCCACGCACCTAGAGAGTGAGCAAGGGTCATTCGCGAGGGGTTATCCTGCGCCCTGACGTGGAGGAGAGGGTTCCTGCTTGACACAAGGGCAACCTTGCGCCAACCAGAGACCCCCAAGTCTAACATTGGTGGCAGCGGTTGGGATTTCGGATTTGCACTTATAATTGACATACAGTGAATTATTAATCACCAGATAGTGAGAGCAGACCAAGTAACGCAGGCACAGGTTTTCATTTTTTTGAACTGTTGAGACATCTGCCATTACTGCAACCATGCCTGGCTCACACTCCGCTGGGAGAGCACTCTCTGTGATTTCTGGAATGGATGAGGTGGATTGGGAGAGACTGGAAGGCTACACGGCGGAGCAATTGAAAGGCTACAGTGTAAAATTCAGAGTTCCCCATGCTGGATTCAAGAGGAAGACCCAGTACCTCAAGGCGCTGAGAGCCTGGAAGGAGTCACGAGACCCACGGAATGCGGGGGACATCGTTCCACCCGACAACCTTGAGGAGCCCAGCAGAGTCCGGTCGCCAGAGGAGCTGGCAGACAGGGCAGCCGACAGGGCGCATGCAATGGAGATGGCAAAGTTGGCAGGACAAATGGAAATGGAAAAGCAGAAGTTGGCCTTGGAGGCACAACAACGCCAAATGGATCATGATATCAGATTGAAGGAGTTGGAGCTGAAGGCGAAAAGTTTGGACACCGCTCCTTCTGGTGGCAGCACTCCACCGGTGCAGGTAGAGTTCAAGGTGTACATCCCCAAAGATGTAGTAAAGGAGTATTTTAGAAAGGATGACATAGGGCAGTGGTTTAGAGCCTACGAGGTGGCCATGTCTTCACACCGGGTCCCTGAGAAAGACTGGGGAGCGGGGTTGTGGGGAAGGTTCCTTGCTGAAGGGCGTGACACACTGTTAGATTTACCCTTAGATCTCCAAGCCTCATACCCCCATATGAAGGAAGCTTTAATGACCAGGTATGGGTTAACTCCTGAGCTATATAGACAGCGGTTCAGGGAGACTAAGAAGATCCCTGAGAGTACGTATGTGGAGTATGTAACCTTTTTCTGCAGAGCACTGGATGGTTGGGTGAAGGGTAGCAAAGTGAATGATTATCAAGGGCTGCTTGATTTAATTGCATGGGAGCACTTGTCCAGTCAATGTTTTCCTGAGCTACGCCAGCACCTGATTGATAGCAAGCTGTCCAACCCGAGGAAGCTTGCTGAGGAGGCGGACCGCTGGCTCAGCACCAGGGTCCACAAGGGTCAAGTGGGAGACTCCGCCAAAGGTGGGCAGGGTCCCCAGCAGAAGAGTGGGGGGGACAGGGGTAAACAGAAGGGGTTCCAAAAAGGCCCCCAAAGTAATCCCCAAGGGAACCAGCAGAAGGGTTTTCAGCCTCCCCCACCCCCGCAGCAGAACGGGGCCCCGACAGGTAGACCTGTTCCAAAGGGGCCCTTCAATTGTTACAGGTGTGGTGACCCGGGTCACATTGCCTCTGATCCTAAGTGTCGCCTGTTTGGTAAGACCGCACCCACTGGTGCTCCACCCCGGCAAGTAGCTAATATTAACTTTGGGGAGGAGGTAGCAGTCCAGGAGAGTGGGGGTCCCGGGCAGATGACCCTAGTCTCGCTAGGAGACAGTGAGATGGTCCCTGAAACCTACTTACCCTCTAACACTAAGAAATATGGGCAAGTAGTGACCATCAATGGAAAGAAGGTTGAGGCTCTTAGAGATACAGGAGCCAGCGTGACCTCGGTGAGGCAACACCTGGTGTCTCAAGAGCAGATTGTACCCAATGCCTACTGTAGGGTTGTCAACGCTGACAACATAGAGAGTCGTTGTCCAATGGCTCAAGTTCCCTTTGAGTGGGGGGAAGTCTCTGGTACTCTACAAGTCGCTGTGAGAACCGACATGCCTGTAGACTGTCTGCTAGGGAACGACCTGGAGAGCTCCCCTTGGGAAAAGGTGGAGAAGGCCACGCATCTGAGGATGGTGGGTCTACCCGACTGGGCGTGCGTGACCACCCGGTCCATGGCAGCCAGTAGGGGTGTTGAGAGGGTCCTGGAGCCTGAGGGAGAGGTCCAGGAACCGGCCTTAGGGAGAAGGCGCAGGAGGCGCGGGATACCGGCCCCCGAAGTTCCCACGGCCCAGGAGGAAGTAGACCCTGAGGGGGATGCTCTGGAGCCTACTGGGGAACAGATTGCCGAACTGGGAGACCTGCCTGAGCTGACCCATTGGCAGCAAGAAGGAGGTCCCTCCAGGGAGGAATTCTGCAGGGAGCAGAAAGAATGCCCTTCTCTCGTGGGTATGCGGCAGCAGGCTGCAGACCAGGCCAATGGTGTTCAGGCCAAGACACACTACGTGTACTGGGAGAGTGACCTCCTGTATTCCGAGCCTAAGGCTGCTGAACCTGGGTCAGCCCGTGTGCTGGTGGCACCCCAGAAGTTCAGAACCTTCCTACTGGGGCTGGCTCATGATGTGCCTTTAGCAGGACATTTGGGGATGGACAAGACCTATGACAGGCTTGTCACCCACTTTTACTGGCCCCAAATGCACAAGAATTCAGATTCCTACTGCAGAACCTGTCAGACTTGCCAGGCAAGTGGTAAGAGCGGAGGGAAGCACAAGGCTCCTCTGCAGCCCTTCCCCGTGGTCGGTACGCCATTCCAGCGAGTGGGTATTGATATTGTGGGGCCTCTGGACCCCAAGACAGCCCTGGGCAACAGGTTCATCCTGGTCTTGGTGGACCATGCCACCCGGTACCCTGAAGCCATCCCTCTGAGGGCAGTGACGGCCCCCGTGGTGGGACGAGCACTGATGGGAATTTTCTCCCGAGTGGGATTCCCTCTAGAGGTGGTGAGCGACAGGGGGACCAATTTCATATCCACATATATGAAATCCCTGTGGAAGGAGTGTGGGGTAACTTACAAGTTCACCACTCCTTACCACCCCCAAGGAAATGGGTTGGTTGAGAGATTCAACCGAACCCTCAAAGGCATGATCATGGGCCTGGACGGTCCAATGAGGCGTAAGTGGGACGTCCTCTTGCCATGCCTGCTCTTCGCTTACCGAGAGGTGCCGCAGAAGTCTCTAGGGTTCAGCCCCTTTGAGCTTCTGTATGGTCACCCGGTAAGAGGACCTCTGAGTTTGGTAAAGGAAGGCTGGGAGCAATCTCCCAGGAAACCTCCCCAGAATGTATATAGTTACATGCTGGCCTTCCGAAACCAGACTCGGCGTTTCAGGCAACTTGCTGAGGCAAATCTGGAAGCCAGCCAGGAGGAGATGAAGCGGTGGTACGACCGGAATGCCACTCTGGTAGAGCTTCAACCTGGACAAAAGGTGTGGGTCTTGGCCCCAGTGGAGCCGTGTGCACTTCAGGATAAGTGGACCGGTCCATTTGAGGTTGTGGAGCGCAAAAGTCCTATCACCTACTTGGTGGACATGCAGACTCCCAGGAACCCTTTGAGGGTCCTACATGTTAACCGCCTTAAGCCCCACTTAGAGAGGACCGAAGTGGGCATGCTGCTGGCCACTGATGATGGAATGGAAGAGGAGACCGAGCCTCTTCCTGACCTCTTAGTGGCCTCTGAGAAAGATGGGTCAGTGGATGGAGTTAACCTCTCACGCACCCTGACGCCCGAACAACAGGAAGACTGCCGCCACTTGCTGGGACAATTTTCCGACCGATTCTCCCTGGTTCCTGGTGTCACAGATTGGTGCGTCCATGATGTGGACACAGGAGACAGCTTACCTGTGAAGCACAAGGCTTACCGGGTAACTGACAGGGTCAGAGCTTGCATTAAGGAGGAGGTCTCCAAGATGCTTGCGCTAGGGGTGGTTGAATCCTCCAGCAGTCCTTGGTCCAGCCCCGTGGTCTTGGTCCCAAAGGCTGCTGCGCCGGGAGCCACACCTGAACTCCGGTTCTGTGTGGACTACAGAGGACTCAATTCAGTCACGAAGACTGACGCGCACCCCATCCCCAGAGCTGATGAGCTCATTGATCGGCTGGGGGCTGCCCGGTTCCTCAGTACGTTTGATTTAACGTCTGGGTACTGGCAGATCGCCTTGACCGATGGGGCCAAAGAGAGGTCAGCATTCTCTACACCAGATGGGCACTTCCAGTTCCGAGTCATGCCATTTGGGATGAAGAATGCCCCTGCCACCTTTCAGAGGTTGGTCAACCAGGTACTGGTTGGGCTGGATGCGTTCAGTGCCGCCTACCTGGATGACATCGCAGTGTTCAGTGCCACCTGGCCTGAACACCTGCGCCACCTCTGGGAAGTGTTGATGGCGCTGCGCCGAGCAGGCCTCACGATCAAGGCAAGCAAGTGCCAGATCGGGCAGGGTTCCGTGGTGTACTTGGGACACCAAGTGGGGAGTGGCAAGGTGGCACCCTTGCAACCCAAAATTGAGACCATCCTGGCTTGGGAACCCCCCAAGACGCAGACCGCAGTGAGGGCCTTCCTGGGGCTCACTGGGTACTACAGGAGGTTTGTCAAGGGCTATGGAACGATCGTTGCCCCCTTGACAGAGCTGACTTCCAAGAAGCAGCCCAGGAACGTGATTTGGACTGACACCTGTCAGAAAGCTTTCGACACCCTGAAGACTGCCATGTGCACGGCGCCCGTGCTCTTGGCCCCTGACTTCTCCAAGGAATTCCTAGTACAGACAGACGCTTCAGAGCATGGTGTAGGGGCTGTTCTCTCACAGATGACTGAGGAGGGCTGGGACCAACCCGTAGCCTTCATCAGTAGGAGGTTACTTCCACGGGAAAGTAGGTGGAGTGCAATTGAGCGAGAAGCATTTGCTGTGGTCTGGGCGCTGAAGAAGCTAAGACCCTACTTGTTTGGGTCTCACTTCCGGGTTCAGACGGACCACAGGCCCCTCAGATGGTTGATGCAAATGAGGGGTGAGAACCCGAAGCTGTTGAGGTGGTCCATCTCCCTACAGGGGATGGACTTTACGGTGGAACACCGTCCTGGTACAGATCACGCCAACGCTGACGGTCTGTCCAGGTATTTCCGCCTTAGTGACGAGGAACCCCCTGGGCAAGGGTAGTTCTCCCCACATTTCAGCTGGAGGGGACACGTGTTAGACCTGGCACCTTGGCGTGAGTTTCCCTCCCACTTTTTGATGGTGTGCCTCGACTGTTTTGCTGGTGTTGTCCGCTCAGGGCACTGCGCCACGGCTAATCCGTGCCGCAGTGCAAGTGCTCCCTAAGTAAAGTGTACCTGAAATTGATATCCATGATTGGTTTATTGGATTCACTGTCAGTCCCCAGTAAAGTGCACCAGGGGTGCCAGGGCTTGTGAATGCCAATGCTGCTGGTGGGCTTGCAGCGCTGGTTGCGCCACCCACGGAAGCGGCCGTGTAAAGTGTGTCTAGGGTCTGCCACCGCAGACCCTGTGCGCGGTCCGGGACCGTCGCGCTGACTGCGCAAGTGCCCCCACTTGCCAGTCCCTAAACCTTCCCTTACCTACATATTAGCCACCCCTCTGGTAGGCCCAAGGGCAGGGTGCATTGTAGGCATAAGGTAGGACATGCCCTGATGTGTGTGGCATGTCTTAGTAGTGAATTACAGCCATTTCCGTTCTTCACTATTGAAGGCTACCTGCTCTCCATAGGCCAGAATGGGCTGCCGGGATCACGCCAACGCTGTGACCCCAGTGGACTCAGAGAGCATGGTAGAAGTGTCAAGTTTAGTATGCCTGAACTCAGGATGATAAAATACTTCTTGTAGTCAAGTCTATTTTAATATCCTGGGTTTGTAAATACTACTTTTAGAAAGTTAGTATTTACTGACCTGACCATCTCAGTCCGCCTCTGCTGTGTGTATGTGTTCTGCCTGGCAACAGTAAGGAGCAGGGTTGGGGAATCCCCAGAGACAGGTTGGCTGCCAGGAGGTGGGTAGAGAGATTACACCTGGATGGGTGGGAGGAGTACACCTTGACTCTTGAATAGACCTGTGCTCTGCCACCACAAAGCCGGCGCCGCCCCCTGTGGAGCGGCTGATGTCTCTGCCCTGCTGCTGAAAGGAAAGAGCAGAGTCACCATAACAAAGTGCTCCAGAACTGGACTGAGCCAGGCCTAGGCCCCCTGGCGCTAAAGAACAAAAGAATCATGGTATAAAAGTAGGAGCCTGGCTCCAAAGAAATCGGAATCCTGTTTACCACAAAGAACCTCTGCCCGACTAGAAGGAGAAGAAGACGCTGGAGGAGCTGGCCTGCTGCTTGCCTTGCTGAGAAAGGAGAGGAAGAGACTTACTGAAGAGACTTTGCTACTTTGTGCTTGAACATTCTCCAAGGGCTTGATCTGAGCTTGCCCCCTGAACTGAACCCCAGGACCAGTGGGTTCTCTGTGCTTTTGCTCGTCCTCCAATTCGAGCCGTGTGTGCATCCCGCTGGAAAAGAGACTGCGCCCCTCATCGCCCCTCCTAGGGCCGTGACACTCAGAAGCTTGCCTGCCTCAAACCCGTGAGAGCCCCGCTCCGTCCAGAGCCGCTCTCTGTCCCCGGGCCAGGCCGCCGGCCTCCCTGTCACCGCCTGCTACTGGAGCGCGCTGACCGCGCTATCACCCCTCCCGCCGGAATCCGTCCGACGACTGTGATCTACGCCGGGTCATCCAGCTGCACTGACCGTGCCCTGCGACCCCGCTTCGCTATCCCCGGACATCTCAGGCCGCGCCGCCCCCGCTGTGGAGACCCCCCTGCACCGCCGTGCTAAAGGGTCGCTGGCCGCGCCTGCCTACCTGCCCACACCTGCTGATTGAGGACCCAAGAACACTTCCGAAGCTGAGAGTCGCACCGACCTGTGCCGACTCCCCACATCACGAAAGAAGTTCCAGTACCGGGCTCGGGGCCCGCAACGCCTTATTTCCCCGTTCGCAGGAGCCGATCTCTGTGAGTACTGGAACTACAAGTAACATTTGCAAGAGACTGCAAAGAATCTATTTGAGACTACGAACAAAGAACATTTTCCTGCTTTACAACCTGGTGGCCTAGCGAAACCGTTATTGGTCTTGTGATAAGTCTGCTGAGATATATATACCTATTTTTACATAAAGAAGCGTATTTTTATATATATCCAAGTCTGGTGTCCGTTTCTGGGGGGGATTGATGTATTTACTGTGTGTATGATTGTAAGTGCTTAACCAACAACGCCTGAGGAATCGCCTTGACTGCTCACGCCACGCACCTAGAGAGTGAGCAAGGGTCATTCGCGAGGGGTTATCCTGCGCCCTGACGTGGAGGAGAGGGTTCCTGCTTGACACAAGGGCAACCTTGCGCCAACCAGAGACCCCCAAGTCTAACAGAGATTAGCAGAGAGTTGTTAGTAATAAATACATATATATTTGATATATATACCTGTGTGGTGTCCTTTCATTTAGTAATTCAAGAGATTATAGGGTAAAACAAGCTGCTTTACATTCCTCTAAAGACTTAGCCTGAAGGCTGCTCTCCACAGCTACCACTAGGATAGCTTTCTTTAAAGGTTGTCTTAAACCTACTACCAAAAGAGTCGAATTGTACTTGTGCAAGGTGTCCACTTTAACTAGTGAACAGCATATACCAGGCCAACTTCTCACATTGGTGGGTAGTGTGTGGGATTCCAGCTTGCCATGGTTTTACCAGAAAATCTCTATTTGAATTACTAACTGAAAACCACTATAGGTACTCAAGGTACATATAAAGTCAAGCTTAGTATCAATAAGTTCTACTGAACTTAGAGCTGTGTGCCAAGGGATAGCACACCCTTTCTACAGCTCAAGATAGTATCAGTAGGCCACAAACAAGTGTAGGTAGTGCAACACTGCACAACACTAGAATGTCCTTAAGGGTTGAAACCAGTGGGTCGACACAGCCTCAGTTTAAGGACATTACTTTCTCTGACTTGAAAGCCATGTGTGCTGCAAGGCACCTGAAGCTAGGACAGAGTCCCTCCACACTACACCTGATAGATCTACTGACAGCAGATGATCTTAGATTAGCTCTTGGAGCTAATGGGTCTGAATCAGTGAGTGGGTCAATTATAGTTTCTGGGTCAGATGATGAAAATCAAGATGACCAGGACTCTGTGGTTGAATGGTCAGATCCACAAGGATCTGAAAAGGACAGAGGAATTCTCCCTAAGAGAACTGACAGAGTGGAGGAAAGGCCTAGGTCCCTTTCTAGGGAGTCTGACCACTCCTATTACTCTGGCAGAGAATCTGTCCACCAGAGGAGCTCCTACTTTAATAGAAGGGACACCTCCTCTGACAGAATATACAAACTGCTGCAATGTGAGGAAGCAAGATTTGCCCTCAAAACCAAACAATTGGCATTAGATAGAGTAGCCTTTGAGCTCCAGAGAGCTTCTAGAAGAGAGGTGTTAGAACCCCCTGGTGGCAGCAACAGTGTCCCTAGAGGTAGAGAATATATTCCAGACCATAGGAACCTAAGCAAGGTTGTTCCTCCCTACCAAAGTGGGGATGATATTCACAAGTGGATAACTGCTATGGGAAGGGTCTGTAGAGTACAACAGGTTCCCCAAAAGCAGTGGGCAGCAATCTTGTGGCTCTCCTTTTCAGATAAAGTTAGAGACAAGCTCTTCACTGTTAGAGGAGAGGATGCTCATGACTATGAAGTCCTGAAGAGTGCCTTGATAGATGGGTTTGGCTTAACCACTGAGCAGTACAGGTTGAAGTTCAGAGACACCCAGAAGACATAGACTCAGGACTGGACTGACTTTGTAGATTGTGCAACCAAGGTTCTGGAGGGTTGGCTGGTTGGCAGTAGGGTTACTGATTTCAAGGGATTGTATAATCTAATGATGAGAGAACAGATTCTTAATAATTGCCAGATTCTTAATAATTGCATCAATTCCTGGTGGACTCTGATCTGAACTCTCCCCAAGAATTGGGAAAGAAGGCAGAAAAATGGGTCAGAACCAGGGTGAGGCAGAAAACCCAGAACCAAGGGGGTGACACCAATAAGGGCTCTGAGAAAGGCGGGGATAAGTCAAAAGACCTGACGTCTTCACAAGGGCCCCAAAACTCTGCATCTGTTGGGGAGTCACAATCCAACAAGGGAAAATGCCAAAAGAAGCCCTGGTGCAAATTCTGTAAATAGAAAGGGCACTGAACTTCTGATTGTAACAAATCCAAAGACCAAACCACCACCACTCCTGCCCCTAAAGCAACTGTTCCTCCTAGTTCAGCTACTGGTGGAGGTGGTACTCAGAATAAGTAGTGTGTAGTAGGCTTGACCCAGGGTTCTGAAGTGAACTTTGGCCTAGTCAGAGTACCCACTCAAGGCATTGCTGATTTGTGATGGAGACATTGATATGTCCTTCCCAGTGAGCCCCAGTAATCTGGGCAAATACAAACAGCAGCCTGTAATAAATGGCAAACAGGCTTTGGCATTTAGGGACACAGGTGCTAGTGTTACCATGGTGGCAGAGGATCTTGTGGACCCTGGACAGATCATCCTGGGCGAAATGTACCAGGTGACCAATGCAAGCAATGTCAGGACCAATCATAGTCTGGCAGTTGTGAATTTCTCCTGGGGAGGGGTAACTGGCCTCAAGAAGGTAGTAGTCAGTGCAGACCTCCCTGTCGAATGTCTATTGGGCAGTGATCAAGAGACTTCAGCCTGGTCTAAAGTAGAGTTATGGACTCATGCTGAGATGTTGAGCATCCCTGCAGAGGTATTTGCTGTGACCAGGTCACAGGCCAACATGCATAACACTGAACCTGCTCTGGATCCTGAAACTATGGACCAGATGCTTCCCAAGAAGATGAGCAGTAGGGTTAAGGCAGTGCCTTCCCCTCTGTCTCAGATCACAGATTCACCATTTGAGGGAGGAGAAGCAGATCCTGAAGAAGAAACTGTCCTAGGGGGACTTGAGCCTGATCAGGTTGAGTTCTTGGGGGCAGGGGGCCCTTCTAGGGAAGATCTGAGTAAGGAGCAACAGTGCTGCCCCTCTCTTGAACCCCTCAGACAGCAGGCTGCTGCTGAGACTGCTGGGAGTGCTAGTGGGTCCCATAAAGTTTATTGGGATGAGGGACTCCTATATTCTGAGGGTAGAGATCCAACCCCTGGAGCCACCAGGAGGTTGGTAATACCTCAGACGTTTAAGGGGTTCCTCTTGACCCTAGCACATGATATCCCTTTGGTAGGTCATTTGGGCCAAAACAAGACCTGGGACAGGCTTGTTCCACATTTTCATTGGCCACATATGTCAGAAGACACCAAGGAGTTTTGTCGCTCCTGTGTCACTTGTCAAGCCAGTGGCAAGTCGGGTGGCACAACAAAGGCCCCCCTGATTCCACTACCTGTGGTGGGGGTACCCTTTGAAAGGGTAGGGATTGACATTGTTGGTCCCCTTGACCCTCAAACTGCATCTGGGCACAGATGTATCCTGATGGTAGTGGATCACACCACCAGGTACCCAGAGGCAATTCCCCTGAGGAGCACCACAGCCCCTGTGGTGGCAAGAGCCCTCATTGGAGTCTTCTCCAGAGTGGGTTTCCCAAAGAAGGTAATCTCTGACAAAGGTACCAACTTCATGTCAGGATATTTGAAAGCAATGTGGAAGGAGTGTGGCGTAACTTATAAATTCACCACCCCCTATCACCCACAATGCAATGGGTTGGTTGAACGTTTCAACAAAACCCTTAAGGGAATGATTAAAGGACTCCCAGAGAAGCTTAGGCAGAAATGGGACCTTCTTCTTCCCTGCCTTTTGATTGCATACAGAGAGGTTCCACAGAAGGAGGTTGGTTACAGCCCATTTGAGCTTCTGTTTGGACACCCTTTAAGAGGTCCATTATGTTTGGTAAAAGAGGGCTGAAGAGTTACCTCTCAAACCCCCCATACAGGATGTGATGGACTATGTACTTGGTCTCCGCTCCAGGATGGCCGAATACATTAAAAAGGCAACCAAAAACCTGGAGACCAGCCAAGAATTACAAAACTTTGGCATGACCAAAAGGCTGTGCTGACTGTGTACCAGACAGGACAGAAAGTGTGGGTAAAGGAGCCTGTGGCCCCAGCAGCCCTCCAAGACAAATGGAGTGGCCCCCATATAATAGTTGAGCAAAAGGGAGAAGTCACCTATCTGGTGAATCTTGGAACTCCCAGGAGCCCCCTGAGGGTGCTCCATGTCAACAGATTGAAACCATATGTTGACAGGGCTGACATGGGCTTGCTCATGGCAACTGATGAGGAACAGGAGGAGGAGAGTGGGGGAAGTTGGCCTGGCATATGTTGGTCACTTGCTAAAGTGGCCACCTTGCACCAGTCCAATTCGACTCTTATGGTAGATAGGTTTAAGACAACCTTTTAAAGAAAGCTACCCTAGTGGTAGCTGTGGAGAGCAGCCTTCAGGCTAAGTCTCTGAGGAATGTAAAGCAGCCTGTTTTACCTTATAATCTCTTGAATTACCAAATGAAAGGACACCACACAGGTATATATATAAAATATATATGTATTTATTGCTAGACACACTCTACTAATCTCTTTATGAGATTAGAAGTCAGGAACATAAGCACAAATCAATGTTTCACAACAAATTAAGCACTTATATGGCTGGGGCCCTAGGGGCGTACCAGACCATATACTAAAAAAGAGGTATAAGAAAAACGACTTGAGAAGGGAGAAGGCCTAAGGTCCTCAGAAGCGCTGGGGCCTGACTAATCCACCCAACGCAGGTAAGTAAAGGACCCATGGGAGATGCATGCAGTGTGAGAACACAGCCGCGGATCCCAATAGACTTCAATGGAGCAAGTCGTGGTTGGAATTTTAAAGTTCTAGGGTACTTCTGAAGAGTCTACAAGCAGGTCACTTACAGGGTAAGTAGTTCTAGAGCCAACACACTGGAACACCGGAGTGCACGAGTTACATCACCCAGGGAATCCGGGTGCATAGGTGTCTTTTGGTGTCGGGTCTCGGCGTCGTTTTCAATGGGAGCCAAAGAAGACTTGGTGCTTGTGAAGACTGGAGAAGTGTCCGGTGGAATCCAAGGATGGATTCTGAAGAAAGAAGACCTGAAAGCAGAGGAGACAGTGTTCAAAGTCACTTGCCCGTGACCCGGGCCCAGTAAGATGGATGCCCACAGTCGTCGGGTGATTTCAGGTGATCATAGGTGTCTTGAATCTTCAGCCACGAGGTACAGGAGGCGTCGACAACAACCAGGAGCTGGATTCCGAGTGTCCCACAAAGTTTGCAGCTTATTGACATGTCGGCAACCAGATTGGAGCCAACAAGCCTTGGCAACAGCAAGTCTTGTGGAATGTGAAGAAAGTCAGCGGTGCAGACCAACAAGGTCTGAGGGACTCACCCAGCAAAGGTATGTCAGGGCAGGCCTGAGCAACCAGGGGAACCCTTTGGTTTGATGAGAAAGTCTTTATGGGACCCACAAGCCAATGGGAAATTGATCGCAAAGATGCCTCATGAGGATTCACTCCACAGGAGCCCACGGTCACTCAGGACAAGGTAGGTCTTTGATCTTCGGAAGAAATGCTGCTGGAGGCTTGGACCACACCTGTTCCAACAAACAATTTCTTAGAACATTGTGAAGGGATTGCACTTGAAAATAGTGCACAGTACCTGGGTATTGCTGCACCTCGTCACTCGTGGGGTCCACTCACCTCAGCTCTGCTGGGGACTCACGATGGCCATCGAGAAGTCAGGAAATCTACTTCCAGGGCTTCAGGGACTTTGGACTCCGGTGGAAGTGGAAAAGTTTGCGCCCAATGTTTTAAAGTTTTGGTGCCTGCCAAGCAGGGGAGTCACTCCTTGAGTCCAAGGGAGATTCTTCAGTCTTCCAAAGGTAGTGGAACATTCAAGGTCCAGGATTCTTCTTGTGGAGCGTTGTCCAGGGATATCTAACTTGCAATGGCAAGGGTTCCCTAACTTATACTAAAGGAAAGGGAGGGACTAGCTCTATGACCACTCCTCTGGGTGGGTCAGTGGAGTGGGTGGTTACACCCACTTCCCTTTGTCCAGTTTCATGACAGAGCAGGGGCAGGTGGCTCCTGAACCGGTATGAGCTGGAATATGCACAGAAAAGCCTACTGCTCCCCCAGTACAGGACTTCAAAGTACTCTAGGAGTGCACCCACCCAGCCCCAATACACTAAATCCTGTCTGGAAGGTGGTGACACCTCCCTGTGACAGGATGCCTATTGTTGGGCCTCCTCCACTGTGAGTTTCGGTCAGCAGCACGAGGGCAGCCCAGTGTCTGTGCCGGTGGCATCCATTTTCTGATGCCAGGGCTCTTTCAGGATTCTACCGTGTTTCCACAGTAGGTACATGTCTACCCCTCTAGAATGGTGGGATCATACTCCTACACCAGTTACTGGTGTGGGGGTATGATTCCAAAGTGTTTGACACCAAATACAACATGTTTTGATGCAGACATCCCAGAGTTAGCATTTACTGCAAGGTTATAATGCACTTAAGAGTATATGGTTTAACCGCATCCACAAACAGCCACAGAGAATAGACTCTGAGGGCTGCAGAGGGGCCCTGCTCAGGCAGAGGCACCCCCTCACATGTAAACCAAGCACCCTGCCCTCAGGATTGATAGGGCCTGCCTTAGGGGTGACTGATAGGCTTATATGTGTGTGTAAGGTGAGATATAGGGAATCTATATCTTAGTGAGGAGTGCTAACACTACCTCACCCAGGCTGCAGTAGCAGGCCTGTGGTGTCAGATTTAGCCTGCTTCCCAGGGGTGGCATAAGACATGCTTCAGCCCCTGGTAGGCCTGTGAAGTACCTATGTCCTTAGTACCTAAGGTACCATGTACTAGGGGCTCATAAGGTACCACAGTATCCAATCACTAGTGCATCTAATATGCACCCCAAGTTGTTTAGAGAGAACAGAGAGACTGGGGCCCTGATTAGCAGGGACCCAGCCAGACTATAGCCAGACACCAGTGTTAACATCAGAAAAAAAGTGGGGGCAACATAAGTGCACATCATACTCTCCTACAGAGAGTGACGCTCTCCCTGACCTGCTCTCACAGAAATCTGATGATGGGTCAGTAGATGGTGTTGCTTTGGCAAACAGCCTCACTGACCATCAACAAACTGAATGCAGAGAAGTTCTGCAACAGTTCAGACATATGTTTAGCCTGACCCCAAGTCAGACTTCCTGGTGCACCCATGAGGTGGACACTGGAGACAGTCTGCCTGTCAAGAGTAAAATCTACTGGCAACCTGACCATGTCAGGGACTTTATCAGGATTGAAGTCCAGAAAATGTTGGAATTAGGTGTGATTGAGCCTTCAGATAGCCCATGGGCTAGCCCAGTAGTCCTTACCCAAGCCTCATACCCAGGGTGGTAAGAAAGAAACAAGTTTTTGTGTAGACTGCAGAGGCCTCAATGCAGTCACCAGGACTGATGCCTATTCTATACCAAGGGCAGATGAGCTGATTGACACTTTGGCCTCAGCCAAGTATCTGAGTACATTTGACCTAACAACTGGCTACTGGCAGATCAGGTCAGCTGATGATGCAAAAGCCAAACATCATTTTCGACCCCTAGTGGGCACTACCACTTTGTGGTGATGCTCCTTGGATTGAAAAATGCACCTGCCACTTTTCAGAGGTTGGTGAACAAAGTTCTGGCAGGGATGGAAACTTATTGCTCAGCTTATCAAGATGATATTGCTGTCTTTAGTTCCTCCTGGCAGGATCACCTGGTCCACCTCAGAAATGTTTCGGAGGCCCTGCAGAAAGGAGGCCTCACTATCAAGGCCACTAAGTGCCAGATAGGGCAGAGTCAGGTTGTGTACCTGGGCCACCTTGTAGGTGGACAACAGGTTCAGCCTATACAGAGCAAAATGCAAACCATATTGGAATGGTTTGCATTCTTAGGCCTGACTGGGTACTATAGGAGGTTTGTAAAGGGACATGGATCTATAGTGACCCCCTTGAATGATCTTACCTGAAAGAAAATGCCAAAAAAGGTTCAGTGGACAGCTACCTGTCAGAAGGCATTTGAAGACCTAAAGCAGGCCATGTGCACTGCCCCCATCTTACAGAGTCCAGACTACACCAAAAAGTTCATTGTCCAAACAGATGCTTCTGAGATGGGTGTGGGAGGTGTACTGTCTCAACTGAATGATGAAGGTCAAGACCAGCCAGTAGCTTTTATTAGCAGAAGGCTGACCCCTAGAGAGAAACGTTGGTCAGCTATAGAGAGGGAGGCCTTTGCTGTGGTGTGGGCCCTGAAGAAGCTGAGGCTATACTTGTTTTGCACTCACTTCATAGTTCAGACTGACCACAAGCCCCTCCTATGGCTCAAACAGATGAAAGGTGAAAACCCAAAACTTTTAAGGTAGTCCATTTCCCTACAGGGGATGGACTATACTGTGGAACATAGACCTGGAACCCAACATGCCAATGCAGATGGACTCTCAAGGTATTTCCACTTAGAACACGAAGACTCAACTGGTCAAGGTTAGTTTAGTGTCCCTTCGTTTGGGGTGGGGGGTTGTGTAGGAGAGTAGGATCTGCCTCTTATGTTGCCCTCACTTTTTTTCTGATGTTTACACTGGATTCCGGCTATAGCCTGGCTGTGACCCTGCTAATCAGGGCCCCATCCTCTCTGTTCTCTCTAAACAACTTGGAGTGCATATTAGGTGCACTCGTGATTGGATACTGTGGTGCCTTATGAGTCCCAAGTATATGGTACCTTAGGTACCAAGGGCATAGGTACTCCACAGGCCTACCAGGGGCTGAAGCATTTATTATGCCACCCCTGGGAAGCAGACTAAATCTGACACCACAGGCCTGCTACTGCAGCCTGGGTGAGGTGGTGCTAGCACCCCTCACTGAGATATAGCTTCACTATATCTCTCCCTGCACACACATTTAAACCTATCAGTCACCCCTAAGGCAGGCCCTATCAATACTGAGGGCAGGGTGCTTGGTTTCCATGTGAGGGGGTGCCTCTGCCTGAGCAGTGCCCCTCTGCAGCTTGCAGAGTCTATTCTCTGGGGCTGTTTGTGAATGAGGTCAAACCATATACTCTTAAGTGCAATATAACATCGCGGTTAATGCTAACTTTGGAATGGCTGCATCAAAACATGTCGTGTTTGGTGTCAAAAACTTTGGAATCATACCCCCACACCAGTAACTGGTGTGGGAGTATGATCCCATCCTTCTAGAGGGATAGACATATACCTACTGTGGAAACGCAGCAGAATCCTGAAGACCACTGGCATCACAAAATGGAGGCCACCAGTCACAGACACTGGGCTACCCTCCTGCTGATGACCGAAACTCGCAGTGGAGGAGGCCCAACAATAGGTATTCTGTCACAGGGAGGTGTGACCACCTACCAAACAGTGTTTAGTGTATTGGGGCTGGGTGGGTGCACTCCTAGAGTGCTTTGAAGCCATGCACTGGGGGAGCAGTGGTCTCCTCTGTGCATACAGCAGTTCACACCGGCTCAGGGGCTACCTGCCCCTGCTCTGGCGTGAAACTGGACAAAGGGAAGTGGGTGTAGCCACCCACTCCCCTGACCCTCCCACAGGTGGGGTCATAGAGCTAGTCCCTCCCCTCCTTTCAGTATAAGTTAGGGAACCCTTGCCATTGCAAACTAGATACCCCTGGATGACGCTCTGAAGACGAATCCTGGACCTTCGATGTTCCACTACTTCTGGAAGACAGAAGAATCTCCCTAGGAGTCAAGGAGTGACTCCCCTGCTTGGCAGGCACCAAATCTTGCAATCAACGGTCGCAAACTTTCCTGCTCCTGCCGGAGTCCGAAGTCCCTACAGCCCAGGAAGAGGATTTCCTGACTTCGCCAAGGCCATCGTGAGTCCCCAGCGACGCTAAGGCAAGTGGACCCCACGAGTGACGAGGAACCGCAATCACTGGGTACCGTGCACTATTTTTAAGTGCCACCCCTTCACGACGTTCTCTGAACCTGTGCATTGGGCCACGTTGTGGTCCAAACCTCCAGCAGGAAACCCTCTGAAGATCAGAGGCCTATGCTGTCCTGAGTGACCGTGGGCCCCTGTTGAGTGAATCCTCCTGAGGCGTCTTTCCGATCCTTTGCTGGTTGGCTTGTGGGTCCCCACAAGACAATTCTACAGTTTCAAAGGGCTCCCCTGGTTGCTCCAGGCCTGCCCTAATTTACCCTTGCTGGGTACGTCCCTCAGACCTTGCTGGTCTGTACTTCTGACTTTTTATCCTTTCCACAAGACTTGCTGTTACCAAGGCTTGTTGGCTCCCATCTGGTCACCGACACCACAGTAAGCTGCAGACTTCGTGGGACACACTGAATCCAGCTCCTGGTTGTTGTCAACGCCTCCTGGACCTCATGGCTGAATAATAAAGACACCCGTGGATCACCTGAAATCACCCTACGACTGTGGGCATCCATCTTCCTTGCCCCGGGTCACTGCCAAGTGACTTTGAACACTGTCCCCTTTGCTTTTAGGTCTTCCTTTTTCTGAATCCAGACTTGGATTCCACCAGACACTTCTCCTGTCTTCACAAGCAGCTAGTCTTCATTGGCTCCCATTGAAAACGATGCGGCGACCAGACACCAAAAGACACCTATGCACCCGGCTTCCCTGGGTGAGGTAACTCCAGCACTACAGTGCTCCTATGGGTAATGGCTCTAGAACTACTTACCCATAAGTGACTTGCTTGTAGACTCTCCCGAAGTATCCTTAAACTCTTACTGGCACATGCATCAACAATGCCATTTGCGATTCCTTAATAGCGAAAAATAAGGATTCGCTAATAAGGAATAGCAAAAGGCTATGCATGTAGAAATCGCTTACAAAATAGCGATTCCTAAACATTCCTTAATTGCTACTCGCAAATTGCGAGTCGCAATTAAGGAATACCTCCCCATTGATTCCTATGGGCCTAGAGGCCCATAGGAATGAATGGGAAGACTTTCTCAATTTGCTAATCTCAATTGGAGAATCGCAAATTGCTCATGCTATTTCAAGGGTGCCAGGGTGTCAAAAAGACACCCTGTTGCACCCCTGAAATCTGCATATGAATACATCTTGCACACACACATGCCCCAAGGGCATGTGTGTGTGTAAAATGGTACTTTGAAAAATGCACTTTAGTGCATTTTTCAAAGTTTTTGCAAATTACCATGAAGTTCAACTTCATGGTAATTTGCTCCCCCTATTAGCGAAATCGCTAATTTTTTAACTTTCATGCATTGCATTTACGGAATCTCAATTTGGGATTCCTTAAATGCAATAGCAATTTAAGGAATCGCAATTTAGAGATTCCTTAAATTGCGATTTTTGCATTTGGGATGATGCATCCCAAATGCAAAAATTCCAGTCGCAAAGGGGCAGATTCTGAGAATCTGTCCGTTTGCGACTGGTTTTTGCTTTGATGCATGTGGGCCTTAATTTCCAATCGCGACTTGCTCCATTGAAGTCAATAGGAATTTGCAGCTGTGTTCTCACACTGCATGCCTCTCCCGTGGGTCCTTTACTTACCTGCCTTGGGTGGTTTCATGAGGCCCCAACGCTTCTGAAGGTGCATAGGTTTCTTTTGGTGTCAGTTCGTTTCCTCTTTCTGCACCTCACTCTCTTTATTATGTACCTCGCTAGCCACTTTCTGTAACTTTTTTCCTCTGTCTGCAGATATCTTGCCTCTGTCTGCAACTCTCTTGTTTCTTTCTGTACTTCTTTTTCTCCTTTTGCATCTCTCTTGCCTCTTTTTACAAATTTCTCCCTCTTTCTGTGCCTTTTTATCCTATTTCTACACCTCTTTTGCCTCTTTCTGCACCTCTCTTTCCTCTTTCTGCACCTCTATTGCCCTGGTAAGAACCTATCATACCTCTATCTGTACCTCATGGTCTTCTTTCTGCCCTTCTCTTGCTTCTCCCTGCACCTCTCTTGCTTCTTGGTGCATTTTTCTTGCTTTTTTCTGTGCCTTTCTTCCTCCTTCTGTACCTCTCTTGCCTCTTTCTGCATCTTTCTTCCTGTTTCTGCATCTCTCTCAACTCTTTCTGTACCTCTCTTCATCTTTCTGCAGTACTCTTGCATCTGTCTACACCCCTCCTTCCTATTTCTACACCTCTCTTGCATGTTTCTAAACCTCTCTTATCTCTTTCTGTTCCTCAACTGCCTCTTTCTGCACTTCTCTTGCTTCTTTCTGCACCTCTTCTCTTTGTATGCACCTCCCTTGCCTCTTTCCGCACTTCTCTTGCTTCTTTCTGCACATTTTTCCTCTTTCTGTACTTCCCTTGCATTTTTTTACACCTTGCTTCTACTTTCTGCACCTCTCTTTCCTCTTTATGCACCTCTATTGCCTCTTTCTCCACTTCTCTTGCATCTTCCTCCACATGTCTTGCCTCTTTCTGTACCTCCCTTCTTTTTTTCTCACCTATATTGAATCTATCTGCACCTCCCTTGCCTCTTTATGCACCACTCTCCCTTATATCTTTCTGTACCTTTCTTGCTTTTCTGCAACTTTCTTGCCTCTTTCTGCACCTCTCTTGCCTCTTCCTGAACCTCACTTGCTTCTTTCTGCAGCTTTCTTCCTCTTTCTGCACCCCTCTTCCCTCTTTCTATTCTCTCTTACTGCTTTCGGTACATATCTTGCCTCTTTCTTTACCTGTTTTGCATCTTTCTGCACCTTTCTGGCCTCTTTCTGTACTTCTCTTGCTACTCTCTACAATTCTCTTGTTTATTTTTGTACTTCTCTTGCTTTTTTCTGTTCCTTTCTTCCTCTTTCTGTACCTCTCATGCCTCTTTCTGTACCTTTCTTTCTGTTTCTGCACCTCTCGTGCCACTTTCTGCACCTCACTTACCTCTTTCTGCACTTCTACTGCTTCTTTCTATACATCTCTTGCTTCTTAATGTACATTTCTTCCTCTTTCTGCACCCCTCGTGACTCTTTATGCACCTCTCTTGCCCTTTCTGTGCCGTTCTACTTCTTTCTGCACCTCTCTTACCTCTTTCAGCATTTTACTTTCCTCTTTCTGCACCTCTATTGCTTCTTTCTACATCTCTGTTACTGCTTTCGGTATATATCTTGCCTCTTTCTTTACCTGTCTTGCATCTTTCTGCACCTTTCTTGCCTCTTTCTGCACTTCTTTTCCCTATTTCTGCACCTCTCTTACCTCGTTACCTGTCTTGCATCTTTCTGCACCTTTCTTGCCTCTTTCTGCACTTCTCGTGCTTCTCTCTACACTTCTCTTGCTTATTTTTGTACTTCTCTTGCTTTTTTCTGTGCCTTTCTTCCTCTTTCTGCACGTCTCATGCCTCTTTCTGTACCTTTTCTTCTGTTTCTGCACATCTCTTGCCACTTTCTGCACTTCACTTCACTTACCTCTTTCTGCACTTCTATTGCTTCTTTCTATACATCTCTTGCTTCTTTATGTACCTTTCTTCCTCTTTCTGCACCCCCCTTGCTTCTTTCTGCACCTCCCCTGCCCTTTCTGTGCCTTTCTAATTCATTCTGCACCTCTCTTACCTCATTCAGCATTTTACTTGCCTCTTTCTGCACCTCTATTGCTTCTTTCTTAACTTCTCGTGACTCTTTCAGCACATTACTTCCTCTTTATGTACCTCTATTGCCTCTTTCTTCAATTTTCTTGCTTATTTCTGCACCTTTCTTCCTCTTTGTGCACCTCTCTTGTCACTTTCTGCACATTTCTTCCCCTTTCTGCACATCTCTTGCCTTTTTCTTCTCTTTTCTTGCTCATTTCTGTGCCTTTCTTCCTCTTTGTGCACCTCTCTTGCCTCTTTCTGCACATGTCTTCCTCTTTATACATCTCTCTTTTCTCTTTCTGCACTTCTCTTGCCACTTTCTTCACCTCTTTTACCTTTTTCTTCACCTCTCTCATTTTGTTGTGCCTTTTTTCCTCTTTATGCACCTCTCATGCCTCTTTCTGTACCTCATTCCCTACTTTCTGCACTTCATTGGCTTCTCACTGCACTTCTCTTGCTTATTTCTGTAATTCTCTTGCTTTTTTTTCTGCGTTTATTCCTCTTTCTGCACCTCTTGTTCCTCTTTCTGTACCTTTCTTTCGGTTTCTGCACCTCGCTTGTCACTTTATGCACCTCACTTATCTCTTTCTGCACTTCTCTTGCTTCTTTCTATATATCTCTTGCTTCTTTCTACACCTTTCTTCCTTTTTCAGCACCCCTCTTGCTTCTTTCTGCACCTCTCTTGCCCTTTCTGCACCTTTCTACTTCTTTCTGCACCTCTCTTGCTTCTTTCTTAACCTCTCTTGCCTCTTTCTGCATCTCCCTTGCCTCTTTCTGCATTTCTCTTACCTCTTTCTGCTCCTTCTTTGCCTCTTCGGCATCTCCCTTGCCTCTTTTTGCACCTGTCTTGCCTCTTTCTGCACATTCCTTCCTCTTTCTGCACCTCTATTTCCTTTCTTCACTTTTCTTGCTTATTTCTGCACCTTTCTTCCTCTTTTTGTACCTCTCTTGCCTCTTTCTGTACATTACTTCCTCTTTCTGTACCTCACTTTCCTCTTTCTGCACATCTCTTGCCTTTTTCTTCACTTTTCTTGCTTATTTCTGTGCCTTTCTTCCTCTTTGTGCACCTCTCTTACCTCTTTCTGCAAATTTCTTCCTATTTCTGCATCGCTCTTGTTTCTTTTTGCACCTCTTTTGCCACTTTCTACACCTCTCTCACCTCTTTCTTCACCTCTCTCACTCTTTTTATTCCTTGTTCCCTCTTTCTATACCTCTCATGCCTCTTTATGCACCTATCCTGCCACTTTCTGAACCTATCTTGCCTATTTCTGCTCCTCTCTGAAATTCTCTTGCTTCTTTCAGTGTCTTTATTCCTCTTTCTGCACCTCTCTTTATTCTTTTTGCACCTCTCTTGCCTCATTTTACACTTCACTTTCCTCTTTCTGCACTTATCTTACTTCTTTCTATGCCTTTATTCCTCTTTTGTACCTCCCTTGTTCTTTCTGCACCTCTCTTGCTATTTCTGCATATCTTTTGCCTCATTCTGCATCTCGTACCTCTTTCGTTACCTTTCTTTTTCTTTCTGTGCCTTTTTTCCCCTTTCTGCACCTCTCTTTCCTCTTTCTGCACCTCACTTGCCTCTTTCTACACTTCTCTTCCTTCTTTCTGCACTTTTCTTCCTCTTTCTGTAACCCTCTCTTGCCTTTTTCTGCCCTTCTCTTGCTTCTTTCGGCACTTGTCCTGCTTCTCTCTGCGCATTCCTTCCTCTTTCTGACACTCTCTTGCTTCTTTCTGCACCTCTCTTGTTTTTTTCTGCACTTTTATTTCTTCTTTCTGTGCCTTTCTTTCTCTTTCTGCACCTATCTTGCTTCTTTCTGCACCTCTCTTGCCTTTTTCTGCACCTCGCTTGCTTCTTTCTGCACCTTTCTTCTTCTTAGGTCACTTTTAATGTTTTAAATTGGTATCTTAATATTTGCAATCAGGTTTTGGCTGTAAATACCTGCAACTCCTGCAACACTTTTTCACACCTAAGCCTCCACGGTCCACAGCAGCTTCTATAGCTGTTTGTGTGGAGGGAAAAACTCACGGCAAATACCCTCACTTCTGTGAGGCCACGAGATGACTGCCATTTTGGAAGTAGGTGTGAGAAGTTGGCTTGGTATATACTGTCCACTAGTTTCAGTGGGCACCTTGCGCAAGTCCAAACAAACCCTTATTGATGATCGGTTAAAGACAACCTCTATTGAAAACTATCCTAGTGGAAGCTATGGAGAGCAGCCTTCCGGCTAAGTCTTGAAGGAATGTAAAGCAGCTTGTTTTACTAGTCTATAATCTCTTGAATGGCTAAATGAAAGACAACCACACCAGGTATACACATAAAATATATGTATTTATTTTTAAACACACCTTTCTTGTCCCCTTATGAGGCTAGAGTTCAAAACACATAAGTTACACTATAAGAACCACGACTTAACTAAACACAAGGCCTAGAGCTTGTAGAAACGCTGGGACCCCAAGGAACCACCCAAGATAGTGACACAGGGGACCCACGGGGGCCGTGTGCAGTGTGAGAACACAGCCGCAAGCTCCCGTTAGCTTCTATGGGGAAAGTCCAGGTTAGATTTTTATAGATTAGGGACACTTAGAAATTAGTCAGGACCAAACCCTTTGGGACTTAGGAAGTTCTAGGGTCAATGCCCACGGGAGCACCAGAGTACTCATGTTACCTCACCCAGGAATCTGGGTGCATAGATGTCAAATAGTGTTGGGTCGCATAGTAGATTTCAAAGGGAGCTGGCAAAAAAGTTCTGCTGCTGGGAAGATGCAAAGTGTCCGAAGAGATCCAAGCCTGGATCAAAGATGAGAAGAACCTGAAAGCAGAGGGGACAGAGTCTGGGTCACTTGCCAGTGACCAGGAGGACGATAGACTAATGCCCACCGATGTTGGGTGCTTCAGGTAAAGAAGGTGAAGCTTGACTCTTCAGCCACGAGGACCAGGAGACATCGAGGACAACCAGGAGCTGGATTCAAGTTGTCCCACAAAGGATGTTGAGTGCTGCAGTGTCAGTGCCCAGATTGGACACAACAAGCCTTGGCAACAGCAACCCACTCAGAAAGGAGAAAGATGCTTCGGTGCAGACCAGCAGGGTCTGAGGGACTCACCACTTGGTTGGGAATCAGGGCACATCAGGAGTTCTGTTTCCATGCTACTCACGAGGGCTGTGTGTCTCAGCTTTGCAGGGGACTCAGGTTGGACTCTCAGATGTCTGGAAATTTGCTTCCCTAGGCTGCAAATACTTCAGAGTCCGGCAGGAGCTTCGGAGATTCAGACTGGCAAAATGCTTCATTGGTGCCTGCCAAGCAGGGGAGTCACTCCTTGACCCCAATGGAGATTTTTTCAGTCCTCTAGTCTTTAGTAGAGCGTCCAAGATCCAGGATTCAGCTTCAGAGTTTTGTCCAGGGATATCTAAAGTTCTGGTTACAGAGGTGCCTTACTTATACCTAAGGAAGGGGTGGGAATAGCTCTTGGGACCCACCTATGGGAGGGTTTGGAAGAGGGGTGGCTACACCCATTTCCTTTGTCTAGTTCCAGGATTCAGCTTCAGAGTTTCATCCAGGGATATCTAGAGTTCTGGTTACAGAAGTTCCTTACTTATACCTAAGGAAGGGGTTGGACTAGCTCTAGGGACCCACCTATGGGAGGGTTTGGAAAGAGGGGTGGCTACACCCATTTCCTTTGCCCAGTTTTGTGCCAGAGCAGGGGCTGGAAGCCCCTGAACTGGTTTGAGCTGGACTATGCACAGGGACACCATATGTGCCCCCAGTGCAGGATTTGAAAACACTATGAGAGTGCTCCCACCGAGCCCCAATACACATCATCCTGTCTGGGAGGTAGTTACACCTCCCTGTGACAGGAAACCTATTGTCCAGGCCTTCTCTTGCCGGAGTATCGGTCAGCAGCAGGAGGCCAGAATTGTGTCTTTGGCTGCAGCATCCATTTTGTGATGCCAGGGCTCTGTTAAGTTTCTACCGTGTATACCAGTACTGCCATGTCTCTCCCTCTAGAAGGGTGGGATAATATCCTCACATCAAGAACTGATGTGGGGTATGATTCCACGGTGTTTGACAAAAAACACAACATGTTTCCGTGCAGCCAGTCCAAATTTAGCATTAACTGTTCACGATATAATGCATTTAAGAGTATATGGTCAGGCTGCACCACTGACAACCCCAGGAAAAAGATTCTGAAGACTGCAGCGGGGCTCAGCTTATGCCTGGGCACCCTCTCACATATAACCAAGCACTCTGCCTCCAGGATTGTTAAGGCCTGCCATAGGAGTGACTGATAGGTTTGTATGTGCATTGCTACGTGAGGTATAGTGAACCTATACATCATTGTAGGGGTGCATGCACCACCTTACCCAGGCTGCAGTAGCAGACATGTGGTGTCAATTTGGGTGGCTTTCTGCATCTCCCTCTCTTCTTTCTGCACCTCTTTTGCTTCTTTTTGCACTTCTCTTTCTTATTTCTGCAACTTTCTTCCTCTTTCTGCACTTCTCTTGCCTCTTTCTCCACCTCTCTTGCGTCTTTGTGTACCTCTCTTGCCTCTTTCTACACCTCTCTTGCCTCTTTCTACACCTCTCTTAACACTTTCTGCAACACTCTTGCTTCTTTATGTGCCTTTCTTCCTCTTTCCGCACCTCTCTTGCCTATTTCTGCACCATTCTTCCTCTTTCTGTCCCTCTCTTACCTCTTTCTGTACCTCTCTCATTCCTCTTTATGCACATCTCTTGCCTCTTTCTTCACCTCCCTTGCCTTTTTCTGCACTTGTCCTGCTTCTTTCTGTACCTCGCTTGCCTCTTTCTGCACCGCCCTTCATTTCTGCCCCTTTCTTGCCTCTTTCTGCACCTCCTTTGCCTCTTTCTGTTCTTCTCTTGCCTCTTTCTTTACCTCACTTGCTTCTTTATGCACTCTTCTTCCTCTTTCTGCACCTCTCTTCCCTCTTTCTGTACCTCTCTTAACTCTTTCTGCACCTCTTTTGCCTCATTCTGCACCTCTCTTGCCTCTTTCTGCACCTCTCTTGCATCTTTCTGTTCTTCTCTTGCCTCATTCTGCCCCTCTCTTGCCTCTTTCTGCACCTCTCCTGACTCTTTTTGCACCTCTCTTGCCTCTTTCTGCACCTTTCTTCCACTTTCTGCACATCTCTTGCTTCTTTCTGTAAATTTTTTCCTCTTTCTGTTCATGTCTTACCTATGTAGGTTTAGTTAGAAATTAAGCAGTTAAAAAACCTGAGAAATTTACTGATAAAAACACAGGTTTCAGGGACGTTAAAGTTTTAAATTAGCATTTAAATCCCCTTGATATTCACGGAAAAATCCACAGGCTTCATGGACGTTAAAGTTAGGCTGTCATTTTACTCATTTCAAACCTGAGAAATTGAGCTGTTATAGTTAGCTGAGATAATTATAGCTAGCGCACCCGCAATGCACTGCTGATGACGCCACATATTACCTTACTCATGACATGGTCAGTGACATCACTGATGACATCAATGATGACTTCCATTTTGAGTACGTTTGCCCGAGTCTGGTGGGACTGTACATTTACTGTTTTGAGAAAATGATGGTCTTCAGTGAAGGAAACCCATGGACAGATATCATCAGACTATGGAAGAAGTTCATAGATGATGTCCTGGTGATATGGAGGGGGTACGAACATTCAGTCACCTTGTTCCTGAAATAGCGTAACAGGAACCCCCTTTTACATTTTACCTCCACTGTTACCACAACTGACTTACCATTTCTGGATCTGGTCACAGAACCCAGAAACGGGAAACCCTCAACGAGGTTCAACCGCATACCAATGGAAAAAAACTCTCTGCTGGCCTATGATGGCTTCCATCCGAAAGCCCTCAGGGAAAAACTCCCGGTAGGACAGTACTTCAGACACAGATGTAACTGCATAGACAGGATGTCTTTCAACAAAGAGGCGGGCATTTAGACGAAGAAACTACACCAGCGAGGATACCCGGAATGGGTAATCGGAAAGGCCAAGAAAAGAGAAGCCAACACCAACAGGTATAACCTCTTAGAGAAGGTTGACAAACCTACAATAAACAATCTAGTATGTGTCACAACCTTTAATACTGCCTCACACCACATCAAACAACTTTTATGAAAAACATTGGCGCATACTTAATTCAAATGGATTGGATGTGAAGAAGCCCCTATTCTCTTTCAGAAGAAGTGCGAACCTGAGAGACATTCTGGTATATACCAGACCAAGGACCCACGCGCCCGTAGCCTTGATTTTACCGAGAACCTTTCCTCCACTCCAGGGACATTTGAGATGTGGCTCGTGCAATATATGTCATCTTACAAAGAACACGAAAATGATTGACGGGGGTCTAGAAGACCCATGGGAACAAAGAACACATACCAATTGCAACTCTGAATGTGTCATTTACCTGATCATGTGCCCTCGCAACAAGCAATATATAGGTATGACCACCAGAAAAGTCAAGACACGTAAAATTGGAACATAGGCGCACCATCCGGTGCCAGAAATCTAACACTAAATTGACAGCACATTACTTGGAGAAACATCACTCAACTGATGACATAGCTTGGACTGCAGTTGAATAACCAAGACTTAATCAAAATACAGGTGATAAAACGAGGTCACTGTTTTTAAGGGAGCAGAAGTGGGTCAATAGACTCAAAAGCCACATGGTAGGGCTTAATGATGATATACCCTGGAATGCCCTTAACAGCTGATATCCTACAATTATGATGTCGACCTTAAGTGACATATGTTGGGCACCTAGCAGATGAAGAATGTCATTTTTTATATTCGCAACCATTGCCCACACTCCTGGGAGCATTGTAGCTGTTTTTACCTACACATGTTTAGTGGAAAAAGGGTCACCACATAGACATGCTAACAGCGAAATAATGATGGAGTATTTCTTTTTGGAGTATTTCACGCATGTAATTGCCCATACATCTGAGGGTTTTGTAGCCCTTTGTTTAAAATGTGCCGTGGATATGTCATCAAGTGGATAGCACCCTTTTTTTAAATGCCCCATGGATATATCATTAATTGAACACAAATTATTATCAGAACGTGTTTCTGGCATTGCCCACAATGTAAAAAGATAAAGGGTATCTGGGTTTGTTTAATAAGGCTGGAGTGCCCGCTAAACTCAGCTAAATAAATAAGCGGAATAAAAGCGTTCGGTGTTTTTGCAAGAGGAGAAATAGATGCAGCACAAGCCCCAAGAACCTAGGAAATGCATGGACGCTCACGCGCCCATGTGCATTGACCACAGAACAGGCCACGCCCCAATACGTGACGGGAAGAGCAAGCATGATAAGGCAGCTCGACTGCAATCCCCAGCCACCTATATGGCAAAACCAGGGAATCCTTGGGCAGAGCACCCACCTTGATGAACAAAGAAGCAGCGGGGAGGGGGCCAAGAATATCCGACAGACGCCTGGGTCCGGTAGGCCTGTACACCTAGCCAGTCTTTTTTACGCGCTAATAGTACCCAACAGCATAGCGTTTTGGCGTTCATTATGTGGGGTGTAACAAACAACTACACAAATGCTAGAGGCATGGGATGCAATCAGATATTGCTTACTTTTTTAAGGGTGACATGATGTGACAATAGATATTAAGATCACTGTTCTTACACTTTCCCATCAGTGCATTTACTCCAAGGGGGTATAATTAGTGAACTGATCAACACTAGATGATCGGGTCCAAATCACAAGGGTAATGTGATGAACTACTGGTTAACCATTGGATTTTTTTCTTTTTCCTGTCTCCCCTATTGTGTAACTACAGGGGGCTCTTCCTCGTTCTTGCCAGTTTTAGCTTATTTGCTTGTGAAACGTTTGAGCTGATTGTTCTACTTTAGAGTATGTATGAGTGGAGCTGATATGAGATGGACACAAGTCCAGCGAGATATGACTACCTGCGGCTATATATTTATGAGGTAAACTTACCTAATGTATGATTGACATGCCTGAGTGTGAACAAAGATTGAGTGTATTTGACAAACTATGGCCCTACATATTTTACTTGGTGGCGCAAGATAGCTAATACTAGCACTGTGTGAATAAAAGGTTGTTTTCTAGGTGTAAGTAATATGTTTCTTGCTTGTTCTCATCCCTTACACTATACCAAGAGCAAGTTATGTATGGACACCCTCGTTTTAGGAACAACTGGTTCCTATGGAATACCAAATCCTGGTATCGAGGGCAACATAATACCAGTGGGATCAAGAAAGGTCCTGACTAATGCCGATGTGGCCTATAACAGCAGGCATGAATAGGACAGAAACATGTTGACGAACTGGCAGTAAGGAGGGGTGTAGGAATTCCTTACTCTTTCCTGTCACCACCATTTTTCACCTTTTTAGCCCTGGCCAGAGGGTCCAGGAATACATTTTTGAGTAGTGACACCTCCAAGCTAGTTTCAACCTCCACTGCACTTTTCTTTCGGTGATCCCATTATAATTTGCCATTAAGTATTTGCATATTTTACATGTTTGGATTGTGTTCCCCTCCCTTTTTCTCCACACCAGGCATTGGTCTGCACGGGGGTGTACTGCAGCAAAGCCCGATGATGAAGCATGTCACAACCTTGCGAGTGAGGGTAGTATATTCACACTGTGCATGTGCCATCACCCAGACCTTTTCTTTATTCACACTTTCTTCTCCTCTTTGTGTGTATAAGTTTGTGTTTAGGGGGACAGGAGTAGAGTGATCAGCCTCTCTCCCCTTCTTTATGTGTGAAAAATCACTGATGACATCTCAAATCATGAGTGATGTGATATGTGAGGTCATAAGCAGTGCATTGTGGGGGCATACATTATAGCTAGCTCAGGTAACTTTAATTGCTGAATTTCACAGCTTTTGTAAGAGTGAAATCTGAGCCTATCTATAACGCATCTGTAACTCTTGTTTTTGTCAGTGAATTAGAATCTATTTGCTAACTATGATGACCCTGTTTCATGCTCAAAGTCATAGATTAAAGTTTATAATCGTACTTTGACATTTTCCAGGATTCAGTTATAGCACGGTGAATGAAAATAACCTTTTTGGGTTAGTCCCTGGAGAAACATGACAACCTGAATTCTGTACATGTTCCATTTTTAAATATCAGGGACACTACGTAGTGGTGACTTATTAATATTTAAAAGCAGGGATATCCCGGAGTCAAACATTTTCGACAGGTTTGACAGCAGGCATTTTGACAGGTTTGACAGCAGGTTTCAGGCTGCTGTAGTAAGTCTACACATGGTAGGCCTGAAGCCATTTTTTACAGGCCAAATGCATGGATAGCAAAATAGGTGCTGCAGTCCACAGGTGCCATTTAACTTCCAAGAGCACATTTGCACACCATATACTAGGAACATGTCAGCAAGTTAAATATATCAATAAGCGATTAGCCAATTAAACCATATTTAAAGGGGGAGCACCAGCACTCTACTCCTGTTTATCAGGTGTACGATGCATAGAGTTCAATAACAAGGAAAAATAAGATTTAAAAAAAAGCAAAACATCTGAGGTGACCATGCAGAAAAGGCAACTTTACTACATTTTTAAGTCACCCATGCTGCATTGTGAATGATCTCTGTCATGTTTATGTAAGCAATGTTTCAAAGGGCCAGATGTATGATGCTTTGTTCAGGACGCAAATGGTCCAAACTACAGAATCGGGCCATTTGCGCCAGGAAAAAAGCATTTTTCCGTATGCAAAGCCCTATTTTGCAATTCAGTAACCTATTAACTAATTGCAAAATGGGTTTGCAATTCGGTATTAATAAGGGGCATGTTAAGCGCGTCTCTATCTAATAGTGATAGTGGAATATGTGAAGGGTTTGCTACCGAAATGTTGTCACAAAACATTTGCATTTTCAAGGAGGTTGTAACCCATTCTCAAACTGGAAGGGGTCTCCAAAGGACCCCTTTTGCTTTGCGAATGTTTCTAAAAACTATTTAAGCGCAGGCAGTCCTACAGCTGTACTATGATGTTATGCTGTTAGCAAATGATGTTGCAGCATCTATAAAAGGGTAATGCCTATGTCTGTTTTGATGCTTTGCCTGTGGCTCTGGATATTTGACTGGGAAAAATGTCAATGATCAAAAAACAGTGGTAACAATAATCTTTACTACTTTACCTTTTTCACTGCAGGGGTCAATGCATCCTACAAGATGGCAGAATCTGACTTACAATACATGGCCAGATACAAAACAGGGATTTTGGAAGTTGGCCGCAATTTTTGCATAGATCCGGCCCTGATTGCTGGAATAATTTCTCGTGGAGGCTGTGCAAGTGCTAACGGTGAAAATCAATGGTGTGCGACTGGAAGCGCCTATGGTTTGATGCAGGTAAGCACCATCATCAACACAGCAGTGGCATCGCATTCCATATATAATCCTCGTCGAACATTGTGTCTCCAAATGTGTGTCTGAACTGGTCATATGGAAACATAATACCAATGTTGCTTTGTATTTTAGATTGACAAAAGCTTCTTCAAAATCAATGGTGCTTGGAACAGTAAAGAACACATTGCCCAGGGTATAGATATTTTACTCATGATGATCGATGCAATCAAGAGAAGGAATCCAAGTTGGTCTCAGATTCAGCAATTGAAAGGTCTGTATCAGCACACCATGGGCTATTTCCTGCTGCTGGTCTTCAGTCTCACTCCCAATCCTTATACCCCTCATGTCTCTAGGGGTGACAATTTTCTAGAGAATTGTGTTTTCTAAGGAGTGAGGTCTGCACTTACTTCTGTAAATCAACCTAAGTAGGTTGTGACACCAGTGATTTATGGGAAGTGCACTGGAAGGGAACGATTACAGGGTGGATGGGATTTGCAGCGGTACAGATTGTTGGTGCAAACACAAGTACAAACTGCACTCCAGCGAATAAACCTTTAGTCCAGACTGAGGCATGACTCAATTATTCAACAATACATCAATGACAGTGAAGTAATTAGGCCCAAAAATGATAACATAGGGTAGTAGATTTGCAAACCATGAAGGTTTAGTAGTAGATTTGCAAGGATACAAATTCAAATCATTTAATGTTGTCAAAAATCAGTAGTGAATACATGAAAATATAAAGCAATATGATGCAAATAATAATAGCAAATACAAAGACGACTGCTCAGGTTTTTGTGAAAAATTGAGTTGTTGGTTGACTCAGATGTTGGCCCAGGTCAAGCAACAGCCACAATCCGTGGCAGGGTGAACCACAAAAAGTCACTAGATTAACTTGTGCTTAACCATGGGCAGCTTGGCTCAAAAAGCAGTCAAGTTTACCTTTAGAGGCAATGTGTAAAGTTTTTATGCAACACACCAACAATAAGAAATTAAAAACTCAACTCAAGAAAAATACCACTCCAATTTAGAAAATGAGACTACATGTTAATACATCATTTGACACCAAATCAAAAAAAAAATCCAATCAATCGAACTGGTGCTATGATTTTTAAGGCTTTAGTAGAAACTAGCTCCTTAAAGATCAAAGCTCTAACTGTGGACATCTAGTCGTGCAAGACCAAGATCTCAGTCAAAAAATAAGGCCACCCAGGATAGAGCGCAGGTTTAATACAAAAAGTGGATTGGGCCTGGTCAGCGCTTACCTTCAGACTTGATGTTCTGAGAAGGTGAAGTTCAGCGGGGCAGGAGCACGGTTATCGGGGAGCCACTTGATGAAGTAGTGGTGAAGATTTTTAGATTTCTACGTTCCAACTTAGTCACTTTTATAGAAGTCAAAAATCTCCAGCGGGATGAGGTAGGAGGCTGTGGCAGAAGAGAGTTCCGGGGGGCCTGTGTGCCTTTTAGCAAAGGACTGTTGAACAGGATTTGAAACTGTGGAGAAGAATGTAACGAACTATTGCAAAGTCAGGTCGATCGAAGATGCCCCTCAGGTGGATTGAGAAGCAGGCTTGTCCCGGTCTTCCCTCGGTTCTCAGAGCAGTTTTTAGCCTAGAAGTTCCCAAGATTTGGAGCACTTTTAGCACCTCCAAGTCAGCCAAAGAGCTAGGTCTTGAGGCTCTTCCTGAAGGTGTGCAGAGCGGGGGAGCATCTGATGTTGATCAGGAGCTCGTTCCAGGTCTTTGCTGAGATGTAGGAGAAGACTCTTTCCCAGCTCTGTCTCTGCGGATGCACAGGGTTTCGGCGAGGTCAGAGGAGCAGAGGTCTCTCTTGGGTACGTGGAAGTAGACTCTTTCTTTGACGTCTTGGATCCGGTGTTGTGGAAGGATTTGTAGGTGTGAGTGAGCAGCTTGAAGGTTACTCTCTTCTCGTCGGGGGGCCAGTGGAGGTCTCAAAGGTGCTGGGTGATGTGTTCATGTCATAGAATGCCAAGGACGAGTCTGACCGTGGTGTTCTGGATGGTCTGAAGTTTGCGGAGCAGGGCTATGTGCACATTCTACAATATACATCTTTGCTCCTCATGATAGATAGTCTTCCAGTGCAGCCAACAAAGTTGCTGATCATAGACAATAAAATCCAATACCATCTTCAATGGAGGTCAAATAAAACTTCAGTCATAACTCATAAATATCTAAAAAATTTGATCCATAATTCATTTAGTTTCCGAATTCAACAACATGCTTTTTACTTTATAAAAGAATTCATAAGAAAATAGAATATATAACGATTGGAAAGATTAAATGAACAATTGTTCCACTGTAAAGCATAATACCTCTGGCTAACTAATTCAATACAGATTTAATTCCGTATTGATTTTATGTTTTTTCCAGCATTAAAACCATAATATGTCACCACTTCATTATAAAAGGATATGGTCAATGCTCCTATTGAATTTCGGTTTTCAAAGCCTGGTCGTGAAGGTTTAGAAATGTTGTGAGCTTGCATCTCCTTTGAAGCTCTGAAGGATCTAGTCCTTGCAGTATAGCAGCTCTGCATGTCTTTATGTCCTTATTCCTCTGATAATTAGGGCTTTTCTTAATAAAGTGACTCCTGCTTTATTAAGTTAGGGGCATATGCAGATTAAATTAATAAGGTCCTCTTTTTTACTGCCCCAAAGTCGGCATATTGTAGGCCCTTTATGTACCCAGCTTAGCTGGTCCACAATCAATGATAATTTTCCAAAGCATAGGGCAATAAGCAGTCTTTTTAAATTTACATAAAAAGTCATACTTAAGGAAGGTTCGGTGCAAGGGTCTTATAATTTTTAATCATCACCCAGGAATGCAATCTAAGGCTGAAGATGTTTTTGTTGAGCAGCAAGAAATGGAATTTTGCTGTTTTGTTTGAAAGTTGAAAAGGGGAGAATATTGTTCCATAGCTCGGCCGTGTAGGTAGATGTTAAAGTTTTTGGGAGATATTGATTACATGCTGATTTTTTCTTGTTTTCAATTTCTGTCCATAGGGCCCTTAATGAGTAGGGAGAACAATGTATACTGTTTCTATCAATACAAGAGCTTTATTGTGCTATACATTCTCCCTAGTGTTTTATTCATAAGACCAAATTCAAGTCACACCTGGGCTGATGATGCTGACTGGTGGATGTGGAAGACCTTTTAATAGGTTGCAACTAACAGTTTATTCAGAAGTACAGAATTTTTACCATGTAAAGCAATGCTGGCATACGTTATTGTTGGCAGCATTTTTGCCACTATCACGGCAAGCAGTGGTTAGTAGGACCGCCCCTTCTGATGTTTTGCCAGGGTCCTAAAGACGAAAGCTAATGCACTAGTTCTCTGAGACATACTTTTTCTGCTCTCGATGTTTTAATCTGTCATCCATGTAAAACCTCAAGTATTTATAACTGGTTACTTCCTCTACTGGTTTATCATCAAGCCAGATGTTCTGCTTGGTGCTTGGACAATTGCTGATGAACATTGTTTTACTTTTGATGGGTTCATTTCTAGTTCTTTGGTTGTTATATAAACCGTGAATTTTGTTAATGACCTTCAAAGACCAACCTTAGTTAAGCTCATTATTACCACATCATCTGAATATGAAAGATGAGATAATGATAACTTTCCCAATTGCATTGGATGAGACTTGATCATATCAAGCCATTGTGTCAGGTCAGACATAAATAGATCCTTGGTTTAAGCCTTAGTCTGTATTCAGCTTTCTTGATAGTCTGGAGCCATCACCCAACTTTATGAACTGAAGAGTGGTTCTGAGGGCTCTATTCTTATACCTGGTGCCTTCTTTGATGTGGGAGCAGTTTCTAGATGTTTCTATTTGAAGTGCTTAGAATCTCTTGACTCCCTGCCCTGGCTTCAAGGTAGATGCAGAGACAATGTGGGGGTGACAATCCCTTTGTGTGAAGGCAGAGCACATCCTATTCAGTTGCAAGTGTGGCTGGGTTCAACTCTGCCCCCATCCTGCCAGGAGATGCCCCATTCAGGCACCACTAAGTCTTCTATTGTATGACTGTCTAGGAGGAATTCACAAAGCATAACTGCCAACTACACCGAGTTAAGTGATGTGAGGAAGGCTACAAGCACCAACTGGCTAGGAGCAAGAAAATGTCAATTTTCAAAAGTGGCATTTTCAAAATTGTAATTTAAAATCCAGTTTTACCAATTGAAGAGGATTTTTATTTACAATTTCATAGATATAAACTGCTGTCTGTCCCCAATCAAAAGTAAGCACTTATTAAATGTAATAAGGCAACCCAATGTTATCTGGGATGGGTAAGTCTTGCAGGAATAAAAAATCAATGTAGGTGTTTTACACTGCCAGGACAAGTAAAAGATAAATGGGGCTCATAAGGCCTACCTTATGCATGACCTATTTGCAAAGAAAGGGGAGTTTAAGGCTTGGCAATGGGGCTATATTGCCAAGTCGAATTGGCAGTTTAAAATTACATTCAGGTTTAAATAGCAGGCCTGAGACATGTTTAAGGCGCTCCGTAAGTGGGTGGCATAATAAGTAGTGCAGGTCCGTTAATAGTATTTAATTTACAGGTCCAGGGTGTATGGTATAGCATTGTATGAGGGACCTATAAGTAAATTAAATGTGCCCGTCATTTGTAGGTCAATATTACCATGTTTAGCGAGGTGAGTGTAAGCACTTTAGCACTGGTTAGCTGGGATGAAGTGCACAGAGTCCTAAGGCCAACAAAAATGAATTTCAGCACAAAATGGAGCAGGCACAGCTTTCCATGAAGGCAAGTACCCTAATATGCTTAGCTAAGAAGTCAGGCAAGTTGGGGAGGCATCAAGCAGAAGGTGTCTACAGGTAAAGCTTATAAAAGGAAGAAGCAAATAAAGACTCAGTCAAGTAAGTGAGAATGGATTTGCCCAGGAGTCAGGGGGGCAGATTTACAAGAAAGTGACGCATCTATGGAGATGCGTCACTTTCCTTGCGCCACCCTAAAAAATGCTTGTGCCACCATGGATGCGCCATATTTACAATACGGCGCACCATGGCGGAAGGATTGACAGATGCGTCAGAAATTCTGATGCATCTGTTGGGGCAAAAGTCACGTATTGCTGGAGACATTTTGCAAGCACGACGCAACTCCAGCAATGCATTTTGTGGCCTATTCGCACTACACTGCGTCACTCCTTGCGCCTGCTTCAAGCAGACGTAAGTTTTGAAGCAGTGGCGTCCTAAAAGTGACGCAGTAGATTTCACTGCGTCACTTTTACGAGGCTTTCCTGCGTAGGAACGCCCCCCTGCATACATTATACCTGATGCAGGTATAATGTGACGTAGAGCTTTACAACCTGACGCATCTCCCTAGATGCGTCACTTTGTAAATAGGACACATTGTTTGCGCCATCGTTGAGTAAAAACAAGTGACGCAATGGCGGTGCAAAGATGCGCAAGGGGCTTGTAAATCTGTCCCTAAATCTTTTGGGCAGGAAAAAAGAAGAATCTCTTCTGAGGAGAGTGGAAAGGGCACCTTCATCTAACTCAGCAATGCACAATTAAAAGTGCAGATCTTAAGTGAAATTACTAATTACCCACAGTTCCCATGAGCCGAACCAAACAGGATCAAACATTCCACGATAACGCACTGTCAGTTCTGTTCCCAGCCATTACACAGTGAAACGTTCTGCTGCATCACCTTTAAGAGATATCACGTATAGGATGATACATTGTGGTAATAATGTTTTATGTGCAGGAGCAACGGTTCATTGTTTAGCTCACCATGGAACGCATACCAATAAATATTCACACATACACTGAAACAATAGGAATACAGTTCTAATTAGATCATAATCTTGAAATTTGGCTCCTGAAATGAGAGAAAGAGAGAAAAAATGTACATCGGCCAAAATATTATTTAGTTTTAGAGTGAACTATTTAAACTGAGACCTCTGAGACCTCTGAGACCTACATTAACTATAGTGAACTTTAAGGTGAAAATCACACTATATATATATATATATATTTTTATATACAAGGGCTGATGCGGCCCGAAACGCGTCAGGCAAATTGAAACATACCGGACGACCTGCCAGCTTCACGCGAATTAAACTCTGGATTGAGACACCCTCTGTAGAGTGCGGCCTCGTTCTTTTGGACAACTCTTGATGCATTTTTACGGCTGTCCCGCCGTGAGGCTACGCACCACCATGCAACCATAAATGGAGCTATCGGGGCACAGAACTGCTCAAAGCCCCGAAACGGCGACAGAAGGTGAGGGAGCAGGCACTGTGTGTCCGGAGGCCCACTTTTGGGCTTGTTAATAAATAAATCATTTTAATTTCGGCATGAATCTTGCAACACCCACCGGAGGGTCTAAGTGAAATGTTTTGTTGCTTCCAAGACACTACATGTCCCAGCATGCTCATAGAAACCGACTCACCTGGGAAGCCTCATTGTGGGGTTTGAAAATCAGAGCGCATGCAGTCATGGAGGAGACTTGGCAAGCGGATGCAGGGTTCCTTCCGTAGCCTGTGAACAAGGGCTGATGCGGCCCGAAACGCGTCAGGCACATTGAAACATACCGGACGACCTGCCAGCTTCACGCGAATTAAACTCTGGATTGAGACACCCTCTAAAGAGTGCGGCCTCGTTCTTTTGGACAACTCTTGATGCATATATATATATATATACATATATATATATATATCCAAGGAACGCCCACTCATGAAGAACAGGTAGAGGCCACTTGGGGGAGAACGTTAGAAGATCTTTAATAGATAACAGCGAGTGCATAATGCATTTCAGCCCTGCGGCCTTCTTCAGATGCAGCTGTTTGCAAGGGGTAACTCCACCCCCACCTTTGAATGTCCAGAAGCACTCCCATTGGCGGATGTCCGCTGAAACAAGGTCACATGTTGGCAACTCCACTGCAGTTGTGCCACAGCTACAGCTCCCAGAATGCTGTAGAACCGGGTAAGTGTTGCTGGGTGGTGACTGAATATAACAACCCCTATGAGTATAGGGAATAGTACTGGAATGGTGCGAAGTGTGAAAATTAAGAGTCCTTGCTTAAAATAACACCGATCTTCCTCCGGTCCCCTTCAACAATCCAGCCTCGTTGCGCGTTTGCCGGCTGGTCCGTGAGACAGAGTTGCAGTGAACCTGTCTCCTCGTCAATGACAAGCTGTGTCCCACAGCGGTCCAGGGTACAGGAGTGCGGCCTCGTTCTTTTGGACAACTCTTGATGCATATATATATATATATATATATATATATATATATATATATATATATATATATATATATATATATATATATATATTCACTGAAAAAACCATAGGTTTCAGGCACGTTACAGCTAGGAATTAGCATTTAAAAGACCTTAGAAATTCACTGAAAAAACCATAGGATTCAGGGGCGATATAGTTAGCTGGACTTTTCACTCATACAAAACCATAGAAATTCCCCTGTTATAGTTAGTTCAGCTAACTATAACTCGCGCGCCCGCAATGCACTGCTGATGACATCACATATTACATCACTCATGACATGGTCAGTGACATCACTCATGACATCACTGATGACATCTCAAATGCAGAGAGGTGTAAAAAGTGGCACGGCCCGCACCACCTCTCTGCAACGCAGAGCAGTGGTGCTTACTGGAAGCACCTGGTGGGCTAGTTGGACCCCAGGGTCCCTCAGGATTGAAAGGGAATTATTTCCCCAACTTAAAAACGCGCCACAGGGCATGTTTGCACACGCCACCTCAGGCCCCGTCCCCTCCCTTCACCACTGTGTAAACGCGCCCTGTGGCCGTTCTGAGTTGAGAGATTAAGTCCCCTTGAATCCTAAGGGTCCCTAGGGTCAAACTAGCCCACTAGGTACCTCCAGTAAGCGCCACAGAGCTGCGTTGCATGGAGGTGTAAAAAGTGGCGTGGCCTCAGAACACCTGTCTGCAACACAGCTCCCTGGCGCATACAGGAGATACCTGTTGGGCTAGTTGGCCCTCAGGGACCCTCAGTATTGAAGGGGAAGTAATTCCTCAACTTACAACTGGCCAGGGGGCGCGTTTGCAGAGTGCTGCAAGGAGGGGGCATGGCCTCCGGCGCGATGCCCGTGATGCCCGTCTTGTGGCCCCCTTTCTTTTTCTAATTTATTAGCCCTGGGGACCCCATCCCCCAGGGCCTGCACCCTAATTTTTTTTGTTGAAAAAAATTAATTTGGCCCTCCCAAGGCCTTAATCGGCCCCGGGCACCCCAACCCCCGGGTCATGGCCTTTTTTTTTTTTTTTTATTCTTTAGGAGGGGGGCTGTGTTGCTGGACAAACCGTATGTACCTATCACCATGACGATTTGCGTGATATTCATTAAAAGGCGACTATGCATACAATGAATCCACATAGAATGTATTCACACCGCTAGTGAAGCTCTGACATGTCTGACACCCTACCGTGCCTAATCCCGGTGCCCCCGCTGGTGGGTACACTCCAAGTAGACACCCTTGTCGTTTATTTATACAAACATGGGTAGCTATTGACGGGCACATTTAATACACATGCACACCAAGCCATTCAAAGGGGATTCAACAACAATTCGACCAAACTATGCAAGAAACCCCCTCACGGTTAATAAAACACACATCCACCGCCGGATGTGTAATTCTTTTTATTTTACTCTCTGGAAAGGAGACAAACCTCACTTGAGAGTCACAGCGTGCTCTTGGCTGAGCCCAATGCTGTGTTACACCCACCATTGCCTGCCGAGTGCCACACACCTCTGTGTTGTATTCCACCATCTAGTGCTTTTGCTATGACACTCTCTAGCCCATGTGCACTGTAACACCACCCCGTGAATATGTCGTGCCACACTTGCCTTCGCACGGGTTATATTGCCCCATCTAACGTGCCTTCCTCGATGCCAATGTTATAAAGCACAGCGCTATGCCATACTTATTACAATCTGGGATCCGTATCTTTGTCACAGTGCATATGCAATGTTACACTACCCAGCACATATTTTATATTACAACTTTAGAGACTACTTAGGTTACACAACACTGCCCTGTCCATATTACACTCCAAGGCGCATATCACATAGCAAGCGCTAGTGCCTGTGCTATCTCGCGCTCTCCAATGAATCTGTCATTGCGCACAATGTATTTCATATTATATTTCACGCCCCGGTTCATCTTATATCACACTTTTTAGTGCATAGTTTATACCATATACTATATCTAGTTTTCATTTTCAATCGTGCTCTCAGGACTATGTTCTATATAACACTGCGTCCACCTACCCTTTTCACGGGCATTACATTTTGCGATGGGGGGTGGAAGGTCAGGGGATGTTTCTGCCAAGTGAGCCCGGAGTCACAGTCCCAAACGTCCTCTTCTTCCTGAATAAAAGTGAGATTATGCTACATACTTGTTCATATTTTAAGTAGTTCGCACAGAAACACATTTTAAAAACAATAAAGTTCCTAATACCCACCTTCTATGAACAGTTAGCTTGCTGCCCCATCCACCTCCTCCCTATCCTCTGTTGTCTGAATCCATGGACTAGCCTCCTCCCTCCTGCCATGCATGGTCTGATGTGCTGCTACTGCCCTCCATTTAGCATGATGTACCAGTCCACTCCTCCTGCCCTCCATTGCCCAATTCTATGGGCAATCATTGACCTCCTGCTTAGGCTCTGTGCTTAGCTTGCTGCCCCTATTCTCCTTCCCCCTGCCCTCCGATGTCTTTGTGCATGCCCCTGCTCCATCCTTTTTAGCCACCATGTTCCATGGACCTGCCACTCCTATCTACTCTGAGTGTTCTGTTGAGCTGCCACTCCCCTCCCACCTGCGAAGCATTGTCAGATGACTGTACCCTTTCCCTGCCACCTCCACCCTGCCTGTCCACATGCCATGCCCCTATCCCCTTCGTCCTGTCCTTCATGGTCCATTTTACTGCCACACCCTTCTGCCCTCCCTGGTCTGTTGTGCTGCAACTGCTCCTCCTGCCTGCCCCGCGTGGTCTGTTGTGAGGCCCCTTCCCCTGAACTCTCTTGTCTGTGCCCAGGTCCTGACCCTCCCTTCTATCCTCCATGGTCCTTTGTGCATGCCCCTGCACCCTCCTTCTTGCCCATCATAGCCATTGTGTTACCACTAACCCTCCCGCTTGCCATGCATGGTCTTCTGTGCTGCCATGGCCCCTCCCACCTTCACTGTGTGGTCAGCTAGCTGCTCCTGACCCCCTCCCACCTTCCCTCCATGGTCTGTGTGTATGCCATCAGTCTCACTGTTGCTCTCCATAGTGTGTCTTGTTTCTAGTGCCCATCCTGCCTGACCTCCATGGTCATCTTGCTGCTCCTGCCCTGCCCCCTTGCCCCCAGCCCTCTGTTTCCATGTGCAGACCCCTATTCCCTCCTTCCTGGCTTGTCGGTTCCATTGTAATGCCCCTGATCCATCCCTCCTGCCCTTTATGGTCTGTTATGCTGCAGCTTTCTCTCCTGTCTGTCCATTATGGTCAGCTAGCTACCATTGCCTCTTTCCCCTCTGTTGTCTGTTGTCCATGTGCATGGTCCTGTCCCCTCCCTATTGCTTTCTATGGATTGTTGTGCTGCACTCCCGTCCCGCAAGCCCTGTGTGGTGTATTGTGCTGCTGCAAACCCTGATGCCTGCCCTGTAGGGTCAGTTTGGTGCACCCCTCAATGTCCCTCCTGTCCTCTGTTATCCGAGTCCATGTCCCTACCCCAATTCCTCCTGCCTACCATGATCCAATGTACCATACTTGCGAACATTTTGAACTTGGTAAGAGGGAGATTTTGAAATAAAACTGGGGTATTGATTTTCCCCGTTGGGTTACATTGAAAAAGAGAAGATTGTAGACAGGAACCAGATCAAGTAAAGCCCATTTGATATGTATGTAGTTATTGGTGTTGGAGTGTCTATGATTTTGAGAATGGTAGTCTGTAATTTAGAGTGGGTGTATCAAAAGTTATATTAGGGTGAGAGAAGATGCATGAAATTATCACATGGATGATGTCATCAGTGATGTCATTTGAGATGTCATCAGTGATGTCATCATTTATGTTACTGACCATTTCATGAGTGATTTAATATGTGACGTCATCAGCAGTGCATTGCGGGGGCGTGAGTTATAGTTAGCTGAACTAACTATAACAGGGGAATTTCTATGGTTTTGTATGAGTGAAATGTCCAACTAACTATAACGCCCCTGAAACCTATGGTTTTTTCAGGGAATTTCTAAGGTTTTTTAAATGCTAATTTCTAACTATAACGTGCCTGAAACCTATGTTTTTTTCAGTGAATTTCAAAGGTTTTTTAAATGCTAATTTTTAACTATAACGTGCCTGAAACCTATGGTTTCTTTAAGTGAAGACATGTGCAGAAAGAACCAACTGAGAAGCAGAAAGAGGCCTTGTTGCAAAATCATCCTGTTCCCACAACTTTTTCAGACGGGTACTGGTGGTAACTGACTCTGACTAACTAGGCCTAGAGCCAGTAAAATGCTAAAAGACACTTAGAATACAGTGAAAACACCTACATACACTAATGAACACTATGTGGTACCCCTGTGATTAGCATGACCTCCTCTGTAAGGCCCCAGTACATAATAGGGCAGGGGGATTAAAACTACCTCTAAGTCAGAGGTGCAGAAATATGCTACTTTAACTAGTAGTCACGTTTGCAGAGTGGTGGAGAAAGGGTGCTGGGCGTCCAACCAACTCTCAGGAATTCCGCTACGTAGGGCTTACAGGAGGCACCAGGAGGGATTCTTGGCCCCCAAACTCCCTCAGGACTAAATTGGACTTCCCGTAGTCTGCCATGAGGCACGTTTGCAGTGTGGTAGAGAAAGGGGGCCACGGCCTCCAAAGACGTCTTAGAAATCCCACTGTGTGGGACTTACTGGAGGTAACAAGAGGGGTAATTGGCCCCCAAGGACATCCTTGGGGGCCAACTTCCCAAACTATTACCTCCAGTCAGTCCCACACAGCAGCATTGGTAAGTACTCTTACCAGGCCACGTCTACTTTGCCCAAGACTCTGCAAACGCGCTCCCTGGCACGCTCTTGGATGGGGATTGAAGTCCCCTTCACTGCGGGGGTCCTTTAGGGGCCAACTAGCCTACCATTTACCTCCAGTAAACCCAACGCAGTGGGATTGGTGAGAGGTAGACAAAGGCCATGCCCCCTTTCTCCACCGTTCTGCAAACGCGCCCCCTGACGCATTGTAAGTTGGGGGATTAAGTCCCCTTGAATCCTGAGGGTCCCTGGGGTCCAACTAGCCCACCAGCCCACCAGCTACCTCCGGTAGGCGCCACAGGGCTGCGTTGCAGAGAGGTGTAAAAAGGGGCATGGCCTGGACCACCTCTGTGCAACGGAGGCCTGTGGCGCTTACTGGAGGTACCTGGTGGGCTAGTTGGCCCCCAGGGGTCCTTAGGATTGAAGAGGAATTAATTCCCCAACTTAAAACGCACCACAGGGTGTGTTTGCACACATGTCACCTCAGGCCCCGCCCCCTCCCTTCACCACTGTGCAAATGCGTCCCTTGGCATGTTTTAAGTTGGGGGATTTAGTCCACTTAAATCCTGAGGGTCCCTGGGGTCTATCTAGCCCACCAAGTACCTCCAGTAAGCGCCACAGAGCTGCATTGCAGAGAAGTGTAACAAGGGGTGTGGCCGGGACCACCTCTCTGCAACGCAGCGCACTGGCGCTTACTGGAGGTACCTGGTAGGCTAGTTGGCCCCCAGGGACCCTCAGGATTGAAGAGGAATTAATTCCCCAACTTAAAACGCACCACAGGGCCTGTTTGCACACATGTCACCTCAGGCCCCGCCCCCTCCCTTCACCACTGTGCAAACACGCCCCGTGGCGCATTTTAAGTTGGGGGGAAAATCCCTTTGAATACTTAGGGTCCCTGAGGTCCAACTAGCCCACCAGGTACCTCCAGTAAGCGCCACAGAGCTGCATTGAAGAGAGGTGTATAAAGGGGCGTGGCCTGTACCCCCTCTCTGCAACGCAGGCCTGTGGTGCTTACTGGAGGTACATGGTGGGCTAGTTGGACCCCAGGGACCCTCAGGATTGAAGAGGAATTCATTCCCCAACCTAAAACGCGACACAGGGCATGTTTGCACACATGGCATCTCAGGCCCGCCCCCTCCCTTCACCACTGAGCAAACATGCCCCATGGTGCTTTTAAGTTGGGGGAATAAGTCCCCTTGAATCCTGAGGGTCCCTGGGGTCCAACTAGCCAACCTGGTACCTCCAGTAAACACCACAGAGCTGTGTTGCGGAGAGGTGTAAAAAGGGGCATGGCCTGGACCACCTCTCTACAACGCAGCCCTGTGGTGTTTACTGGAGGTATCTGGTGGGTTAGTTGGCCCCCAGGCACCCCCAGTATTGAAGAAAAATTAATTCCCCAATTTAAAACACACCACAGGGAGCATTTGCTGAGTGCTGCTGTTAGGGGTGGGGCCTCGGCATGATCGCCTCTTTTAAAAAAAAAAATGTGGGGTATGCTATGAAGGATTGGCTACAGGGCCTGGAATGTGGTCATGTTCTGCTTGTACCCTGCTGAGTAGTGCTCTGAATACTATATTATTAGATTTTTTTTCAAGAATCATGAATTCTATACTGAATTTACGAATGTGGCAGCCATACAGTTCGAACACAGTGGATTTACGAATCGTATAGGAAGATAGGAGAAAATGCTCTTCCATCCAAATATGTGCTTTAGGAGCAGGAGGGGACTAATAACAAAAGAAAAAGTTAAACCGTTCTTATTCTGAACCACATCTGCAGGTTCACAAGTTCCGTGTATGTTTTTAATAGTAAGTCTGATTTGGCAACCCAATTTTTTTATTTTTCATTTTTATATTGAAGTGGTATATGCTTACAATAAAAAACAAAATGAAACATCGCACCAGCTTGCCAAGTCCAGACCTGTTGACTTTGAGAATGGTCATTACCAGTACGCTTTCTCCCCTCAGTCCATTTTTCCTTCTTGGCATCAAATAATTTATGTAAAATGTTGCAATGTGGCAAACAATAATATATTATTTTAGCTTCTATATTTGGAAAGAAGTTAGGGTAACGGTTCAACTTCTCTGCGCTGCTGTTTGTTGTATTGATGTCAGTAGCGATGACTGTCCAGAGTGGAAAGAATCCAATAAACTTGGTTGGTCCCTAGATTTCCACAAATATGTCCCTGCTTCATTGTCTTTCTTTAGTGGTGTTTCCAAGGAGATGATGGGAGAATGCAAGTCTGTTTGTCTTTCAGCTTTGGTAAATATTAGTCATAGATTCAGACCAGTGGAGCCAGAATAAGACTCGAGAGTCGAGCTCCCAAGTGAATAAAATCTACAAGGCAAGCGCAGGGCTTTGAAACTCACTTACACGTGATTCAAGATTAGGAAAGGGTGGATGCTTTCCCCCCGCTCCCTATTGTGCTGAATTCTGACTGGACTGGCTCATAAAATATTATTAATAACATTATTCCTATCAGCCTTAAGGTTGCCTCTGACTTTGAGATATGAATCCATCAATCTATTTTTGGATTTTTATCATTCATGATTTATGGATAAAATCAGCTTGTGTTGCCACTAAAAATTGGCCAACTGCAAAGCCTGTGGAACTATTGTACTTCAGATGTAATTAATGCATACTTGAAGGTGTAAGAACATAATCAGGTTTTAATTATTTGGCTTTAACCTGAAATTCTATTATTGTAACTAATCTCCCCATCGCCACCGTAAATTATGTATGCTTGTTTTCAACCTTCGAATTCTTTAACTATATGTGCAAAATTTTATTTTATATATATGTTTTCAATGTTTTTGGATCCGCGCATCCTAAGCGCACCGTTCCCGATCCCTACGCGATAGCATCCACGCATAGTACGAGTTGGGTACGTGTTTAGTGCACGATGGAAATGCGTCCGGTACGCGACTCCCAGCATATACGCGACACGTTCGATGTACGTTACGCGACGTTTACGCGCTTCCGTGATGCGTCATCTGTGTCTATGACGCGGTAGGTGCGCGGATCCCGTGAAATATTTAACATTTAAAAAAACATATATATATGTATTTCATGTGAATATTAATTGAAGACAAACTCTAAACTAGTCTTAAAACTAATATATTTTTACATCTAATCCTATATTTCTTTTTAATTCAATTTCGCGGATGCACGCTGGGTGCGTGCTGCGTAAGCGCAGGGTGCGTGGATCCCATGTGACCTGCAAAAAAAGAGATTTGATTGGTTCATTACACTTCCTCTTCTAACTATTGAAAGACCCCACCCATTTCAATCATTCTTCTTTGACCTTCTTTAGAGCACCATCTCTTTGGAGAGAAGAATATTTTTTAGACTAAGTTTACACTTAGCTCTAACTTTTTTCAACCAAAAATGGCTTCAGGGCAGCAGGCATCACCTGCATCACCTCATACTTCTGAGGATGAATTTTTGCTGGAGGCACCACCCAAAAAACGTTTTTCTTCAGTGGTGTGGAAATTTTTTACTTTTCCCGAGGGGCAGAAGAAGACCAATGCCACCTTGGTCACGTGCAAGATTTGCAAAAGAGTCCTATCGAGAGGGGATCCTAACAAGAAATACTCTTGCGGCACGGCATGTATGATGAAGCGCACGAGGACCCTTCATCCGAACAATCTTGCACAAGATGAGTGCCGACGGATGAGAAACACTCCTGCTCCTGCGCCATCCACCTCATCGCAGCAGAGCACATCAAGAGTGCATCCATCAGCCCAAACCTTTGACATCCGTCCTCAATTTCAATTTTTAAAAGTGCTCTGCACTAAGTGCAATAAGACTTTGTGCTATGGTGAGCAGTCGATCGATCTGATCTGCCGCCAGCAAGAAAGACACATTTGCTAGTTTTTTGTAATTTTTTTTATTGTTCCCTGTAGTTCATTGTTTGGTTTCTCCTGTTTTGTTTTTTGTTTTGTTTTTTTGCAGAGAAACCCAAAAAATTTAAAAATTGTTCAGAAACCCCCAAAAACATTATAAAAGAAGAAAGAAGAAAAAAAAAGTTCTTGTAAGAACTAACTTTCCTGGTTTAAAAAAAGAGCTACATTTCTTTGATAGTGTTATTTTAGATGAATGTATGTGTAGTATGTAAATGACTGAATGAATGCATTAGTAGTGTATGGTGAATGTATAAGTGCAGAACTATGAGGAAGTTCTGCAGCATCACACAGTAACCTCTTTAACTGCAGTGTGCTGTAGTACTTCCGAAGCACAGGGATGCAACATATGTACATAAATATGTTGCAAATGTATGCTTCTCTCTGCACGGCTGCTTAAACTGCAGCCATGTGGTGACACAGGCACCCTTGCACCATAGTGCAAGGATATCTGTGTCATGTGCTGTTTGTTTTTTCTGCAGGAAGACACACCTTCCTGCACAAAAACAATGAGAACATGCATTTTTCTTCTTCAATGCATGCTGAACATTTCAGCATGCATTGAAGATATAAAAATGTGGAGAAATTAAACCAATTCTCCTTGATGTGCTTTCCTACACCAATTTTAGAACGGTGCAGCATTTACGCACCTATCGAGAATTATGATGTCTGATAAATCTTGACATGTGTCTTGTTCTACGAGTATTAAGTGCAATCATGCACAACAACACTTAAAGAACACCCTTTCATCACAAAGTGGTGTGCATGATGAGGTTATATTTACATGGAGTATAAAAAGTGCACAGAGTGCCTTTCCCTCTCTTTGTAAATATAAAAGAGTATCTTGCACAATAACTATGTTACAAAAAGTGACATATTTCCGTTTTTAAATTTCCTTGCGAATGATAGAAGGTAAGCACAGAGTTTTGTCTGCAAAGATGTTCAAAGAAGAATGATTGAAATGATTGCGGTCCTTCAACATCTAAAAAGGTGAAATATTATGAACCCCTCAAATCTCTTTTTTTGCAGGTCACATGATATCTGATTATGGTCAGATTTCAAAACTACATAAACAGAGTGTTTTTAGAAACGTGTTTCAACTTTGTAGCTTCTTGCAGGCATCTTCATTCTGCATATTGAGACTTAGTTAAACTTACCTTCACAGTAATAGGAATAAAAAATGGTATACATTATTTTCTGTTTTTCATTCAAATATAAATTCATATAAATTGCTTATTTTAAAATTTGGATCTGTGAAAGAAAAGGGAAAAAAAATTATAACATGTAATAATAAATTTTTTACAACACAGCATAATTTCCACAAAGTAATTTCTTTGCCTTTTTTGCTGTTCTCAGAATATATTAAATTTCACTAAAAATATTGATTTCAATCGTACTCATCACTTAACAGCGGGCAAAAAAAACACGATCTCAAAGATTGTTAAAAAAAAACAACATGCCATTCTCAAAATACAAATCACAGAAATATAAATTGCACACACCTAACAAATTTTTTAACTTTAACTCACAAAAACTGAAAATGATGTCGCTATAAAATATTCACCAAATCTAAAGTTGAATTTTTGGAGGATGCACCACGCCCACAATGTTTGCCTTCAGTGATGTGGACATTTTCTACTTTTCTCGAGGGGCAAACAAAGACCAATACCACCTTTCTCATGCACAAGATTTTCAAAAGTGTTCTGTTACGAGGGGATCCTAACAAAAAATACTCATGCAGCACAGCAAGTATGATGAAACACCTAAGGACCCTTCATCCAAACAATCTTGCACGAGAAGAGTGCAAACAGATGAGAAACACTCCTGTTCTGTATCTGTAAAAAAGAATCACATATAAATGTATATTAATAACTTTCAAAATTATACTATTCCATTACTGTACAAACACATTTTATGTAAATACTGACTAAGAAACTATGTCCCTGAACCACAAGCGTGACGATGGTTAAAACACTACATGCATAGTGCATACTACTTTGAAGAAGTTTATGCCCTAAAGCCTACCTCACTAAAACTCTACATGCTAACTGACTAAATGATTACAGTACTATAAAAACTGGGTGAGTGACAGGGTGTTTGCTAGAAGAGTATGAATACTAACTAGGGAATTGAAGGTGTGAAACACAACTGTGTAGGTGATTAGAAGACTGCATCCATACTGCATAGGCATTTAATGCAGTCCATGTGCTAAGGCCTGGCTCACTGCATGACTACTTGGGTACTGACTGAATGATGAGAGTACAGCAAGGAGAGTGCCAAGGTGAATTTATAAGTGCTAGGCTTTTCGCACAGGGAATGGATTAGTACTTGGTACTGAATGGGTCACTAGAGGAGTGCAAAGGCAGTGACAAGATGTTTGCTGGACTGTATGGATACTGACTAGGAAATTGAAAGTGTGAAAGACAAGTGTCTAGGTGGTTAGAAGACTGCATGCATAGTGCATAGGGGTTTGACGCAGTCCATGTGCTAAGGCCTGGCTCAGTGCATGAATACTTAGGCACTGACTGAATGATTAGAGTAATGCAAAGATAGTATCTTGGTGAATTTATAAGTGTTTGAGTTTTCACACAGTGAATGGATTAGTACATGATGCTGAATGGGTCACTAGAAGACTGCAAAGGGAGTGGCAGGGTGTTTCCTGGAAGTGTATGGATACTGACTGGGGAATTGAAGGTGTGAAAGACAATTGTGTAGGTGGTTAGAGGATTGCATGCATAGTGGATAGGGGTTTGAAGCAGTCCATATACTAAGGCCCGGGTCACTGGATGAGTACTTGGGTACTGACTGAATGATTAGAGTACTGCAAGGAGAGTGCCTGGGTGAATTTATTAGGGTTTGGCGTAGTGAATGGATTAGTACATGATGCTTAATTAGGTCACTAGAGGAGTGCAAGGGGAGTGACAGGGTGTTTGCTGGAAGTGTATGAATACTGACTGGGGAATTGAAGGTGTGAAAGACAAGTGTGTAGGTGGTTAGAGGACTGCATGCATACTGGATAGGGGTTTGAAGAAGTCCATGTGCTAAGGCCTGACTCAGTGCATGAATACTTAGGCAGTGACTGAATCATTAGAGTATTGGAAAGAGAGTGTCTTGGTAAATTTATAAGTGTTTGGGTTTTGGCACAGTGAATGGATTAGTACATGGTGTTGAATGGGTCACTAGAGGACTGCAAAGGGAGTGACAGGGTGTTTCCTGGAAGTGTATGGATGCTGACTAGGGAATTGAAGGTGTAAAAGACAAGTGTATAGTATGTTAGAACACTACATGCATACTGCATAGACATTTGAAGCAATCTGTTTGGTACTTAGAAACTGACTAAATAATCAGACTACTTCTAGGACAGTGCTTAGGTAAAGCTTTTAGATTTTCAGTTCTGCCACAGTGAAGAGAATAGTACATGGTACTGCACCTTAGTGTCAAACCCTGACTCATTTTATCAATGCATAAGCAAAGACTAACTTCTAATGCTACTAAAAATTGACAACATGACAGGTTTTACATGAGTTATCTGCTAAAAAATACACGATGTTACCAAATGCTTCTCTCACAGTGGTTCCCAAATGCACACAGACTCACAGTGTGATTCTAGACAACAACCACTATACCTAGGAGTTTACCAAAAATCATTCACTACTGTGGAAGTGGTAAGGGAACTGCACACAATCTTCATATTTCAGGACTGCACGTTTGTGTCAAAGCCTGACTCATTTAATCAAAGCATAAGCAAATACTGGCTTCTAATGCTACTAAAACTTGACAACATGACCGGTTTTAAAACAGTTATCTGTCAGCAAATACACGATGTTACCAAATGCTTCTCTCACAGTGGTTCCCAAATGCACACAGACACACAGCGTGATTCTAGACAACAACCACTATACCTAGGAGTTTACAAAAAATCATTCACTACTGTGGAAGTGGTAAGGGAACTGCACACAATCTTCATATTTCAGGACTGCACTTTTGTGTCAAAGCCTGACTCATTTAATCAAAGCATAAGCAAAGACTGGCTTCTAATGCTACTAAAACTTGACAACATGACCGGTTTTAAAACAGTTATCTGTCAGCAAATACACGATGTTACCAAATTCTTCTCTCACAATCCTTACCTAAATGCACACAGACTCACAGTGTGATTTTAGACAATCAACACTATCCTAGAAGTTTACCAAAACTCATTCACTAGTCTAGAAGAGTTAATGGTACTGCATACAATCTACATATTTAAGTACAGCACATCAGTGTCAAAGCATGACTCATTTAATCAACGTATAAGCAAAGACTGGATTCTAATGCTACTAAAACTTCACAACATGACAGGTTTTAAAAAAGTTATCTGTCAGCAAATACATGATGTCACCAAATGCTTCTCTCACAGTGATCCCAAATACACACTAACTCACACTGTGATTCTAGACAAGCACCACTATCCCTAGGAGTTTACCCAAACTCATTCAGTACAGTACAAGTGGTAAGGGAACTGCACACAATCTACATATTTCAGGACTGCACTTTTCTGTCAAAGCCTGACTCATTTAATCAAATCATAAGCCATAACTGTCTTCTAATGCTACTAAAACTTCACAACATGACAGGTTAAAACAGTTATCTGTCAGAAAATACATGATGTTACCAAATGCTTCTCTCACATTGGTTCCCAAATGCACACAGACTCACTGTGTGATTCTAGACAAACAACACTATCCCTTGCACTATACCAGAACACATTTCTTCATCTAGAAGTAGTACTACATTTTAGTATAGAAACATAACATAACTCATTTCACAAATTCATAAACAATGACTGGTCTCTAATTCTACCAAAATATAAAACAGCACAGTTATCTGTCTGCAAACACATGAAAAACACAAATGTTTATCACAGAATGGTTTCTACATGCACACACACTGTCAATAAGATTGTAGACAAAAAAAGTACTCCCTACACCACTTTAGCAGGAGAAATACATTCGTCTGATTAAAATCAAAATAGTCTACATACATCCCCTCACAATTAAATAACTCATCTTTCAAGTTATTTTGTAGATTAAGAAGTATATCAGTCACTCACCATATTTTCTTTTGCAGATTCTCTGCACTGTGAACCTATCAGCAAAAACAAAGAATGGAAAAGTTTCCCTTTCATTTTCCACACATATACATGTAAACATCAAATCACAATCCTTCACACATAAACTCAAAAGCAAACACACATTTCTATTAGTTAAACAGTTCAACCCTTTCCAACTGAAATACATTTCAACCCTTCCCCCAATCTGCCTTCTGCCTGTTACCATAGAAACAGGTCATGGAACACTGCACTAAGCACACAGGTCAGAAGTTCAGCACAAAATTTTCCTACACAAGAGAGGAAGTGTGCTTCACTTTTCAACATATCAGCTAATCATATACAATGTTCCTTACAATCTGTTTTTGTTAACCAATAAGAATCATACCTTTAAAAAACAGAAATATACACCCTACCTTTCAGTGTACAAAGTAGTCATACAACCAATGATTTCTTGTCTTTTTAAAAAAAAAATCCGTGGATCCGCACACAGAACGCGATAGGATGCGCGCACCGTGCGCGCATTATGCCGTTTTTGTTGTTTTTTAAAAAAGGGGGCCCCAGGGGGTCCTTCTGGGACCCCCTACGCACCTCTAGAGGGTTAGAGTATTTCCACTCTGCCCCATTTATATGTTTTACACACTTATTCCCCTTGCTTCTTCAGCCTCGCGTCTACCGAGGCAGAAAATGGCCACCAACTGTTCCTGGTTTCGAATGTAGAGAGACACTCCACAGCCAATTAGCATTCAGCGCGCGATCGGGGAGGGTGCGCGTACGGTGCGTGTACGGTCCGCGGATCCTCTGCGGCCATAGATATTTATGTACTTTTAACTCTAATTTTCTCAGGAACTACTGAACGGATTCACACCATTTATACAAAAAGGCACGAGTCTGAACTGAGGACTACCTCTTTGCCAAATTTCGTGTCATTCCGTTCAGCGGTTCGGGCTGTAGCTGCGACAACAGATCCTATGGGAAATTGCATGGTGGAAACGTGTTTTGAGACCCCCCTTTTTTCTCGGCCCCCGCTTGACTAATCACCACAATACTTTTAGGGTAGGAGCGGAGCGGAGCTGACCAAAAGTTTGGAAAATTTCGCGAGGATTCGTCAATCGGCGCCAGACTTATTGGGAATAGAATGTTGCGGATTTCCTATGGAAAAATGGTCCTAACTATAACTATAATGACCGCCAGTAGGTAATATATATATATTACCTACTGGCGGTCGCCAGTAGGTAGTTATAGTTAGGACCACGTTTCCATAGGAAAACCTCAACATTCTATTTTGAATAACTTTGGCGCCGGTCGACGAATCCTCGTGAATTTCTCAAAATAGGTGGGGCGCTACGCTCCGCTCCTACCCTGAAAGTCTCGGGGGGATCCGTCAAGCGGGGGCTGAGATAAAAGGGGGGTCCCAAAACGCGTTTTTCCCATGCATTTTTCCATAGGACCTTTAGAACGAGCTACAGCCCGAACGGCTGAACAGAATTACTCAAAATTTGGCAGAGAGGTAGTCCCTAGGTCAAGGAAGTGCCTTTTGTAGGTTTGGTGTAAATCTGTTCAGTAGATTCTGAGAAAATAGCCTTTAAATCAATATATATATCTGAGCCCGCTTACGGTACGCTTACCGTACGCTTACGGTAAGCGTACGGTGGCGTGCGCGAGCGCGATTCTGATTGGCTCTTAGATCTTAGTAAACATTCGAATCGGCCGAAACCAGGAAGCGGCGGCCGCCATTTTGTCTCTCGCACTGAGTGTTGTTTATCAAACATGATGGCCAAAAACATGTTACGGGGCTGTTTTGACAACTCCCTCCCACATAGTCATGTTGAGGGAGTCCACAAACATCCCCCAAGAGCAAAAACGGTTTTATTTTTTTTTCGGCAATTTCGCGGGGTACGCTTACCGTACGCTTACCGTAAGCGTACGGTAAAAGAATAAAAATAAAAAAAACACTATCCACACTTACCCCACCCCCTGTGCTTTTGGTGGCCGAAGGCCACCAAATGTACAGGGCTTATTAATAGGTAAAAAAAACTAAATTTTGGCAACATGAAATTATAAAATTGAAATAAAAAAAACACTATCCACATTGACCCCACCCCCTGTGCTTTTGGTGGCCGAAGGCCACCAAATGTACAGGGCTTATTAAAGTTGATAAAAACCGTGCACGGAACGAACTGCGTTAAGTGGGCGCGCACGCCTCGAATGGCGTAAAGTAACTTAGCATTTAAAAAACCGTACAAATTCACTGAAAAAACCATAGGTTTCACACACGTTATAGTTAGGAATTAGCATTTAAAAAACCTTGCAAATTCACTGAAAAAACCATAGGTTTCACACATGTTATAGTTAGCGGAAATTTTACTGATAAAAAACCAGTGAAATTCCCCCGTTATAGTTAGTGCTGGCAACTATAACTCACGCGACCGCAATCTTCTGCTGATGACATATGTGTCTTTATGAAAAAAAAATATTTGTAATATATGTATAGCTAAAAATGTATGGAAGAAGACATGGGCAAATAAGTGTCTAAATACAGTATTAGCATCAGCAGAGGATTGCGGTCGCGTGAGTTATAGTTGCCAGCACTAACTATAACGGGGGAATTTCACTGGTTTTTTATCAGTAAAATTTCCGCTAACTATAACATGTGTGAAACCTATGGTTTTTTCAGTGAATATATATATATATATATATATATATATATATATATATATATATATATATATATATATATATATACATAAGAAAGCTGCACCACCGTTGAGGCACCACACACATGCGTGTTTTCAAACCTTTTTATTCGGCAAGTTGCAAGGAAAACCAAGCTCACTTCCACCGCACAGGTAAACCAAACATGTTTCGGGCTTCCTTAGCCCTTGCTCACTGGTATCAGGGAGGCACAGCAGCAATGGTTTATGTCGCACCTGCGGCGACTTAAATGATAGTCCCGCCCAATGGGCGTACGTCACAGCTGCATGCTGGTAACTGTAGTTTGCTGCTTATTTAAAGTCCGGAGTGAGCTTGGTTTTCCCTGCAAGTTGCCGAATAAAAAGGTTTGAAAACACGCATGTGTGTGGTGCCTCAATGGTGGTGCAGCTTTCCTATGGATTTATAGCGGCCTGGCCCAGTTCGCGAGGCACCCCGCCACGGATGAGCGGCTCCGGCGCGCTGGCAAATTATCAGCGTCCAAAGGAACGGCGTGACCAGTTTGGCAAGATCAAGAGCAGGGACCCAGCCTTGCTATTCACAGCAACCTACTATAGGTTTAAGAAATATTGAGAGACACAGTAACAATCCACTACGGACTTTGAATAAGCAGCAAACTACAGTTACCAGCATGCAGCTGTGACGTACGCCCATTGGGCGGGACTATCATTTAAATCGCCGCAGATGCGACGTAAAACATTGCTGCTGTGCCTCCCTGATACCAGTGAGCAAGGGCTAAGGAAGCCCGAAACATGTTTGGTTTACCTGTGCGGTGGAAGTGAGCTTGGTTTTCCCTGCAACTTGCCGAATAAAAAGGTTTGAAAACACGCATGTGTGGGGTGCCTCAACGGTGGTGCAGCTTTCTTATGGATATATATATATATATATATATATATTCACTGAAAAAACCATGGGTTTCACACACGTTATAGTTAGGAATTAGCATTTAAAAAACCTTAGAAATTCAGTGAAAAAACCATAGGTTTCACACATGTTATAGTTAGCTGGACATTTTACTCGTAAAAAACCAATGAAATTCCCCCGTTATAGTTAGTTCAGCTAACTATAACTCGCGCGCCCGCAATGCACTGCTGATGACGTCACATATTACATCACTCATGACATGGTCAGTGACATCACTCATGACATCACTGATGACATCGCAAATGACATCACTGATGACATCACTGATGACATCATCCAGTGAATGTGTGTTTTTCTGAAAATTAAATATGTTTTATATATGTATATCTCAAGGTCGATGGAAGAATAAATGGGTATATAAGTGTCTAAATGGATGATTTTTTTTTGAAAAATTGATTGTGTAACTGACTGATTAAGTGTATCATAGTGAATACATGGCTTAGTGAGTAATGTTTAAATATTTAAATATCTGTATCAGTCTCTCTCTTTGTGTATAAGTGGCTGCATGGGTTGGTGAGTTGCTACATGAGTGTCTATATAGGTTATTTGTTGGTTTTTTGAGTATCAGTGTCTGATGTCTGTATGGTTTGGTGGGGGGTATTACGTAGTGCATAGGTGCATGAATGAATGACTCAGTCTTTGTATGTGTTGAAGACAGCATGTGTGCAGGACTCTATGGGTGCATGAGTGTGTGCATGGGTGTGTTAGTGAGTGAATGACTGTCTCAATAGTGTCTCTATGAGTAACTACATATGTTTTAAACTAGTATATGTGACTATTGGTGTATATAAGCGAGTATATGTGAGAGTCAGAGATTGAAAGAGTTCCTGTATGAATAAGTATGTGTTTTGTTAAGTGATTGTTTAAAAGACTAAGTATGTGTAAGTTTCCGTAGAAGTAAGTGTGGTGGTGTGTGTATAACTGTATATGCAAGTAAATGGATGTTTGATTCTTTATTAGCATGAGTGACTATGTGTGTGAGTAACTCTATGGATGAGTGGCATTGTGTAACAGGGTGTATAGGTGTATGAGTACATATGATGAGTGAGTACATGTATGAGTGACTGTATAGGGCTATTGGTGAATGAGTGGATGTGTATGTGGATTTTAGAATTACTGTATAGGTTGTTGTAACTGGTATTGGTATGTCCATTGTTTTTAAAATTGTAATTTCTATTTTTGAATGTGTGTATCAAAGGTTATATTAGGGGAAGAGGAGGTCCGCCACTCTATCACAAGGATGATGTCATCAGTGATGTCATCAGTGATGTCATTTGAGATGTCATCAGTGATGTCATGAGTGATGTCACTGACCATGTCATGAGTGATGTAATATGTGACGTCATCAGCAGAGCATTGCGGGCGCGCGAGTTATAGTTAGCTGAACTAACTATAACGGGGGAATTTCATTGTTTTTTTACGAGTAAAATGTCCAGCTAACTATAACATGTGTGAAACCTATGGTTTTTTCACTGAATTTCTAAGGTTTTTTAAATGCTAATTCCTAACTATAACGTGTGTGAAACCCATGGTTTTTTCAGTGAATTTGCAAGGTTTTTTAAATGCTAATTCCTAACTATAACGTGTGTGAAACCTATGGTTTTTTCTTTGAATTTGCAAGGTTGTTTAAATGCTAATCCCTAACTATAACATGTGTGAAACCTATGGTTTTTTCAGTGAATTTGCAAGGTTTTTTATATGCTAAGTTATGTATTTTTAATTAAAGATATTTTTTTTTATTAAAATAAAATTACTATATATTCATTTATATATTATATGTATTTTTTTATAAATTATTTTTTTTAAAAATTCAATTAGGATATTTTTTTTTTAAATTTTTTAAATTATTTTATGTCCACTTTTTTTTTTTTTTTTATAAATTCTTGGGGTGCGCGCTCTGAGCGCGCTCCTAGTACTATTTCGTAAGTTTTTAATGAATTCCGGCGTACGTTATTTACGTGCGCAAATATACTTCATGGTGCGCGCTGGGAGCGCGCACCCAGTACGTATGCGTACGTACGTACGCATGCGTCCTACGCGCTCGACGCGGTTTACTTCCGCATACGCTAAAATTATGCGCAATAACGGTCGCGTATACGCGTGTTCAACGTATGCGCGCTAGGTACGCGCATATGACGTATGCACCTGCGCGTTTACGCGTTCGTGCATACGTAATCACGGTGTGCGCGCTCGGAGCTTGCGCAGTGCGCGCACCTCGGGTTTATACATAATAAAACAATATTTCTTATTGGTTATCATTACTTTCAGGTTCTAATTGTTTCAATACCACACCCAATCCCCTCATGGCAAGTCATGTGATCAAGAATCATCACTTTTGATTGGTTTGAAGTACTTTCTGTTCCAGATTCTTCCCAAACCACACCTACTCCCCTCATTATTAGTTCTGATTCCTTTGGAGAAGGAGCTATTCTGTTGTTGAGAGACAATGGCTGAACAGCAGCCTACTTCAGACAGTGACCAGGACACTCTTGAGAGGCAGAGGAACAGGAAGCAGAAAGACAGCTTTATATGACAGTTTTTCACTTTTCCAGATGATGAGAAAAAGGTAAATGCACCGAAAGTTACATGTGTACTTTGTAAAAAAGTCTTATCTCGTGGGAATCCTAACAAGAAATATTCTTTTAGCATTCACACTATGTTGAGACATGTTTTCAAAATGCATCCAGTAACTTATCGTCGAGCTTCTGGAGAAAACCCTCCACCTGCTCAGCCGACGACATCAGCAGCAGCTCAGCCGAGCACATCTTCGGCAGCTCAGGGGAGCACTTCAGCTGCGATGGTGCCTTCACCTGTTTCTACACCTCTTGTTGGTCCACCTTGTTTGGCGAGGTTGTCTACACGGTGCACTGATTGCGGTTCTCTTATTTCTGTGGGGGAGACCAGTCTTGATCTCCTTCAGAGAAAATTTGATGCGCATCCGTGCACTAGGCCATAGATGTTTTTTCTTTTTTTGCGTTTTTCTCTTCCTGTTTCCCTCCATTAACTCAAGGGCTCTTTTAAGAGCCACTTATAAACTTAACCAAACAAATGTTTTTTTTTGAAGTTTTTTTTGAAATTTTTTTGAGGTGCGCGCACCCTGCGCGCACCCAAGGTTTTTTTTTTTTGGTTTTTTTTGAGAGACTACAATTAAAAATTGAAAATGTGATTGTAGAGAAGTAGAAAAAAAGGAACCATGATATTGGTGACTTACCATACCCACTCTAAAAAATATTTTTTCATTTATTTTTCTAAAAAATTGCTTTAAAAATGATTCTAGTTTTCGTAAATTTTCTATATCAATCTGAAAAAAAAGAAAAAAGTATTTTTATTTTTTAAAACATTTTATAATACAGTACACATATTTACATATTTATCAAAAAATATTTTTGCCTTATTTTTGCTGTTTTCAGAATATATTGCATTTCACTATAAATTGTGAAAGCAATTGCATTCATCATTTAACAAAAAATAACAATCTCAAAGATTGTATTAAAAAAGCCCAGAATCTCTTCTCACTTAAACTTATCATTACAGAAATGCATAATATTCTAAAAAAATATCATCTAAAAACAATACTTATTTCTTTAAAATACCGTCTGATATTTTTGTTTCAGAAGTATAATCACAATATTATATCTCAAATAACTCCACAATACATCTGATTCCATTTCCTTTAGGCCAAATAGTAATTTTAAAATTCTTTTTTGATTAAATTTCCAATGGTAATCCAATAAAATTCTAAAGTTTAATTTGTCCAGATCTCACCGATTCTCTGTAACATTTTGGTTCCCGAAAGACTTATTAATAATTTATTAAGTCCACAATAGAATTGGTTACTTTTCCGCATGGCCAAATAGTAATTTTAAAAATCTTTTTTGAAAAAATTTCCAATGGCACTCCAATAACATTCCAAAATTTAAATTGTGCAGATGTTACCGATTTTCTTTAAATTTTTGGTTTTTGAAAGTTTCATAAAAAATTATAAAAGTCCACATTACAATTGGTTATCTTTCCATTAGGCCAAATGATAATTTAAAAAATCTTTTTTTTAAAAATTCCAATGGTAATCCAATAAAATGGTAAAATTGTTTTGTCCAGATTTTGCCAAGTCTCTCTAAAATTTAGGTTTCAGGAAGATTAGATAGGAATTTGCTAAATCAAAAGGCAAACGTTGCTTAAAAACCAATTGGGAATCATTAAAGAGTGTCCAGCCTTTCTCACATTTAAGATAAACTGTGTAATGTCCAGAAGTAACAGTAGGTCCTTCATGGAAAATTATTGCAACAGTTACAAAAGTTTTTCCTGAAATTGATAATTGCTGTCCTGTAAACTTCTTTATTAAAGTATCCAATTTTGAACCATCAGCTCTACATCGTTGCATCATTAAAATTACATACTGTCCGTATTCCTTTAAAATTAATGTTGAAAACATGTCAGATTGACACTCACCGCATTGCATGCTATGATTAGCATCTTTAACTAATTTAGCAAAAGTGACTGTTTTACTCTGTGGTAATGTCAAATAAATAAACCTTTCATTATCAACATTAGAGCCACATATATTATAACAGTTTTCACAAGTATGTTCCCATTTATAAGAGAGACCAAATAAAATATCAATTGCAACTTCTTCTTCTTCCAGTACTTGTAGAAAATACATCAAAAATTCATGTGCATCTTGCTGTTCATTTTGAGAAAACTGTGTTCGTCCTGAACATACATCTAAAAGTTTTCTAATTTCAGTAGCACTTTCTATTTGACTTTTATCATTACTCAGCTTATGAAAAAGGAGACTCAGCTCAGAACAGAATCTTTTTCCCTGATTTACTATTATCTGCTCTTGCAAACTTTCAAGATAAAATGCAACATTCAGCACTACATTAGCGTAGCAGTTGACACCAGAGCTATTTTCAAAATGACATCCTACAACCTGTTCTTCATTTTCCTTATTCTTTTTGCTTGCAATTACATCACTCCTCTTTTTTTTCCTCCTCTCTACATCTTCATTACAGATATTCTCATTTCTCCTTTTACGAGAAACGACATGTTTCTCCAACACAGGATACTGACCTAAATGAGGAGCATAGGTTCTTCTTAATCTATTATACTCCTTTACACAATTTGCATCAGCACTAACGTTTGAGTTATCAAAGTCTATCATGAATAAACCAGATAATGTTTTCACTCGTGACAAAGCTACATAAGCCATACCTTCTTTGAACACAGTTGAACCAATGTTCACAAATGCACAATCTACAGTCAATCCTTGAATAGTTACAGCATATGCTAGAGAAAATGGAAACTGCTTTCTACGTACATATAAGTCTTTCACAAGCATGAAACGAACTGAACAACGACAAATATCTTTAACTTCTTCTATCTGATCAAATTTTATTTTTAAACATTCAATTCCATCTTTTTTCTGATAATTAATAAAACCCACAACTCTTCCCATAGCTCCATTAACTAAACCTTTTTCAACATCCAAATTTCTCCTTAAAAATACTCTACAGTTCATGCAAACATATAGATTTTTTTCTAATCCAGCTGTTTTGGAAATGTTCTTCTCTAGTGAATTCAATTTATTTTTCAGTGTGCCTGTTACTGTGATAGTAATTCTTCCATCCTCAATTTTGTCCACTGCTTCCAATTTCCTGATCTCCTCCTTTTCCAATTTCAAAAGCTCCTCATTGAATATTGAGCATTCACGTAGAGTTGGCATTAAGCAGATGGCACTTTTGTTTTCTGCAATGTTCTTGTATATCTTCTCTGCAACTATTTCTTCCTTTGGAAATAAATTATGTAGCAGCCGACTCTGTAATGCTTTTGTGCCAGCTTCAGTGAGTAGTCCAATTCTGATATCTTTCAGAATACTTCCATATTCTTCATCGTTTGCTTGCCTCATATTAGTAGTAAGTTCCTTGTACTCAAAGAAGGACCAAATATTTGTATTACCGATGCTTCCCAATGACTTCTTCGTGTCTTCATGTGTGACAGTATTAAACACTGGTTGTCCTTTAACTGGAGTAAGTTGCAAAAGATCTCCAAAAACTATGACGTTTTTTCCACCAAATAACATGTCATAGTCTGTCTTCAAAATTTGCTGCATTCTTAAATGCACAAAGGCAAGCATTAAGTTTGATACCATGCTCACCTCATCAATAATGAGAAGTTTCATCTTCTTCAATACTCTTGAAACTTCCAAGGATGCTTCTCCAGTTAGCTTGTTGTATTGTATTTTGTTCTCATGCTCCACTGGTAACATTAGCAAACGATGTAAAGTGATTCCTTTTATGTTATATGCTGCTAACCCAGTTGGAGCAGTAACCACACAAGACAAAGTAGAATCCGTTTTTTGCTGTAGGTAGCTTCTGATGACTTTTATAAGGAAACTTTTCCCAGTTCCAGCTTGTCCGCTTACATACATCCTGATTGGTTGAAATGATGTGCATTTGCACTCTTTTTTTTCATGTTGAAATCCGTGATCAATTTTGCTTCTGATCTCTTCATAAATTTGTTGCTGCTCTTCATTCAGTTGTCTTTCCAAATTTTGTAAGTCTATAAATTCTTCTTGCGCTTGATTCATAGCCGTTTCCACTTCATTCATGGCTATTGATGCTTCATTTTCAACGATTGGTTGTCCTAGAGGATCTTGACTGAGTGTTCCTGAACTGTGGCTGTCTTGAGAACTGTCTCTAGCTACTTCTGCTGCAATTGTAGTTTCCTGTTCAATTTCTTCATTTAACATTTGCAGATAAGTTGTGAATGTACTGCATTGTATACTGTCTTTGGAAGCATTAAAAGAATCTTCATAGCTTTGAAATTCTCCCAGTAGTTCGTCCTCTGAACGCCATGGTTTAAACAGCTGTAAAAGAGCCAAGTAGTAAAATTCCTTTTTGTCAGTAGTGTCGCAACTCAGCTTCCTGTGATTTATCAAACTTCCTTTTGTTTGCTTCACCAAACATCCTTCCTCACCAATCACTTTATATTTTCCATTGTTGATGTCTTCTGCGGCTTTCCATGAATAAATGTAGTTCTGCAGCACTTCATAGAGACACATGTTCTCCAGATGTTGACTTCTTTTTGGATAATATGTGTCCAACATGTTTGATTTCAAAATATCTGTACTTTGTGGGTCATTCTCGGCCAAATATTCAATTTCTCCAACAGATTTCAGTACCCGATTTCTCATTGCTGCAAGGCCTAAACTTGCCCAAATTATTCTTCTTGATTTCGAGTAGAGACTTGCAGAAGATAACCTATCTGAACATTCGTAGGATCCAATTTCTCGATGCGATAACATCTTCAAACTGAAACTGTACAGCCTCTTACTGACAGTCTTCTCGTGAGAAATCTCTTCCCACATTTCCTTCAATTCTGTTTTTTCTGATTTCGTAATGTAAGACGTTACATATCGAGCAACAGCAATGGAATTGTCAGCTACATACTGTATATCCATGTTAGCGTTCCACATGGATAAAATGACTGGGTTGTAGTCATTTATATTTTTTGATTCTTCTTTTATTTTTAGGTTGTAGGTATTCTTAGGTGATTTTCTTGTGATAGTATGTCTCACAGCTGACATAAAACTGTTTACTCTTCCATTTGAAAGAACAGGTCTAGGAAATCCAAATCAACATTTAGTGTAGTATTTATCTTTGCTCTTGTATTTCCGTCGACAGTACTTTCCACACCGATGACTTTGGAAACGTAAAACTTGCTCCTTTAACTTTTTCTCTTCTGTGCTTTTTGGTATAGCACATGTTGCATATTCTTCAATGTAAGATAACACTGCTTCATCAGTATCTGTTCCAAACTTTGGGGCATCCTTGATCCACAACAGCATATGAATATGAGGAGCACTTCTTGCCTGGTACTCTTTTCTCCAAAAGAAATCTACTACTTCTCCAAGAGGTGGATTTTTTTTATTGCAGATGAAGGACATCATAGCCTCAAATCACTGATTGAAATATCTGCAAACATTAACCGGATCCAATGAGCACAGTTCTCCTGCTGTCTTGTATTCGATGTTTTTAATGTTTGAATTTGCCTCTCGTAGAAAATCCAGTAAATCATCCCAAGCGTACTCGGCACAGCTTAGTGTAACGAACCATGTTGGTGTTCCTAAATTCCGTAACATGCATTTTAATTCACTATGGCGTCGGTACAAATATTCATTTGTCCCACGCTGACAAGCCATCAGTTTGATCAGTTGTGTTTCCAAATGATCATCTCGGTGCTGCACTTTCTCCATAAAATCCTTAGCAGACACATTTTGTAAATGTACTCCACTTTTTAAAATGTGATTTACTGCATAAGACAGTGCAGACAAGTCGCTTTCAAATAAAAGATGGAACAAATAAGGAATACTTTGTCGAAATCTGGGATCTTCAGCATATAGTCTTGTAGTCCGATACTCAGAAGCTGGAATCTGTTCCGGACGTTCATCGTATCGTCCTCCTTTTCCTTTAGGAAACAGCTGGGGAAAACATCGAGCTTCCAAGCTCTCCTCCCATACACTCACGGGAGTTCCTTTTGCTTTCTTCATCTGAAACAGATCAATATTGTCTCCCATAACTTCTTTTGAATGGAGAGGATGTATGCTAAAATGTTCATATATTTCTTCTTCCATTGACTTGTCCACTTTTTCAATTTGTCCAGTTGGTGTTTCTGTGTCTTCTTGTAAATCTTCTTCTTCTTCTTCTATATAAATTGATTCATACCATTTGTTATTCCTTTTCAAATACAAATTTGCTCTTTGTACTTTCCGCACATCTACCAGCTCCTGCCAAATCTTCTTATTCTTTGTAGGTACACCATTAACCAGAATAATTAATGGTTCAGTTTCCAAAGTATCCGCATCAATAGTTTCCGTATTTTTTTTCAAATCCAAGGGCAAATACACCACTCTACCTTTTAAACCTCTCAGTAAATCTGAAGGAGGTAATTTACCAGTTTTGGGCTCCATACGTACTATGGTCTGGAACGGATGAACACATTGAATGAGTATAGACTCATATGTATTTAATTCAGAAAGTTCAGCAGGAATAGCATCCAATTCTAAATTATTATGTACAGCTCTGTTCGGCATTCTATTTTCCTCTAACTTGTTGTAACAGTATTTACAAATACGCTGATCTTCACCCATATCAAAACAATTTTCCAGAAATATATATGTGGCAAAATCCTTCCACTTATAATTATCTTGATTTTCACTCTTTCTGTAGAGATCAACATTCCTAGTTTGTTTTCTATAATGAGTTCTGCGGCAACAAATACAAGTAAAATGTGGTCTTTCATTAGAGATTATTGCAAATTTTGTTATTTGATCATTAAATGTGTTACTTACAGAGGGTTCTACATTCTCTTCCACTTCTTCCTCATTTACTGTGTCCTTCTCTGCACTGTTTTGTTCAGGACCAAAGTAACAAAACTGAATTTCATCAACAACCTTCTCTACATCTGATACCGTTCCTCGGAACAGAGCCCTATTCAATTCATTTAACTTTATTGCTGGACTTTTTGCAAAATACAACCGTCTCACAAACTTTCTCATTTCAGTATGATGAACAGCCAGCATCCTAAAATGATGGAAAACACTATTTCACACTTTTCTAGATAGACAAGCCAGAGAATGACCCTGCAAACCAGTATTCTCTCTCACTCTGCATGGATCCAGACTTTGAAGCACCTTAATCTTCTGTTTTATACTTTTTTTACTATATTCTCTTAGAAACTCACGAAATTTGTCAATAGATTCCTGACGCACAGTGCAAATACTACTACAATTCCAAGTGTACACTGGGGCTTTAGGATGTCTCCCCATAGCCTCATCCGCCATCACTTGTACCTCATCTCTTGGAACCATTATCTCCTTCTCCATTATGCAACCATTTGTCACTTCGTAACCACGACCTCTGGTGTCAACTGCATGCAGCAAACTATTACTTTGAAAATAGCTCTCTTCATTAAAAAAAGGTTCACTACTTGAACTATGCATCCACTTTCCTAAAAACACTTTACAAAAGTTTGTTCTGTTCACTACTCTTTTCCTTTTGCTATGTGATTTCAATACATTAACCATTTTGTCTAATGTACGCATCCTATTCAAAATTAAAATGAATAGTTTCCTTTTTAATTCTAATGCCTTTGCTGCAATGACTTCAATTTCTTTTTTTCTTTTATAAAACTTTGTCTTTTTCTTATATTTCTTCACATCCTTCATCAAATTGGACATAACTCTTCTCTGAAACATTTTTCTACGTATCTCTTTATACGCTGTTTTTCTATTTATATAAATCTTTTCAGTTGCAGAAGGTATATTTGCATTAACTAAATTCTCAATTTTTTCCTCTCTTTTCCTTTTCAAAACATTTTTTCCAGTACCGACATTTTGTACATTTTTCATTCTTTTGAATATATTTTTTAGAAATTGTTTTTTCTGCTTACCAGAAGATTTTTTCTTTTTCCCAACATGAGCATCTTCTACTAACTTTGGTCCTCTAGTTGTCTTCAAATATAGGTTTTTTTTGTGCGTTTTTTGAACTCTGGATTTTGTAGGCATCTTAAATTTTGTTAACTGCTCTTCAGCAATACCTGAAAAAAACTAAAAAAAAATTCCTTTATTTTATTTAAATATATTACTACATTTCTTTTCACAATAGTCACAAAACATAATTTCTTTGCCAATTTGAAAACACACTTACTGCTCTTTTTTTTTGGCAAGTGAAAATCACTTTTACAGACTGACACATTATGAATCCACTTTTCAGATTTTTTTAAAAGCCCATGTCCAGACTGCTTTTTCAGACCACAAACCATGTGTAACCTGGGTGACTGAGTACACTCCAGCAAGGGCAACCAGCCTTAGTGATGCTGAATGTATTTGCATTACAGACTGAAACCTCAAAACCCCACTCGCTTGTAAATACTGTGCATGATTATACATGGAAAGGAGGTGGGTGTGTGCTAAGAGTCTGCTTCTGCACCAAAAAAATCGCTCCCCCTTTTCCCTACTAATGCAACTGTGAAATCACCAGAGCAAAACGCAATAAATCTCTGCCTGTAATTCCTATTTGCACACAGAGTCATGTTTTCACATTAGTCACAAAACGAAATTTCTTTGCCAATTTGAATGCACACTTATTGCTCTTTTTTGTTGGCAAGTGAAAATCACTTTTACAGACTGACACATTATAAATCCACTTTTCAGATTTTTTTAAATGCACATGTCCAGACTGCTTTTTCAGACCACCACCATGCGTATCCTGGGTGACTGAGTACACTCCAGCAAGGGCAACCAGCCTTAGTGACACTAAATGTATTTGCATTACAGACTGAAACCTCAAAACCCCACTCGCTTGTAAATACTGTGCATGATTATACATGGAAAGGAGGTGGGTGTGTGCTAAGAGTCTGCTTCTGCACCAAAAAAATCGCTCCCCCTTTTCCCTACTAATGCAACTGTGAAATCACCAGAGCAAAACGCAATAAATCTCTGCCTGTAATTCCTATTTGCACACAGAGTCATGTTTTCACATTAGTCACAAAACGAAATTTCTTTGCCAATTTGAATGCACACTTACTGCTCTTTTTTGTTGGCAAGTGAAAATCACTTTTACAGACTGATACATTATGAATCCACTTTTCAGATTTTTTTTAAATGCACATGTCCAAACTGCTTTTTCAGACCACCACCATGCGTATCCTGGGTGACTGAGTACACTCCAGCAAGGGCAACCAGCCTTAGTGATGCTGAATGTATTTGCGTTACAGACTGAAACCTCAAAACCCCACTCGCTTGTAAATACTGTGCATGATTATACATGGAAAGGAGGTGGGTGTGTGCTAAGAGTCTGCTTCTGCACCAAAAAAATCGCTCCCCCTTTTTCCTACTAATGCAACTGTGAAATCACCAGAGCAAAACGCAATAAATCTCTGCCTGTAATTCCTATTTGCACACAGAGTCATGTTTTCACATTAGTCACAAAACGAAATTTCTTTGCCAATTTGAATGCACACTTACTGCTCTTTTTTGTCGGCAAGTGAAAATCACTTTTACAGACTGACACATTATGAATCCACTTTTCAGATTTTTTAAAAAGCCCATGTCCAGACCAATACACCTTAATTTATCGTGAAAACATAGTCCATATTATTTTACATGTTCCTCACATTTAAATTTCTCCCAAAACAGAAAATAATAAACACAACTTCAACAAAAAGAATTACATTTCTATTATTCATTTCTTAATTTACCATATACATCTCCTCTCAAACTCTAACCTCACCTTTATAATTAGTTAGTTGTGATAGAAATGTGGCACTCAAACAGCAGATTATCAGAGCCAGGACCTCTGTTCTCTACACCTCTCTCCACTCAGCAGAACCAGATAATGGCAAACTTTCCCTCTCTTTTTCCACACATATACATGTTAATTTCAAATCTCACTGCTTCCCCCTTTTTTTCAAATGTAATCACACATTTCTATTGGTTGAAAACCAACCCTTTTCCAAAAGTACCCTTCCCCCTACTTGACTTCTGCCTAGTTCCCTTCCCCCAACTTGACTTCTGCCTGCTACCATAGCAACAGCTCATGGAACACTGCTGTGTGGAGTTAGGTCAGAAGTTCGCCACACAATGTTTCAATTCCACAGAGCAAGAGTGCTTGACTTTTCAAACCTTACAGCAAATCCATAGTACTGTTCTTGGGTAACACATTTTTCTGTACCAATACAAAACATGCTTCTATTATTTTACACATACAGCCTAGTTTTTAGTGTAGAATGGTATGAAACAGCCAATCAGTTCTTTTTTTTTATAAAAAAATATGTATGCCTCCATTTCCAAACTGTCTTTCATTTCTTTTTACCATTCTACTGAATTACACCTCCTGAGTGCATCCAGATCTCCTTTGAAGATGTTCACAGTGTGGATTGTAGGACACAGCTATGTCTTCTGGAGTGAAAAATTTGCAGAGAAAAGAGGTATGGTGAGAGACCTTGCTTTGCCAAATGTAGACATCAAATGGATTGGTCAGAGAGGGTTAAAGTGGCACCAATTAATGCCTTTGGTGAAAACCTTTCAACATCTCCCACAGCCTAACCTTATTATTGTGCACTGTGGTGGTAATGATCTAGGCACTTTAACTGGGGTAGGTTTGGAAATGCTTATTAAGGACACCTTTGTGCAATTGATGTCGCTTTTTCCACAAACTGCCTTTGTATATTCTAACATATGCCAAAGGCAAAAGTGGAACTGGTCCAACCAATTTTGTCCGCAGATTGACAAAGCAAGGAAGCACGACAACAAATCTATTTCTGCTTTCCTTAGAGACTATGGTATGGGTTCCATTTACCACAACAACTTGCGTTACGACATGCAAGACATTTATATTAGAGATGGTGTGCACTTCACTGATGAAGGCAACAGAGTCTTCCTCTTGAACCTCAGACTCTGCATCGGTACTTACTTGTAGGTACCAAAAAACAAACAATAAACACAAGGGCTCTTTTTTGAGCCACCTTATATCTAAACACTTAAATGCGATTTTTTTTAAATTTGTTTTTTTAAGTTTTTTTTCGGGTGCGCGCTGGGTGCGCGCACTCGGCGATATTTTTTAACAAAATATTATTCTTTTTTTTTGCCCTACAAGGTCCTACTTTGACCCCCTTACAATGCCTACTGGGTCTATTTCTACCCACTCTGCCCCCTTTTCAAGTTCTCCCCCTTTGTTTATCACCCCCTCTTTATGCGATAGACAAAATGGCGGCCGCCGCTTCCTGATTTCCACCGATTCGAATGTTTACTAAGATCTAACAACCAATCAGAATTGCGCTCGCGCACGGCGAGGTGCGCGCACCCAGCGCGCACGGAGCGCGCTTAGATATATATATATTGATTTAAAGGCTATTTTCTCATAATCTACTGAACAGATTTACACCAAACCTACAAAAGGCACTTCCTTGACCTGGGGACTACCTCTCTGCCAAATTTCTAGTAATTCTGTTCAGCCGTTCGGGCTGTAGCCCTGTCTAAAGGTCATATGGAAAAATGCATGGGAAAAACGCGTTTTGGGACCCCCCTTTTATCTCAGCCCCCGCTTGACGAATCCCCCCGAGACTTTCAGGGTAGGAGCGGAGCGTAGCGCCCCACCTATTTTGAGAAATTCGCGAGGATTCGTCGACCGGCGCCAAAGTTATTCCAAATAGAATGTTGCGGATTTCCTATGGAAAAGGGGTCCTAACTATAACTACCTACTGGCGACCGCCAGTAGGTAATATATTACCTACTGGCGGTCGCCAGTAGGTAGTTATAGTTAGGACCACGTTTCCATAGGAAAACCTCAACATTCTATTTTGAATAACTTTGGCGCCGGTCGACGAATCCTCGCAAATTTCTCAAAATAGGTGGGGCGCTACGCTCCGCTCCTACCCTGAAAGTCTCGGGGGGATCCGTCAAGCGGGGGCTGAGATAAAAGGGGGGTCCCAAAACGCGTTTTTCCCATGCATTTTTCCATAGGACCTTTAGAACGAGCTACAGCCCGAACGGCTGAACAGAATTACTCAAAATTTGGCAGAGAGGTAGTCCCTAGGTCAAGGAAGTGCCTTTTGTAGGTTTGGTGTAAATCTGTTCAGTAGATTCTGAGAAAATAGCCTTTAAATCAATATATATATCTGAGCCCGCTTACGGTACGCTTATCGTACGCTTACGGTAAGCGTACGGTGGCGTGCGCGAGCGCGATTCTGATTGGCTCTTAGATCTTAGTAAACATTCGAATCGGCCGAAACCAGGAAGCGGCGGCCGCCATTTTGTCTCTCGCACTGAGTGTTGTTTATCAAACATGATGGCCAAAAACATGTTACGGGGCTGTTTTGACAACTCCCTCCCACATAGTCATGTTGAGGGAGTCCACAAACATCCCCCAAGAGCAAAAACGGTTTTATTTTTTTTTCGGCAATTTCGCGGGGTACGCTTACCGTACGCTTACCGTAAGCGTACGGTAAAAAAAAAAAAAAAAAAAAACACTATCCACAATTACACCACCCCCTGTGCTTTTGGTGGCTGAAGGCCACCAAATGTACAGGGCTTATTATAAGGGAAAAAAACACTATCCACACTTACCCCACCCCCTGTGCTTTTGGTGGCCGTAGGCCACCAAATGTACAGGGGTTATTAAAAGGGAAAAAAACACTATCCACACTTACCCCACCCCCTGTGCTTTTGGTGGCCGAAGGCCACCAAATGTACAGGGCTTATTAAAAGGGAAAAAAACACTATCCACACTTACCCCACCCCCTGTGCTTTTGGTGGCCGAAGGCCACCAAATGTTCAGGGCTTATTGTAAGGGAAAAAAACACTATCCACACTTACCCCACCCCCTGTGCTTTTGGTGGCCGTAGGCCACCAAATGTACAGGGCTTATTATAAGGGAAAAAAACACTATCCACACTTACCCCACCCCCTGTGCTTTTGGTGGCCGAAGGCCACCAAATGTTCAGGGCTTATTGTAAGGGAAAAAAACACTATCCACACTTACCCCACCCCCTGTGCTTTTGGTGGCCGTAGGCCACCAAATGTACAGGGCTTATTATAAGGGAAAAAAACACTATCCACACTTACCCCACCCCCTGTGCTTTTGGTGGCCGTAGGCCACCAAATGTACAGGGCTTATTAATAGGTAAAAAAAACTAAATTTTGGCAACATGAAATTAAAAAATCGAAATAAAAAAAACACTATGCACATTGACCCCACCCCCTGTGCTTTTGGTGGCCGAAGGCCACCAAATGTACAGGGCTTATTAAAGTTGATAAAAACCGTGCACGGAACGAACTGCGTTAAGTGGGCGCGCACGCCTCGAATGGCGTAAAGTAACTTAGCATTTAAAAAACCGTACAAATTCACTGAAAAAACCATAGGTTTCACACACGTTATAGTTAGGAATTAGCATTTAAAAAACCTTGCAAATTCACTGAAAAAACCATAGGTTTCACACATGTTATAGTTAGCGGAAATTTTACTGATAAAAAACCAGTGAAATTCCCCCGTTATAGTTAGCGCAGGCAACTATAACTCACGCGACCGCAATCTTCTGCTGATGACATATGTGTCTTTATGAAAAAAAAATATTTGTAATATATGTATAGCTAAAAATGTATGGAAGAAGACATGGGCAAATAAGTGTCTAAATACAGTATTAGCATCAGCAGAGGATTGCGGTCGCGTGAGTTATAGTTGCCTGCGCTAACTATAACGGGGGAATTTCACTGGTTTTTTATCAGTAAAATTTCCGCTAACTATAACATGTGTGAAACCTATGGTTTTTTCAGTGAATTTGCAAGGTTTTTTAAATGCTAATTCCTAACTATAACGTGTGTGAAACCTATGGTTTTTTCAGTGAATATATATATATATATATATAATATATATATTCACTGATAAAACCATAGGTTTCAGGGGCGTTATAGTTAGTTGGACATTTCACTCGTACAAAACAATAGAAATTCCCCGTTGTAGTTAGTTCAGCTAACTATAACTCGCGCCCCCGCAATGCATTGCTGATGACGTCACATATTACATCAATCATGACATGGTCAGTGACATCAATGATGACATCACTGATGACATCTCAAATGACATCACTGATTACATCATCCAGTGAATGTGTGTTTCTGTAAAGTTTCAATATGTTTAATATATAGGGAAAGGCGTTTTGAAGAATGAGTGGGTGTATAAGTGTCTGAATGGATGATTTAGTAGGTGCGTGCCTGACTCTATAAGTGAGTGATTAAACGTATCTTACTTAATGCATGGGTTAGTGACTAAACTGTGTGAATGTCTGTATCCGTCTGTCTGTTGGTGTGTAAGAGGCTGCATGGGTTTGTAAATAGCTAGATGAGTGTCTATATGAGTTATTGATTTGTTTTCTGAGTATCTGTATGGGTGCCTGAGTGTTTGTGTGGGTGGGATGTGTGTGACTTTGCATAGATGTGTGAGGGGGTGATTCACTGGGTGCATGGTTTCAAGAGTGCATCTGTGATGGACTGTATTGGTGGGTGAGTGTGTGTATGGGTGTGTTAGTGAGTGAATGTGAATCTCAGTGGTATATGTGTGAGTAACTACATATGTGAAAGGCAGTATATATGTGTGTTAGAGTATATAAATGGCTAGAGTGTGTGATTGTGAGAGTGGCTGTATGGATGAGTGTGTGCTTGTATCAGTGATTGTATAAGAGCTTAAGAATATGCTAGTATTTTTATGAGTAAGTGACCTGGCATGTTTATAACTGGATAGGTGAGTAAATGGGAGTGTGATTAATTATTTGCATGACTGACTAGGTGTGTGAGTACCTCTATGGATAAGTGGCAGTGTGTGAGTGTCTATATAGGTGTATGAGTGCACATGATAGTTCTGTACTAAGTGACCGTAAGTATGAGTGACTGTACGGGTGAGTGAGTGGATGTGTGTGTAGACCTAAGAATCAGTGAGTGGGTATGTAGTTATTGGTGTTGGAGTGTCTATGATTTTGAGAATGGTAGTCTGTAATTTAGAGTGGGTGTATCAAAAGTTATATTCGGGTGAGAGAAGATGCATGAAATTATCACATGGATGATGTCATCAGTGATGTCATTTGAGATGTCATCAGTGATGTCATCATTGATGTCACTGACCATGTCATGAGTGAAGACATGTGCAGAAAGAACCAACAGAGAAGCAGAAAGAGGCCTTGTTGCAAAATCATTCTGTGCCCAAAACTTTTTCAGACGGGTACTGGTGGTAACTGACTCTGACTAACCAGGCCTAGAGCCAGTGCTATGCTAAAAGACACTTAGAATACAGTGAAAACACCTACATACCCTAGGGAACACTATGCGTTGGGGTACCCCTGTGATTAGCATGACCTCCTCTGTAAGGCCCTAGTACATAATAGGGCAGGGGGATTAAAACTACCTTTAAGTCAGAGGTGCAGAAATATGCTACTTTAACTAGTAGTCACGTTTGCAGAATGGTGGAGAAAGGGTGCTGGGCGTCCAACCAACGCTCAGGAATTCCGCTGCGTAGGACTTACAGGAGGCACCAGGAGGAATTCTTGGCCCCAAACTCCCTCAGGACTAAATTGGTCTTCATACCCCATCCCGTAGTCTGCCATGAGGCATGTTTGCAGAGTTGTAGAGAAAAGGGGCCACGGCCTCCAAAGACGTCTTAGAAATCTCACTGTGTGGGACTTACTGGAGGTAACAAGAGGGGTAATTGGCCCCCAAGGACATCCTTGGGGGCCAACTTCCCAAACTATTACCTCCAGTCAGTCCCACACAGCAGCATTGGTAAGTACTCATACCAGGCCACGGCCACTTTGCTCACCACTCTACAAACGCGCTCCCTGGCACGCTCTTGGATGGAGATTGAAGTCCCCTTCACTGCTGGGGGTCCTTTAGGGGCCAACTAGCCTACCTTTTACCTCCAGTAAGCCCAACACAGTGGGATTGGTGAGAGGTAGACAAAGGCCATGCCCCCTTTCCCCACAACTCTGCAAACGTGCCCCCTGACACGTTGTAAGTTGGGAGATTAAGTCCCCTTGAATCCTGAGGGTCCCTGGGGTCCAACTAGCCCACCAGGTACCTCCAGTAGGCACCACAGAGCTGAGTTGCAGAGAGGTGTAAAAAGGGGCATGGCCTGGACCACCTCTCTGCAACGGAGGCCTGTGGTGCTTACTGGAGGTACCTGGTGGGCTAGTTGGCCCCCAGGGGCCCTCAGGATTGAACAGGAATTAATTCCCCAACATAAAAATTGTCATAGGGCCTGTTTGCACACATGTCACCTCAGGCCCCGCCTCCTACCATTACCACTGTGCAAATGCGTCCCTTAGCGTGTTTTAAGTTGGGGAATTTAGTCCCCTTGAATCCTGAGGGGTCCCTGGGGTCTAACTAGCCCACCAGGTACCTCCAGTAAGCGCCACAGAGCTGCATTGCAGAGAAGTGTAAAAAGGGGTGAGTCCTGGACCACCTCTCTGCAACGCAGCGCACTGGCGCTTACTGGAGGTACCTGGTAGGCTAGTTGGCCCCCAGGGACCCTCAGGATTGAAGAGGAATTAATTCCCCAACCTAAAAAGCACCACAGGGCGTGTTTGCACACATGTCACCTCAGGCCCCGCCCCCTCTTCTCACCACTGTGCAAACATGCCCTGTGGCGCATTTTAAGTTGGGGGGAAGATCCCTTTGAATACTGAGGGACCCTGGGGTCCAACTAGCCCACTAGGTACCTCCAGTAAGCGCCACAGAGCTGCATTGAAGAGAGGTGTATAAAGGGGCGTGGCCTGTACCCCCTCTCTGCAACACAGGCCTGTGGCGCTTACTGGAGGTACCTGGTGGGCTAGTTGGACCCCAGGGACCCTCAGGATTGAAGAGGAATTAATTCCCCAACCTAAAACGCGCCACAGGGCATGTTTGCACACATGGCACCTCAGGCCCGCCCCCTCCCTTCACCACTGAGCAAACACGCTCCATGGTGCGTTTTAAGTTGGGGGAATAAGTCCCCTTGAATCCTGAGGGTCCCTGGGGTCCAACTAGGCCACCTGGTACCTCCAGTAAACACCACAGAGCTGCGTTGCGGAGAGGTGTAAAAAGGGGCATGGCCTGGACCACCTCTCTGCAACACAGCCCTGTGGCTCTTACTGGAGGTACCTGGTGGGTTAGTTGGCCCCCAGGGACCCCCAGTATTGAAGGAGAATTAATTCCCCAATTTAAAACACACCACAGGGAGCATTTGCTGAGTGTTGCTGGTAGGGTCGGGGCCTCGGCATGATCGCCTCTTTTAAAAAAAAAATGTGGGGTATGCTATGAAGGATTGGCTACAGGGCCTGGAATGTGGTCATGTTCTGCTTGTACCCTGCTGAGTAGTGCTCTGAATACTATATTATTAGATTTTTTTTCAAGAATCATGAATTCTATACTGAATTTACAACTGACGGCCAGACAGTTCGAACACAGTGGATTTACGAATCGTATAGGAAGATAGGAGAAAATGCTCTTCCATCCAAATATGTGCTTTAGGAGCAGGAGGGGACTAATAACAAAAGAAAAAGTTAAACACATTCTTATTCTGAACCACATCTGCAGGTTCACAAGTTCTATGTATGTTTTTAATAGTAAGTCTGATTTGGCAACCCAATTTTTTTATTTTTCATTTTTATATTGAAGTGGTATATGCTTACAATTAAAACCAAAATGAAACATCGCACCAGCTTGCCAAGTCCAGACCTCTTGACTTTGAGAATGGTCATTACCAGTATGCTTTCTCCCCTCAGTCCATTTTTCCTTCTTGGCATCAAATAATTTATGTAAAATGTTGCAATGTGGCAAACAATAATATATTATTTTAGCTTTTATATTTGGAAAGAAGTTAGGGTAACGGTTCAACTTCTCTGCGCTGCTGTTTGTTGTATTGATGTCAGTAGCGATGACTGTCCAGAGTGGAAAGAATCCAATAAACTTGGTTGGTCCCTAGATTTCCACAAATATGTCCCTGCTTCATTGTCTTTCTTTAGTGGTGTTTCCAAGGAGATGATGGGAGAATGCAAGTCTGTTTGTCTTTCAGCTTTGGTAAATATTAGTCATAGATTCAGACCAGTGGAGCCAGAATAAGACTCGAGAGTCGAGCTCCCAAGTGAATAAAATCTACAAAGGCAAGCGCAGGGCTTTGAAACTCACTTACACGTGATTCAAGATTAGGAAAGGGTGGATGCTTTCCCCCCGCTCCCTATTGTGCTGAATTCTGACTGGACTGGCTCATAAAATATTATTAATAACATTATTCCTATCAGCCTTAAGGTTGCCTCTGACTTTGAGATATGAATCCATCAATCTATTTTTGGATTTTTATCATTCATGATTTATGGATAAAATCAGCTTGTGTTGCCACTAAAAATTGGCCAACTGCAAAGCCTGTGGAACTATTGTACTTCAGATGTAATTAATGCATACTTGAAGGTGTAAGAACATAATCAGGTTTTAATTATTTGGCTTTAACCTGAAATTCTATTATTGTAACTAATCTCCCCATCGCCACCGTAAATTATGTATGCTTGTTTTCAACCTTCGAATTCTTTAACTATATGTGCAAAATTTTATTTTATATATATGTTTTCAATGTTTTTGGATCCGCGCATCCTAAGCGCACCGTTCCCGATCCCTACGCGATAGCATCCACGCATAGTACGAGTTGGGTACGTGTTTAGTGCACGATGGAAATGCGTCCGGTACGCGACTCCCAGCCTATACGCGACACGTTTGATGTACGTTACGCGACGTTTACGCGCTTCCGTGATGCGTCATCTGTGTCTATGACGCGGTAGGTGCGCGGATCCCGTGAAATATTTAACATTTAAAAAAACATATATATATGTATTTCATGTGAATATTAATTGAAGACAAACTCTAAACTAGTCTTAAAACTAATATATTTTTACATCTAATCCTATATTTCTTTTTAATTCAATTTCGCGGATGCACGCTGGGTGTGTGCTGCGTAAGCACAGGGTGCGTGGATCCCATGTGACCTGCAAAAAAAGAGATTTGATTGGTTCATTACACTTCCTCTTCTAACTATTGAAAGACCCCACCCATTTCAATCATTCTTCTTTGACCTTCTTTAGAGCACCATCTCTTTGGAGAGAAGAATATTTTTTAGACTAAGTTTACACTTAGCTCTAACTTTTTTCAACCAAAAATGGCTTCAGGGCAGCAGGCATCACCTGCATCACCTCATACTTCTGAGGATGAATTTTTGCTGGAGGCACCACCCAAAAAACGTTTTTCTTCAGTGGTGTGGAAATTTTTTACTTTTCCCGAGGGGCAGAAGAAGACCAATGCCACCTTGGTCACGTGCAAGATTTGCAAAAGAGTCCTATCGAGAGGGGATCCTAACAAGAAATACTCTTGCGGCACGGCATGTATGATGAAGCGCACGAGGACCCTTCATCCGAACAATCTTGCACAAGATGAGTGCCGACGGATGAGAAACACTCCTGCTCCTGCGCCATCCACCTCATCGCAGCAGAGCACATCAAGAGTGCATCCATCAGCCCAAACCTTTGACATCCGTCCTCAATTTCAATTTTTAAAAGTGCTCTGCACTAAGTGCAATAAGACTTTGTGCTATGGTGAGCAGTCGATCGATCTGATCTGCCGCCAGCAAGAAAGTCACATTTGCTAGTTTTTTGTAATTTTTTTTATTGTTCCCTGAAGTTCATTGTTTGGTTTCTCCTGTTTTGTTTTTTGTTTTGTTTTTTTGCAGAAAAACCAAAAAAATGTAAAAATTGTTCAGAAACCCCCAAAAACATTATAAAAGAAGAAAGAAGAAAAAAAAAGTTCTTGTAAGAACTAACTTTCCTGGTTTAAAAAAAGAGCTACATTTCTTTGATAGTGTTATTTTATATGAATGTATGTGTAGTATGTAATTGACTGAATGAATGCATTAGTAGCGTATGGTGAATGTATAAGTGCAGAACTATGAGGAAGTTCTGCAGCATCACACAGTAACCTCTTTAACTGCAGTGTGCTGTAGTACTTCCGAAGCACAGGGATGCAACATATGTACATAAATATGTTGCAAATCTGTGCTTCTCTCTGCACGGCTGCTTAAACTGCAGCCATGTGGTGACACAGGCACCCTTGCACCATAATGCAAGGATATCTGTGTCATGTGCTGTTTGTTTTTCTGCAGGAAGACACACCTTCCTACACAAAAACAATGAGAACATGCATTTTTCTTCTTCAATGTATGCTGAACATTTCAGCATGCATTGAAGATATAAAAATGTGGAGAAATTAAAACAATTCTCCTTGATGTGCTTTCCTACACCAATTTTAGAACGGTGCAGCATTTACGCACCTATCGAGAATTATGATGTCTGATAAATCTTGACATGTGTCTTGTTCTACGAGTATTAAGTGCAATCATGCACAACAACACTTATAGAACACCCTTTCATCACAAAGTGGTGTGCATGATGAGGTTATATTTACATGGAGTATAAAAAGTGCACAGAGTGCCTTTCCCTCTCTTTGTAAATATAAAAGAGTATCTTGCACAATAACTATGTTACAAAAAGTGACATATTTCCGTTTTTAAATTTCCTTGCGAATGATAGAAGGTAAGCACAGAGTTTTGTCTGCAAAGATGTTCAAAGAAGAATTATTGAAATGATTGCGGTCCTTCAACAGCTAAAAAGGTGAAATATTATGAACCCCTCAAATCTCTTTTTTTGCAGGTCACATGATATCTGATTATGGTCAGATTTCAAAACTACATAAACAGAGTGTTTTTAGAAACGTGTTTCAACTTTGTAGCTTCTTGCAGGCATCTTCATTCTGCATATTGAGACTTAGTTAAACTTACCTTCACAGTAATAGGAATAAAAAATGGTATACATTATTTTCTGTTTTTCATTCAAATATAAATTCATATAAATTGCTTATTTTAAAATTTGGATCTGTGAAAGAAAAGGGAAAAAAAATTATAACATGTAATAATACATTTTTTACAACACAGCATAATTTCCACAAAGTAATTTCTTTGCCTTTTTTGCTGTTCTCAGAATATATTAAATTTCACTAAAAATATTGATTTCAATCGTACTCATCACTTAACAGCGGGCAAAAAAATACACTATCTCAAAGATTGTTAAAAAAAAAACAACATGCCATTCTCAAAATACAAATCACAGAAATATAAATTGCACACACCTAACAAATTTTTTTAACTTTAACTTACAAAAACTGAAAATGATGTCGCTATAAAATATTCACCAAATCTAAAGTTGAATTTTTGGAGGATGCACCACGCCCACAAAGTTTTCCTTCAGTGATGTGGACATTTTCTACTTTTCTCGAGGGGCAAACAAAGACCAATACCACCTTTCTCATGCACAAGATTTTCAAAAGAGTTCTGTTACGAGGGGATCCTAACAAAAAATACTCATGCAGCACAGCAAGTATGATGAAACACCTAACGACCCTTCATCCAAACAATCTTGCACGAGAAGAGTGCAAACAGATGAGAAACACTCCTGTTCCGTACCTGTAAAAAAGAATCACATATAAATGTATATTAATAACTTTCAAAATTATACTATTCCATTACTGTACAAACACATTTTATGTAAATACTGACTAAGAAACTATGTCCCTGAACCACAAGTGTGACGATGGTTAAAACACTACATGCATAGTGCATACTACTTTGAAGAAGTTCATGCCCTAAAGCCTACCTCACTAAAACTCTACATGCTAACTGACTAAATGATTACAGTACTATTAAAACTGGGTGAGTGACAGGGTGTTTGCTAGAAGAGTATGAATACTAACTAGGGGATTGAAGGTGTGAAACACAACTGTGTAGGTGATTAGAAGACTGCATCCATACTGCATAGGCATTTAAAGCAGTCCATGTGCTAAGGCCTGGCTCACTGTATGACTACTTGGGTACTGACTGAATGATGAGAGTACAGCAAGGAGAGTGCCAAGGTGAATTTATAAGTGCTAGGCTTTTCGCACAGGGAATGGATTAGTACTTGGTACTGAATGGGTCACTAGAGGAGTGCAAAGGCAGTGACAAGATGTTTGCTGGACTGTATGGATACTGACTAGGAAATTGAAAGTGTGAAAGACAAGTGTCTAGGTGGTTAGAAGACTGCATGCATAGTGCATAGGGGTTTGAAGCAGTCCATGTGCTAAGGCCTGGCTCAGTGCATGAATACTTAGGCACTGACTGAATGATTAGAGTAATGCAAAGATAGTATCTTGGTGAATTTATAAGTGTTTGAGTTTTCACACAGTGAATGGATTAGTACATGATGCTGAATGGGTCACTAGAAGACTGCAAAGGGAGTGACAGGGTGTTTCCTGGAAGTGTATGGATACTGACTGGGGAATTGAAGGTGTGAAAGACAATTGTGTAGGTGGTTAGAGGACTGCATGCATAGTGGATAGGGGTTTGAAGCAGTCCATATACTACGGCCCGGGTCACTGGATGAGTACTTGGGTACTGACTGAATGATTAGAGTACTGCAAGGAGAGTGCCTGGGTGAATTTATTAGGGTTTGGCGCAGTGAATGGATTAGTACATGATGCTTAATTAGGTCACTAGAGGAGTGCAAGGGGAGTGACAGGGTGTTTGCTGGAAGTGTATGAATACTGACTGGGGAATTGAAGGTGTGAAAGACAAGTGTGTAGGTGGTTAGAGGACTGCATGCATACTGGATAGGGGTTTGAAGAAGTCCATGTGCTAAGGCCTGACTCAGTTCATGAATACTTAGGCAGTGACTGAATCATTAGAGTACTGGAAAGAGAGTGTCTTGGTGAATTTATAAGTGTTTGGGTTTTGGCACAGTGAATGGATTAGTACATGGTGTTGAATGGGTCACTAGAGGACTGCAAAGGGAGTGACAGGGTGTTTCCTGGAAGTGTATGGATGCTGACTAGGGAATTGAAGGTGTAAAAGACAAGTGTATAGTATGTTAGAACACTACATGCATACTGCATAGACATTTGAAGCAATCTGTTTGGTACTTAGAAACTGACTAAATAATCAGACTACTTCTAGGACAGTGCTTAGGTAAAACGTTTACATTTTCAGTTCTGCCACAGTGAAGAGAATAGTACATGGTACTGCACCTTAGTGTCAAACCCTGACTCATTTTATCAATGCATAAGCAAAGACTAGCTTCTAATGCTACTAAAAATTGACAACATGACAGGTTTTAAATGAGTTATTTCCTAAAAAATACACGATGTTACCAAATGCTTCTCTCACAGTGGTTCCCAAATGCACACAGACTCACAGTGTGATTCTAGACAACAACCACTATACCTAGGAGTTTACCAAAAATCATTCACTACTGTGGAAGTGGTAAGGGAACTGCACACAATCTTCATATTTCAGGACTGCACTTTTGTGTCAAAGCCTGACTCATTTAATCAAAGCATAAGCAAATACTGGCTTCTAATGCTACTAAAACTTGACAACATGACCGGTTTTAAAACAGTTATCTGTCAGCAAATACATGATGTTACCAAATGCTTCTCTCACAGTGGTTCCCAAATGCACACAGACACACAGCGTGATTCTAGACAACAACCACTATACCTAGGAGTTTACAAAAAATCATTCACTACTGTGGAATTGGTAAGGGAACTGCACACAATCTTCATATTTCAGTACTGCACTTTTGTGTCAAAGCCTGACTCATTTAATCAAAGCATAAGCAAAGACTGGCTTCTAATGCTACTAAAACTTGACAACATGACCGGTTTTAAAACAGTTATCTGTCAGCAAATACACGATGTTACCAAATTCTTCTCTCACAATCCTTACCTAAATGCACACAGACTCACAGTGTGATTTTAGACAATCAACACTATCCTAGAAGTTTACCAAAACTCATTCACTAGTCTAGAAGAGTTAATGGTACTGCACACAATCTACATATTTAAGTACAGCACATCAGTGTCAAAGCATGACTCATTTAATCAACGCATAAGCAAAGACTGGATTCTAATGCTACTAAAACTTCACAACATGACAGGTTTTAAAAAAGTTTTCTGTCAGCAAATACATGATGTCACTAAATGCTTCTCTCACAGTGATCCCAAATACACACTAACTCACACTGTGATTCTAGACAAGCACCACTATCCCTAGGAGTTTACCCAAACTCATTCAGTACAGTGCAAGTGGTAAGGGAACTGCACACAATCTACATATTTCAGGACTGCAATTTTCTGTCAAAGCCTGACTCATTTAATCAAATCATAAGCCATAACTGTCTTCTAATGCTACTAAAACTTCGCAACATGACAGGTTAAAACAGTTATCTGTCAGAAAATACATGATGTTACCAAATGCTTCTCTCACATTGGTTCCCAAATGCACACAGACTCACTGTGTGATTCTAGACAAACAACACTATCCCTTGCACTATACCAGAACACATTTCTTTATCTAGAAGTAGTACTACATTTTAGTATAGAAACATAACATAACTCATTTCACAAATTCATAAACAATGACTGGTCTCTAATTCTACCAAAATATAAAACAGCACAGTTATCTGTCTGCAAACACATGAAAAACACAAATGCTTATCACAGAATGGTTTCTACATGCACACACACTGTCAATAAGATTGTAGACAAAAAAAGTACTCCCTACACCACTTTAGCAGGAGAAATACATTTGTCTGATTAAAATCAAAATAGTCTACATACATCCCCTCACAATTAAATAACTCATCTTTGAAGTTCTTTTGTAGATTAAGAAGTATATCAGTCACTCACCATATTTTCTTTTACAGAATCTCTGCACTGTGCACCTATCAGCAAAAACAAAGAATGGAAAAGTTTCCCTTTCATTTTCCACACATATACATGTAAACATCAAATCACAATCCTTCACACATAAACTCAAAAGCAAACACACATTTCTATTAGTTAAACAGTTCAACCCTTTCCAACTGAAATACATTTCAACCCTTGCCCCAATCTGCCTTCTGCCTGTTACCATAGAAACAGGTCATGGAACACTGCACTAAGCACACAGGTCAGAAGTTCAGCACAAAATGTTCCTACACAAGAGAGGAAGTGTGCTTCACTTTTCAACATATCAGCTAATCATATATAATGTTCCTTACAATCTGTTTTTGTTAACCAATAAGAATCATACCTTTAAAAAACAGAAATATACACCATACCTTTCAGTGTACAAAGTAGTCATACAACCAATGATTTCTTGTCTTTTTTTAAAAAAAATCCGTGGATCCGCACACCGAACGCGATAGGATGCGCGCACCGTGTGCGCATTATGCCGTTTTTGTTGTTTTTTAAAAAAGGGGGCCCCAGGGGGTCCTTCTGTGACCCCCTACGCACCTCTAGAGGGTCAGAGTATTTCCACTCTGCGCCATTTATATGTTTTATACACTTATTCCCCTTGCTTCTTCAGCCTCGCGTCTACCGAGGCAGAAAATGGCCACCAACTGTTCATGGTTTCGAATGTAGAGAGACACTCCACAGCCAATTAGCATTCAGCGCGCGTTCGGGGAGGGTGTGCGTACGGTGCGTGTACGGTCCGCGGATCCTCTGCGGCCATAGATATTTATGTACTTTTAACTCTAATTTTCTCAGGAACTACTGAACGGATTCACACCATTTATACAAAAAGGCACGAGTCTGACCTGAGGACTACCTCTTTGCCAAATTTCGTGTCATTCCGTTCAGCGGTTCAGGCTGTAGCTGCGACAACAGATCCTATGGGAAATTGCATGGGGGAAACGTGTTTTGAGACCCCCCTTTTTTCTCGGCCCCCGCTTGACTAATCACCACAATACTTTTAGGGTAGGAGCGGAGCGGAGCTGACCAAAAGTTTGGAACATTTCGCGAGGATTCGTCAATCGGCGCCAGACTTATTTGGAATAGAATGTTGCGGATTTCCTATGGAAAAATGGTCCTAACTATAACTATAACGACCGCCAGTAGGTAATATATATATATATATATATATATATATATATATTCACTTAAAAAACCATAGGTTTCACACATGTTATAGTTAGCTGGACATTTCACTCATAAAAAACCAGTGAAATTCCCCCGTTATAGTTACTGCAGGCAACTATAACTCACGCGACCGCAATCTTCTGCTGATGCTAATACTGTATTTAGACACTTATTTACCCATTTCTTCTTCCATTAATCTTTAGCTATACATATATTACAAATAATTATTTTTCAGAAAGACACATATGTCATCAGTGATGTAATATCTGACGTCATCAGCAGAGGATTGCGGTCGCGTGAGTTATAGTTGCCTGCAGTAACTATAACGGGGGAATTTCATTGGTTTTTTATGAGTGAAATGTCCAGCTAACTATAACATGTGTGAAACCTATGGTTTTTTAAGTGAATTTGCAAGGTTTTTTAAATGCTAATTCCTAACTATAACGTGTGTGAAACCTATGGTTTTTTCAGTGAATTTGTACGGTTTTTTAAATGCTAATTTATTTATGTATTATTTTTTTTATATATTTATTTTACAATAAACTACGTATTAAAATTTTTTTTTTCTTTTTTTTGGGTTTTCACCCTGCGAATTATTTTTTTTTTTTTGTAAAAATTTTTTTTTTTTTTTGTGTTTTTCAGGGTGCGCGCACTGTGCGCGCACCCCCGCGATTTTTAAAAAAAATAAAAAAAAATGTTTGCCTTCGGGGTCCTTCAGGGACCCCCTGACAAAGGCTAGGGGGTCAGGAACTCTCTACCCTGCCCCCTTTTCACGTTCGCCACCTTCCTTTTTCACTCTCGCACTGAAAACAAACAAAATGGCGGCCGACACTTCCTGATTTCGACCGATTCGAACGTTGACTAACATGTAACCACCAATCAGAATTACGCTCGCGCACGTTAGGGTACTCGCACGGTGCTCGCACGGTGCGCGCACCCTGCACGCATATAGATATATATATTGATTTAAATGCTATTTTCTCCGGAAATACTGAACAGATTTACACCAGACCTGCAAAAGGCACTTCCTTGACCTTATGGCTACCTCTCTGCGACGTAAAACATTGCTGCTGTGCCTCCCTGATACCAGTGAGCAAGGGCTAAGGAAGCCCGAAACATGTTTGGTTTACCTGTGCGGTGGAAGTGAGCTTGGTTTTCCCTGCAACTTGCCGAATAAAAAGGTTTGAAAACACGCATGTGTGGGGTGCCTCAACGGTGGTGCAGCTTTCTTATGGATATATATATATATATATATATATATATATATATATATATATATATATATATATATATATATATATATATATATATATATATATATATATTCCGACAACGCTGTAATTCCTCCTTTCCTGAATCCCCAGCAACCACGGACACCAATTGAGCTTCAAACCGGTCTTTTAAATGAGAGCAAAGAAACTCAATGGTACTCTGTGACCATTGGCTTGTGAACTGAAGATTGTAGATGTTGTCATTAAGGCTTTCTACAAACAGATTTTCTTGATCTTTCCCTTACCATCCAAAATGACAAATTAAAGAGCTGCCTATTTAGGAAGAAAACTGCTGGAAACAGCCTTTTGCACGCACGCAGCTGTCACCCAAAACCTCTGTTAGACAGTATCCCTTTGGGAGAACTCTTGCGAGCCAAGCGCAATTGCAGCTCCCCGGAGGATTACAAAAAGGAAGAAGGAGTGATGACTCTGAGATTTCTGGAAAGAGGTTACTCAAAGACTGTTGTGAACAAAGCAAAGATAGAAGTAGCTAAAAGATCAAGGGAATCATTACTAACTGAAAAAGAAATAAAAGATGACGAGACAGAGAAAATAAGGTTCATTACCTCCTTTAACAATCAAGCCAGTGATCTGCGCAAGAGCCTCAACACTTTTTGGCCAGTGTTACACACTGACAGTGACCTTTCAAAAAGTGTGGAATTGTTTCCACAAGTCACATATAGAAAGGCGAAATCATTAAAGGACACACTGTGCAGAACTATTGAACCTACACAGACCAACATTCTAGGGGTACAAAGCTTTTACACATGCAGAAAATGTAAGGCGTGCAAACATAGCAAAAACTGCAAGGAATGCATCCTTTCTCCAAACAACAAGCCCCACAAGATTTTAAAACATACATCGTGCAACACAGATTATGCCGTCTATGCCCTGTTTTGTCCTTGTAAAAAGGCCTACATCGGCAGCACCATACATAAGGCTAAAACTAGAATTTTAGAACACCTTCGCGCCATCAAGCATGGCGATAAACAATACCCTGTTGCACGACACTTCCTGAGTCATCATAATCAAAACAGTGATTTACTGAGTTTTTGTGTCCTTGACACAATAAAGATGAATGAGAGAGGAGGAAATAGAGTACAGGACCTCAGACGATTGGAGTCAAAACTAATAATCCAGTATGGTACTTTGGCCCCGATAGGTCATAACTGTGACGAAGAGTTAGCGATGCACTTAGGATGAATTTGAACATGTTTATGTTGAATCTTCACAGGCCAGCAATTTTGAAACGAGAGTCAGCAACTCGTGTATAAATGCTATTGCAAAAAATGTTTTTATGAATTTTAAAGTGCAAAGTTTCAGGAAGTATAGTCTTACTTTAATTCTTTTCGATCAATTGTTGATTGATTTATTTGTTTTTTCTTGTAGATGCAAACTTTGATCTATTCTGGTGACATATGGAAGATTGAGTATCTCTGATAAGCCCACTGGGGCAAGAAGTGTTGACTGAAGATGCATATATGCGATTTAAATGTCAAGTAAAATTAATTTTCGTTCAAATAAGTAATTTGGACATTGTATACAATGCCCACTTGGGCTGGAGTGGATAATGGTTTTGAAATAATTACGAGTGAATCGGAATTTGATGAAATGCATATATTTATGATTTAAATGAGCGGGAATAGTTACTTATTAGTATATAATGCAATGAATGTTCAGATCACATCAAATGTGTTACTCAGTCCCACGCAATGCAATTTTGTCGTAATTTTGTTAAAGTTGCTTTCAAGAAGAAAAAAATGGCCTCGTGAAGTAACGAGTAGCCTAGAAGTCTGTTTTCTTTGTTTACCAATGAATCACATGACTATTTATTGTACTTCCTGGTTTACTTTGCCTTACTCGTGATCAAGGGAGTGTGATCCCGAAACGCGTAGAGTATTGTTTGCCTATTTGCTCTCATTTAAAAGACCGGTTTGAAGCTCAATTGGTGTCCGTGGTTGCTGGGGATTCAGGAAAGGAGGAATTACAGCGTTGTCGGAATACGTAGAGGTTTGCCACCTCGCTGCGGACCACCATCACAAGTGGTAGGGGGAGGGCTAACGGTAGCGGTTCGCTACCATTGCGGTTTTTGATATATATATATATATATATATATATATATATATATATACATATATATTCACTGATAAAACCATAGGTTTCAGGGGCGTTATAGTTAGTTGGACATTTCACTCGTAAAAAACAATAGAAATTCCCCGTTGTAGTTAGTTCAGCTAACTATAACTCGCGCCCCCGCAATGCATTGCTGATGACGTCACATATTACATCAATCATGACATGGTCAGTGACATCAATGATGACATCACTGATGACATCTCAAATGACATCACTGATGACATCATCCAGTGAATGTGTGTTTCTGTAAAGTTTCAATATGTTTAATATATTGGGAAAGGCGTTTTGAAGAATGAGTGGGTGTATAAGTGTCTGAATGGATGATTTAGTAGGTGCGTGCCTGACTCTATAAGTGAGTGATTAAACGTATCTTACTTAATGCATGGGTTAGTGACTAAACTGTGTGAATGTCTGTATCCATCTGTCTATTGGTGTGTAAGAGGCTGCATGGGTTTGTAAATAGCTAGATGAGTGTCTATATGAGTTATTGATTGGTTTTCTGAGTATCTGTATGGGTGCCTGAGTGTTTGTGTGGGTGGGATGTGTGTGACTTTGCATAGATGTGTGAGGGGGTGATTCACTGGGTGCATGGTTTCAAGAGTGCATCTGTGATGGACTGTATTGGTGGGTGAGTGTGTGTATGGGTGTGCTAGTGAGTGAATGTATATCTCAGTGGTATATGTGTGAGTAACTACATACGTAAAAGGCAGTATATATGTGTGTTAGAGTATATAAATGGCTAGAGTGTGTGATTGTGAGAGTGGCTGTATGGATGAGTGTGTGCTTGTATCAGTGATTGTATAAGAGCTTACGAATATGCTAGTATTTTGTATGAGTAAGTGACCTGGCGTGTTTATAACTGGATAGGTGAGTAAATGGGAGTGTGATTAATTATTTGCATGACTGACTAGGTGTGTGAGTACCTCTATGGATAAGTGGCAGTGTGTGAGTGTCTATATAGGTGTATGAGTGCACATGATAGTTCTGTACTGAGTGACCGTAAGTATGAGTGACTGTACGGGTGAGTGAGTGGATGTGTGTGTAGACCTAAGAATCAGTGAGTGGGTATGTAGTTATTGGTGTTGGAGTGTCTATGATTTTGAGAATGGTAGTCTGTAATTTAGAGTGGGTGTATCAAAAGTTATATTCGGGTGAGAGAAGATGCATGAAATTATCACACGGATGATGTCATCAGTGATGTCATTTGAGATGTCATCAGTGATGTCATCATTGATGTCACTGACCATGTCATGAGTGAAGACATGTGCAGAAAGAACCAACAGAGAAGCAGAAAGAGGCCTTGTTGCAAAATCATCCTGTGCCCACAACTTTTTCAGACGGGTACTGGTGGTAACTGACTCTGACTAACCAGGCCTAGAGCCAGTGCTATGCTAAAAGACACTTAGAATACAGTGAAAACACCTACATACCCTAGGGAACATTATGCGTTGGGGTACCCCTGTGATTAGCATGACCTCCTCTGTAAGGCCCTAGTACATAATAGGGCAGGGGGATTAAAACTACCTTTAAGTCAGAGGTGCAGAAATATGCTACTTTAACTAGTAGTCACGTTTGCAGAGTGGTGGAGAAAGGGTGCTGGGCGTCCAACCAACGCTCAGGAATTCCGCTGCGTAGGACTTACAGGAGGCACCAGGAGGAATTCTTGGCCCCAAACTCCCTCAGGACTAAATTGGACTTCATACCCCATCCCGTAGTCTGCCATGAGGCATGTTTGCAGAGTTGTAGAGAAAGGGGGCCACGGCCTCCAAAGACGTCTTAGAAATCCCACTCTGTGGGACTTACTGGAGGTAACAAGAGGGGTAGTTGGCCCCCAAGGACATCCTTGGGGGCCAACTTCCCAAACTATTACCTCCAGTCAGTCCCACACAGCAGCATTGGTAAGTACTCATACCAGGCCACGCCCACTTTGCTCACCACTCTACAAACGCGCTCCCTGGCACGCTCTTGGATGGGGATTGAAGTCCCCTTCACTGCTGGGGGTCCTTTAGGGGCCAACTAGCGTACCTTTTACCTCCAGTAAGCCCAACACAGTGGGATTGGTGAGAGGTAGACAAAGGCCATGCCCCCTTTCCCCACAACTCTGCAAACGTGCCCCCTGACACGTTGTAAGTTGGGAGATTAAGTCCCCTTGAATCCTGAGGGTCCCTGGGGTCCAACTAGCCCACCAGGTACCTCCAGTAGGCGCCACAGAGCTGAGTTGCAGAGAGGTGTAAAAAGGGGCATGGCCTGGACCACCTCTCTGCAACGGAGGCCTGTGGCGCTTACTGGAGGTACCTGGTGGGCTAGTTGGCCCCCAGGGGCCCTCAGGATTGAACAGGAATTAATTCCCCAACTTAAAAATTGCCATAGGGCGTGTTTGCACACATGTCAGCTCAGGCCCCGCCTCCTACCATTACCACTGTGCAAATGCGTCCCTTGGCGTGTTTTAAGTTGGGGGATTTAGTCCCCTTGAATCCTGAGGGTCCCTGGGGTCTAACTAGCCCACCAGGTACCTCCAGTAAGCGCCACAGAGCTGCATTGCAGAGAAGTGTAAAAAGGGGTGAGGCCTGGACCACCTCTCTGCAACGCAGCGCACTGGCGCTTACTGGAGGTACCTGGTAGGCTAGTTGGCCCCCAGGGACCCTCAGGATTGAAGAGGAATTAATTCCCCAACCTAAAAAGCACCACAGGGCGTGTTTGCACACATGTCACCTCAGGCCCCGCCCCCTCCCCTCACCACTGTGCAAACACGCCCCGTGGCGCATTTTAAGTTGGGGGGAAAATCCCTTTGAATACTGAGGGACTCTGGGGTCCAACTAGCCCACTAGGTACCTCCAGTAAGCGCCACAGAGCTGCATTGAAGAGAGGTGTATAAAGGGGCGTGGCCTGTACCCCCTCTCTGCAACACAGGCCTGTGGCGCTTACTGGAGGTACCTGGTGGGCTAGTTGGACCCCAGGGACCCTCAGGATTGAAGAGGAAATAATTCCCCAACCTAAAACGCGCCACAGGGCATGTTTGCACACATGGCACCTCAGGCCCGCCCCCTCCCTTCACCACTGAGCAAACACGCTCCATGGTGCGTTTTAAGTTGGGGGAATAAGTCCCTTTGAATCCTGATGGTCCCTGGGGTCCAACTAGCCCACCTGGTACCTCCAGTAAACACCACAGAGCTGCGTTGCGGAGAGGTGTAAAAAGGGGCATGGCCTGGACCACCTCTCTGCAACACAGCCCTGTGGCTCTTACTGGAGGTACCTGGTGGGTTAGTTGGCCCCCAGGGACCCCCAGTATTGAAGGAGAATTAATTCCCCAATTTAAAACAAAGCACAGGGAGCATTTGCTGAGTGTTGCTGGTAGGGTCGGGGCCTCGGCATGATCGCCTCTTTTAAAAAAAAAAATGTGGGGTATGCTATGAAGGATTGGCTACAGGGCCTGGAATGTGGTCATGTTCTGCTTGTACCCTGCTGAGTAGTGCTCTGAATACTATATTATTAGATTTTTTTTCAAGAATCATGAATTCTATACTGAATTTACGACTGACGGCCAGACAGTTCGAACACAGTGGATTTACGAATCGTATAGGATGATAGGAGAAAATGCTCTTCCATCCAAATATGTGCTTTAGGAGCAGGAGGGGACTAATAACAAAAGAAAAACACATTCTTATTCTGAACCACATCTGCAGGTTCACAAGTTCTATGTATGTTTTTAATAGTAAGTCTGATTTGGCAACCCAATTTTTTTATTTTTCATTTTTATATTGAAGTGGTATATGCTTACAATAAAAACCAAAATGAAACATCGCACCAGCTTGCCAAGTCCAGACCTGTTGACTTTGAGAATGGTCATTACCAGTACGCTTTCTTCCCTCAGTCCATTTTTCCTTCTTGGCATCAAATAATTTATGTAAAATGTTGCAATGTGGCAAACAATAATATATTATTTTAGCTTCTATATTTGGAAAGAAGTTATGGTAACGGTTCAACTTCTCTGCGCTGCTGTTTGTTGTATTGATGTCAGTAGCGATGACTGTCCAGAGTGGAAAGAATCCAATAAACTTGGTTGGTCCCTAGATTTCCACAAATATGTCCCTGCTTCATTGTCTTTCTTTAGTGGTGTTTCCAAGGAGATGATGGGAGAATGCAAGTCTGTTTGTCTTTCAGCTTTGGTAAATATTAGTCATAGATTCAGACCAGTGGAGCCAGAATAAGACTCGAGAGTCGAGCTCCCAAGTGAATAAAATCTACAAGGCAAGCGCAGGGCTTTGAAACTCACTTACACGTGATTCAAGATTAGGAAAGGGTGGATGCTTTCCCCCCGCTCCCTATTGTGCTGAATTCTGACTGGACTGGCTCATAAAATATTATTAATAACATTATTCCTATCAGCCTTAAGATTGCCTCTGACTTTGAGATATGAATCCATCAATCTATTTTTGGATTTTTATCATTCATGATTTATGGATAAAATCAGCTTGTGTTGCCACTAAAAATTGGCCAACTGCAAAGCCTGTGGAACTATTGTACTTCAGATGTAATTAATGCATACTTGAAGGTGTAAGAACATAATCAGGTTTTAATTATTTGGCTTTAACCTGAAATTCTATTATTGTAACTAATCTCCCCATCGCCACCGTAAATTATGTATGCTTGTTTTCAACCTTCGAATTCTTTTGTTGTTATGCAGCATTTTAATGATTGCCAACCACACCCCACACCACACCCTTTATCCTAATGTATGACCACTCTAACCTCTTCAGCGCCCCCAATGAGTTGCTAAACTGTTAATGATCTCTCCTAAACCATTGTTTCACGTGAATCAAAATAATGTGAGACTCTCCAACGCCCCACCAGTATATTACCTCATAAATAAAAAGAATAAGAGAGGGTAATGGAGCAAACACAAACACAGCCACCTCTCTGCCAGTCAAGTAAAACGCATCACACGAAGAACAGCGGGTTTATTTTTGGCATCTTAGACGCGGATACTAAGGCGCAGTCTGACTGAGGAGGAAGAAATGAAGAGCAAACCCTGCTGTTGACTGAGGGTGGTCTCTGAGGCCTGACACAGGCCTTGCGGGAGAGCTTCGGCTCTGGGAGAAGATGCAGAGCTTGGCTAAGAGTGGAAGTCTTCGAAGAGAAAGATGGAGAGAAAGATGGCAGCTGGCATGCACAATCCTTGCCCTATAAAGGGGTGCAGGCAAATGCAAATATACTCCTACTCCATGAAAGTTCTCTTAAGTGTTCATTCATTAACAATAGCGTTTAATGCACCAAGGGACCTGCTGTTTTTCACAGGAGTCCAACTCAAGGTTCCAAAGTCCTGGGTTTTCCTACTGCCATAGCTGCCTATAGTCTTGATTTTACCTCATGCCTCTTTCATACAACTCGCATGGCCATTCTGCTTGTCTTGCTTTGATTTATTTGGTGCGAAGATGAAAAAATGTCCAACGAGGACAAAGTCTTCATTCCTCTTACCAACATGAGATGCTCACCATGCCGTCACCATTGTTGAACTAAAGCTCCCCACCCCCCCCCTCCCGGTGATCTTGTTTTACAATGTGAAAATCTTGTACACTCTAACAAAAAAGATATATATGCATTGCAAAGGCTTAATATAAAAATACATGGTTAGAGTGTTGCTATTGGGCACCGAGGTATAACAGCGCTGAAAATCGGGCACACTAGATTTATATAATGCAGCACCTAACCCGACATTAGACCCTCCGACATCAGAGAAATCAAAGTAGGGAACACGCAAGCCAAGATGCTTCAAAGTATCCAATCCAGTCTGAAACCAGGGCTCCTTGTTCGAAAAGGAGAAATTTGGAAACTGGGCAATAAGGGAACGAGTGAAAACTGGAAATCAAATAACCATGAGGTTGTCTCTGAGGTTTTTGCAGGTGTTAGTTGATGTAGACAAACTTTATACGCCTCATGATATTAAACCATATCACTAACTGCGTGCGAGGCAGCAATCACAGCTCAAAGTACATGATGCATGGAAACACATCTGCATGGAGCTTTCCAAGTTACAGCTCTCATGTTTAAACCATGTCGGTGTGAACGCTGATTTCGCAGACGGCTACATGGCCCAGTGCACCCGGGGGCTTCAATACAACAAAGCACGGGAGCCGGCGCTTCGTTTTTTTATTTTCTCGGCCGGATTCGCGCACCCAGCGCAAATTCAGCTGATTTTTTAAAAAAAACAAAAATGCTTTTTGGGCCCTGGGGGTCCTTGTTGGACCCCCTGAGCAGGCCCAGGGGGTCAGGGTTTTTCTACCCTGCCCCCTTTTCTTGTTTTTTGTGTTTGTTTTTCTCTTTTCTTGTGACTCAGTTCTAGCGAGTCGCAAGATGGCTGGCAACACTTCCTGGTTTGCAGTGTTGACAGCCAATTAGAATAAAGCTTGTGGTTGGGAAAGTGCGCAGATCCTCCGTGCCTCTATATATCAAAACTTTTATTTTTTGATTTTCTCAGCCACTAATGAACGGATTTACACCATTTAAAAAAAAAGGGTTCTTTCTAAACCAAGTACTACCTATTTGCTAAATTTGGTGTAATTCCATTTAGCAGTTCAAGCTGTAACGGTGTCTAAAGTTTCCAAAGGTAAAATTGATTTTCCAACTTCTATGTTTTTAATTTCTCAGGAACTACTGAACGGATTTACACCATTTAACAAAAAGGTCCTCTTTCTGAACCAAGGGCTACAGTTTTGCCAAATTTGGTGTATTTCCGTTCAGCAGTTCGGGCTGTAGCCGTGTCCAAAGTTTCCTATGGGAATTAACATGGAGAAAACACGTTTTGGGCCCCCCCATTATTCTTGGCCCCACTTGCCAAATCACCCCAAAACTTTCAAGACAGGAGCTGACCGAAGCTCCCCAAGAGTTTTGAAAATTTCGCAAAGATTCGTCATCCGGCGCCAAAGTTATTGGGAAAACAAAAAATGTTTTTCCTATGAAAACTAGGTCCTAACTATAACTACCTACTGGCGACCGCCAGTAGGTGATATATATATATAGGTGTGTGATCACATGATTGGGGGATGGTGCCTGTTCCCACCAATGAGAGGACTGCAAGACCAATGTAAGCGAGGGTGAGACTGTGTTCCTTCTCAACAGCGGCATCTGAGGAAGGCCTTACCTGCCGAAATGCATCATGCTTACCTGTTGCTACAATAAACAGCCTCATGCATCAACCCAAAATCCAGTCGGTAAAATACCGATTCGGTAATAGCTCCCGGAATTAAGTAAAAAATACCCAATCCCAATGCATCAACCCAAAAGCAGAAATCGCTATTTAAGGAATCCTTAAATAGCGATTCTTTAAATAGGGATTCCTTAAATACCGATTCCTTAAATAGCGATTGCATTTAAGGAATCCCAAAGTGAGATTCCTTAAATGCAATGCATCAAAGTTAAAAAATTAGCGATTTCGCTAATAGGGGGAGCAAATTACCATGAAGATGAACTGCATGGTAATTTGCAAAAACTTTGAAAAATGCACTTTTGTGCATTTTTCAAAGTTTCATGTTGCGCACACACATGCCCTTAGAGCATGTGTGTGTGCAACATATGTGCACATATCATTTTCAGGGGTGCAACAGGGTGTCCTTTTGACACCCTGGCACCCTTGAAAGTGCTCCCGCTATTAGCGATTCGGTAATACCGAATCGCTAATACAGACTGGCTTTACATTCATTCCTATGGGCCTCCAAGCCCATAGGAATGAATGGGTAGGTATTCCTTATTACCGATTCGGTATTACCGATTCGGTAATAAGGAATATTAAGGAATCGCTATTTGAATAGCGATTCCTACATGCATAGCCTTTTGCTATTCCTTATTAGCGATTCCTTATTTTTCGCTAATAAGGAATCGCAAATGGCATTGTTGATGCATAGGCCCCAAAGTCTCCAAACTGCATTCCCCGTGTGGCCTCTTCCTTTCTCTCTGAGGGAGGTTCCTGCTGCATTTTCCACATTTGCCAGAGGCGCGTTTAGAGGCCCCGCTCTTTTAAGTTGGCTGGTTGCCATTCTGGTTCCTGCTTCTGCAGTTTCTTGTTTTGGTTGTCTGAAGTATTGGACCGGCACCAGCCCACCGCGGAGTGTGAGTTCTGCATCGGCCGACACCAGTGGTGGCTTCTAACTGCACATGGAGTTTTGACTAAATCATAGTCATCTCACGGCCCAGCGAACTTGCTCCTTTGGGGTTGGAGCGTATGTGGGGACCCAAGTAGCCTTAAGGATTGTAGCTTGGCACACAGAGCTTCACCTTGCAAGATGCCCACCAACATGGATTCATATCTATTTCCCCACACAACACCGTCCCAAAAGTGAAGCATCTTGGGAGTTGGAGTGCCTACTGGCCGAAATGCATCATGCTTACCTGTTGCTCCAATAAAGTCTCCAAACTGGATTCCCCGTGTGGCCTCTTCCTTTCTCTTCGAGGGAGGTTCCTGATATATATATATATATATATATATATATATATATTATCTACTGGCGGTCCCCAGTAGATAGTTATAGTTAGGACCGTGTTTCCATAGGAAATCCGCAACATTCTATTTGGAATAACTTTGGCGCTGGTTGACGAATCCTCGCGAAATTTTCAAAATAGGTGGGACGCTCTGCTCCGCTCCTACCCTGAAAGTGTCGGGGGGATTCGTCAAGCGGGGGCTGAGAAAAAAGGGGGGTCCCAAAATGCGTTTCCCCCATGCAATTTTCCGTAGGGACCTTTAGTCCAAGGTACAGCCCGAACGGCTGAACAGAATTACTTGAAATTTGGCAGAGAGGTAGTCCTCAGGTCAGGGATGTGCCTTTTGCAGGTCTTTTGTCAATCTGTTCAGTAGTTCCTGAGAAAATCAAAAGTAAAATCATATATATATGTGGGCGGAGCCTAACCACGCATCTCATCCTGAGATCTGATTGGCTGCCAGCACTTCATCCAAGAAGTGTTGGCAGCCATCCTGGGACCAATATACAGGATAGCACCTCATTAAAAAGCATTGCAGTTAATAGAAGGTTTTAAGACTTTAGTTACATTATAAATCATTTGTTGATGGTACCATACTCATTTTAGGAATTGTGGTATGTTCTAAGTAGGGGTGGGCGGAATTTGCGGAATTAACTTCCGCAAATTATCGCGAGAATGCAGAAAATCTCCGCAAACACGCCGGAAATATCGCGAAGAAGCGGAAGTTTTTTTGCCGCCTGTTCGCGGTATTTTTTGCGTGATCGCGGGTCGCCAACTTACCCATGCGGTTGCTCACGGGCGCGGCCATCTTGTTTTCACTTGTCCCGCCCTCTGGCGATGTTTACTTCCTGTTCCGGGTCGCGCGATGCATGTTCGCGGTCGATATTTCCTGTTCGCGACCGCTTTTACTTGATCGCGTTGCTTTTTGCTTGCTCAGGGAGAAAATATCGCGCGAACTTGCGCACGTGGTCGCAATGGGCGCGGCCATCTTGTTTTCCACTCTATTGCATGGTTCTGGGGCCTGATTTTCAATCCTCCCTAAATCTTTTCAATCCTTTGTTTATAGCCACTTTTTTTGGATCTTTATTACTTATTATTTCTCTAACTATTTTCCTGCCTCTATATTTTTGGTTTTTGTCTACTTTTTTTTTGTTTTTTAGCTACTTTTTCTCTTTGTATTGCCCGCTATTTATTTCCTTTACTCCTTTATTTATTTTACCTTTTCTTTCCCGCCCCGTCCCCAGAACCATGTCCAAGGGCAGGGCTGTTCGCCGGTGCAGCCAGAGCCGCGACCGCCTTCCTTGCGGAAGGCGCCGCCCACAAGGGGTGCATGCACGGGCCTTATTTGGGGAGGCGGAGTTGGCTGCACTAATTTTCTTTGTGCAGCGCCACCTCCCCTCAACCCTGGCAGCAGGTGGCAGGCCTGGGTCCGGGTACGGCCTCCGGGAGCGTCGGCAGCGGTGGGGGAAGGTGCGCCGGGCAGTGTCGCGCATCTCTGGGGTCCGGCGCACCCAGGCACAGCTGACGCACCGGTGGTCCGACATCCTGGACCGTGAGCAGGACCTGCTGGACCTGCTAGGAGTGGAGGTCCCGGGGCTTGGTGAGTACCTATTTAATTATTACAACTTTGTGTCTGTTCTTCTGCTCTATGTTATATATTGCGAATATCTTTTTTTCCTTCCAACCAGCTAGAATGTTGCTGCTTACAATACATTCCAGGTTAATAACGTTTAAAAGTCTTCTGTGATTATGACACAGGTGCTCTTCTGCGCTACTACTAATCTTACTTGTTTGCAGCTTTGCGTTTGCGCTTGCTTAGCGTGATTCTTTACGAGTTTATTTTAGAGAAATTAAGTTACGTAATGCTACAGTGACTTACGTCCACTCCTTACTTTGTCCTGTCACTAATAGATAGGGGCGGATTGATACTTAGGTTTAGGTACTTTGTATGAGCTTCTAATTGGTTAGTGGTATGCGTGATGCCCCCCTCACTCAGTTACGTGACATGCTGCTAGTACGGCAGTCTTTAGAACCTTTTCTAGTTTGTTCAATGAGTGGAGGTAGGCTTTGCAGTTACTTAGCAGTAGCAGATCAGCATCAATCAAACCAAAATTTGGTGTATACAAAAAATGTAGTCATGTTCATGTGTCCTCCATGATTGGATCATACACATTGTTGAGGAATACAGTGGAAATGCATACTTAATGTACAATTGGCATGCCTGGAATAGGTGGGCTAGGTTGGGTGGTACGTTGTACTAATACTTAGGCTTACTTGTAACTTAGTTTTCTGGAATCAGAATGGAAGAATGGATTACTGTTGATAAATAGTAACTTAAGTAGTTGAACTGCGAATCCCACGATATTACATGTTGACCAGATGAGATCGGTCAATGTAGATATTGCAATTGTTGTTTGCATAAGTGTTTTTTGACCGTTGTTGAAAAATATTGTATTTGTTTGACACCATCCATCAATGTTTGTCTCTTTCTTAATTCTTATATCTCTCCTGTCCATCAGCACCCAGGGGCAGACCGACAGGGACTGGACAGTCGGCGGGACAGGAACACCACCAGGAGGACACCGCTGAGGGCTCCTCTGCTGGCCCCAGTAAGTCTTCTTGTTTTTAATAATATTTCTTATTCCTTAACTTTTACTGCCCCATTTCTCCCGAACTATAGTGTGTTTCCAAATGCTATTTTTTTACCACCAATTATCCTTCCATCTGTACGGTTTCAAAAAGCTTATCCCTGCCTCCGCTATGATGACTGAGTACTACTACATACTATCAGTCTGTCTGTCTGTACTGTAGTAGCTAGTCTTGCCCAGTTGGCCATTGCCACTCTTTGTGAAAGGTTGTAATATAAAACTCATATTCACCAGTAGCTCGTACAATCCGTTGGGTCGTTGTCTTGTACTACTTTTTACTCTTATTGATGTTGAGGCTTTGAAAATTCACAGCAACAACAGCCCTACCAGATTTCTTAATATTTTGATATGATACCCTATAGGACATACCACTGTTGTAGGGATCTTGCACATACATTTGCACCAGAAAATGGGATGTTGGTGATGGTAGGTTGGACCTTCCTTGCACACCTCAATCAGAAATTCCGCACCCACCACAATTCCACTGCTTGACTATAGTACTGTCTTGTCATACCTATTAGGTCTCGGAACCCTCCCCCCAAGATAACCAACAAGTAGACAACCCAGAACATAACACACCCAACCTCTGTCGTGGAAGCAATTCACATACACACCCTTACTTTAATTTGCTCACTCGTGTAAGTTAGTCCACTCCACACCAAATACCACGAAGTCTATGTAAGTTTAACATGTTTATTTCAATTTGAGAAGGTCTGTACACTGTTTTCTTAGCAGCACCAACCGGCAAATCAATAACATTAAAACAATATACATTGTTACACTTATACAGTTGGGAATTAAATCATGATAACTGAACAGTGGTGGAAGGCAGCACCACCATCCCATAGCAATTTAGTTTATATACATTTATAAATGAAGATGTGAGTGAAGGGACCCCTCACCTCAGAAGAACCTAGTACTGGTAGTTGGTGCATCGTTCAGAAGCTCTGGTTCGTAGAAGGGAATCTTGCGTCTGTAATGCAAAAAAAGAAATGGTGTGCGTTAGTATATTGCAACTTGCAAGCATTTCTCAGCCGTGCCAAAAAGTGGAGCATCTATGGCTAAGCAATATGGACTAACAGTAACAGGAGTACACCAGTTCTTCCTAAAAAAGTGGCTTGTTAATGTTTGTTGACCGCTTGTACGCAGCGCGTAGACTAGACAGTAGCAGTGTGAGGCAGGTCATGTGGGCTCAAAGGTGTCTTAAGAAGCTGCAAGGTAAAGGTAACGTCACATGTGCATGGCTAGGGCTAATCAAGCAAATGCTACAATGATCATATAACTTAGTGTCTACTCTACTACTACCTGATTTGTACTAGTGATGTATGTTAGTATTAACTCATTTTTCAACCTTGCTACTGATCAATAGGGGGGAGGTGTATATGTCGCCTAATAAATGTGTAATGTTTTCTAGGCGCACTACCGACCACCATTGCTGGGGCCAGCGAAGGCGACGCCGAGGGCGAGGATGCGGCAGTTGCAGATAGCAACGGAGGGGGAGTAGCAGCACCAGTGGCAGGCGGTGGTAAGTTAGATTCATAATCTTTAACTATTGTTGAACTTGAGAGCACACTCACTGCAAAGGTGTACTGTATGTATATGTATACTGTACAGTTGTGAATTAGGGCCCCATTAGGATGGTGGGCGTATTGCCCCCGCCTGGCCGGCTGGAATTCACTGCCGTCACTGCAGGGGCAAACCTCCCGCCATCCCTGTAGAAAATATTCAGACATGTCCAGACGGAAAAGGGTTCAATATGGCAGTGGTGTCTCTCTCACCACACCGGCAGCCATATAATCTGCATTTTGGAATGCCTTTGCGTGGCGGCATTGCCGTCCGCCACGGAAAGGCATGCACACATTGCAGAGTATGCTTAGGGGCCCCCATGGAGGGTACCTACCGATGCTATGGTACCCCCCCGACTTTCAAAGCAAAACGTGACAGGCTCCGTGCGAGGCCCGTCATGTTGTGCTTGGAAAAGCAGCACAACATTTTAGCAAAGCCAACCAGCAAAGCCAACCAGAATTTAAATTTAAAAAAACAGGGTGCGCCCGCCACTGTGCCGGGCGCATCATCCTAATTAATTGTCCCCACGGGACCCCCACCCTTTTTAGCAGTCGGATCCGATGTCGTAAGTAAGTATGAGTTCTTGGGGACGTTTGAAGAGTGAACTAGAAAACTAGAATTCCCTTTAATTGGTATAGGACTAGGAGCCGGAGTATTGAGTAACCAATGTCCTCATCTATCTGATTTCAACTCCGCTTTGAAAGTTTTATGGAGAAGAGCACCTTGTGCACTGTTCAACTAAAAAGTGTAAGACAGGTGGAAGGAAGAAGGACGGGCGACATTTAAAATGTTATGTACTACTGTGCTTTATTTTATAGTGCTACTCTACCATGCCACTATGTGTATAAATAATTACCTTGTCCTACTGTTTTATTAAGACTATATTTTACAATTGTCTTGTTTTTTTCTTTTTGATACACAGCAACTCCGAAACTCAACCGTAAGGAGTTGGCCGCCAAGGCAGGGCGCCGGAAGCTGGAGGCAATCCAGCAGGAAATGGAGCGCTAGGTGGCGCACCGCAAGATGGCCGCACTTACGTGAGGCTCCCGATGCTCGACCCCTCGCATCCGGACTGATCCGTGCTCCGCTGGCCTAGCAGCGCCCCGGAGGTCCCTATCTGCTGCGGGACTGGGGCACTACAATCGGTGACATTCTGGGCCGTTTCTCTGCTCCCTGGCCCGAGTTCTGCTGACTGTCGCTGAGTGGCCGCAGGGGACGCGGCTGGCTGTGTCTGCGGCCGGCACTGGGGGCTACGCGAGGCCGCGGCGCCCAAGGGAGGCACGGGCCGTGTGGCTGGCGGCGGCCAATCCTACAGTGCGGGACCCGCGGAGGAGGGTCCCGGTCCTGCCTGGAGCTGCCGAATCCTGATCCCGGTCTGGAGGGGTGCATGCGGTGCCCACGGGACGCCTGAGACCTGCGGGGACCCAGAGACACTGTCGATCTGAGGAGAGAGGCGCGCACTGGCGTGGGCGGCCCCGTGGGGCCAGGCCTGGATTCCTTCCTTGTGGCGGCCGTGAACTGGCACAGACTGCGCCCAGGCGGAGACCTTGTGGAGGGCCCATGACAGGTACTGGCATAGGTGGTTGGCGGCGGGGGCCCATCGCCACACGAGGATCCCTGCGCTCCCTTCCCCCGTCGCCATCTGTGGGAGTCGGCCTCTGCGGGGCAGAGAGGGCCCCTATTTCCTTGCCCCTCCTTGGGGGGGGGTTCGGTTGATTCTCGTGACGGGGAGCGCCGCCGGAGTGTGCCCGGGGGCCCGCTGTGGGGGCTTGATTGGACACGGGCCCTGCGTCTGAGACAACGGAGGGACTGGCCCACGCTGGATCGCCCTTGCTCGGGGCTGCGGCGCCCCCGGTGGTCTCTTGGCCCCTCGCAGCGGGGGGCGGGCATCACTCCTGCCCCTCGAATCCGCACCGGCTGGTTGTTGGGACATTGGGACGGCGAGCCACACAGCGCCTGGGTACCGACTCGCGCGCCCCGAGGGCAGTCATGGGCAAGGACAGGGGTGCCAAGTCGGCAGCCGCGCCCCACCAGACCAAGATTGATCGCTTCACGACCTCCGATCCCCCGGGTGTTGGGGGGGAGGCGGGGCCGACTCCCGGCGTGGACCTTGCCACCATTCTGCAGGCCATCACCGCCTCCCGCACGTCCTTGGAGGGGATGGTCGGGGAGGTGAAGGTGGACGTGGCGCTCCTACGACAGGATCTCCGCAACGCCACAGCCCGCATCACCGAGACGGAGTCCCGAATTTCGACTGCGGAGGACGACATCCGACAGCTCCAAGATCAGGTCCGGGAGCTCACGACCCATTCCAAGGAGCTGCACCGGCGGGCGGAGGATGCTGAAAACCGGGCCCGCCGCAACAACCTCCGCCTGGTGGGCTTTCCGGAGGGGGTCGAATCTGGCCGCACCGATGACTTTCTGGAGAAGTGGTTTAAGTCCTGGATGCCAGCGGCCAGCTTGTCCAACTGGTTCGTAGTGGAAAGAGCGCACCGGTCGTTGGCCGCCAAGCCTCCAGTGGGGGCCCCGCCGCGCCCCTTCATCCTGCGGATCCTCAACTTCAGAGACAGAGACGCTATCCTGAAGGAGGCGCGGGTGCAGTCTCCTTTGTCCTTCAATAACCACACCATCATGGTTTTCCCCGACTACACCCGGGAAATTCAGGAGCAACGCCGCTCATACCTGGAGGTGAAACACAAAATGCGTTCCTTGGGTCTTCGCTACCAACTTCAGTTCCCGGCCCGCCTCCGCGTGGTCTTTCAGGATAAGACCCTATTTTTCGACACTCCCCGGGCGGCCTGGACTTGGCTCACTGAGGAACGACCCCTGCGCCAATCTGGGCGGGCGTCCCCGGCTCGGAGGCCTTCGGATCTGAATACAACCGGGCCCCCTCACCCACGCCGCAGGAGGCGCACACAGTCCCGGCGGCCCCGGGGGGGATTGGCAGCTGGGCCCGGCTCCACGAGCATGTCAGGCAGGAGGCCGAGGGACTCGTCTGCCTCATCCGGGACATCCTCTCAGGCGGCCGGGGGCCTCCGGAGCCGGTCGCCGCGCCCGCCGGACCCGTCCCTGACCCCCCTCATCGCGCCTGTGGACCTTTCTGATCTTTCCCGCAGCCCGGCCATCTGACTTTGGGTGATCATCTGTATTGGCAGCAGCTCTGGCGGCCCGGTCCCGCGGCTGGGGCCTCCACCACGGACCTGGACTCAGCGGATTTCCGCTCCTGTGTAGTAGTCTAGGCCGGAACACTTGCATCCGTACTTCTGGAGGGGTCCACCACGCTCTTGACACCCGAGCGCTTCGCTTGGGGCTTTTGTAATAGTTGTTAAGGTTAGGGCGACAGATGCTTCAGTTCTCGAAGTGTAGGGTGGGGGGTTGGGGGTTGAGGGGTGGGTTTTGTTGGATGTTCCTCCTAGGGAGGGTGGTTCTTTTAGTTTGGATCTGGTTCTTCCTGGGTGCGCCGCACCGCAGCTTCCTGCGAGCTTTACTGCACTGCCCCGCGCTGGCTCACACACACGATTTGCTGCCGCCCGCTCCCGTCTTGGCTCCCCTTAGCTGCCTCCCGCGGGCGTTACTGCAGCGCTCCACGCTGCCTCACACACACGGTCTGTTGCCGCCCGCTCCCAGCCTGGCGGCCCTGGGTTCCCCCCCTTTTGCCTGTCTCCTGCCCCCCCCCCGGGACCTGGGCGCTCCTCCTCCTTTCCCCCCTGCGCACCAGCGTGGCATGCTGTCCTCCTGGCACCCCCGGGGTGGCTCCGATCCCGCGGAGTCCCAAAGCGCCCGTTGTATCCATGGCTGACGTAGCTCCCAGGGCGCAGCTGCGGATCCTGTCCTGGAATGTGAACGGCCTGCTGGATAGGCTTAAGCGCACGGCGGTCCTTAAGTATGCTCAACGCGTTGGGGCCGACGTCCTCCTCCTTCAGGAGACCCATCTTCTTGGGGAAAAATGCCCATTCTTGGCGCGATATGGGTACGACCGGGTGTGGCACTCGGGGTTTTCCCGTGGCTCCCGCGGGGTGGCTGTCCTGCTGCGTTGTTCCTTCCCCTTTGTCCTTCAGAGGGTGGCCCGTGCGCCCCATGGAATCGGGATTGTTATTTGTGGTGCGCTGGAGGGTCGCCCGGTCAGCTTCCTTTCGCTCTATGTGCCTCCCTCGGGATTGTCGCAGGCTTTATCCCACGCCGCTTCATTGTTGGATTCTCTCCCCGTGGGCGCGATTGTGCTTGGGGGAGACTTTAACGCGGTCTTGGCCCCACAACTGGATTCGTCGGGACCGATTTCGGACTCCCGCGCTGCGCGGGCAAGACAGCTGGCGGGATGGGCTGAGGCCCAGGGCCTCTGTGACGTCTGGAGGCTTTGGCATCCTCACGACCGTCAGTACACCCACACTTCAGCCGCTCACCACTCTCACGCCCGTATTGATGTGATTTTTGTCCCTCCCACCGAGTGCGGAAGCGTCCAGGATGTCCGCATCCTTCCCAGGGGCATTTCGGACCACTCGCCAGTCCTCTTGGGTCTGGGCCCCCCGCCTCACGCGGCTAGGCCGGTGTGGAGGTTCAGCGCCTGGTTCCTCCAGGACAAGACATTGCGTGAGGCGGTTAGCACTGAGATTACTCAATATTACAGTGCCAACGAGGGCTCGGTTTTGTCGGCGGGCACCCTCTGGGAGGCTTGCAAGGCAACCATCAGGGGGGAGGCCAAGGCACATGTGGTGCGGCACCGCCAGACACAGCTGCGGCAGCTCACAGCTTGCGAGGCCCGGGCGTTGCGGCTGGAGCGGTCACTTTCCGAGCGTGAAGACCCGGCGGTGGACCGACAGCTGCGGCTCCTTCGTCAGGAGATTTGTCAGCGGTCCCTCGAGGCGGCCAAGCTTCTTTGGCAGTCCTCGGTAGCGAGGGTGTATGGCTGGGGTGACAAGAACGGCGCACTTTTGCACCGACTGGCCACTTACCCAAGGGCATCGCGCATCATTCCGGCGATTACCGACTCTTCGGGGGTGCTCCAGTCCTCCTCCGTGGCGATGGCGGCGGCATTTGCCCAGTTCTATTCTCAGCTCTACCGAGCGCGTGCAACAGACCTTTCTCTGGACGCCCTGCTCGCGTCCGGGAACGCCTGCCTGGCCCAGCTTCGGCCGGACGAAATGGAGAGCCTGGAGGCCCCCATCTCCGTCGAAGAAATCGGGGAGGCAATCGGGCGCACGTCAGCGGGGAAGACACCAGGACCGGATGGCTTTCCCCAGGAATTCTTTGCGGCCTACAGGGACACCCTGGTCCCGCGGCTGAGAGCTCACTACGCGGAGGCGCTTGAGAGGGGTTCCTTCCCTCCGGATACTGACCTGGCCACGATTGTGGTTTTGCCCAAATCCACGCCGCCGTCCACCGATAGAGCGGCCTATCGCCCAATTTCGCTCATCAACACCGATGTGAAGCTCTATGCGGCGGTCCTGGCCCAACGGCTGAGGCCCATGTTGTCGACCTTGGTCCACCCGGATCAATGTGGCTTCATGCCCGCTCGGGGCACGCGCCACTGCCTGCGCCGTCTCCACGTGGCTTTGGCCCACCGTCATCGTCTGACCCCGTACCTCGCTCTACTCCTTGTAGACTTCGAAAAGGCTTTCGATTCGGTGGGATGGATCTACCTCTTCGACGTCCTGACCCGCATGGGCTTTGGCCCTCGGTTCGTGGGGATGGTGCGAGTCCTCTATGCCCAGTCCCGTGCCAGAGTTTTGGTTAATGGTGCGTTGTCAAGGCCCTTTCGGATCGGCCGGGGGACGAGGCAGGGTTGCCCACTGTCTCCCCTTGTCTTCGCTCTGGCGATGGAACCTCTGGCCGCCCTGATTAGATCTGACCCCCTACTCCGGGGTTGGGAATTGCCTGGCCTGGAAGCCGACAAAATCGCCCTCTATGCGGATGATGTACTACTGTACCTTGGGGACCCAGCGCGCTCCGGGCCACGTGCATTATCCATTCTGAGCCGTTTCGGCCGGGCGTCGGGTCTCTCCCTCAACCCGCGGAAGTCGGTCCTGGTTCCATTGCACCCATCCAGGGAATGCTTTGACTGGCAGGAGACCATCCCTCTGTGCCGCCTCTCATTTCAATATCTGGGCATCTGGGTCTCCCTCCTCCCGGAGCTGAGCTGGGCACTCAACGTCGCCCCCCTGGTCAAGAGAGCCAAGGTAGACTTGGCGCGATGGCAACAGCTGCCCCTCAATCCGCTAGGGAGGGTCGCCCTCTACAAAATGATGATCCTTCCCCGGTTTTTATATGTGTTGCAAAACACCCCCCTCTCCTTTCCGCGACCGTGGTTCTGCGAACTGGACGGGATGGCGACGAGATTTCTCTGGGGCGAGGGGAGGCGGCAGCTGGCTCTGTCGACGTGCCGCATACCCACCTTTGACGGGGGCCTGGGCATGTCTGATCTCTACCTCTACTATATGGCCACCCGCCTTCTGGTCATTCACGACTGGTTTGGTGGGGGTTGGTCCGACCCGGCCTACAGGGTGGAACTTAACGGCTTGGGTTTCTCCGACATCCAAAATCGCCTGTACGGTGCCCCCATCCCTGCTTCCTGCCCGGACATCACTAGGGCTGTCTTCCTGTCCTGGCGAGCGGCGCTCCGCCTTACCCGATGGACGGGACGGTTGACCCGGGTCACCCCCCTGTGGCACGGGACGTGGTTGCGGGAGGTCACAAAGCTGGAAGGCTTCAAATCTTGGGACCTCATTGGCATTTCCCAGCTGGGGGACGTCTGGCGGGGAGGGCGGATGTGTTCCTTTTCAGAGCTGCAGGCGCGTTTTTCCCTCCACTCCTCTCAATTTTATAGGTACCTCCAGCTGCGCCACGCCATACGCACCTACACCCCGCTGGATGTCCGGCTGCCGGATCACAGCCCGCCGGAGGCTCAGGTCCTGCTGGGCAACCTGGGGAGGGGGGGCATTTCCAGGATTTACCGCTCCCTCGTCAACTGCACCCCCACATCCCTTGCGGGCCTTAAGGAGCGCTGGGAGGGGTGGGTGGGCCCCCTGGATGAGGCCGATTGGCGGGACGCCCTTATGGCCCCCCGCTTGGTGATGGCCTCCGCTAAGCTGCGACTCATCCAAATCTATTATCTCCACGCGGCTTACCTCACACCGGCTCGCCTTCACCGTGCGGGCCTCTCCGGGGACGTGGCCTGCCCCCGATGTGGATCCGAGCCGGCAGACTTCCTGCACATGGTGTGGTCCTGCCCTGACCTGGAGGGGTTCTGGAGAGGCATTGAGACCGAGCTTACGGAGGTCCTGGGGTGGGAGGTGCCGCACGACCCCCGACACTCCCTGCTGGGCATCACAGATGGCTTGGATGGCACGCGTTCAGAGCAACTGTTTCTCATGACGGCCTTGATGGTTGCCAAGCGCGACATTGCAGCGGCATGGAAACAACCGCTGCCGCCAAGTGTGGCTAAGTGGGGGGCTGGGGTGGACTGGTGCGCGGCGCAGGAGCGGACTCTCTATCGGGCACGAGGTTGCCCCAAGATATACCGGAAAGTTTGGGGGAAATGGCTAGGCAACATACTTTAGTGGGGCGGTTAGGGGGGTGGGGGGGGCTTCTGGGGGCGGGGGGTGCTTTCTAATGTATTGCTGTGTGGTACTGCTTCGGAATACCAGACTGTTTTTGTTGTTGTACTGTTCAAAACAATAAAACTTGTTTATCAAAAAAAAATCCAGCAGGAATACCGGCGGCTGGTGGTCCTAGCCGAGGAGGAGGAGGAGGCTGCTGCAGCTATTGAAGCCTCCTCCAGTGCCCCGGGCCCCAGCCACCGCCCTCCAGCGGTACGGCGCCACCGCCGGACGGCTGCCCGCCGCCACCGTGTCATCTCCGATGCCCCCCCCCACTGTGGCTGCAACTGCCGCGGCCTTAGACGCCGCGTCGCCCATTTAGAGGACCAGATGCGTGTCCTCCTCCAGTCCCGCCCCACCAGTTAGTCCCTGTCACTGCCCCTTTTTTAATTCCTGTTCGTTCTTCACTCGTTTGGGTGTTCTCTACTTCTATGGACAGTCGTTGGGGTTAGGGAGGTGGGTGGGTCAGCTTTTGTGGGTTTAGTTTATTTGTTAGGGTCAATTAAATATATTTTTCTATGTTACATGCAATGTTGTTAATGTTTTGTAGGTGGGGTAACTGTTTTACATCACACTGTTTCCTTGCTGGTGCATGGCCGCCCATAGCGTGTGTTTGATTTCAATAATTTGCTGACTGTAAAAGACACAAACAGATAGATGCGACACACCTCACTCATTGACTGGTCCTACTATGCATTCTTTGGAGTGGTGTTTGAAACTGAAATCATTGACAACATGTCCATTATTAATTCTGCCTCCCCCAAACTTCTCTCTTACCGGTGCTTGATGTTTATGTCCAACTGTGGCACAGCACTGGCTGCATGGTGAAGATGGTTTCCTTTTTCATACATGCCATGATTGGGGTGGTGGTGGTGGTAGTATAGTAGTAGTATTATACACTGGCAGGGTGGCAGCATTTCCAAAAAAAGAAAAGGAGATAGTCAATAGCCTTTGAGAGACTGTTAGAGGAGTAGTTGAATGAAGTACATCACAGAATTTACCGAGCCACAATTATATGCTCAAATATTTGACAAAAAAACTGAATGCTGGTTATTATGAGGATAGCCTACTAGACAGAGTTACAAACTATAGTTTTGTCGACTCGAGTCACTTGACTATGCCTACAGTCTAACAGTTAGTGCTGTATATGAGGAATGACAACAAACAAATCCAATCAATGCCGGCAATTCATGCTGAGGTATATGTTCCTTTGTTAAATAAAATAACCTCTGAAATATCCTACTCATGGGTGGGCAAGCAGAAGAAGATCATCGCTCTGCATTGAAATTGAAGTAGTGTTGCTTTCACCACATCCACCCCAGCAAGTGTGTGATTAAGTATTGGTGTACATTTAATTTAGTTACACCTCGACAATAAGTCACACAGCCCGGGGGAAGAGGGTTAGGGTCCGTTGATTGGATGGGAAGGGGGATTTTGGGAAAGGTTTGACATAGAAAAACAGTATGCATACATAGACAAACAAACGACAATCATTGAAGACTACCATACCATATCCATTCCATATGTTAAGGGAGAAAAAGGCAATGCATGCATGATGATGAGACCCGGATTACATACACTTCTATTTCTTGTTCTGTTCCGGCCTTAATACTTTAACAGATAGCAAATAGAAATTTTAAATATTGGTAGTGAAGAATCGTAAACACAGAGCAAACGTAATGATGATTGATAATAACAACTCCAAGAACACACTGTTGTAAAGAATGTATACAAGATATTAATCAAATTATTTAAAAGAAGTGAAAAGTGGATACTGTTACTGTCTTATCCTGGTCAAAAATGTGGACTGGTTTTTTGCATCTCGGCATTCCTCTTGCTCCTCTCGTCCATCAATCTTGGGTGTGTCGCCTCGCCACTCGCCACTGCCCGGCTGGAATAAAAAGATGATTGATTGGTAAGGTAATTAATATGCATTGTAATGTTTTACAAAGTTTTGGACAAGGCCCGGCCTGTAATTTTAGATTGAAAACCAAAGCGGATATTCAGAAAGAAAGTGAAAACAAATGCACAAGTGATGGTGTAGTGCAACAAGAACACTTTCCGAGGTGGCATGTATGCATATGCATCATCTCTACTGTAGTCTGTTTCCAGCATAGACCTTCAACAGTAACAGGAGAGATCAGGCCCACAGTGCTTACCATTAGCACATCCTACGTTAACACTTTAGAGTCCTTTTTTTTTCTCTCAAAGAGTTGGACAAACGCAAAGCACATTATCCATTCCAAACATAGCATTTTACAGTTAAAGTTAGTAAAATCAATGCACTGCAGTCATCCCACCCCTACACTCTATTCAACTTCTACACAGACATTTGGGTGTGCTGTGGTTGTTGTTGACGTGTTTACCTTTAGGCTTTTCCGTTTTATGCCACTCATGAAACATCCTCCTGACTTCATCATCAGCTCTGATACTTCTACTGACTGACTGGAGATCGGCCTGCAGTACAAGTGTAATTTTTATGACACAACAAGAGTAGAAATATAAATATTACTGACTTGAGTCATTCTTTATTGTGTACAGAAAGATAGATTACCACTAGTACACTTTGACATCACTTTGTGCACAACAAACAACGCAAACACAAAGACCAATAGCTCAGAGTCAGGTGTCCAATGCATGCCATTAATTGTCATCATTCATTACCTGTTCCTACTCATCCTAAGTTAACGGGCCGTCTCTTTCGCCATCATCATGATGGACGGTGCTGTTAAGTCACAGTCATTTGCATTGCGCAGATTGAGTGAGTCCCCTTCCTGTATTGAATTAAAAGCAATGTATCACCAAGATGCAGGAGAAGTACACATTTCTTGTTTGCAAGAAGGGGAAAATTAGTAATTACTAGTGTGTTCTGTAGAAAGTTGATTAGTGGCAGTGCACAATTACATCAATTCATGCGCAACACACACCACAAAATCTACATCATTCAGTCTGCCATTCTGCGGCCAATGCATGGCATCAATCATTACCTGTTGCATCTCATCTCGTTAACGCTGCAGGCCGTCTCTTTCGCCATCATCATGATGGACGGTGCTGTTAAGTCACAGTCATTTGCATTGCGCAGATTGAGTGAGTCCCCTTCCTGTATTGAATTAAAAGCAATGTATCACCAAGATGCAGGAGAAGTACACATTTCTTGTTTGCAAGAAGGGGAAGATTAGTGTGTTCTGTAGAATGTTGATTAGTGGCAGTGCACAATTACATCAATTCATTCATGCGCAACACACACAACAAAATCTACATCATTCAGTCTGCTATTCTGCGGCCAATGCATGGCATCAATCATTACCTGTTCCATCTCATCTTGTTAACGTTGCAGGCCGTCTCTTTCGCCATCATCATGATGGACGGTGCTGTTAAGTCACAGTCATTTGCATTGCGCAGATTGAGTGAGTCCCCTTCCTGTATTGAATTAAAAGCAATGTATCACCAAGATGCAGGAGAAGTACACATTTCTTGTTTGCAAGAAGGGGAAAATTAGTAATTACTAGTGTGTTCTGTAGAAAGTTGATTAGTGGCAGTGCACAATTACATCAATTCATGCGCAACACACACAACAAAATCTACATCATTCAGTCTGCTATTCTGCGGCCAATGCATGGCATCAATCATTACCTGTTGCATCTTATTTTCAGTTAATGGACAGTCTCTCTCGGCTCTGAAGGAGGATAGCTATAGTAGTCATCTGATTCATGGTCCACTTGTTTTGGAAGGACGAGGAAAGTTTGAATTTGTTGTTACCATCATCCAATCATCATTCATGAGGGAAATGGAATTGAGCAGGAGATGCAGTATGATCGAGCGGAGGAGCTGGATTCTGAGGACTGTAGTGTCAAATGGCAGGCACCTGAAACTTGTACCTTAAATTAGAAGAGTAGAAGACGGTGATAATGCATTTGTTGCGATTCACAAGTTTATAACCGGAACGACAGACACATAAACAAAGGGGGAAAAAAGGGAGGAAGACAGTAAGTGCGAGCCTAATTGTCAGGGAAGTATAGCTCATCCTCAAACTCTGGGGGATCTTCCAGTAGTAGGTAATCATCTGACACAATACTTCCGTCACCTGAGCCGCTGTCCTCATCTTCCTCTGTTGATTCATGCATTGTGTAATTCGGTGGTATGAAGTGCTGATTCATTTTGATCATTGTTAACCTCTCCACGTTTTTGGGAGATAGACTGGTCCTTCTCAAGGTTACAATGGAACCAGCAACACTGAAAACACGTTCGGAAGAGACACTTGCGACAGGGCAAGCCAGATAGCTTATCGCCAGCCTGCTGAGCTGTGGCCATTCAGACCTTTTCCTATACCAATACTGCACTGGGTTTTGATCAACGTACACCTCTGTTGGGTCGTCCAGATAGGCCTGGACCATCCGCTCAATGTTCAGGGTTGCTGCTGGTAAGCTTTTGTGCTGTTTTTTCTGTGCATCAGCACTGTGCTTAAGGCCCATCTTTACATACCAATCTGATAATGATTGTACTCGGCCGAATGATCCAGTTATTGTTTTTGTAGTCGATGGTGATGGTGAGTGTTGCGATTGTGAGCCAACCGCACTGCCCTCAGCCGACGAAGTTGCACTTGATTCTGCATGGCCTGCTTCAGTATCAGTACCTGTTGTGGGTTGATGTGGCGGGATTTTAATTAGCAGCCCTTCGTTTTCAAACTTGATGGCTGCTTCAGCTATACAACTTTTGTAGCGGGCAACATCATTGTCGGAAAAAGAAAGGAATAGTCCTAATTTTGCACGTGGATCCAGAATTGTGGCACAAATGTAATGTTCTTGTGACAAAATTTTATTTTGTATCCTTACATTTTCTGATAAGCGCCTGGATAAGCTCTCCACCAAGTCATGGGCTTGCCTTCTGTCCTCTACACCTTTGTAGGATTCAGACACATTATTCAGCTCATGCTCTAGCATTTGCAACAATGGGATAGCTTGGCCCATTGTACAGTCCTCCTTGCTGACTTCACGTGTGAAGACCTCAAAAGGAGACAGCATCTCAGTCAGGCATTGAATTAGGGTCCATTGCTCCCTCTGAAGGGTCATGCCTTTAACACTAGCATCACTGCTTCTGTACCAGACATATTCATTGAGTGACCTCTGCTGTTTGTACAGACGATCAAGCATGTAATACGTTGAGTTCCAACGTGTTGCCACCTCCTGGATGAGTGCCTTGACTGGCATCCTACGCTCACGTTGGAGGATCCTCAGCTGCTTCCGAGCTTTAAAAGAATGGCTGAAATGAGTGCATATTCTTCGGCAGATGGCCAGTAAATTGCTTACTATGGGTTCTTTTTTCAGAAAGTCTTGCACTATAATGTTTATGCAGTGTGCCAAACACGGAACCCTGAAATAGGAACCAAGTTCCATGGCCTTAAGTACATTACTGCCATTGTCTGTGGCAACAAAACCAATACCAAGCCCTCTGGGCCGCAGCCATTCCAAAACCTTGGTGCGAAACTCTTCTAAAATGTTTTCAGCCGTATGAGATTTCTCCATGGCGAACATGGCTACAGTTGCATGTTTCCGAGTACCTTCAAAAATCGCAGCTGTGTCAACAACACCTCGTGCAGATAGTTGATCTCTAACCCCCACAAAAGAGATCCAGTGTGCAGTGATGCACATGTAATCTGTGGCTTGGCAACTGGTCCACATGTCTTTTGTCAGGTGGATATTGTGCACAGCTCTCTGCTTCAAACCGTGACCAACCAATTCCAGCACATCATGATGTAGTGCCGGAACAGCAATTCTTGCGAAATAGGACCGGCTGGGAACTTTCCATTTCGGGCAGATGGCAGACACAAATTCAAGGAAACCCACCCCTTCCACAAATGAAAAAGGAAGAAGGTCCAGCGCTAACATTTTAGCCACCTTCGCATTGTACAATCGTGCCGTTGGGTGGTTGCGTTGGAACTGCCCCTCCAACCTAAACATGCTGTCAATGGTAGGCTGGCTTACTTTCCTTAGTGGTGCTGTTTTCATTAACCCACTAAGGCTCAACGACACAGATTGTCTCATTGAGGTACTCGCCGGTCGCCTTGGTGTCTCACCCACACTCTGAGTATGGCTCTTACTGCGGTGCCACTCTGATGTTACTGAGGAGGATGTGGGCGTTACCACTGCAGTGACTGCACTACTGGAGACAGGGCTAGAAATGCCTCCCTGTTCTTCACCTGCCACCACAATAATATCGCTCCCTGATTCCTGACCAACTTCAAAGGGTTTAGTTTTCCTACGTTCTTTTAACTTACGTAGGTGATCCTCCCACACGATATTGTGGTGTATTCTGAGATGACTTGCTTGTCCTCCGGTACCATAGTTTGTACCAAGCTTACCACGCCGAACACCTTGCCGACAAATTGCGCATATAGCAACGTTCTCCTCCTTGGCGCTAACAGAAAAGAAGTCCCAAACTGGGGAGGAGAACTTTCTGGCACTGCTGGATGTGCCACTTTCAACACCAGATGAACTTGAGGGGGTGCTTTAAAATATGTGACCCTGTCCACCTACACTGTGACTTTTACTACCACTTCCTACTGAGATGGTTGAGCTGGATGTAGGTCCCTGCCGGGCCTTGGAAAATATGGCAGCTGGAGGTAGTTGTGGTGTAACCTGTGTTGGTGAGATCCGTGCTACATCCCGCTCAGTAGCAGCCTTTCTGGATAGGGTGAGAATGTCGGTCTCCAATCCCTTTGGGGCGGGAGTAATGTGCGTGATGACTGGCTCGTCTTCATCAACATCATCACCCCCCTCTTCTACATCTACCTCCATAACTCTAAGTTTTCTGGGACCTTCCTTTTCAGAAGCAATGTCTTGTGGCGTACTTCACTCTCAGACCGAGCTGGTGGGACCCAAGTGTCATCACGATCATCAGAAGCGGGGCTTGAAGAAGAAGATGATGGACTAAGCCTCCTTTTCCTTGCTGGTGGTCTGGAAGACAATTGATCTTCTGAAACAGTGGTTTGACTTCGCTCCACTTTGTCTGCAGGAAGCTCGATTTCCTGAAATGCCCCTACGTCAGGAGCAACAACTACTATGGTGGGCTGTTGCGGCGGCTGCTGCTGTTCTGGTTGCGGCGGCTGCTGCTGTTCTGGTTGCGGCGGCTGCTGCTGTTCTGGTTGCGGCGGCTGCTGCTGTTCTGGTTGCGGCGGCTGCTGCTGTTCTGGTTGCGGCGGCTTGACACTGATATGCTGAGTTTGCGCCTGCGTTGAACTTGATTGTGTACTACTTTGCGGTAATGACATTTCTTCAACATCGCTGCCCGTTAGTAGACTGGCTACCTCTGCGACAGTAAAGCCCTTGGGCCTTGGTTGGTGGGGTTGCTGGACCGCTGTGCTGGTCCCAGCTTGGTTCCCGGACAACGCTTTGGTGCCAAAAAAACCTTGGCCGGCACACCACCAGTCGTGGTTAATGGCACTTCCTTTTTCTGTTCCTTCTTCTCACCAGCAACTTTCTTGGTACTGGACCTGGTACCTTTCTTTGGGGCCATCTTATTCTGATGTCAGGCAGGAGGCAGATGCACAACAAGTTCTGGTCACACGTGGGCGTGATGCGCAGCAGGACTTCTGTCTGGCTGGCAGTACAACGGGTAGCCAGGTGATGCCGATGACACCTCCTACTCTGTCTTTTGTGCACCTAAAAGCAAAGAAGACAGGAGAAGAACATCAGTGAAATGTTGCATTTGTTTTTGTGGTTCAGTTACTTAGTACTGTACTAGTGCAAACAAAAGATAGTCTAGCCATTTATGACTTTTTTTTAACTAGAGCTATGTTATACTACTAGTACTGTGTACAGCCACACACTACACTCTCAGGAAGGTGATGTCTAAAAATTCAACAGATCACATAGAAAACACTTGATCAATAAAGCTGTGGCTACCTGCTCTGATCCTAGTGGATGAAAAAGCAGGCCTGTTGGCAGACAAGGCCAGGCAAGCTTGCAGGCCTAGGCCTCAAAATGGCCACCAGCCACATGGCCAGGCCCAACAACATCAGCAAGGCCACCCCAAAAAACACACTTCCCCAACTCAATCCAATGCCATCCATGCCCTAAATGATGTCTAAATTCACCAGAGCACACAGAAAACAGTGGATTACTAAAGCTGTGGCTACCTGCTCTGGTAACAGTGGATAAAAGCAGGCCTGTTGGCAGACAAGGCCAGGCAAGCTTGCAGGCCTAGGCCTCAAAATGGCCACCAGCCACATGGCCAGGCCCAACAACATCAGCAAGGCCACCCCAAAAAACACACTTCCCCAACTCAATCCAATGCCATCCATGCCCTAAATGATGTCTAAATTCACCAGAGCAAACAGAAATTAGTAGATTACTAAAGCTGTGGCAACCTATAGAAAGTTGATTAGTGGCAGTGCCCAATTACATCAATTCATGCGCAACACACACAACAAAATCTACATCATTCAGTCTGCTATTCTGCGGCCAATGCATGGCATCAATCATTACCTGTTGCATCTTATTTTCAGTTAATGGCCAGTCTCTCTCGGCTCTGAAGGAGGATAGCTATAGTAGTCATCTGATTCATGGTCCACTTGTTTTGGAAGGACGAGGAAAGTTTGAATTTGTTGTTACCATCATCCAATCATCATTCATGAGGGAAATGGAATTGAGCAGGAGATGCAGTATGATCGAGCGGAGGAGCTGGATTCTGAGGACTGTAGTGTCAAATGGCAGACACCTGAAACTTGTATCTTAAATTAGAAGAGTAGAAGACGGTGATAATGCATTTGTTGCGATTCACAAGTTTATAACCGGAACGACAGACACATAAACAAAGGGGGAAAAAAGGGAGGAAGACAGTAAGTGCGAGCCTAATTGTCAGGGAAGTATAGCTCATCCTCAAACTCTGGGGGATCTTCCAGTAGTAGGTAATCATCTGACACAATACTTCCGTCACCTGAGCCGCTGTCCTCATCTTCCTCTGTTGATTCATGCATTGTGTAATTCGGTGGTATGAAGTGCTGATTCATTTTGATCATTGTTAACCTCTCCACGTTTTTGGGAGATAGACTGGTCCTTCTCAAGGTTACAATGGAACCAGCAACACTGAAAACACGTTCAGAAGAGACACTTGCGACAGGGCAAGCCAGATAGCTTATCGCCAGCCTGCTGAGCTGTGGCCATTCAGACCTTTTCCTATACCAATACTGCACTGGGTTTTGATCAACGTACACCTCTGTTGGGTCGTCCAGATAGGCCTGGACCATCCGCTCAATGTTCAGGGTTGCTGCTGGTAAGCTTTTGTGCTGTTTTTTCTGTGCATCAGCACTGTGCTTAAGGCCCATCTTTACATACCAATCTGATAATGATTGTACTCGGCCGAATGATCCAGTTATTGTTTTTGTAGTCGATGGTGATGGTGAGTGTTGCGATTGTGAGCCAACCGCACTGCCCTCAGCCGACGAAGTTGCACTTGATTCTGCATGGCCTGCTTCAGTATCAGTACTTGTTGTGGGTTGATGTGGCGGGATTTTAATTAGCAGCCCTTCGTTTTCAAACTTGATGGCTGCTTCAGCTATACAACTTTTGTAGCGGGCAACATCATTGTCGGAAAAAGAAAGGAATAGTCCTAATTTTGCACGTGGATCCAGAATTGTGGCACAAATGTAATGTTCTTGTGACAAAATTTTATTTTGTATCCTTACATTTTCTGATAAGCGCCTGGATAAGCTCTCCACCAAGTCATGGGCTTGCCTTCTGTCCTCTACACCTTTGTAGGATTCAGACACATTATTCAGCTCATGCTCTAGCATTTGCAACAATGGGATAGCTTGGCCCATTGTACAGTCCTCCTTGCTGACTTCACGTGTGAAGACCTCAAAAGGAGACAGCATCTCAGTCAGGCATTGAATTAGGGTCCATTGCTCCCTCTGAAGGGTCATGCCTTTAACACTAGCATCACTGCTTCTGTACCAGACATATTCATTGAGTGACCTCTGCTGTTTGTACAGACGATCAAGCATGTAATACGTTGAGTTCCAACGTGTTGCCACCTCCTGGATGAGTGCCTTGACTGGCATCCTACGCTCACGTTGGAGGATCCTCAGCTGCTTCCGAGCTTTAAAAGAATGGCTGAAATGAGTGCATATTCTTCGGCAGATGGCCAGTAAATTGCTTACTATGGGTTCTTTTTTCAGAAAGTCTTGCACTATAATGTTTATGCAGTGTGCCAAACACGGAACCCTGAAATAGGAACCAAGTTCCATGGCCTTAAGTACATTACTGCCATTGTCTGTGGCAACAAAACCAATACCAAGCCCTCTGGGCCGCAGCCATTCCAAAACCTTGGTGCGAAACTCTTCTAAAATGTTTTCAGCCGTATGAGATTTCTCCATGGCGAACATGGCTACAGTTGCATGTTTCCGAGTACCATTAAAAATCGCAGCTGTGTCAACAACACCTCGTGCAGATAGTTGATCTCTAACCCCCACAAAAGAGATCCAGTGTGCAGTGATGCACATGTAATCTGTGGCTTGGCAACTGGTCCACATGTCTTTTGTCAGGTGGATATTGTGCACAGCACTCTGCTGCAAACCGTGACCAACCAATTCCAGCACATCATGATGTAGTGCCGGAACAGCAATTCTTGCGAAATAGGACCGGCTGGGAACTTTCCATTTCGGGCAGATGGCAGACACAAATTCAAGGAAACCCACCCCTTCCACAAATGAAAAAGGAAGAAGGTCCAGCGCTAACATTTTAGCCACCTTCGCATTGTACAATCGTGCCGTTGGGTGGTTGCGTTGGAACTGCCCCTCCAACCTAAACATGCTGTCAATGGTAGGCTGGCTTACTTTCCTTAGTGGTGCTGTTTTCATTAACCCACTAAGGCTCAACGACACAGATTGTCTCATTGAGGTACTCGCCGGTCGCCTTGGTGTCTCACCCACACTCTGAGTATGGCTCTTACTGCGGTGCCACTCTGATGTTACTGAGGAGGATGTGGGCGTTACCACTGCAGTGACTGCACTACTGGAGACAGGGCTAGAAATGCCTCCCTGTTCTTCACCTGCCACCACAATAATATCGCTCCCTGATTCCTGACCAACTTCAAAGGGTTTAGTTTTCCTACGTTCTTTTAACTTACGTAGGTGATCCTCCCACACGATATTGTGGTGTATTCTGAGATGACTTGCTTGTCCTCCGGTACCATAGTTTGTACCAAGCTTACCACGCCGAACACCTTGCCGACAAATTGCGCATATAGCAACGTTCTCCTCCTTGGCGCTAACAGAAAAGAAGTCCCAAACTGGGGAGGAGAACTTTCTGGCACTGCTGGATGTGCCACTTTCAACACCAGATGAACTTGAGGGGGTGCTTTAAAATATGTGACCCTGTCCACCTACACTGTGACTTTTACTACCACTTCCTACTGAGATGGTTGAGCTGGATGTAGGTCCCTGCCGGGCCTTGGAAAATATGGCAGCTGGAGGTAGTTGTGGTGTAACCTGTGTTGGTGAGATCCGTGCTACATCCCGCTCAGTAGCAGCCTTTCTGGATAGGGTGAGAATGTCGGTCTCCAATCCCTTTGGGGCGGGAGTAATGTGCGTGATGACTGGCTCGTCTTCATCAACATCATCACCCCCCTCTTCTACATCTACCTCCATAACTCTAAGTTTTCTGGGACCTTCCTTTTCAGAAGCAATGTCTTGTGGCGTACTTCACTCTCAGACCGAGCTGGTGGGACCCAAGTGTCATCACGATCATCAGAAGCGGGGCTTGAAGAAGAAGATGATGGACTAAGCCTCCTTTTCCTTGCTGGTGGTCTGGAAGACAATTGATCTTCTGAAACAGTGGTTTGACTTCGCTCCACTTTGTCTGCAGGAAGCTCGATTTCCTGAAATGCCCCTACGTCAGGAGCAACAACTACTATGGTGGGCTGTTGCGGCGGCTGCTGCTGTTCTGGTTGCGGCGGCTGCTGCTGTTCTGGTTGCGGCGGCTGCTGCTGTTCTGGTTGCGGCGGCTGCTGCTGTTCTGGTTGCGGCGGCTTGACACTGATATGCTGAGTTTGCGCCTGCGTTGAACTTGATTGTGTACTACTTTGCGGTAATGACATTTCTTCAACATCGCTGCCCGTTAGTAGACTGGCTACCTCTGCGACAGTAAAGCCCTTGGGCCTTGGTTGGTGGGGTTGCTGGACCGCTGTGCTGGTCCCAGCTTGGTTCCCGGACAACGCTTTGGTGCCAAAAAAACCTTGGCCGGCACACCACCAGTCGTGGTTAATGGCACTTCCTTTTTCTGTTCCTTCTTCTCACCAGCAACTTTCTTGGTACTGGACCTGGTACCTTTCTTTGGGGCCATCTTATTCCGATGTCAGGCAGGAGGCAGATGCACAACAAGTTCTGGTCACACGTGGGCGTGATGCGCAGCAGGACTTCTGTCTGGCTGGCAGTACAACGGGTAGCCAGGTGATGCCGATGACACCTCCTACTCTGTCTTTTGTGCACCTAAAAGCAAAGAAGACAGGAGAAGAACATCAGTGAAATGTTGCATTTGTTTTTGTGGTTCAGTTACTTAGTACTGTACTAGTGCAAACAAGAGATAGTCTAGCCATTTATGACTTTTTTTTAACTAGAGCTATGTTATACTACTAGTACTGTGTACAGCCACACACTACACTCTCAGGAAGGTGATGTCTAAAAATTCAACAGATCACATAGAAAACACTTGATCAATAAAGCTGTGGCTACCTGCTCTGATCCTAGTGGATGAAAAAGCAGGCCTGTTGGCAGACAAGGCCAGGCAAGCTTGCAGGCCTAGGCCTCAAAATGGCCACCAGCCACATGGCCAGGCCCAACAACATCAGCAAGGCCACCCCAAAAAACACACTTCCCCAACTCAATCCAATGCCATCCATGCCCTAAATGATGTCTAAATTCACCAGAGCACACAGAAAACAGTAGATTACTAAAGCTGTGGCTACCTGCTCTGGTAACAGTGGATAAAAGCAGGCCTGTTGGCAGACAAGGCCAGGCAAGCTTGCAGGCCTAGGCCTCAAAATAGCCACCAGCCACATGGCCAGGCCCAACAACATCAGCAAGGCGACCCCAAAAAACATACTTCCCCAACTCAATCCAATGCCATCCATGCCCTAAATGATGTCTAAATTCACCAGAGCAAACAGAAAACAGTAGATTACTAAAGCTGTGGCTACCTGCTCTGGTAGCAGTGGATGAAAGCAGGCCTGTTGGCAGACAAGGCCAGGCAAGCTTGCAGGCCTAGGCCTCAAAATGGCCACCAGCCACATGGCCAGGCCCAACAACATCAGCAAGGCCACCCCAAAAAACACACTTCCCCAACTCAATCCAATGCCATCCATGCCCTAAATGATGTCTAAATTCACCAGAGCAAACAGAAAACAGTAGATTACTAAAGCTGTGGCTACCTGCTCTGGTAGCAGTGGATGAAAGCAGGCCTGTTGGAAGACAAGGCCAGGCAAGCTTGCAGGCCTAGGCCTCAAAATGGCCACCAGCCACATGGCCAGGCCCAACAACATCAGCAAGGCCACCCCAAAAAACACACTTCCCCAACTCAATCCAATGCCATCCATGCCCTAAATGATGTCTAAATTCAACAGAGCAAACAGAAAACAGTAGATTACTAAAGCTGTGGCTACCTGCTCTGGTAGCAGTGGATGAAAGCAGGCCTGTTGGCAGACAAGGCCAGGCAAGCTTGCAGGCCTAGGCCTCAAAATGGCCACCAGCCACATGGCCAGGCCCAACAACATCAGCAAGGCCACCCCAAAAAACACACTTCCCCAACTCAATCCAATGCCATCCATGCCCTAAATGATGTCTAAATTCACCAGAGCAAACAGAAAACAGTAGATTACTAAAGCTGTGGCTACCTGCTCTGGTAGCAGTGGATGAAAGCAGGCCTGTTGGCAGACAAGGCCAGGCAAGCTTGCAGGCCTAGGCCTCAAAATGGCCACCAGCCACATGGCCAGGCCCAACAACATTAGCAAGGCCACCCCAAAAAACACACTTCCCCAACTCAATCCAATGCCATCCATGCCCTAAATGATGTCTAAATTCAACAGAGCACACAGAAAACAGTAGATTACTAAAGCTGTGGCTACCTGCTCTGGTAGCAGTGGATGAAAGCAGGCCTGTTGGCAGACAAGGCCAGGCAAGCTTGCAGGCCTAGGCCTCAAAATGGCCACCAGCCACATGGCCAGGCCCAACAACATCAGCAAGGCCACCCCAAAAAACACACTTCCCCAACTCAATCCAATGCCATCCATGCCCTAAATGATGTCTAAATTCAACAGAGCACACAGAAAACAGTAGATTACTAAAGCTGTGGCTACCTGCTCTGGTAGCAGTGGATGAAAGCAGGCCTGTTGGCAGACAAGGCCAGGCAAACTTGCAGGCCTAGGCCTTAAAATGGCCACCGGCCACATGGCCAGGCCAAACAACATCAGCAAGGCCACCCCAAAAAAGACACTTCCGCAACTCAATCCAATGCCATCCATGCCCTAAATGATGTCTAAATTCAACAGAGCACACAGAAAACAGTAGATTACTAAAGCTGTGGCTACCTGCTCTGGTAGCAGTGGATGAAAGCAGGCCTGTTGGCAGACAAGGCCAGGCAAGCTTGCAGGCCTAGGCCTCAAAATGGCCACCAGCCACATGGCCAGGCCCAACAACATCAGCAAGGCCACCCCAAAAAACACACTTCCCCAACTCAATCCAATGCCATCCATGCCCTAAATGATGTCTAAATTCAACAGAGCACACAGAAAACAGTAGATTACTAAAGCTGTGGCTACCTGCTCTGGTAGCAGTGGATAAAAGCAGGCCTGTTGGCAGACAAGGCCAGGCAAGCTTGCAGGCCTAGGCCTCAAAATGGCCACCAGCCACATGGCCAGGCCCAACAACATCAGCAAGGCCACCCCAAAAAACACACTTCCCCAACTCAATCCAATGCCATCCATGCCCTAAATGATGTCTAAATTCAACAGAACACACAGAAAACAGTAGATTACTAAAGCTGTGGCTACCTGCTCTGGTAGCAGTGGATGAAAGCAGGCCTGTTGGCAGACAAGGCCAGGCAAGCTTGCAGGCCTAGGCCTCAAAATGTCCACCAGCCACATGGCCAGGCCCAACAACATCAGCAAGGCCACCCCAAAAAACACACTTCCCCAACTCAATCCAATGCCATCCATGCCCTAAATGTGCTTGAAAATGAAATATATTCAAAAAACAAAAGGAACAGTTGCTTCATCATGCACACACACACCCATGAGGCCATGCCCATGGCTAGCTCGGGCCTACTACTACAACCCACAAAATTAAAAAAAAATTAAAAAAAAAAGGAATGATAATAATTAATTATCAAAAATAAATTGTAGTTACACAACAACTGCAATGCCCACAATCAAACACAACAACCACTTACTTGTAAAATATCCTATTCCAAAAATCCTGAAATCCAATTGCAATGATGCAGCAGACAAAAAGAGTGATCTTTCCAGCTCCAAATCCAAAGGCAGAATGAGCAGGAGATGGACAAAGTACTGGGAGGAGCCTGCTGGACAGGAACAGGAAGTTGGAGATTCTGTGTCACTTCCTCCCTCTCTCCACCTTGTAAAAAAATGACTCCTTGCACAAAAAAGGAAAGCCAAATGTGAATGTAAGGAGTTCTTTTCATCCAAAATCAGTATTTGCAGATGGTTTCATGCTGCTAGAGCCGATATTCCTCTCCAAATTGTAAATTTTACGTTCTCGAGCTTCGCATTACTTCCGCCGGCGTGTCGAAAACGATATGATCGCGTTCTCTTCTTTGTCCCTGTCGCGTTGGATATGACGTGTTCGCGGTCTCTTTCTCCTGTTCGCGTTCGATTTCACGTGCCCGCGTCCTCATCCTCTGGCTCGCGATGTAGAATGACATGTTCGAGATCTCAATCTTCTCATACTCGCGCGGTGCATGATCGCGAGAAGAAAGACGTGATCGCGCGTCAAATGACGTGATCGCGTGAAAAATTACTTTAATGCGGCCGCGAACTCTCGCGAGACAGCGCAAAATGGCTACCAAAATCCAACATCTCGTGGAGAACGCGACCGGGTCAAGAAAACTTGTCGGAGAACGCAGGGATTCAGGTAAGGCGATCGCGCGCGCGTGAGAATGTATTGTTTTACAGCGCGAGCAAGAAAAAAATTATCGCTAAGCTGCGGAATGCGGAAATTTTGACATTTTCGCGCTTTCCGCGGAACGCGAAAATGCCAAAATATCGCAATTTCCGCGAAAGGAAAGGAATTTTGGCCCAGGCCTAGTTCTAAGGTGATTTCACCATGTGAAAAAGCCTTCTGCTGGGATATCATGATTGAGAGAAAAATATTTTCTCATGCTTTTCCCACAGAGGTTTGGAAGGTGATCTATAAGCTAAACTGAGAGCTTATTTTCTGTAAATTCACATTATCTTTCTCAGTCATGTGAGAATGAAGTCTGACATTCTCAGTAAAACATGTACATCCTGTGAACAATATCCGTTTGTTTTGAAGTATACATACATAATAATAAAAGGTAAACTTAGCAACTGACCACCCCCCGATCGTATGGTAACATCATATATTTAAACACCCGTCTTGCTTTCCTTTGTCCCCATATAAACCTATCACAGACAGATTGGACTCCCTGAAGATATATTTTGGTTAATTCCAGCGTTACCGCCTTAAAGTAATACATAACTCCAGGAACGATAATAATCTAAAGCACATTGGATCTTCCCACCATCGTGACATGCAGGCATTCTAAATGATCTAACTGCTTTTTGATCCTGTAAACAATACTACCCCAATTCACTTCTATCAAATCCTGCAAGAACCTTCTAACTTTAATGCCTAGATATGTGGCTTTGTCAATTACCCGTACATTGCCTCGGCATACCAACTTAGTTTATACAATCTGTGTTTTAGAGGCATTTAATTTATAAACTGAAATCTCAGCAAATATATCGGCTAATCTTTCTGTCTCCATTACTGCTTGTGCAGGGTCTGAAGATGCCACCGCTCTGTTGTCTGCATAGGCTAAAACACATACCTGATACTGTCCACAACTCACAGATTTGATACGCTCATTCTGCTCCAACATAACCAAGAAAGGATTAAAGTATATTGCAAATAACAGAGGGGAGCACGGACACCCTTGTCCTGTACCCCTGCTTATACAAACTTGTCCTGATTCCCTACCCATTACGCAGATCCTAGCTCATGGTGACTTATATATACTTTGTATAGCACCAATATAGCTCTGCCCTGTGAGAAGTTGGCCTGGCATATGCTGGTCACTAGTAATAGTGGCCACCATGCACCAGTCCAATTATGGTAGATAGGTTTAAGACAACCTTTTAAAGAAAGCTATCCTAGTGGTAGCTGTGGAGAGCAGCCTTCAGGCTAAGTCTCAGAGGAATGCAAAGCAGCCTGTTTTACCTTATAATCTCTTGAATTTCCAAATGAAAGGGCACCACACAGATATATATATATATCAAATATATATGTATGTATTACTAGACACACTGTACTAATCTCTTTATGAGATTAGAAACCAGGTACACATTCAAATGTCAACGTTTCACAATAAATTAAGCACAAATATGACTGGAGCCCTAGGGGCGTACCAGACCATAGACTAAAAAAATGGAATAACAATGTCAACTTGCAAAATGACAAGGCCTAGGGCCTAGGGAATCGCTGGGGGTTCACTACTGCAGTGTTAGCAGGCAATTAACAGGCCCAGGGGAGACGCGTGCAGTGTTTGAACACAGCCGCGGGTTCCCTATTGATTACAATGGAACAAGTCGCGGTTTGATTTTTAAAGTTCTAGGGTACTTCAAGGAAGTCTACAAGCAAGCCACTTACAAGGTAAGTACTTCGAGGGCCAACACACACTAGGGCACTGGAGTGCACGAGTTACCTCACCCAGGGAAGCCAGCTGCATAGGTGTCTTTTGGTGTCGGGTCGCGTCGCTGTTTTCTATGGAGACCAAAGAAGACTTGCTGCTTGTGTCGACTGAAGAAGTGCCCGGTGGAATCCGAAGGTGGATTCAAGATGCAGAAGACCTGAAAATTGAAGGGACAGTGTTCAAAGTCACTTGCCATTGACCAGTGGCCAGGAAGATGGATGACCACAGATGTTGCGTGATTTCAGGTCATCGATGTTGTTTTGACTCTTTGCTCACGAGGTCCAGGAAGGATTGATGATGACCAGCAGCTGGATTCAGAGTGCCCCACAACGTCTGCAGCTGATGGTGGTGTCAAAAACCGGATTTGAGCCAACAGCTTTGGCAACTGCAAGTCTTGTATAGACTAAAGAAAGTCGATGGTGCAGACCAGCAAGGTCTGATGGACTCACCCAGCAAGGGTGAGTGAGGGCAGGCCTGGAGCAATCAGGGGAGCCCTTGTAGTTGATGAGAAAGTCTTCAGGGGACCCACTAGCTAACGAGCAATTGATTGCAAAGATGCAACCTCAGGAAATGCTTCACAGGAGCCCATGATCACTCAGGACAGAGTAGGCCACTGATTTGTGCTGCAAGAGCTGCTGGAGGCTTGGGCCACAAATGGTCCAAAGCAAAAGTTTGTAGAACGTTGTTAAGGGATTGCACTCGACAATAGTGCAAGGTCCCCAGGTATTGCTGTTCCTTGTCACTCGTGGGGTCCACTCTCCACAGCTTTGCTGGGGACTCACAATGGCTGTTGAGAAGTCAGGAAATCTACTTCCAGGGCAGCAGGGACTTCGAACTCCAGCAGGAGCGGGAATGTTTGCAACCGTTGATTAAGGTTTTTGGTGCCTGCCAAGCAGGGGAGTCACTCCTTGACTCCGAGGGAGATTCTTCTGTCTTCCAAAGGTAGTAGAATCTTGAAGGGCCAGGATTCTTCTTTGTAGAGCATCGTCCAGGGTTATCTGCTTTTCAATGGCAATGCTTGCTATCTTATAGTGAAGATAGGGGAGGGACTACCTCTATGACCACTCCTCTAGGAGGGTCAGAGTAGGGGATGGTTACACCCACTTCTGTTTGTCCAGTTTTGCGCCAGAGCAGGAACAGGTAGATCCTGAACAGGTTTGAGCTGGCATATGCACAGATGAGCCTACTGCTCCCCCAGTGCAGGACTTCAAAGCACTCTAAGAGTGCACCCACCCAGCTCCAATACACTAAACTCTGTCTGGAAGGTGGTGACACCTCCCTGTGACAGGATGACTTTTGTTGGGCTTCCTCCACTGCGAGTTTCAATCAGCAGCAGGAGGGCAGCCCAGTATCTGTGCTGGTGGCATCCATTTTGTGATGCCAGGGCTCTTTCAGATTTCTGTTGTTTAAGTACAGTGAGTACATGTTGTCCCCTCTACAAGGGTGGGATCATACTCCCACACCAGTTACTGGTGTGGGGGTATGATTCCAAGTTGTTTGACACCAAACACGACATGTTTTGATGCAGTCATTCCAAAGTTAGCATTTACCGCTAGGTTATAATGCACTTAAAAGTATATGGTTTAACCTCATCCACAAACAGCCACAGAGAATAGACTCTGCCAGCTGCAGAGGGGTCCTGCTCATGCAGAAGCACCCCCTCACATAGTAAACCAAGCACCCTTCCCTTAGGATTGATAGGGCCTGCTATAGGGGTGGGTGATAGGTTTATATGTGTGTGTATGGTGAGATATAGGAACATATACCTCTGTGAGGAGTGCTAACACTACCTCACCCAGGCTGCAGTAGCAGGCCTGTGGTGTCAGATTGAGTCTGCTTCCCAGGCGTGGCATAATACATGCTTCAGCCCCTGGTAGGCCTGTAAAGTACCTATGCCCTAGGTACCTAGGGTACCATATACTAGGGGCTCAATCAATAAGAGAAACAACTCTGTTGATATGGTTAACCGTACTTCTGCCAGGTATAAATCCATGTTCATAAATAGACACCAAAGGCGCGATAACTTGCGCCAACCTATTGGCAAGTATTTTCGCATAAATGTTGCCTTCTGACTTTAACAAAGAGATTGGTCTATATGCTCCCGGTAGATTTGCGGGCTTATCTTTCTTTTGGAACACCGCTATATTAGCCTCATCCCATGATTGAGGTGGATTTCCTGCTTGCGCCTCTTGAAATGTGATCAACATATCTGTTTTCAAAACTTGAAAGAGTGATCGATAAAGCTCAAGAGGAAGCTTATCCAGTCCTGTGGCTTTACCCCTCGCCGATGACCCCATTGCCACCTCCAACTCCTCCATAGTAATTGTTGCGTCTAATAACAACTGTTGTTCTTGACTTAACTTAGTTAAGTTAAATTGTTGACACACCAAGAATGAATAACCTAGACATAAATACATAGTTGAGTCTCACTATTTTATGATGGGGATATGAGTAGAAGGTATAGTTAGGATCCGGATCATTTAAGGCCGCTCATACATCTATTAATCCATGATTTTTGAACAACTGCCTTAATGCTTTAAAAACCTTAGGTTTACGACCCATATATTTGTAATTGTCATCATCTAACTGATGTACCTCTACAGGTATATTAAAATCCCCACAGACTATCAAAGGGGTATCCCACAACTCCAATTCTATATTCAAATTCTCTAATATAACAGCTTCATCGAAGTTCGACCCTTATATTGTACAAATTGTCACCTTGTTGCCATGAATAATACACTCAAAAATCATCCATCTACCATTGTTGTCTGTCCTTTCCCTCCCAGTCCCAGAAATGTCACCTCGTGCAAGAATAGCAACCCCCCTATTAGTAATAGTCTGGCTGGTTGCAGCTAAAAGCGCAAATCCGAGCTCTTCTAACATCCTATGCTTAACCCAAGGTATATGCGTTTCTTGAATGCATAAAATATCAGGTTTCATTAAGTGCAAATCAGCAGCAACCCGTCTCCTCTTATTAATATTATTTAAGCCACATACATTGAAAGAACGTATAAGTACTCCACTAACAGCCATTTTGCACAGTATATTTAACCAGTTTCACTGTCAACCTGTATATCTTTTCTGTGCACATTTGTATATTAATTACATTTGCAGATATGACCTTGATATAAACTTTACAATGGATTGATTTTTACAAGTTTTTTAATGCCCCCGCTGCCCACCCATCCCACTCCTATGCTCCAACCCGTCTCCCCCACTCAACATCCATTTGATCTTACAACGTTGAAATTCGTATCTTCACTTCAGCCATTCTCTCTGTGAATTCATTGCATGTTTTGGCTAGCCTTCTGACCGTGTTTCGAAGCTTACGACAAGCCGTGTGGGTTTTCAAATTCTCAGTCCGAGTCTCTACCCTATGATCTAACAGACAACGGTAGATTGATTCCAGGGAGATTTCATCATCTGGTCCTACTAATATTCCACCCACAGCTTGGTCAGAAAGGTTAGCATTTTCAGGAGTCAATTCACCTGACAAAGAAAAATCCCAGAGTGGAGTCTTTATTGCTTCTGACCCAGCGCCCCTATTCCTAGTTGTTATTTGTTTACGGATAGTGGGTAGTTCTGAATTTTCATCCTCAAGGTTTGTAGTATTCCGATCGCTGCCAGAGTTATTATTGAGCCCTCCCAGGAACCTGATTTATGTCCTGTCGCACCATCATATTTAGACATATCCGAGGGTTCAGAAAGAGAAAAAACTTCTCCCCTGAATCGGCTTCCTTGCAACTAGCATCATTGCCATCAGCTGTTGGCCCAGACTCTGGTTCTATTACTGCAGGCACCTCATTCTCATCATGGAGCCCAACTGTCATCGCTTTTCCCCCAGCCTCTATAGCTACTGCTCCCATAGTGACCAGATTATCACATTTACCCCATTCAGATTCAGATACTACTTGGCTCTGCATACTAGCCTTTCACGATATATCCTCTTCCTGCTCAACATCACTATCAGCATTACCGTTACCACCATCTGCCTATTCCACCAATGCTGACTTAAATACATTCGAGGTTGATTGTTTTTTCTTAGTAGCCACCTGAAATATCTGGGGTATTTCTTACTCAGTGATCCTTGATCTCCTCCTACCATAGCTCCTTCTGATCCCTCTAGGAGAGCTCTAGCATTGCGGCCTACAAGCGCTGCTCTAGTCCCTGCCACAACTTCCATAGTAGCTTTGGTTTTTCCTCCCCCGGGTTGCTTTAGGGGGCATGTCAAATTACACAAGGATTTTATCAGGGCTGTCCACCAGTACACATAGCTGAAAACACTTACTTCAAAATACCAGGAGAATCCGCTAATATGCACCCCACGTTCAACTTCGCGGACACCACTGCTACGTGCTCCTCTAAGCTCCTTTGAGCAGCCCTGCTGCTACGACCACTGCTGCTTACAATTTCTTCACCGAGCACAGGGTTCATAACTCCACCTTGTGAAGTTGCTCGCTCCCCTGCAGCTTACACTGCTAACTGACTGCACTCCACTCTCCTGCAACCTCAGATGCCACAGGTGCACCCTGAAGTCGAGCGTGTCCGACCCCGTCAAAAAGGGCCTCCACATGGTATATCCACCAACTCCACCACAAATGGTATCTGACTGCTCTCATGAAGTCCCGCTAACATCAAGCGGGAGAGGCCGATAGGGGGGCCAAATTACTTCTATGTCACCTCCACTGCTGCCCCGGTACTCTGACACCACCCAGAGGTACCTAGCTGCTCGCTGATGCCAGTCTGCTCCACTCCTCTGCTCCGGTCCCAAGCGTCTCAGGTGCACACCACAGGTGAGCGTGCCTTACCCTGCCGAGGCGTCCCTTTCCACGGTGTGTCTGTTAGTTTCCACAATTGTTTGAGATGCCTCAGAAACTTTTACCGAAAGGGTTTTTAATACGCTATTAAATTTTGTCCGCGCTTCAGCTTTCCGTAGTCCACAGCATATCGCACTGTTATTGCCGACCTGCTACACAACTAATTAGAGGGTGGTGAACAAACAGGAGCTGCTCACATACATGTCCAGACGCCATCTTGAATTTCTAAGGTTTTTTAAATGCTAATTTCTAACTATAACATCCCTGAAACCTATGCTGTTTCAGTGAATTTGCTAAGGTTTTTTAAATGCTAATTCTAAATATAACATCTCTGAAACCAATGGCTTTTTCAGTGAATATCTAAGGTTTTTAAATTATAAGTTCTAACTATAACGTAGTAATCACGTTTGCAGAGTGGTGCAGAAAGGGGCCTGGGCCCCAACCAATGTTCAGGAATTCCGCTGCTTAGAACTTACAGGAGAAGTGTGGCACAATGGTTAGAGCGGCAGACCCTGATGCAGAGGTCTGGCCCGGACCAGGGTTCAATTCCCGCCTCGATGGGTCTTGGGCTCAATTTCCCTGGACCCGATAATTCTCGCCTCGGTGCCTATTCTAATCATGGGTCCCACTCTGCAACTCTGGGCACTAGCTTGCTTAATCTCCACAACGGCCCCAAAAGCGCTAGGATGCCTGGCTTTCACCTTGGGGGTGCCCAGGAGTGGGCACTTCACAGGGAAAGGCCAGGAAGGGTTCCACAGCGGTATGTGCACAGCGCCTGAGAGACCCTTTCGGGGGTGTGCGGAGCGCTATATAAATACACTAAATTTACATTTACAGGAGGCATCAAGAGGGCTACTAGGCTGCCAAAGTCCGTCAGGAGTAAAGTAGACTTCATCCCCAACCAGTACTGTGCCAGGATGCATGTTTGCAGAGTGGTGGAGAAAGGTGAACGTAGCCTCCTATGACCTCAGGAGGGGTAGTTGGCCCCCAAGGTCAACCTTGGGGGTTAAATATCCCTCCTATTACCTCCAGTAAGTCCTACACAGCAGGATTGCTATGTTCTCAAAGCAGGCCATGCCCCCTTTCCCCACCACTCTGCAAACACACTTTCTGGCACGCTCTTGGATGAGGATTAAAGTCCCCTTCGCTGCTGGCACTCCTCAGGGGCCAACTAGCCTACCTGATATCTCCAGTTTGCCCCAGATAGTGGGAATGCTGACAGGTGTACACAGGCAATCCCCCCTTTTTCCAACACTCTGCAAACACACCTCCTGGCACATTCTGGGATGGGAGATTAAGCCCTCTTGAATCCTGAGGGTCCCTGGGGGCCAACTAGCCCAATAGATACCTCCAGTAAGCCCCACACAGCTGCATTGCTGTCAGTGGTCTGAGGTCATGCCTCCTTTTTACACCACTCTGAAAACGCACCTCCTGGTGCACTACTTCTCTGGTGATGAAGTCCACTTTAGGACCGCATCACCCCACCAGTAATGCACCAATTGGCGCATTTGCAGAGTGGTGTTAAAAGGGGCATGGCCTTGGATCAGCTCTCAGCAATTCCCCTATGTGGGGATTACTGGAGATACCTAGTGGGCTAGTTGGCCCCTAGGGACCCTTAAGATCCCATGTCTGGCCCCCCTTCTCCTAATATTTTGCAGGCCCTGGGGACCCCATCCCTCAGGGCCTGAGCCATTTTATGTTTAAATAAAAAAACAAAAAATAGGAAGGGGGCCACACAGACCCCCTCCCAAGGCTGATTTTGGCCCCAGGGGCCTATCCCCTGGGGCTTTGCCTCTTTATAATATTTTAAATATTTTTTTATTACAGGAGGGGGCCACGTGGCCCCCTTTCCTATGTCACTATTAGCCCTGGGGGCCCTATCCCCCGGGGCCTGGCAAGCCTTTCCTTTTTTATTTCTGAGGGGGGGCCGCGTGACCGTCCTCCTGAGGCCAATTATGGCCCCGGGGACACCATCCCCTGGGGCCTGGCCTTACGTTGGGGACTGTGGGGTGGAGGCCCAATGCCTGCTGTGGGAGCCAGCATTGCTTTTGGACAAGGGGAGCTGCTGAAATGCAACTCCCCTTGTCCAAAAGCAATACTGCTTCGCTTCTTGGAAGCGAGAGCAGGTTTCCTGCTCTCGCTTCCATGAAGTGAAGCACAAGTTTGCAATGAAAGGGCAGGAGCCGTGCTCCTTCCCTGTCATTGCAAACTGCAATGTCCTGGGGTGGGCCCCCTAAGACATTGCTGGGGTTGGCCCTGGGGATGTCTGTTCTCAGGACCATCTAGGGCTCCAGAAGGGGGGGCTGCATGGCCCCCCTCCCAACAAGTGTAAAGACCCATGGAGGGGCCACAATGGACCCTCGCTTTTCAATAATTAGTGCCCTGGGGAGGTGGTGGTCCCTGGGGCAGTGTGGCGGGCTTGAGCCCCCCACACTTACTTTTTATAATAGCCCAGGAGGTGGTGGTCCCTGGGGTTTGGGATGCCGGCGAGAACCCCCCATAATTACGTAAAGCCCCGGGTAGGTGGCTGTCCCCATGACTTGGGGGCCCGTGCGGCCCCTGCATATATTTTGCATATTTCCCCGGGACCTGGCCCACCCGGGGGCTCTTTAAAACAAAGTGTGTGACACCGTGCTCCGTTTCTTTTTGGAAAAAAATCGGCAGGATTCGCGCACCCAGCATGAATCCTGCACCAGTAGGGTGTGTGTGTGTGTGTGTTTGTGTGTGTGTGTGTGCGTGTGTGTGTGTGTGTGTGTATATATATATATATATATATATATATTACCTACTGGCGGTCGCCAGTAGGTAGTTATAGTTAGGACCACGTTTCCATAGGAAATCCGCAACATTCTATTTTGAATAACTTTGGCGCCGGTCGACGAATCCTCGCGAATTTTTTAAAATAGGTGGGGCGCTACGCTCCGCTCCTACCCTGAAAGTCTCGGGGAGATTCGTCAAGCGGGGGCTGAGATAAAAGGGGGGTCCCAAAACGCGTTTTTCCCATGCATTTTTCTATAGGACCTTTAGACAGGGCTACAGCCCGAACGGCTGAACAGAATTTAATGAAATTTGGCAGAGAGGTAGTCCCCAGGTCAAGGAAGTGCCTTTTGTAGGTTTGGTGTAAATCTGTTCAGTAGAATCTGAGAAAATAGCCTTTAAATCAATATATATATCTGTGGCAGCTTACGGTGCGCTTACCGTGCGCTTACCGTGCGCGTACGGTGGCGTGCGCGAGCGCGATTCTGATTGGCTGTTAGATCTTAGTAAACATTCTAATCGGTCGAAACCAGGAAGCGGCGGCCGCCATTTTCTCTCTCGCACTCTGAGGGGGGAGCTGATAAACAAATGGCAAAAACATATAAAGGGGCTGTTTAGACAGCGCCCATGCACATAACCATGTTAGTTGAGTCTTCAAACATCCCCCAAGGCAAAAAACGGTAATTTTTTATTTTTCGAAAATTTCGCCGATTATGCTTACCGTACGTTTACCGTACGCGTACGGTAAAAAAATATTAAAAAAAAAAATCCATACTCTCTCCACCCCGTGTGCAAATGGTGGCCGAAGGCCACCATTTGTCCATGGCATATATGAGCACAGCATTTCCCAAAAAAATTTCAACAGATTACCTTTCACAAGGAAGCGCATAATATGTCCTCCATGTGCGCACGGTGCGCGAAGCGCATCGTGCGTACATGGCCCATCTAGTGTAACGTGGGCACGCGGTGCGCGTAGGGCACCGCGTGCCCACCGTGCGTGCACGGCACTAACTGCGTAAAGTGGGCGCGCGGTGCGCGAAGCGCACCGCGTGCTCACTGTGCGCGCACAGTGCGCGAAGCGCACCGTGCGCGCACGGAACTAACTGCGTTAAGTGGGCGCGCACGCCACGAATGGCGTAAAGTAACTTAGCATTTAAAAAACCGTACAAATTCACTGAAAAAACCATAGGTTTCACACACGTTATAGTTAGGAATTAGCATTTAAAAAACCTTGCAAATTCACTGAAAAAACCATAGGTTTCACACATGTTATAGTTAGCTGGAAATTTTACTGATAAAAAACCAATGAAATTCCCCCGTTATAGTTACTGTAGGCAACTATAACTCACGCGACCGTAATCCTGTGCTGATGACATATGTGTCTTTATGAAAAAAAAATATTTGTAATATATGTATAGCTAAAATTTAATGGAAGAAGACATGGGCAAATAAGTGTCTAAATACAGTATTAGCATCAGCAGAGGATTACGGTCGCGTGAGTTATAGTTGCCTACAGTAACTATAACGGGGGAATTTCATTGGTTTTTTATCAGTAAAATTTCCAGCTAACTATAACATGTGTGAAACCTATGGTTTTTTCAGTGAATAAATATATATATATACATATATTGCCTACTGGCGGTTGCCAGTAGGTAGCTATAGTTAGGACCTAGTTTACATCGGAAAAGTGTTTTTTCTTTTGCTAATATCTTTGGCACCGTTTGTGGAATCTTTGCAAAAGTTTACAAACTAATGGGGCGCTCAGGTCAGCTCCAGTCTTGAAAGTTTTGGGGTGATTCATCAAGCCGACGGCTGAGACAAAAGGGGGGTCCCTTAAAACATATTTTGTCCATGTTAATTTCCATAGGAAACTGTTGACGCGACAGCCCAAACTGCTGAACGGAATTACACCAAATTTGACAGAAAAGTAGCTCTTGGTCCATAGTGCGCTCTTTTTTTTTAAATGGTATAAATCCATTAAGTAGTTTTTGAGAACATTAAATATTTACTGATATCTCTACATATACATATACATATACATATTAAGCCTGAGCGAAGCACTACGCTACGCTCGCGTAGTTTGCGAAGTTCGCGCTACTTCGCACTACGCGAACTGCACGTAGCACAGTGCGAACACGCGTAGCGTAGTGTTGAATAGTGCTGCGGTCATTTTTTGCTTGCTCGTGGTCCTCAACGTCAAGTTGGCGACCGCGAGCAAGCAAAATGACATCCCGGCGAGACTTTTTCCTTGTTCGCGATCAGCAACATCAAGTTGGCGATCACGAGCATGGAAAATAAACCTCCCGGCGAGATTCTCAACGCGAGGAGGTCAGGTTTCTTATTGCGAGGGGTCGCGTATGCTCGCGACCGCTCGCGATGAGAAACTACCAGTTCGCGTTGAGAAACGAGTAAAAATCTACTCGAGCAGCAGAAAACTACAGCTCGCACTGTGCAAGATGCCATTTTCAATGATTGCACAGTGCCGGTTGCTTGTCCGCACTGTGCAATCATTGAAAACAACATCTTGCACAGTGCGAACATGTTACTACGCAGTTCGCGAAGTGCTACGTGTAGCTTCCGTTGTGCGAACTTCACTTTGCCCACCCTTAATACATATATGCATTCGAAGGATCTGGGAACCCTCCTGATCTCAAACCTTTACACGATGATTGGTTGTCAACACTTCAAACCAGGAAGCATTAGCATTAGCAGCCATCTTGTGACTTGGTTGAACTGAGTCACAAGTAAAAAGGTTAAAAAGAACAATAAAAATAAGAAAAGAGGGCAGGGTAGGAACACTCTGGCCCCCTAGGCCTGCTCAGGGCCAAAAAAGCCTTTTTTTAAATTTCAGCGGTTGACACATAGGGTCCGCAAATCCTGCCCAATTTTGTTTTTAAAACAAAGCACAGTCTCCTGCTCTTCATTTCTTAAAGTCTCTGGGTGGGCCAGGTCCCAGGGCAATAACGTAAATAGATACGGGGTCCAAGAGGGCCCCTGCAGCCCCAGGGACCACCACCTCCCGGGGCTTTAATTATGAAATGGGGGACTGGCCCCCCGCAGCCCCAGGAACCACCACCATCCCGGGGCTTTATTTATTAATGGATGAGGGGCCTCACAAGCCCCTCAAACTGCCCCAGGGACCACCACCTCCCCAGGGGATAAATCAATTAAGTGCGGGGTCCGTTGTGGGCCCTGGGTACCACCACCTCCCTGGAGACCTAAAGATGTTGAAGAGGGGCCACCCCCCTCTTGGAGCCTCCATGGCCCTGGGGACTGCCACCTCCAGGGCTGGCTCCAGCACTGTCCCGGGGTGCCCATCCCAGGACACTGCAGTTTCCTATAGTGGGAGCACTGCCATGCCATAGCAAACACTGTTTCACCTCATGGAAGTGAGAGCAGGAAAACTTCTCTTGCTTCTATGAAGCAAATCAGAATTGATTTTTGGGGAAAGGGAGCTGCAAGTGAGCAGCTTCCTCTGCCAGCAATGCCAGCTGCTGCAGGAGGTGGGTAGCCGGCAGGGACCACGGGGGCATTGGGGCTCCCCCTGCAGACCCCAATGAAGAGGCCAAGCCCCGGGTCCCTAGGGCCAAAAGTGGCCCCCCTTCTTTAGAAATATTATTTTTTTAAATGGCCAAGCCCTGTGGAATGAGATCCACAGGGCCAAAATTGGCCTCAGGAGGGGTGCTGCATGGCCCCCCTCTTTTAAACATAGTTTAAAAAAAATAGAAATGGCCTGGCCCTGGGGGATGGGGTCCAGGGAGCAAATTCAGCCTGGGAGGGGAGCAGCGCAGCCACCCTCCCCTTTAAATTAAAAAACAAAAAAATAAAGGCCTAGCCCTGTGGGATCGGGTTCCCGGGGCCGAAATCGGCCTCAGGCAGGGGCCGCATGCCCCCTCACTTTTCCATTTTTAAATTTTTTTTAAAATGGCTCAGACTCACGGAGATGGGGCCCCCGGGGCCCAATAAGGTCAAGGGAAGGGGGGCCACACAGCCCAATTCTTTAAAAAAAGAAAGAAAAAAAAACACAACTTGCTGGAGGCCCCCTCCCTGCACGACTCTGCAAATGCACCTCCTGGTGTGCTCTGGGTTGGAGGATGAAGTCCCCTTCTCTAGTGAGGGTCCTTAGGTGCCAACTGTGTCCACCTCTCAGCTATCCCACTGTGTGGGCTTTTCTGGAGGTAACAGGTAGGCTAGGTGGCCCCTAAGGACCCTGAGCAGCGTAGGGCACTTCAATCCCTATCCAAGCACATGCCAGGGACCGCGTTTGTAGAGTGGTGGGCAAAAGGGGCTTGGTCTGGTATGAGAACTTAGCAATCCTACTGTGTGGGGCTCACTGGAGGTAAAAGGATAGGTAGTTGGCCCCCAGGAATGTCCTTGGGGGCCAACTACCCTTCCTGTTACCTCCAGTAAGTCCCACACAGTGGGATTGCTAAGAAGGCTTCAGAGGCCAAGCCCACCTTTCTCCACCACTCTGCAAACGTGCCTCTTGGCATACTGCTGGTTGGGAGATGAACCTCCTGAGGGACGTTTGGGGCCAAGAAGCAATTTAATTACTTCCTGTAAGTCCTACCCAGTGGTATTCCTGGGCGCTGGTTGGAGGCCCAGCCCCCTTTCTCCACCTCTCAGCTAAAAAAACATTTGCAATGCAATAGGTCTCGCATTTGTGAGAGTTAGAGCTATTGGCAATGTAAATCTAAAAGTTTTTTAGAAATTTTTTGGGGAGTGGAGTGGAGTGGACGTTGTTGTGTAGTGGAATTATGTGGTATGTTGTACAGTGAAATTATGTGGATATAGTATGTGGTATTAGAGTATAGGAATTATGTGGAGTGGGATTATGTGGTTTGGTAGTCTTTGTTGTGGAGTGGTAACCACAGGTTAGTCTTCCTCATTTCCATAGAAGCTCAACTATAAATTGAAAGAGAGACAAAGGAGAAGCAAACACAGAGGAGCACTTGTGGACCTACTCAGAGGTTTGAGGAGGGTACTTGAATTATGCGACTGTTGGGCCATGCCGATTTTCACATAGTTATACATTTTCTGCATTTGCCACATAATCCACCATCTGCCGCATAAACTGCAAACAAAAAAAACCTTGTTTCTAGCTGAAACGGCTCAAATGTTACTAAAAATGCAGCAACATGTGTTGCAGTGTGGTGAACGCTCTTAGCAAAGCTGCAATGGTCATGTGTTACTTATTGATAAACACGGGTGTTAAATTGGTACTAATGGTGCAGAAACCTCTCTTGCTTCTTTCAGAGTTTCTCTTGCCTCTTTCTACACCCTCTTCCCTCTTTCTGCACCTCTCTTACCTCTTTTGGTACTTTCCTTGCCTCTTTATGCACTTCTCCTGCCTCTTTCTGTACTTCACTTGCTTCTTTCTGCACTTCCCTTGTATCTTGCTGCCGCTCTTTTGCTTCTTTTTGCACCCTTCTTGACTCTTTCTGCACCTCTATGGTTTCTTTCTGCACCTCTCTTACCTCTTTCTGCATCTCTCTTCATTCTTTCTGCAGCACTCTTCCCTCTTTCTGAAACCCTCTTGCCTCTTTATTCACCTCTGTTGGTTATTTCTGCACCTCTCTTGCTTTTTTCTGCACCGCTCTTGCCTCTTTCTGCACCCTCTTCCCTGATTCCACACCCTTCTTCCTTCTTTGTGCACCATTCTTGCCTCTTTCAAAACCTATTGTGCCACTTTCAGCACTTCTCTTGCCTCTTTTGGCATCTCCGTTGCTTCTTTCTGAACTTCTCTTGCCAGTTTCTGCACCTCGCTTGCCTATTTCTGTTCCTTTCATCTTCTTTTTGTGCCTTTCTTCCTCTTTCTGCACCCATCTTGCCTCTTTCTGCACCTCACTTGCATTTCTGCATTTCTCTTGCTTCTTTCTGTGCCTTTCTGTATGTTTTTTTCTCTTTCTGCAGTTCTCTTGAATCTTTCTGTACTTCTCTTGCCTCTTTCTGTACCTCTTGTGCTTCATTATGCACTTCTCTTGCCTTTCTGCACCTTTCTTGCCTATTTCTGCACCTCTCTTGCCTCTTTCTGTACTTTTCTTGCCTCTTTCTGCACTGTTCTAGCTTCTTTCCATACCTTTGTTCCTCTTTCTGCACCTCTCTTGGTTCTTTTTGTCCCTCTCTTACCTCTTTCTGCACTTTTCTTCCCTTTTCTGCATCCCTCTTGGTTCTTGCTGCACTTTTACTTGCTTCTTTATGCAACTTGTTTGCTTCTTTCTGCATCCCATTTGCCTCTTTCTGCATCCCTTTTCCCTATTTCTTCACCTCTCTTGCCTCTTTTTGCACCTCTCTTGTCTCTTTGTGCACTTCTTTTGCATCTTTTTGCACCTTTGTTACTTCTTTCTGTACTTCTCTTGCCTCTTTCTGCACCAGTTTTGCCATCTTTCAGCACTTCTATTGCTTCTTTCTGCACTTCTCTTTCTTCTTTCTGCATCTCTGTTGGTTATTTCTGAACCCATCTTGCCTCTTTTTGCACCCGTTTTTCCCGCACCCCTCTTTCCTCTTTCTGCAGCGCTCCTGCCTCTTTTTCACCACTCTTGCCTCTTTCTGTCCCTTGGTTGGTTCTTTCTGCACTTCTCTTGCTTTATTCTGCACCTCTCTTGCTTCTTTCTGCACCCCTCTTGCCTCTTCCTGCACCCTTCCTCCCTCTTTTCGCACATCTCTTACCTCTTTCTGCACCTCCCTTGCCTCTTTCAGCACTTCTCTTGCCTCTTTCTGCAATTCTGTTGCTTCTTTCTGCACTTATCTTGCCTCTTTCTGTATCACTTTTGCCTCTTTCTGCACCTTTCTTTGTCTTTCTGCACATCTATTTCCTCTTTCTGTACCACCCATGGATCTTTCTGCACCTCTCTTGCCTCTTTCTGCACTTCACTTGCCTCTTTCTCCACTTTTCTTGGTTCTCTTGCTTATTTCTGTACTTTTCTTGCTTCTAGCTATACATTTCTTACTCTTTCTGCAGTTCTCTTGCCTCTTTCTGTACCTCTTTTACTTCATGCTCTACTTCCCTTGCCTAGTGCCTCTTTCTGCACTTCTCTTGCCTCTCTCTACACTTCTGTTGCTTTTTCTGCACTTCTCTTGCTTCTTTCCGCACCCCTCTTGCCTCTTCCTGCACCCTTCCTCCCTCTTTCCGCACCTCTCTTATCTCTTTCTGCACCTTCCTTGCCTCTTTCAGCACTTCTCTTGCCTCTTTCTGCAATTCTGTTGCTTCTTTCTGCACTTATCTTGCCTCTTTCTGTATTACTCTTGCCTCTTTCTGCACCGTTCTTTGTCTTTCTGCACCTCTCTTTCCTCTTTCTACACAACTATTGACTCTCTTGCCTTTTTCTATACATCACTTACCTCTTTATCCACTTGTCTTGCTTCTCTTGCTTATTTCTATACTTTTCTTGCTTCTAGCTACAGCTTTCTTCCTCTTGCCTCTTTCTGTACCTCTGTTACTTCTCTCTGTACTTCCCTTGCCTCTTGCCTCTTTCTGCACTTCCCTTGCCTCTCTCTACACTTCTGTTGCTTGTTTCTGCACTTCTCTTTCTTCTTTTTGCACCTCTCTTGCTTCTTTCTGCATCCCTCTTGCCTCTTTCTGCACTCGGTGTAGAAGAGTAGGATCTGCTTCACATGTGTACCCCCACTTTTTGCTGGATTTGACTGTTTTTTTACTTTAGTCTGGCTGGGACCCTGCTATTCAGAGCCCCAGCCTAGCTGCTTCTTCTCTAAAGATTGGATCCTGAGGTACGCTTGTGAGTCCCTAGAATGGTATACTATGTACTCAGGGCATAGGCATCCCAGAGGCCAACCAGGGGCTGGAGCATGTATTATTCCACCCCTGGAAAGCCACCCAAAATGACACCACAGGTCTGCTCCTGCAGCCTGGGTAAGGTGGTGCATGCACCCCTTACAGATGTATAGGTTCACTATACCTCACCTATGACTGCACATACAAACCTATCAGTCACTCCTATGGCAGGCCTTAACAATCCTGAAGGCAGAGTGCTGGTTATATTTGAGAGGGTAACCAGGCATGATCTGAGCCCCTCTGCAGCCTTCAGAATCTCTTCTCCTGGGTTGTCAGTGGTGCAGCCTGACCAAATACTCTTAAGTGCATTATCTCTTAAACGGTTAATGCTAACTTTGGACTGGCTGCACGGAAACATGTCGTGTTTGGTGTCAAACACTTTGAAATCATACCCCCACATCAGTTCTTGATGTAAGGATATTATACCACCCTTCTAGAGGGAGAGACATGGCAGTACTGAAATACCCGATCGAAAATTAACAGAGCCCTGCATCACAAAATGGATGCTGCAGCCACAGACACAAGTCTGGCCTCCTGCTGCTGACCAAAACTCCGGCAGGGGAGGCCTGGACAATAGGTTTCCTGTCACAGGGAGGTGTAACCAACTCCCAGACAGGTTGATATGTATTGGGGCCGGGTGGGAGCACTCTCAGAGTGCTTTGAAGTCCTGCACTGGGGGCACATTTGGTGTCCCTGTGCATAGTCTACTTCAAACCGGTTCAGGGCTTCCAGCCCATGCTCAGGTGTGAAACTGGACAAAGGAAATGGGTGTAAACCACCCCTCTTTCCAAACCCTCCAATAGGTGGGTCCCTAGAGCTAGTCCAACCCCTTCCTTAATAAGTAAGGAACCCCTGGAAACAGGACTTTAGATATCCCTGGACAAAACTCTGAAGCTGAATCCTGGAACTTCGACGCTCTACTAAAGACTAGAGGACTTAAGAAATCTCCCTTGGTGTTAAGGAGTGACTCCCCTGCTTGGCAGGCACCAACAAAGCATTTTGCCGGTCTGCATTTCCAAAGCTCCCGCCAGACTCCAAAGTATTTGCAGCCCAGGAAGAGGATTTCCAGACATCTCAGAGGATGACCCGAGTCCTCAGCAAAGCTGAGACCCTCAGCCCTCGAGTAGCATGGAACTGGAACTCCTGGTCACCATGCACTTTTGCAAGTGCATTGACTTCTCGACATCTCTGGAAGTCGTGCTTGGGGTTACTTGTAGCCCTCACCTCAAGCAGAAGATCCACCAAAGATTGTTTGCCGAGTCACCCAGAGTGACCCGTAGGCCACTATTTTGTGTTTCCTCTCGAGGTCTCTTTGTGATCCCTGGTCTTTCAACTGGTGGGTCCCTTAGGGGGTAACTTTGATTTTCCTTGGGCTTCTTTGGTTGCTTCAGATGTGCCCTGACTCCCAACCAAGTGGTGAGTCCCTCAGACCTTGCTGGTATGCACTGAAGCATTTCTTTTCTTTCTGAGTGGGTTGCTGTTGCCAAGGCTTGTTGTGTCCAATCCGGGCACTAACACTGCAGCACTCGACATACTTTGTGGGACGGCTCCAATCTAGCTCCTGGTCATCCACGACACCTCCTGGTTCTCACACTCGGCTTCCCTCTTTCTGCACCTCTCTTGTCTCTTTCTGCACCTCTCTTGCCTCTTTCTGCACTTCTGCTGCTTCTTTCTGCACCACTGTTGCTTCTTTCTGTACTTTTCTTGATTTTCTGTACCTCACTTGCTTCTTACTGCACCCCTCTTTCCCCTTTCTGCACTCATCTTCCCTCTTTCTACAGTTCTTTTTCTTCTTTCTGTACTTTGCTTGCCTCTTTCTGCACCTCTCTTGCTTCTTTCTTCACTTCTCTTGCCCCTCCTGCAGTACTCTTGCCTCTTTCTGCACTTCTGTTGCTTCTTTTTGTATTTCTCTTGCCTCTGTATGCACCCATCTTTCCATCTTCTTACAACTTTGTTGGTTCTTTCTGCACCCCTCTTGCCTCTTTTTGTACCCCTCTCCCCTCTTTCTGTACCCCTCTTCCCTCTTTCTGCTTCTCTCTTGCCTCTGTTTGTACCCCTCTTGCCTCTTTTTGCACCTTTGTTAGTTCTTTCTGCACTTAACTTTCTTCTTTGTGCACCTCCATTGTTTCTTTCTGTACCCCTCGTGCCTCTTTCTGCACCCTTCTTCCCTCTTTCAGCACCGCTCTTTTGTCTTTCTGCACCTCTCTTGCCTTTTTCTACATCTTTGTGCAACTCTGTTGCTTCTTTCTGTACTTTACACACAAACAGGAAGGGGAGAGAGGTACAACTCCTTTCCCATCCTCCCTGTAAGAATCATATATTACCACAAATGGGGGAAAGGAGTGAGAGACTGGTGGCACAGGACTTGTACCCGTCTCTTCATAGCATCATTGCAGATACAAAAGGTTTCTTAAAAAACTGCCCTCACCCACTAGATAGTGGCATGCTTTATCGTAGGTCTGCTACTACATGCCTGCACTCACCAACACCTGGGATGGAGCAAAGGGAGAAAAACACAAAAACAAACAAAATGTGTTGGGATCTAGTGCAGTAAAACATGAGACAGTGTGGTGTGAAGTCTAAAAACGAACTCAGAGATACCTTCTTTTCAACTTTTTCTGAGGTTCCCTGTTTAGGATCAAATGTAAAAAGGCAGAGAAGTATTGGAGAAAAATTAGGACCCCCTTCTTCTCCTATACTGCTTGTTATGGATGTAAATCACCCCAACTGGGGTCATGCCGGCCTTCTTCAGGACTATCAATCCCTGGTGTGTAACACTCCCTTTCCTGGTTAATTGACAAACTTTCAAGGACATGTTTGTGATATAAATGTTAATCCTGGACGTTAAAATCCGCTCCGCTCGCAGAGTTTGTGGATTTTCAGCAACTCCATGTTCCGCGTAGAATACGGAGTTACCGAAAAGTCTGCGTTCCATTGTGTAACAGAGTTGTTTCCATGTTCACACTTTCAAAATTTGTTCTCGCATGCGCGGTAGCGACTTACCGGGATCCCTGCATTCGCCGACGAGATTTCCTATCCGTTGGCGTGCACCACAAGATTTTGGTAGCCGGCCACACGATCCTGTGAGAATGTGCGATCGCGAACATGTCATTCGGACGCACCATCGGACATCTGCGGAAGTTGGGTGAAGCTCGCAATTCCGAACATGCAGAAATTGCAATCAAGAGCAGTATAAAAACTTCTCAAAAATGATGATTTAGATGAAAAAAACTTCTCAGATTGACATTTGGCTGTACTTTTTTGTGCATGGAGTCATTTTTCTTTTTTCTTTTTTTTTTAAGGGAAAGGAAGTGCCCCAGAGTCTCCAACTTCCTGTTCCTGTCAAGCAGGCTTCTCCCAATGCTTTGTCCATGTCCTGTTCACTTTTCATTTAGATCTGGAGCTGGAAAGATTACTCTTTGTGTCTGCTGCATCATATATCATTAGATTTGACGACTTTTGGATTTTAGATTTTGCAAGAAAGTTGGAGAATTGGTGTTGTTTGTTTGATTGGGGCATTGCAAGTTGCAACTGCAGTTTTTGTACTTTTCATCAGTTTTTTAAAATTTATAGAGGATAGCCAGTAGGCCCAGAGCTACTCCTGGGTGCATGAAACAACTGTCTCTGTGGTGTATGTCGAATTTAAAAGGTATTTAGGACATGGATGGCGTTGGATTGAATTGCAAAATGTGTTTGCATTTTTGCGTTAAAGCTGTGTTGTTTAGCATGCCTCCTTTTCCTGGCTATTATAGGCCTGCTTGGGTTCATTGTTTTCCAGGCCTCCTGCTTGTTGTGACTGTGAGTGACCATGTGGCTGGTGGGCATTTTGTGGGGGTAGTTTAGTATTGTGCTGCTTTTGCCATATAGGCCTGCATGTCGTTCCTTTCTTCCTCTTGATTTACTGCTTCCATCCCCTTTGCCAGCTGCAGCTCCCTGAATAATGTGATGCACAAATTAATGCCAAACAGGTTCCACTTCCATTACATTTGTATTGGTATTTTTGTTCTTCTTCTTTCCTATCCTTCCTGAGTGTACACAATATACCATGAAAGCCCTTGTGGTCAAAGTCTCATAAATGGCTGCACTTTTCTTTTGTTTTTTTGTAATAACTGAGTTAATAAAATATAATGAGTGACTACCACACACTAAGTTATATATGTTTGTTTGTACTAGAAGTAATTGAACCCCAACATCAGATGCAAAATGTCACTGATGTTTTTCTGGATTCTTTGCTTTTAAGTGCACAAAAGACTGAGGAGGAGGTGTCATTATCATCACTGTAGGAGAGTAGGATATGACTCTTATGCTGCCCCCACTTTTTTTCTTATGTTTACACTGGTTTCTGGTTATAGTCTGATTGGGACCCTGCTAATCAGGGCCCCAGACTCTCTGTTCTCTTTAACCGACATGGCGTGCATATTAGGTGCACTAGTGATTGGATACTGTGGTACCTTATGAGTCCCTAGTATATGGTACCTTAGGTATCAAGGGCATGGGTACTTCACAGGCCTACCAGGGGCTGAAGCATATATTATGCCACCCCTGGGAAGCAGACACTACAGGCCTGCTACTGTAGCTTGGGTGAGGTGGTGCTAGCACTCCTCACTGATATATAGGTTCCCTATATCTCTCCTCCACACACATTTAAACCTATCGATAACCCCTAAAGCAGGCCCTATCAATCCTGAGAGCAGGGTGCTTGGTTTCCATGTGAGGGGGTGCCTCTGCCTGAGCTGGGCCACTCTGCAGTTCTCAGAGTCCATTCTCTGGGGCTGTTTGTGAATGCGGTCAAACCATATACTCTTAAGTGCATTATAACCTCGCGGTTAATGCTAACTTTGGAATGGCTGCATCAAAGCATATGGTGTTTGGTGTCAAACGCTTTGGAATCATACCCCCACACCAGTAACTGGTGTGGGAGTATGATCCCACCCTTCTAGAGGGATAGATATGTACCTACTGTGGAAACGTGGTAGAATCCTGAAGAGCCCTGGCATCACAAAATGGATGCCACCAGTCACAGACACTGGGCTGCCCTTTTGCTGATGACCGAAACTTGCAGTGGAGGAGGTCCAACAATAGGTATCCTGCCACAAGGAGGTGTGACCACCTACCATACAGGGTTTAGTGTATTGGAGCTGGGTGGGTGCACTCCTAGAGTGCTTTGAAGACCTGCACTGGGGGAGCAGTAGGCTCCTCTGTGCATACACTAGTTAAAACCGGCTCAGGGGCTACCTGCCCCTGCTCTGGTGCAAACTGGACAAAGGGAAGTGGGTGTAGCCACCCACTCCCCTGACCCTCCCATAGGTGGGGTCATAGAGCTAGTCCCTCACTTCCTTCCAGTATAAGTTAAGAAACCCTTGCCATTGCAAACTAGATATCCCTGGATGACCCTCTGATGAAGAATCCCAGACCTTCAACGTTCCACTACCTCTGGAAGACTGAAGAATTTTCCTTGGAGTCAAGGAGTGACTCCCCTGCTTGCTAGGCACCAAAAACTACAAACTACGGTCACAAACTCCGCCGCTCCCACGAGAGCCTGAAGTCCCTGCATCCCAGGAAGAGGATTTCCTGACTTCTCCAAGGCCATCATGAGTCTCCAGCAATTCTGAGGCAAGTGGACCCCACGAGTGACGAGGAACCGCAATCCCTGGGTACCGTGCACTATTGTCGAGTGCAACCCTTTCGCGACATTCTATGAACCTGTGCTTTGTGCCATGTGTGGTCCAAGCCTTCAGCAGAGATCCCTTAAAACGATCAGATGCCTACCCCATCCTGAGTGACCGTGGGCCCCTGTTGAGTGGATCCTGCCGAGGCATCTTCGTGATCCCTTGCCAGCCAGCTTATGAGTCCCCTGAAGACTTTTCTACAAATACAGAGGGCTCCTCTGGTTGCTCCAGGTCTGCCCTGACTTAGCTTTGCTGGGTGAGTCCCCCAGACCTTGCTGGTCTGCACCGCTGACTTTTTATCCTTTCCATGAGACTTGCTGTTACCAAGGCTTGTTGGCTCCAATCTGGTCACTGACACTGCAGTAAGCTGCAGATCTCATGGGATATGCCGAATCCAGCTCCTGGTCATCGCCAAAACCTCCTGGACCTCGTGGCTGAAGATTAAAGACACCCGTGAACTACCTGAAAACACCCGACGACTGTGGGAATTCATCTTCCTTGCCCCGGGTCACTGCCAAGTGACTTTAAACATTGTCCCCTCTGCTTTCAGGTCTTCCTTCTTCTGAATCCAGGCTAGGATTCCACCGGACTCTTCTTCTTTCTTCACAAGCAACAAGTCTTCATTGGCTCCCATTGAAAACAACGCCACGACCCGACACCAAAAGACACCTATGCACCCGGCTTCCCTGGGTGAGGTAACTCCTGAACTACGGTGCTCCTGTGGGTGTTGCCTCTAGAACTACTTACCCTGTAAGTGACTTACATGTAGACTCACCCTTAAACTCTTAATTTCCAACCGCGACATGCCCCATTGAAGTCTACGACGATTTGCGCCTGTGTTCACACGCTGCATGCGTCCCCCGTGGGTCCTTTATTTACCTGCCTTGGGTGGTTTTGTGAGGCCCCAACACTTCTGAAGGCCCTAGGCCTTGTCCCTTTGCAAGTTATTGTTCTTAAGTCTCTTTTTTAGTATATGGTCTGGTGCGCCCCTAGGGCCCCAGCAATATTTGTGCTTAATTTATTGTGAAAAGTTGATTTGTGCATATCTTCCTGACTTCTAATCTCATAAAGAGATTAGTAGAGTTGTTTAGTAATAAATACATATATATTTGATATATATATTTATACCTGTGTGGTGTCCTTTCATTTGGTATTTCAAGAGATCATCTGGTAAAACAAGCTGCTTTACATTCCTCCAAGACTTAGCCTGAAGGCTGCTCTCCACAGCTACCACTAGGATAGCTTTTTTTAAAGGTTGTCTTAAACCTACCTACCATAAGAGTCGAATTGTACTGGTGCAAGGTGTCCACTTTAACTAGTGAACAGCATATACCAGGCCAACTTCTCACATTGGTGGCAGCGTTGGGATTCCAGCTTGCTATTGTTTTACCAGAAAATGTCTATTTTAATTCCTTTTTTTTTTTTTTAGTAGTCCTCATTCTGCCAGTTCACTTGTTGGCAATACTCTTATCCTTCTCTGGTGATCCAGGCCAGGTTAGAGTCGTTCCACACAAGAGGGAGGCCGTTTCCGCTTCCATCCTTCCCTGGAGTGCCCGTAGCACGGAAGGAAACAGGACCGGCGGCTAAACATTGGCTTAATCATAGGACCTCAGGTTTTTGCGACCAGTCCACCAGCTTAACCCATACCTTCTCTCGGCTGCTTACATCACATAGCAAGTCCTGTTTACTTATATATATAACGCTTTTTTTACAATCCAGAGAAAGAGGAGGAGCATCCGACTACCACAATTTACAAATCTCCCGCCTCCCTATAAGAATTACATAAAAAATAAATGTTGCATCCAACCTGCTAATCGCAATATCATTGTTTTGCCAAACTCCAAAAAACACCAGGGCAGGACTTACCCTCACAACAATACCTATAACTTCAGTAATAAATTCACACACCTCCGACCAAACATTCACAATGTAAGGACATGTCAAAAACATATGAAAGTCATCAGCAGAGGTATTTCTACATTTTGGGCATACAGAATGTGTCCCTGAAAATTTCTCTAATGTTACTGGAGACCAATATACCCGATACGCAGTAAAAAGATGATTACGTTTCAGATATGCAGGTTTGACAATTTCCCTGAGTAGGGTAAAAGAAACTTTCCAGGCTTCCCTCAAATTAATACTTGGGATAACTCCTCCCCATAGTTTCTTTAGATCACTATCTAAATCGTCTTCAGCCTTGATCAAAATATTATACCACAAAGCTACCTCCTTCTTGACTGTACCAGTTTGTAATGCTTGGTCTAACCAGGAATCATCCTCTTCTTCATTCCATTCTTGGCGCACCCACCATGCGGAAAGCTGGTAATATTTGAACCTGGTAAGTTGACCTCCTGTGATTGCATTCAAGGTTCCCCAATCAACCAGCTCAATTCCCACCTTCAAGTCACCCCAACAAGATATTCCCGCGTTCCTTAAGGGGAGACTGAGGGAATAATCCAGACACTCAGGGGTCCCGGGGGATTCCCAAATCGGGGCCCTAGATGAATAATAAGTGATTCCCAATTTCTTTAGAATTAGGACCCATCATTTCAAAGTTCCCGATAAAATCTTCAACCTTACTTTTAAAAAAAATGTAGGGTCCCCAAACTTAAACAAAAATTGATCCTGACCATACCTCAGTTCACCAAGCATTACTCCAAAAAGAGTTCCTACCGCAGAGCTATCTACTTTACTTAAAAGCATCCGACAATTCTTGAAGAAAAAAGCATACCCATATATCAACAGATCAACATGGGCCAGCCCGCCCTTCTCCAACCTCCTCCTTAGTTTCTTCCATGATATGCGGGCACCCTTAGAGGTCCAAATAAAACTGCATAGCCTTCCCTGAAGCTTAGCTATCTCTCTTTTATCGAATAATAAAGGAATAGAATTAAACAAAAAAGTAATTTTAGGCAAGATCACCATCTTGATAAGATTCCCCCTACCATATATATTCAAGGGTAAATTTGCCTATCTCACCAGCAATTTCCCTACTTCCTGGCTGATCCTTTTCCAATTCACCGTGGTAACATCTATCAATTTCTGAGTTACAATAATGCCAAGATAGCGCATGCTCGATTTTGCCAACGACTGTTGCTTAGGTTGGTTCCATTCCATAATTATGGTTTTATTTATGTTTACCTTATATCCTGAAATTTTCCCAAATAGTTCGGCTTTGGTCATTAATAGGGGGATAGACACCTGTGGGTTCTGGGTATAAAGTAAAAGATCATCGGCATAAAGGGATAACTTAGTCTCAAAATTTCTATATCTAAATGGAACAATAGCAGCATCCTTTCTAATCCATATGGCTAGTGGTTCGATATACATATCAAACAAAAGGGGAGATAAAGGACATCCCTGTCTAGTTCCACGAGAAATACTGAACCAATCAGTCAATTCACCATTTACAAGCACCCTTGATCTAGGTAAACGATACAGGAGTTGGACAGCTTTAATTAAAGTACTTGGAAATCCAAATCTCCTTAAGACCTCCCAGAGATATGGCCAGTGTACCTGATCGAAGGCCTTGACAGCATCTACTGCCACAACCGTCACTGGCAGTTTATATATCTCCGCCAGATCAACTACTCCAAGTTTTAAAATAGTTAGTTTGTTATGCTGCCTCCCTGGGATAAAGCATTTCTGGTCATTGTGTATGATATACTTAATAACCTTGGCGATCCTCGTAGCTAATACCCTAGCAAAAACGTTATAATCCGTATTCAATAAAGATATGGGCCTATATGAGTCAGCCAACATAGGGTCCTTATTCGGTTTAAAAATTAATGTTACTGTTGCCTCTGCCCAAGTTAATGGAGGGTCTTCTCCATCTTTTAGAATTAGATTGAACAACTCTTTTAGTACAGGTATTACTTCATCCTGAGCTGCAGTCTAATCTCTTCTTCTGTTATCTCAGCCGATAACACCCTCATCTGATCTTCACTTAGATTCGGAACTTCAATATCCTTGAAAAAACCTTCAATACTGACCGTCCCAGGAAAGATATCTTCAGTATAGAGATGGCTCATATGTATCGAGATTTCCCGCCCTATACTGGCATTGGTGTCAACTATGTCTCCCGTCACCTCCTCTCTAAGACTTTTGATTACATTTCGAGATCTATCTGTCTTTGCTTTCCAAGCCAGTAATGTACCACTCTTCTCCACGTATGCAAAATGCTGTAATTTACTAGCCCTCCATCTATCCAATAATATTTTATCAAGGGCTCCATGATATTCCGCTTGCAGTAATTCTAATTGCTTTGTAAGGGGAATCACCACACTAGGGCACTCAAGTGAGACTTTTTGTACCTCTTGTTCTTTATTCTTAATAATTTCCAAAAAATGTTCTTCTTGTTGCCTCAAACTACGTTTTTTACCCGCCATAATACCCGTACCATTAGATCTTAAAAAAGCCTTAAAGGCATCCCACACAATTTGAGATTTTGCCGACCCTATATTAGCCTCGAAGAAAACGACTGCCTCTTCTTTCAATTTAACTATAACCCCCTCATCTAATAAAATCGTCCTATCCAGCGTCCACCTGATTTCTTCCCTCTTATATGGGATATTCAACGATAAAAGAACAGCAGAATGATCCGATATTATGGCGGGTACATGATTAACCATTTCAACCCACGACACCAACTCGTGATTTCATCAAAAATAATCGATCCGTGAATGGTGCCCGTATTTTTTACGAAATAAAGTAAATCCTCTCTTATTCCCCATCTTAAATCTCCATATATCGATTAAATTTACCTCCCGGATCATAGTTTTAAGAACTGCCATGGTTTTACCGGGGGTAACATATTTAGCCTTGGAGGTTCTGTCTAAACTTTTATCCAGAACTAAGTTAAAATCCCCTCCAAGTATCACAGATGCGCTAGAGGACAATAAGCATAATTCCAGTTTGATCAGAGCATCAGGGTTATCCTCGTTTGGCCCATAATAGCTAGCCACAACTACTAGTGTTCCTTGTATCCTAATTTTAATCACCGCCCATCTCCCAGAAGAGTCTGTCTGATGGCTTTCCAATATATTACCATTGTTGCATCTAATAAGAATGGCTACCCCCTTCGTATTGCAATTCTGATCTGAACAAAACATATCCTGAACCCAGGCCCATTTCTTAAAGGCATCAATACATTCATGCCTCCGCAAATGAGTCTCTTGCAACAGAATGACACTGGCCTCGGTTCTCTTCAAAAATTCCATTACACGGGCTATCTTTCTCTTAGACCTCAGACCATTCACGTTCCAGGACATAAAGTGCACTAAATTATTTTTCAATTGTCCCTCGTTACAACCAAATTACTACCAATCCCTTCCACATCCTTCATCTGGTACGCTACCACTATACATTTAACAGATTCCACAAATGAGTACTCCCTACAAAAAAAGGACCGCCAACTATATAGCGGAATGAGGACAATATTTTTATTCTTTCTCCCATATGCTCCCAACCACCTGTACTCCCCCCCCCCCCCCCCCCCGGGGAACCCCCATCCTATCCTACCGGCAGAGCCTATGAGGTCTCGCCATGTGAGAGTGAAGTAAAAAAAAAAAGATTAAACAAAGGTGCACTCCCCAATTATGTCGTACCTCTAAATATGATCGTGACTACCCATGTTACTTCTTAAACTATTTATATATATAGTGCTCTATACATTTAATCCCGAATCTGCGCTTCCCATTGATTTTAACAGGCAATCGACCTGATCATGCCACATGATCTTAAGCATAGCAGGAAATTTCATTTGTATTTGAGCCCCCCTGGAGCGTAATTCATTCATTTTAGAACCAGGTTCCCACTGCCTCTGAGCAGTCCTTTTCCCCATATCAGAACGAATCTGATACGTTACATCTCCAAATTTTAACTGCTGTTCTTTCAATGCACGCCCCAACACCAACTCCTTCACTGAAAAAGTTAAAAAGTTCACCAAAATTCTTCTGGGAGCCTTTCTCCCTGGATGGAGCCTGTAGGGCTCTCTATGTGCTCTCTGAAATTCTTTTTCCCAATCTATATCCAGTTTATCCATTAGCAATTCTCCCAATAGCTTACATATATAGCCTTTAATGTCCAATCCTTCTGCGTTCTCGGAGACCCCTAAAATACGAACATTATTGCGCCAAGCATGTATCTCAAGCCTTTCCAGGTCGTCTTGTAAGGACTTATTCTCTTCTCTGAGGCCGGCTATTTCCTTCGCATTTACACTGGTGACCTCCCCCAGCACCTTCACCTCCTCCTCCAGTGCTACCGTGCGCTGAGCTATTCCATCGATCTTTTGTTCCAAAATCGCACATTTCACTTGAATCTCTTTCTGATTGCGTTCAGAGGTCTCAAACCTAAGCAGGATACCCTGTCTCATGCCAAGTAATAAATCCGTTACTTGAGTCGCTAAGGGAACCTCAGCCGGGGGGCTGTTGTCACTCCTCGCCCCATCGTCACTGTCCGTACACCCCCTCTGAACAAGTTGTACCTTCGGCATGGATGGACTTTGCAGTGGGGTAGTCAAAACTCTTGTAGGGCTGATAACATGTTCTTCCAGACTCTCTGCCCCGATATCTAAAAGAGGGGCAAACTGATTATCCAACCTCAATCGTTCACTATGATCATTACACTCCGCTTCCTCCGAGACCTTCTCCAACCCTACTGAGCCTGCCACCTGCTCCATGATTTTAAAATAAGACCTAAGAGAGGGGGGAGGTTTGGGTACAAGCCCTACTTCTTTTGTCCTACACTTTTTTATTCTACCTCCCTTCGGGGGTTTCTTGACCGGCGTTACAGCTTGAGATGTACTTGCTTGCTTTATTTTCACCACACTCTTTTTCTCCACGCGTAAAAGATATCTACTTCTTGTAGCCAACTCGGGCTGTAACCCCTTCCATGAATCCTTAGACCCCTCTGCAGCCCTGGGGTCTCCCACAGCATTTAGGATCTTCAATGTATTTTTATCATGCACCTGCTCCTGGTTTTGACTCAATACACAGGGCCCCGTAGCTCTTGAAGGCTTTGTATTGTCCGATCTCACTTTACCCAGTAGAGATATAACACACAGCATCCGATCGTGCTTCATCCACCCCGGGAAAAGGCTGAGATCAACGGACTGCTCCCGCAGCAACGGTGTAAATATTATGCAGGGAAGCGATCCACAACCACCCCCGGTGCCCCCTTTTATCCAAGCTTTTGCTTCCTCTTTACTGGCTTTAATTGGTTGTGAAAGCGTCTTAGCAGACTCCCCCGCCTCCCTCACAGTGCCTCTCCATGAGCCATATAACTTAACCACGCTCAACCGAGCGAGTTTTAGAGAAGCTGCGGCCCGGCTCCAACTTCCCTGTAGGGTGGGGAAGGGGTCTCGAGTCGCTACAAATTCCGAAGATACTCCGTAACCCATATATCAGAAAAAGAGACAAACCAGCAAACAGGCAAGTTATAATAAGTGTCTCATAATCCACTTACTGCAAATTGGAGCCCTGGCTATCCTTGATCACCGTAGCTTACCGTACCTCACAGCACGTAGTCCCGGCACCAGCTTAGGAGAAATAGGGGCGGAGTCGCGTCCCATCAAAAAAACCCGAAACCGGCTCAGGCGCCCGATTTTCGGATATTTAACACAGCTCAATTATCGCAAAATAGTCCCCGCTCTCACCACCTTACATTATTTCATCGCGCTGAGGCACCAAAAACCTCCAGATGACTCCATCTCTCCACGGCGATCCTCCCGACCGGCGTTTACCCGGCCGCCATGTTCCCCCGATCATGTGATCGTGACCCCAAACTCTATTTTAATTACTAACTGAAAACCACTATAGGTACTCAAGGTACATATAAAGTCAAGCTTAGTATCAATAAGTTCTACTGAACTTAGAGCTGTGAGTCAAGGGATAGCACACCCTTTCTACAGCTCAAGCTAGGATCAGTAGGCCACAAACTAGTGTAGGTAGTACAACAGTGTACAACACTAGAATGTCCTTAAGGGTTGGAACCAGTGGATCCACCCAGCCTCAGTATAAGGACATGACTTTCTTTGACTTGAAAGCCATGTGTGCTGCAAGGCAGCTGAAGCAAGGACAGAGTCCCTCCACACTACACCTGATAGATCTGCTGACAGCAGATGATCTTAGATTATCTCTTGGAGCTAATGGGTCTGAATCAGTGAGTGGGTCAATTAAAGTATCTGGGTCAGACGATGAACATCAGGATGACCAAGACTCTGTGGTTGAAGGGCTAGATCCCCAAGGGTCTAAAAATGACAGAGGAATTTGTCCCTAAGAGAACTGACAGAGTGGAGGAAAGGCCTAGGTCCCTTTCTAGGGAGTCTGACCACTCCTATCACTCTGGCAGAGAATCTGTCCATCAGAGGAGCTCCTACTTCCCTAGAAGGGAGACCTCCTTTGACAGACTGTACAAACTGCTGCAGTGTGAGGAAGCAAGATTTGCCCTCAAAACCAAGCAGTTGGCATTAGATAGAGAAGCCTTTGAGCTCCAATGAGCTTCTAGAAGAGAGGGGTTAAGACCCCCTGGTGGCAGCAACAGTGTCCCTAGAGGCAGAGAATATATTCCAGACCATAGGAACCTGAGCAAGGTTGTTCCTCCCTACCACAGTGGGGATGATATCCACAAGTGGATAACTGCTATGGAAAGCTCCCCCAGAAACAGTGGGCAGCAATCTTGTGGCTCTCCTTTTCAGATAAAGGTAGAGACAAGCTCCTTGCTGTTAGAGAAGAGGATGCTGCTGACTATGAAGTCCTGAAGAGTGCACTGATAGATGGGTTTGGCTTAACCACTGAGCAGTACAGGTTGAAGTTCAGAGACACCCAAAAGGCACAGACTCGGGACTGGACTGACTTTGTAGATTGTGCAACCAAGGCTCTGGAGGGTTGACTGGTTGGCTGTAGGGTTACTGATTTCAAGGGATTGTATGATCTAATGGTGAGAGAACAGATCCTTAATAATTGCCAGAACCAGTTGTTGCATCAATACCTGGTGGACTCAGATCTGACCTCTACCCAAGAATTGGGAAAGAAGGCAGACAAGTGGTTCAAGACCAGGGTGAGGCAGAAAACCCAGAACCAAGGGGGTGACACAAAGAAGCAGGATTTCAAGGGCTCTGAGAAAGGTGGGGATAAGTCAAAAGACCAGAAGTCTTCACAAGGGCTCCAAAAATCTGCATCTGGTGGGGAGTCACAATCCAACAAGGGAAAAGGCCAAATGAAGCCATGGTGCAAATTCTGTAAACCAAAAGGGCACTGGACTTCTGATTGTAACAAGTCCAAAGACCAAACCACCACCACTCCTGCCCCTAAGGCAACTGTTCCCTCTAGTTCAGCTACTGGTAGAGGTGGTACACAGAATAAGGTTGTAGTAGGGTTGACCCTGGGTTCTGAAGTTGACTCTGGCCTAGTCAGAGTACCCACTCAGGTATTGCTGGTTTGTGATGGAGACATTGATATGTCCTTCCTAGTGAGCCCCAGTAACCTGGGAAAATACAAACAGCAGCCTGTAATAAATGGCAAACAGGCTTTGGCATTTAGGGACACATGTGCTAGTGTCACCATGATGGCAGAGGATCGTGTGGACCCTAGACATATCATCCTGGGTGAAATGTACCAGGTGACCAATGCAAGCAATGTCAGGACCAACCATAGTCAAGCAGTTGTGAATTTCTCCTGGGGAGGGGCAACTGGCCTCAAGAAGGTTGTAGTCAGTGCAGACCTCCCAGTAGAATGTCTATTGGGCAATGATCTTGAGACTTCAGCCTGGTCTGAAGTAGAATTATGGACTCATGCTGAGATGTTGGGCATACCTGCAGAGATATTTGCTGTGACCAGGTCACAAGCCAAAATGCATAACACTGAACCAGCTCTGGATTCTGGAACCATGGACCAGATGCTTCCCAAGAAGAGGAGCAGCAGGGTCAAGGCAGTGCCTTACCCTCTGTCTCAGATCACAGATTCACCTCTTGAGGGAGGAGAAGCAGATCCTGAAGAAGGAACTGCCCCAGAGGGACATTAGCCTGAACAGGTTGAGTTCTTGGGGGCAGGAGGCCTGTCTAGGGACGATCTGAGTAAGGAGCAATAGTGCTACCCCTCTCATGAACCCCTCAGACAGCAGGCTGCTGCTGAGGCTGCTGGTAGTACTAGTGGGTCCCATAAAGCTTATTGGGATGAGGGACTCCTATATTCTGAGGGTAGAGATCCAACCCCTGGAGCCACCATAAGGTTGGTAATACGTCAGAAGTTTAGGGGGTTCCTCTTGACCCTAGCACATGATATCCCTTTGGCAGGTCACTTGGGCCAAAACATGGCCTGGTACAGGCTTGTTCCACATTTTCATTGCCACATAAGACACAAAGGAGTTTTGTCGCTCCTGTGTCACCTGTCAAGCCAGTGGCAAGGCAGGTGGCACAATAAAGGCCCCCCTGATACCACTACCTGTGGTGGGGGTACCCTTTGAAAGGGTAAGGATTGAAATTGTTGGTCCCCTTGATCCTCAAACTGCATCTGGGCACCGATTTATCCTGATGGTGGTGGATCATGGCACCAGGTACCCAGAAGCAATTCCCCTGAGGAGCACCACAGCCCCTGTGGTGGCAAGAGCCCTCATTGGAGTTTTCTCCAGAGTGGGTTTCCCAAAGGAGGTCATCTCTGACAGAGATACCAACTTCATGTCAGGATATTTGAAAGCAATGTTGAAGGAGTGTGGTGTAACTTATAAGTTCACCACCCCCTATCACCCACAATGCAATGGGTTGGTTGAACGTTTCAACAAAACCCTAAAGGGAATGATTAAAGGACTCTCAGAGAAGCTTAGGCGAAAATGGGACCTTCTTCTTCCCTGCCTTCTGTTTGCATGCAGAGAGGTTCCACAGAAAGGGGTTGGCTACAGTCTATTTGAACTTCTGTTTGGGCATCCTGTAAGAGGTCCATTAAGTTTGGTAAAGGAGGGCTGGGAGTTACCTCTCAAACCCCCCAAACAGGATGTGATGGACTATGTACTTGGTCTCCACTCCTGGATGGCAAATGCATGAAGAAGGCAACCAAAAACCTGGAGGTCAGCCAAGAATTACAAAAAGCTTGGCATGACCAAAAGGCTGTGCTGACAGTGTACCAGTTAGGACAGAAAATGTGGGTGTTGGAGCCTGTAGTCCCAGCACCCCTCCAAGACAAATGGAGTGGCCCCCACACAATAGTTTAGCAAAAGGGAGAAGTCACCTATCTGGTGAATCTTGGAACTCCCAGGAGACCCCTGAGGGTGCTCCATGTCAACAGATTAAAACCATATGTTGACAGGGCTGACATGGGCTTGCTCATGGCAACTGGTGAGGAACAGGAGGAGGAGAGTGACTCTCTCCCTGACCTGCTCTCATAGAACCCTGATGATGGGTCAGTAGATGGTGTTGCTTTGGCAAGCAGCCTCACTGACCATCAACAAACTGAGTGCAGACAAGGTCTGCAGCAGTAGAGACATATGTTTTGCCTGACCCGTAGTCAGACTACCTGGTGCACCCATGAGGTGGACACTGGGGACAGTCTGCCTGTCAAGAGTAAAATCTACAGGCAACCTGACCATGTCAGGCACTGTATCAGGACTGAAGTGCAGAAAATATTGGAATTAGGTGTGATTGAGCCTTCAGATAGCCCATGGGCTAGCCCAGTAGTCCTAGTACCCAAACCTCATACCCAGGGTGGTAAGAAAGAAATGAGGTTTTGTGTAGACTACAGAGGCCTCAATGCAGTCACCAGGACTGATGCCTATCCTATACCGAGCGTTACAACAAACAAATGATGGACGGAATGCTGACAATGCAAACATTCTCCCCCAGTCAAGAGATCTGGGTTAAATCCATCGTTCTTTTGCCCACTACACCACCCCAGTTTAGACATGGCCATATGCAAATCAGTCTTGACCCTGTGCCTCATGGGAACAGTCCAGCCCGAACTGCCAAGCCATGTCTTCCCTGGACCGGAATCAAGCATCCTAGGACCGGTTTCAGGCTATCAGCCGTCATCAGCCAGGATAGCTTGACTCCAGTGGCGTAGTGAGCACGGGTCCCACGTCTGGGAATACCCATCCCACTTAGGGCGAAAAGCGTTACAACAAACAAATGATGGACGGAATGCTGAAAATGCAAACATTCTCCCCCAGTCAAGAGATCTGGGTTAAATCCATCGTTCTTTTGCCCACTACACCACCCCAGTTCAGACATGGCCATATGCAAATCAGTCTCGACCCTGTGCCTCATGGGAACAGTCCAGCCCGAACTGCCAAGCCATGTCTTCCCTGGACCGGAATCAAGCATCCTAGGACCGGTTTCTGGCTATCAGCCGTCATCAGCCAGGATAGCTTGACTCCAGTGGCGTAGTGAGCACGGGACCCACGTCTGGGCATACCCATCCCACTTGGGGCGAAAAGCGTTACAACAAACAAATGATGGACGGAATGCTGACAATGCAGACATTCTCCCCCAGTCAAGAGATCTGGGTTAAATCCATCGTTCTTTTGCCCACTACACCACCCCAGTTCAGACATGGCCATATGCAAATCAGTCTGACCCTGTGCCTCATGGGAACAGTCCAGCCCGAACTGCCAAGCCATGCCTTCCCTGGACCGGAAACAAGCTTCCTAGGACCGGTTTCTGGCTATCAGCCGTCATCAGCCAGGATAGCTTGACTCCAGTGGCGTAGTGAGCACGGGTCCCACGTCTGGGAATACCCATCCCACTTAGGGCGAAAAGCGTTACAACAAACAAATGATGGACGGAATGCTGACAATGCATACATTCTCCCCATGTTTCGTGAGGCCCCAGCACTTCTGAAGGGCCTAGGCCTTGTCCCCTTGGAAGTCGTTATCTCTAAGTCTCTTTTTTAGTATATGGTCTGGTATGCCCCTAGAGCCCCAGCCATATTTGTGCTTAACTTATTGTGAAACGTTAATATGTGCATATGTTCCTGACTTCTAATCTCATAAAGAGATTAGCAGAGTGTGTCTAGAAATAAATACATATATATTTGATATATATACCTGTGTGGTGTCCTTTCATTTAGTAATTCAAGCGATTATAAGGTAAAACAAGCTGCTTTACAGTCCTCTAAAGACTTAGCCTGAAGGCTGCTCTCCACAGCTACCACAAGGATACCCTTCTTTAAAGGGTTGTCTTAAACATATCTACCATAAGAGTCGAATTGTACTGGTGCAAGGTGGCCACTTTAACTAGTGACCAGCTTATACCAGACCAACTTCTCACAATCACTCATTGTACTGCCAGACAGAAGTCCAGCTGTGCAGAACATCACATGATGTGTGACCACAGACATCTCTGCAATCGTGCAACTGCATCCTGCTGACATCAGATGAAGATGGCCCCAAAGAAAGGTACCAGCTCCTCCAGTGACTAGAAAGTTGCCAGTGAGAAGAAGGAACAGAAGAAGGCAGAATTGGCACTTTCCAAGACTGGTGTGCCGCCCAGGTTGTTTTTGGGAAACAAAAAATGAAGCCTGTAGTAGCGGTGTGCGGGGAGCAAGCTGGGAGCAGCACCTCTGCATCAGTGGGCCCACCCCACCAACCTATGTCCAAGCTCATGAATGTCGTAGATATAGCCAGTCTAATTGTGCAAACACCAATGAGCAGTGATGTTGAAATTGACTTATCGTTATCGTAAAGTAGTACCCTAGCAATGCAGGCGGAAACTCAGAAGATAAGTGGGTAACAACAGCCGCAACAACAGCCTCAACAACAGTCTCAACAACAGCCACAAAAACCTCCGCCCGCAATAGTAGTTGTTCCTCCCGAAGTAGGGGCATTTCAGGAAATCGAACTTCATGCCGAAGAAGAAGAAGAGCAAGCCACTCTTTCAGAAGATCCATTGTCTTCCAGATCCCCAGCAAGGAAAAGGAGGGTTAGTCCATCATCTTCTTCTTCAAGCACCTCTTCTGATGATCTAGATGCCACTTGGAAGCCACCAGCTCAGTCTGAGAGTGAGACACGCCACATGACAAGGCTAGGGAAAAGGAAGGTTCCAGAAAGCCTTAGAATTATTGAGGTAGATGCAGAAGAGGAGGATGATGACGAGCCAGTCATCATGAACATCACTCCCGCCCCAGTGGAGATGGAGCCCGACATTATTACCCCATCAAAAGTTGCTGTGAGGGATGTGGCATGGATACCACCAACACAGGTAACACTAACACCAACTCAAGCTTCCATATTTGCATTTGCATTGGCCCGACAGGGACCTACATACAGCACAACCACCACCTCAGTAGGTAGTGGTACTATACAGAGTCAAAATCCAGGCACACCCTCCAGTTCATTCGGCATTGCAAAAGGCACGCCCAGCAGCACAAGAAAGTTCACCTCCCCGGGAGAACGTTGCTATATGCTCAATTTGTAGTCAAGTGTTAGTCGGGGTAAGCTTAGTATAATCTATGGTACTGGAGGCCAAACAACCCACCTGAAAAAACACTACATGATCCAGTGGGAGGTGAACCTTAGCGGCCAAAAAAGTAAAACTGCACCTATTGTTGTTGGTGGGGATGAAGAAGTAGAAGAAGATATGATCGTGGTGGAAGGTAAGCAAGAGGGAGACATTTTCTCTGGCAAACAAAGTAGCCCTGATCCCAGCAGTGCAGTGGTACTGCCTACGTCCTCATCAGCCTCAGCAACTTCTCAGTGGCACCATAGTAAAAGTCAGGCTGAGACACCTAGGCCGAACAAAGCAAAACCAAAGGGGATGATGGACGGAGTGTTGAACAATGCAAACACTCACCCCCAGTCAACTGATCTGGGTTTAATCCATTATCATTCTTTAGCTCACTCCACCACCCCAGTTCAGACATGGCCATATGCAAATTAGTCTGACTCTGTGCCTCATGGAAACATTTCAGCCCAAACTGCCAAGCCATGTCTTCCCTGGACCGGAAACAAGCATCCTGGGACCGGTTTCGGATTCATAGCCCTCATCATCCAGTCTATCTTGAATCCAGTGACAAAGTGAGCAAGGGAACCACGTCTGGGCATACCCTGCCAACTTAGGGCGAACAAAGCAAAACCAAAGGGGATGATGGACGGAGTGTTGAACAATGCAAACACTCACCCCCAGTCAACTGATCTGGGTTTAATCCATCATCATTCTTTAGCTCACTCCACCACCCCAGTACAGACATGGCCATATGCAAATCAGTCTGACTCTGTGCCTTATGGAAACATTCCAGCCCAAACTGCCAAGCCATGTCTTCCCTGGACCGGAAACAAGCATCCTGGGACCGGTTTCGGATTCATGGCCCTCATCATCCAGTCTATCTTGAATCCAGTGACAAAGTGAGCAAGGGAACCACGTCTGGGCATACCCTGCCAACTTAGGGCGAACAAAGCAAAACCAAAGGGGATGATGGACGGAGTGTTGAACAATGCAAACACTCACCCCCAGTCAACTGATCTGGGTTTAATCCATCATCATTCTTTAGCTCACGCCACCATCCCAGTTCAGACATGGCCATATGCAAATCAGTCTGACCCTGTGCCTCATGGGAACAGTCCAGCCCGAACTGCCAAGCCATGTCCTCCCTGGACCGGAAACAAGCTTCCTAGGACTGGTTTCGGGTTCATAACCCTCATCAGCCAGGCTATCTTGAATCCAGAGACACCTAGGCAAGAGAGTACTGCAATGAAATAAAAGTGCATCGCTGAGCCTAACTGGGTTCAAGAAGTCACCTGCATCAGCTGCACCAGAAAGGAAAAAAGTCCAGCCTACCATTGTCAGCATCTTTAGCTCGGAGGGGCAGAATGAACACAACCACCCAATGGCACGTTTGCCCAATGCGAAGCTGGCAAAAATGTTAGCGCTCAACCTTCTCCCTTTTTCTTTTGTGGAGGGGGTGGGTTTTCTGGAATTTGTGACAGCCATCTGCCCAAAATGGAAGGTTGCCAGCCGGTTCTTTTTTGCCAGAGTTGCTGTTCCAGCACTACATCACAACGTGCTGGAATTGCATCGACAAGCTTTGGAGTGCTGTTCACAATATCCACCTGACAACAGACATGTGGACCAGTTGCCAAGACACTATATATCTGCAGGTGTTGACACTGCTAAGATTTTTAATCCCACTCGGAAACATGCAACTGTAGCCATGTTCATCATAGAGAAATCTCATACTGCTGCAAACATTTTGGAAGAGTTTAACAGTAAAGTCTTTGAATGGCTGTACCCAAGAGGGATTAACATTGGTTTTGTTGCCATGGACAATGGCAGTAACATAGTTAACGCCATGTGCACTTGTGGCTATTTCAGGGTCCTGTGTTTGGTGCACTGCATTAACATAATTGTTCAGACTTTCTGAAAAAATAAGACCGAGTCAGCAACTTACTGACCACCTGCAGAAGAATATGCACACATTTCAGCCATTCTTTTAAAGCCTGGAAGCAGCTGAGGATCATTCAATGTGAGTATAGAATGCCAGTCAAAGCACTCATCCAGGAGATGCCAACATGTTGCAACTCAACTTATTACATGCTTGATTGTCTGTTTGATCAATACAGACCAATCAATTACCATGTCATGCAAAGACTAGGGGATGCTACTGTGAAAGGCATGACCGTTCAGATGGGCAAATGGAGCCTAGTTAAATGCCTGACAGAGATGCTACTTCCTTTCGACTCTTCACACGTGAAGTCAGCAAGGAGAACTGTACTATGAGCCAAGCAATCCCTTGTTGCACATGCTAGAACAACAGCTGAAGGAGGTGTCTGATTCGTACGCAGGTGTGGAAGAAAAACAAGAAGCATAAGAGTCGGTGCAGAGCTTAGCCTTTCGCTTAGCTGAAAATACAAGGGTGCAAACTAGGATTGTGTCAGACAAATGTTACATTTGTGCCACAATTCTGGATCCAAGGTACAAAACAGCACTGACACTAAGACATTAATTCCTTTCTCAGAAGTGGATGTTGCCCAGTACAAAACTTGGATAGCTGAGGCAGCCAGTGGCTTTGAAAAGGAATGGCTGGTAATTAAAGGGAAAGGCCCACTACTCCAACCCACAACAAGTAATGCAGCAGGGCATTGAGCGTCAAGTTCAACTTCAGAGCCTGAGGGAAGTGCGTTTAGCTCACAGAAGTCACCAACACTATTAACAACAGCAAGAACCGGATCATCAGCCCCAGTAAAATCGGCACAGGATTGGTATCTACAGCAAGGGCATGTTAGGTCCAGTGCTGATGCAAAAGTAAAATATTCCCAGCAAAGTGGAGCACTCCTGAGCATTGAGCGGATGGTCCAGGCCTATCTGGATGACCCAACAAAGGTCTACATTGATCAAAACCCATTGGTGTATTAGTATGGAAAAATGATCCACTGGCCAGTGCTCAGCAGGTTTGGCAATAAACAATCTGGCTTGCCCTGTTGCAAGTGTCTCTTCTGAGCGTGTTTTCTGTGCTGCTGGTACCATTGTAACAGTGAAAAGGACCAGTCTCTCGCCCAAAAACGTGGAGAGCTTAACCATGATCAAAATGAATCAGCACTTTATACCACTGAATTACAAAATATGTGAATTACAGCAGGAAGATGAGGACACTGGCTTAGGTGACGGAAGTAGTGTGCTAGATGATTACCTACTTCTGGTTGAAACACCAGAGTTTGAGGACGAGCTATACTTCCAACTGACAACTAGGCTTTCAACTTGTTACTTTTTTTCTTCCTTATTTACTTTTATTATTTGTATGTGTCTCTGTCTTTCTGGTTTGAATCACAACATATCCATCACCGCCGTCTTCTTTTTTATTGCCATATTGGAGTTGCAGCTGTGTGCATTTAAGTCCAGTACTCCGAGTCCTGCTCCATCCTCCTGAGTCTCCCTAAAAATATTTCCCTCAAGCCAGATGATTGGATGGAGAATAGTACAAGAAATGTTGCCTCATCGAGTCCCTCCAAAAGAAGTGGAACATGATGACTATAGCTATCCTCCTTTTCAAGCCAAGAGAGTCTGCCTCTTAACTTAAGATGAGAAGGAACAGGTAATGATGATGGCATGAATTGGACGCGCTGACTCTGAGTGATTGGTGTTTGTGTTTTGTTGTTTGTTGTGCATGAAGTGAAGTCAAAGTGTACTAGTATTTAATCTACACACTAAAAAGTGACTCAAATCAATGATTCCCTTCTTGTTGTTTAATAACAAAATTGTACAACTACTGCAGGCCAATCCATTGCATGTTTTAATATGGAATCTGAACTCACTCGGTACACTGCAGACTGAGTTGGACAACACCATGATGATGATGACCACAGTGACATAGTATCTTCACAGTCAGTCAGTAGGATCAGAGATGATTGATGGAATAACTCAGGGCGTTTTTCATGAGGGGCATGCATGGTCAAGAAGTCACAACAACCACAGCAGACATACATGTTTGTGTAGTGATGGAGTTAAGTCATGACTCACAAGTGTAGTAGTGGTACGACTGACAGCTGTGCATTGATTTAGTTACTTACTTTGGGAAATGCTATGTTGCTGTATATGTGGGCTCTGTCTGGCTCAGTCAAAATCTAAGCTAAGTGGAGGTGGGCACCATGGGCCTGCTCTGTCCTGTTGCTGTTGTAGGGTAATACTGGAAACAGACAACAGAGTACACATGATTTAGCCATGCCACCTCTGAAAGTGTTTACACTTTTCTGTAATTTATGCTTTTTTTTCAATATCCCTTAGGTTTTTCCATCTACACTTACAGGCTGGCCTTTACCCTGTGCTAAACAGAGAAAAACAACTCACACTCACCCACGAATCTGCATCCACCAGGCATGCTGTGGCACCCAAGATTGACGGACGCAGAGTCCATGGACCAGAGGACCAAGAGAAATGCCAAAATGCAACTCCCCAATTTGACCAGGATAACATACAGTAACTTTAGTATCGCCATCTTTTAAATCATTTTATTCATTTTTTCTCTTCAATCATTACGACTGTGTGTTGTTGTTATTGAATTTATTGTTAATCTATGCTTATAATTGATCACTTCAGCTATTTTTTAATTTTCTTTACTAGCTTTAAAAGGAAGCCCAGCACAACAGAACATAAAATGTATGTTATTTGGGTATCTCTGACAGGCAAGGCAAATAGCATACTAATAATTAATAATATACTGCTGCCTTGTACTTTCTACTAGTCTAGTTAGCAATTACTACTTATCATTAACCATCAAGCCATCCTCATGCATGCATTTCCTTTTTCTCCCTTAACAGATTTATGAATATGGTGGTCATCTGCCATGATTGTGTGTTGTTGTTGTCCATGTGTAGTGTTTGTCTTTGTCAAACCTTTCCCTCAAATACCCCTTCCCAACCATTCATCAAACCATAACCCTCTTGCCCCTGGCTGTGTGATTTATATTGAGATGTGACTAAATTAAATTTACACCAATAATTGATCACATAATTGCTGGGGTGGATGTGGTGAGAGCAACACTAAATCAATTTGAAGGCAGGGCGAGGATCTTCTTCTACGTGCCCACCCATGCTCACTATATTTGCAAGTTAATTATTTTTCCAAAGGAACATAATCAATCAATAATTGACATCAACAATTGGATTCATCATCCTCCTTTTACAGCACTAAAGGTTACGCTTGTGTCGAGTGGCTCGACACAACTACAGTTTTTAAATTGCTGTACTATGCTTTTCTCCGCCACCATTATGTTTTATTTTACTTTAGCATTGCTAATCAGCATTATTATGGTTTTATTGCTTGGCAGTCTTCTTGTGTACTGTTACTGTACTGTACTTCATTTGCTACTCCTTCCAGAGTCTCTCTCAGGTGACTGACTGTCTCATTTTCTTTTTTTGCAAATACTACTGCCAGTGTCTACTACTACCACCACAACCATGGCATCTTGGGAAACCAAACCATTATCACCATGCAGCCATCGCTGTGCCTAAGTTTGAACATCAATCACAGGTAATAGAAGTTTGGAGGTGGCATCATTAATAATGAAAAATAATTGATTCATCAATTCACACACCCACACCCTTGAGTCCAGTTGCAGACTGCATAGACTAGGATGAGGAGGAGACTGCAAGTATTATTAGGACAAGTCACTCAGTGAGTGTACCGCATCTATCTGTTTGTGTTGTGTGTTACAAAATTGGCAATTTTTTAAAATCAAAAACTGGCTGCGGCCCTGCAGCAGCAAAAGAAGGAAACCATGTTATGTAAAAGAGTAACACCCCCACAAAACATTTACATAGTATGTAAAGCTTAAGTATTAATATAATTTAATCCCCTAACAAAATAAACTATTGTAAAAAATCCCACACCTGACCCACCCCTCTCCCTAACCCAAACCAATGTCCAAAACAATAGTCCAAACAATGTCTGTTGAATTCAAAAATTGCCCCTAATAAAAATAAATATAAACCCCACCTTTTCCCAAACATAACCCAATGCCCACCCACCCAAAAAATGAATAAAAAAGGGGCAATCCAATGTGATCTCAGTCTATCGCGGGGCTCGCTGTCTCTTAAGGACCTCCTTTACCTGCTCCTCTAGGCGTGCCATTTGGAGGAGCACACGGCGCTTAAAAGCTCAGCAATTGCATCCACGGGGGCAGCAGAGCTGGATGAAGTGCGGTGGGTGGCTGCCAGACCGCGGTGTCGTACCATTCGAGGGACCTGGCTGGGGCCCGGGGCATTGGAGGAGGATAGAGCTGCTGCTGCCTCTACCTCCTCGTCCACCAGAGGAACCAGCCACCGATATTTATTTTGGATGGCCTCACGCTTCCTGCACCGGGCTGTGGCTGCCAACTCCTTCCTGTCTGGTCTTGCTTTTGGTTGGGAAGGAGTAGCTAAATAAAAAAAGAAAAAAGACTATTGTAATACTGTTAGCAAAATAGTAACACAAAATTAATTTTACACATAGTGGCACAGTAGCACTAGCAAGCACATGACATTTGTGATAGTATGGACTCGAGTACACCAGTTTTCTTCTTCTCTCTTGTTTAGCTAAATTAAGTGACCTTGTTGTAGCCGGCATGCCAGCTCAGTCAGCTTGTGCCCAAGACTAACATACTCATGATGCAGACTCACATTATTTTTATTTACTACTCTCTGCAGGTGGGGAAGCTGACTACACAATCATCTTATTTTTTCTATTATGGGTGGCACTGGCCATACTCTCTGTTACATCAAGGCCAGGGCAACTGCTCAATTTCACTTTCCCCCTGCCTACTACAACAAAGCAGATGATATCTTATCCGAATGATCATTGCATATATATATGTATGGGACGACATGAGGTACTTTGTTTTGATTGATTGTGTAAATGGTTAGTAACTAACAATCCATGCAGCCGATAGGCCACCCATAGCAGGCTGAAACAGTTGAAAATAAATTCACATTGGTAGTAAGTGGGCATCGGTGTCGAAAGGGAGGCGCTTGATAACATACATGGCCAAAATATGCTGTGCTTGCAAAATACTGTGAGTCAAGGGAGTATACTGAACATACAACTTCTATTCTCCTTGGCTTTGCTTGCTACTCTGGCGCACTTACTTTTACATTCACTTCAAAGACTCGTCTTTATTTAGTGACAGTCTTCACCTATGCTATCATGAATACCATCCATCCATTCAAAGCAAACATGTCTATCATTCTTCTTACCTTCTCAACAAAACTTAGTTTGTTTTAACAACAACAAACATTTAATTTTTTTTCTGTAAGCCCCCATCCATGCGTCCTTCCTTCCTTGCTTGCCTTTGAGTTTGACCCATGAAACACCCCGGAGGATTATTGCTATCACTCATACAGTTTCATCCACCCAGGCAGGCATCTTTTGTTCTTTCACCTTCCACCCATCCTTCAACCACCCATGCATCTGATTCCTTCTTGTCAGCCACCTATGCATGCATTCCACTTTGCAGGTGTCCTTCTCTGCCAGTCATATATATTTACATCTCACCTGTCCTTCCTCATTCCATCCTTCTTTCCCTTTTGATTTAACCCATCCATCAAGGTCTATAAAACCTTCCCAGCTGAGTTGAAGTCAGATTGAAGAGGCCGTTAGTTACTCAACTATTCCCACTGCTAATGCTATTGCTCTAATGCTAAGTAAAGGGTGTCTACTTCTTCAACCGTTGTTCACAACAATTTAGTCTCTCTCAACATAAAGTGTACCTCCCTTGCAGGGAGTGTGTAACTATTGTAAATAAGTAAGGAATATAAGTATAACTTACCACCCCCTGCAACTGCTGTTGCCTCACCCATCCCTGTGGCAGCTGCTGCATCCGCTGCTCCCTCCTGCCTGGTGTCGCCTGCCCTGCCCCTGGCCCGGCACTTGTGGTCGGTACGCCTAGAAAAAACATTATACATTTTTTAGATGCCATATACGCCTTCCCCTATTTGTTCTTTTTCACTAGCAAGATTGAAAAAATAGTTAAAATAAATATGTATTCCACATACATCATTAGTACAAACCGGGTACTAGAGTAGAGTAGACACTAGTAGGAATATGTCCTATCCTAACAAAAATAGTAAAATATTTGGTTGGGCATTTTGTTGGTGGGAATTGTCAAAGCCTATCAAGATTAAGAAGACTAGAAGAGGACAACCCAAAGGACTGGACTCAGTGGCTAGAGCTATTGGTGAATCTCAGTTTTAAAACCTTTTAAATAAAAATTAAGAGTGGCCAAATGGGCAAGCTTAGCTACCAACAGACTAATATTGCAGCAGTACAGAGAGTCAGAGCAGAGGCAGTTAGAGGCAGGGATAACAAGAATTTAGAAACAGCTATTCTAGATCGAAGTAGATTTGGTCAAATAGAATTAGGAAACGGAAATAATAGTTAGAAAAAAATGAGGTCCAGTAAAAGTTAGGGAACTGTAATTATTAATATTAACAGGAGGAAGACTTACTGGGGACAGTAGCAGAGCCCTCAGTAGAAGAGCGGTCCTGGTCCTGGCCCTGGCGTTCTCCATCTGCTCCCACCGACTCTAACCCCGTCTTCTTGCCCCTGGGTGCTGATCATTTAAGATATAATAACAAAAGAGACAACCATTGATGATTGGTGTGAAACAAATAAAATATTTAAAAAAACGCTCCCAAAAATATTTTTGGAAACAATTGTAATAAAATTGACATATCTAATCTGATCGACTGATAGTATTGCGGGATTTGCGGACCATCTAGGTATTATTTATGAACACTAATCCAGAATACTATGCCTAAGTACCACCTGACCTAGCCAACCTCTTCAGACATGCCAATTGTTCACTAAGTCTGCATTTCCATTTATTTTTGTCCTCAAAAATGCATAGATGGAGGATACATGCATTCATTTTTGCATACACCAAATTATTGGTTGGTTGCAGCTGATGTTCTGCTAAGCCTATTACTCACGCACTAAACAAACTACAAAAGGTTCTGCTAAGGACTGGAGTAAGCAGCACTCAGCAGCACATGATGTATCATATGAGTCATGTGACAGAGGATGCATCTCAGAGACCACTTAAAAATTACCAACTAATACTAAGTTACTAAGTAACTAAACTACCTATCCACCACTATCTTAGTGACAGGAGGACAAAGGAAGGACTAGAGTCTCTCTAGCATTCCATAACTCCAGTTCTCTAAAGTAAACTCTTACATACTCAGTCCAAGCGAGCGCAAAGTTGCAAACAAGTGAGATTAGTAGTACCGAGCACCTGTGTCTAGAAGAATAACAATCAATAAAGATTTTTAAACTTAATTTACCTGCAATATAAGCAGCAGCATTTTTGCTATTTGGAAAAAAATTATATTCGCAATAACAGTAACACAGTCTAGAGAACACACAATAGTAATAGCTACTCACCAAGCCTCATGACCTCAACACCTAGCAGGTCCAGCAGGTCATGCTCCCAGTCCAAGATGTCTGACCAATGGTGGGGCAGCTGGTTATGGGTGCACTGGACCCCAGATCAGTGAAACACTGCCCGGCACACCCTCGCCCACCGGGGGTGAGGCTCCTGGGTAGCGTACCCGGAGCTAGGCCTGCCACCTGCTGCTAAGGTCAAGGGGAGGTGGCGCTGCACAAAAAAAACAAGGGCAGCCACCTTCGCCTCGCTGAATAGGGACCAGGCCTGCCTCCCTGCAGGGCGCAGTCTGCCGCAAGGCAGGCGGCTCTTGGGCACAGGCGCCTTGCCTTTGGAGTCAGTTCCCTTTCTCTCAGCCATGATTCTGGGGTGGGCAGGGGGCGTAAAAGAAAATTTTGCAGGGAAAAATAAAGTTAGGGGAAGAAGTAGAAGAGTAAAGAAGGAAGTAATATAAAACAGTAGGTAAGTAAAAAATGGAGTAAAACTAGAAATAAAACGCAAAATAGAGACTTAGGGACAGGGAGGGATAGATAGTAAATAAAAAAGATCAGAAAAACAGTGTAAAAAACAAAGGATTGAAAAGATTGAAGAGGGATTGAAAAACAGGCCCCAGAACCAGGCAAAAGATAGGAAAACAAGATGGCCGCGCCCATTGGCGACCACGTGGTAAAGTTTGTGCGATATTTCCTCCGAACATGTCATCTGCGTTGCCAAACTTCAAATACATCACACGAGCATACACGAGCACACGCGAACATGCAGAAACAAGCAACTCTGCATGCTCGCATAGCTACGCCTAGCGCTGCGGAGATTTTGTGCTTCTTTGTGTGGCCTCGCATAGCACGGCTACGTGAACTTCACCCGGGGTTAATAAATGTGATAAATTAAATGCTAATAATAACCTTGCTTTTAATTTTCTATGTAGACACTCGTGTGTGTTACTGAAAGACATAAATAAATACTTTTCATAGATACAAACAAAACAAAATACAAAACATCACATTTCCCAATTATGCTTATTTATAAGTATGAAAACTTGTTTGAATTGTTACACTACTCATCTGTAAGAGTAAGATTGGAAATTCGTTCTTCTTACCAAGTTTCATATGTTTAGGTGCTCACAGTGGAGCGCAAGCAGAAGCATCCCCCTGTAGTCACACAATGTAGAGTTCGCCAATGAGGGAACAAAAAAGACATTCTGTCAGATAAATTTTCCTTGTGGGGGAGCGCTTGAATGAGGAATAAATTATTCCTCAGCAAATTTGTCATTCCGGCATCTAGTGTGCTCAGTTATAAATATTTGTTCTGATATCATGCTGTTAATTATGCCCAAAAAGAAAAGATGTAGAGATAAAATTAAATTCAATTGAAATGATTGGAATTCTCTTGATATGTGGTAGCTGTTCATCTCTCACATAAATGCATTCATATATCAAAGAAAATTATGATCGTTCAACACTTCTCAATTCACCCTTAGGTTAGGTCAACTGCGCGGTCGGTCGGGTGGTATAATATTGCTGCTGTCTTTCAGCACTTCTCTTGCCTCTTTCTGCACCTCTCTTGCCTCTTTCTGCACCACTCTTGCCTCTTTCTGTACCTCCCTTGCCTCTTTCTATACCTCACTTGCCTCTTTCTGCAGTTCTCTTGCTTATTTCTGCACTTCTCTAGCCTCTGTCTGTCCCTCTTTTGCTTCTTTATGTACTTCTCTTACCTCTTTCTGTACCTTTCGTGCCTCTCCCAGCACCTCTCTTGCCTCGTTTTGTACTTCTCTAGCTTCTTTATGCATCTTCCTCTTTCTGAACCTCTCTTGCTTCTTTCTACACCCCTCTTGACTCTTTCTGTGCCTTTCTTCTTCTTTCTTCAGTTCTCTTGCTTCTTTATGCCCCACTCTTGTCTCCTTCTGCACCTCTCTTGCTTCTTTCTGCACTTCTCTTCCCTCTTTCAGTACCCCTCTTGCCTCTTTCTGCACCTCTTTTGTCTCTTTCTTCACTTATCGTGGTTCTTTCTGCACCCCTATTTCCTCTTTCTGGATACCTTTTCTCTCTTTCTGCACCCCTCTTGCTTATTTTTGTACTTTTCATCCTCTTGCTGCAGTTCTCTTCCCTCTTTCTGAACCACTCTTTCCTCTTTCTGCACCCTTGTTGGCTCCTTCTGCACTTCTAGTGCTTCTTTCCATATCCATCCGGCTCCTTCTACACCCTTCTTCCCTATTTCTGCACCTCTCCTGCCTCTTTTTGTACCACTCTTCCATCTTTCTGCATCTCTCTTGCCTCCTTCTGTACTCGCTTGCTTCTTTCTGCACATGTCTTCCTCTTTCTACTCCTATCTTGCTTCTTTCTGTATTTATCTTGCCTCTTTCTGCAACTTTTTTCCTCTTTCTGCAGTTTTCTTGCTTCTTTCTGATCCTCTCCTGTCTCTTTATGCACCTCTCTTGCTTTTTTCTACACTTCTCTTCCCTCTTTCTGCACATTTCTTGCCTTCTTCTGCATCTCTACTGCCTCTTTTTGCACATTTCCTGCCTCTTTCTGCACTTCCCTTGCCTCTTTCTGCACCTCTGTTGCCTCTTTCTGCACTTCTCTTGCCTGTTTCTCCACTTCTCTTGCCTCTTTCTGCATGTGTCTTCCCTCTTTCTGCACCTCTCTTGTCTCTTTGTGACCCTCTCTTGCCTCTTTGTGCACTTCTGTTGCCTATTTCTGCACCTCTGTCGCTTCTTTCTGCAACCCTCTTATCTCTTTCTATACCTCTCTTCCCTCTTTCTGCACCTCTCTTGCCTCTTTCTGTATCCGTCTTGCCTCTTTCCACACTTCTTTTGCCTCTTTCTGCAAATCTGTTGCTTCTTTCTGTACTTCTCTTGTTTCTGGCTGCACCCCTCGTGCCTCTTTCTGCATTTCTTTTCCATCTTGCTGCACTCCTTTTCCCTCTTTCTGTACCACTCTTGCCTCTTTGTGCACTTCTATTGCTTCTTTCTGCACCTTTCTTCCTCTTTCTGCACATGCCCCTACCTATGTAGGCATAGTTAGAAAATAGCATTTGAAAAAACATTAGACATTCACTAAAAAAACAGAGGTTTCAGGGACGTTATAGTTAGTAATTAGCATTTAAAAAAACCTTAGAAATTGACTAAAAAAACACAGGTTTCAGTGACGTTCTAGTTTGGAATTAGCATTTAAAAAACCTTTGATATTCACTGAAACAAACACAGGTTTCAGAGCCTTTATAGTTAGGCTGACATTTCACTCATATAAAACCAGAGAAATGCAGCCATTATAGTTAGCTGAGCTAACTATAACTCATGCTCCCGCAATGCACAGCTGATGACGTCTCATATTTTACCACTCATGATGTCACTGATGATATCTCAAATGACATCACTGATGACATCTTCCACTTAATATCTGAAACACCTCCGAGTCCTCACACCCTAATATAACCTTTCATACCCCCACTCTAAAATACAGACTACCATTTTCGAAACCATAGACATACCAATACCAATTACTACATACCCACTCAATGATTCCTAGGTCTACACCCACATCCACTCCGTTACCTATACAGTCACTCATACATGCAGCCACTCACCAATACAGCAATATTATTTGCACTCGTACACCTAACAGACATTCACACACCACCACTCATCCATAGAGTTAGTCACACAACTAGTCAGTCATGCATTGAATTAATCACACTCCCATTTGTTCACCTATATAGTTATACACACACAACCTCACTTATTCATACCAAGACTAACACATACTTACTCTCTTATACAATCACTGATAAAAGCACACACTCATCCATGCAGCCACTCTCACAATCATTCACTCTCACATTTAGTCATTTATATAGTCCAACACTCACATATACTGCCTTTCACATATGTAGTTACTCACACATGTTCCACTGAGACATCCATTCACTCACTAACAGACCCATACACACACTCACCCACCCATACAGCCCTTCACTGAAGTACCCTTGAACCCATACACCCAGTGAATCACCCACCCACACACCTATGCACAGAGTCACACCCCCCACACTTCCTGGTTTGGAGTGTTAGCAGCCAATCAGAAGTCAGCTCGTGCTCAGGAGGAGTCGCGACTCCTCCTCGGGGCTCAAATATATACGTTTTTGTTTTGTTGGAATTGATCCGAAACTACAGATTGGATTTATACCATTTAAAAAAAGATTGCTTTCTGTACCAAGAGCTACCTTTTTGCCAAATTTGGGGTAGTTCTGTTCAGCAGTTCGGGCTATAGCCGTGTCTAAAGTTCCCTATGGAAATCAACATGGAAAAAAGTGTTTTGGGACCCCCCTTTTTTCTCAGCCCCCGCTTGATGAATCACCCCGAAACTTTCAAGACAGGAGCTGACCTGAGTGAACCATTAGTTTAAAACATTTCATGAAGATTCGTCAAACGGTGCTAAAGATATTGGCAAAAGAAAACACGCTTTTTGAATAGAACTATAACTACCTACTAAGGTAATATATATATATATATATATATATGTTCCCAAAAGCCTCCGAGCTTTAAAGACGCACTCCGTGAGGAATTGTTCAACTTGAACTTTATTAACACAGCAGCGGCTCAACGGACCCGCAAATGATGTCCCTGACGCGTTTCAGTGCACACCTGCACCTTATTCATAGGGAGAGGCAAGTTGGAACACCAGAACTGGACTGCCAACATCTTTTCCCCTTCCGATGCATGTATTCTCCAGTGAACAGCATGCTGGGAGTGGTAGTCCTCAATTCTTCCCCTCTGGTGGGTCCGATGTCCAACAACAATTATTCTGCCAATGTTCGTATTAATTCTCTTACGGCCCTCCAGTGAGCCTCGGGGCCGTACTGCCACTGCCAAATTTGTAATTATTCCTCACGCTGGAACAGGCTGCAATGATTTACAGCCACACAGAACGCTCTTCGGTATTAGCAGCGGTGCAATCTTCCACGGCCGGAGCTGCCGTGCACCGCTGCTAATACTATTATCTGAACTAACTATAACGGGGGAATTTCATTGGTTTTTTACGAGTGAAATATCCACCTAACTATAACATGTGTAAAACCTATGTTTTTTTTAAGTGAATTTGCAAGGTTTTTTAAATGCTAATTCCTAACTATAACATGTGTGAAACCTATGGTTTTTCCAGTGAATTTGTACGTTTTTTTAAATGCTAATTTATTTATGTATTATTTTTTTACATATATTTATTTTACAATAAACTACGTATTAAAATTAAAAAAAAAAAATAAAAAAAAAAAACATTATTTTTTTGGGGGGGTTTCACCGTGAGTGCACGGTGCGCGCACCCCCGCGATTAAAAAAAAAAAAAAAAATTCTGCCTTCAGGGTCCTTCAGGGACCCCCTGACAAAGGCTAGGGGGTCAGGAACTCTCTACCCTGCCCCCTTTTCACATTCGCCACCTTCCTTTTTCACTCTCGCACTGAAACCAAACAAAATGGCGGCCGACACTTCCTGATTTCGACCGATTCGGACGTTGACTAACATGTAACCACCAATCATAATTACGCTCGCGCACGTTAGGGTGCTCGCACGGTGCTCGCACGGTGCGCGCACCCTGCGCGCGTATAAATATTGATATGCTTTTAAATGCTATTTTCTCAGGAAATACTGAACAGATTTACACCAAACCTGCAAAAGGCACTTCCTTGACCTTATAACTACCTCTCTGCCAAATTTCACATAATTCTGTTCAGCCGTTCGGGCTGTAGCTGCGACTAAAGTCTCTATGGAAAAATCCATGGGGAAAACGTGTTTTGGGACCCCCCCCTTTTTCGCAGCTCCCGCTTGACGAATCACCCCGAGACTTTCAGGGTAGGAGCTGAACGGAGCGCCCTATTAGTTTTGAAAATTTCGCGAAGATTCGTCAACCGGCGCCAAAGTTATTCAAAATAGAATTTTGAGATTTCCTATGGAAACACGGTCCTAACTATAACTATCTACTGGCGACCGCCAGTAGATAATATATATATATATATATATATATATATATATATATATATATATATATATATATATATATATATATATATATATATGGGGCGTCGTGGGAAAGTGTTTGGAACAATATATATAAATTGTGGCGATAAAACAGGCCAATATGAAGAATAAAGATCAGCAATATAGGAACTTGATAAAAAAGTTGAAAGAGAACAATGAAATTGTAGTTCGCAGTAGTGATGATGAGTACAGGCCCCAGCTAGGCCCGCAGGACACAAGGGTTCGCTCTCCTGCAATGGAATCTATAAGGAAGTTGGCACGGAAACTGCAAAGTACAAAGACAAAGTTTATTAACCCCTAAGGGGGGTCCTACAATCCATACAACACCCTTCAGTATTGCATAGAGTAGCACAAAGAACTTGCGTATACGGTCCCCTTTTATACACAACAGAGGGGCTCATAAGTGGGTGGATACAACATGAGGCAAAGAATATTACCTTTTATGGTCATTTTCGATACTGAATCAATATATGGGCGGAGCTGACACACTCCTTGAGCCCGCGAAAACATGGTCAAGCAAGGACTAACTGATAACAGATGTGGTCAAGCCTGGGCATGCGCCAGACGGACAAAGGAGCTATTTATAGACTGTTACTAGGCAGATTGCAAGAGCAACTAACATGAAGATAGGACTCTTCTCGTGTTGAGCACGTGGAGACATGACAATACAAAATGGAGTCCAGACTTTAGTCAACATAACGAAAGAGACAAGTTCTAAGGAAGGAGAATTCATGTCTTTAGTAAATGCTTAATCACATCGTCGTTTCAATTTACAACAGACGACCCTTTCAGCATTTACTGAAGACATCCGGTTTGTTAGGATAATCATCATATATGTCAATTGTCATCATTTCTTCTACTTCTTTAGCTAAATGTTTCTGATAAGTGACATCGGCAATAGCTTTCTTATCGGGAATACAGAATGATACACATAAGGAACAGAGCAAGGGACCACATTGGACACAGATGCAACAAGAAAACAGAACTGCTACAATAATACAGAGACCAGTTAAAACCTTCCACCCCCAAGCAGTGATCAATGCCCAAAACCATCCAGAAAAGGACCAAGTGCCGTTTTCTGTATGGATTTCAGCTGCAATTTTATGCAGCCTGTTGATAGCATTATAGACTGATGGCGTGTGGTCAGGGATAAACACACAACAACTACTTCCGATAATTTTACAAGCTCCACCTCGGTCGGCTAACATAACATCTAACACCATACGATTCTGCAATGCAACAATTCTAGTAATCTGCAATTCTTCCGTAAGATTCTCAAGAGCAGCAGCGGTTTGGTTTGTCACAGCCTCTACCACTCTTGTTAACCTTCGAACTTTCCTACTATTTAGGGCAGCTCCAACGAAGAAAAACAATCCTAAATTAAAATCAATATACTGCTGCAGACTGGTGTCAGTCTGATCCACATCATCAATTGATAGAGTGCGTTTGAACCTATTTACAGTCACATTATTTAACAACTTCAAATCCTTATGATAAGATGCATGTGCCAAGAATACAGGAGGCAATAGAAATGCCACATAACATACTCCAGACCAACCGGCTGGCAGACGGTAATAACCTTTATTTCCACATACGAAGTATGTATTATGGGATGCTAAGAAGGTACTGTTATTCAACCCGTCGATATTTAATATGGTAATGCAATCACTAACACCAACAGGAATATAACCCACACTCTGGACACACAGGTCCGCTTGAGCTTGTGCCACTTGAATCACAAATCTGTCTTTTCCCACAGTGTCTCTGGTGTTCGTGAAAATATAGGGAATCGATTCATTGTCTGGTCGATACTCTTCCCATTCCCAAATTGTCCCATTCGCTTGCGGATATCCATCTTTATCCTGATGACATTCTTTATTGAGTCTGAAGAGTAATCGTCCCACTGTGGGTTTCCGGGTGGCAAAAAGCAAAGTATACCAGGCTCTACAGGAGCCATTATGAGAGAAAGGAAGAGGTATGAATGGCGTTCCTCCTTTCTTCTGGTGAGCTGGCATCATACCACATATCCAACAGTTCGTAGCATTCGTAGCAACATGGGTATGATGCAACATCTGGATGAAAGTGTTATTCAAATAAGACTGACGATGCTTCAACTCTTGATACGGTAGTGTATAAAAGTAGTGCTCCTCAGGCACTGGAGTAGTCAACACAAGTAGCTTTCGAGCGGGAGTCACATCCTCCACAAACCATGTGGTTATCCCCACAATAGCTACAGTAAGCATAAACCCTGTTGCACAAAGGATTTTCTTTTTCTCCATGTCAGAATAAAGGATCAATATCTTCCTGAAACTAAAAGGTTTGTCAGAACTCTTCCCCTTGGGCAGCGGTCGATTTCTTCACCAGCGGGCCAAGACGGGTGTCGCTACACTAATGCAGGGCTGATCCCCCCCCCCTTGCCTCATTGGCTCTCCGTTTCACTAACCCAAGGGCCGTTCTGACAACGTGTCCCGGCACTGAAAAATTCACTTCCTTGGCCTGAGATGATATCGCTTTCCTCCAGGAGTCGCGTGGTCCGGGAAGAGCTCCTCAGTGTCGTTCGGTTCCCCAGCACGGCCTTTCTCTGCAGCCAGAATTTCTCGTTGATCCGTCAGTACAGCAGGCTCCACCAATCCGGGCGGTACTTTGCGACAGTGCAGGGAATGGATCCAATTCTTTCTGTTGGAAACTCGCACAGCCGTCCTCGTTGCAAGTAGGACCTGCTCAGGACCAACCCATCTCGGCTCCAAGCTGTTTGTCCTGTCAAAAATCTTCACCATGACATAGTCGCCAGGCCGGAGACTATGTCCTTCACCGGTGGACCGATCAGGGAGCGCCTCCCGGACCTGTTGATGAATAGAAACCAAGTTATCCGTTAACTGCGCCAGATAATCATTCATCATTACACAAGGTACATCATACACAGTCTTAGGTTTTGGTGGACCCCAAATATTCATTGGGCGTCCAAAGACAATCTCGTACGGTGTAAGACCGGTTCGAGAGTGCGGTACCGATCTAATTGACAATAACGCCAGCGGTAAAGCATCTGGCCAAGTCTAAGACGTCGAAGCTTGGATTTTAGCGATCTTGAGCTTCAGTGTACCATTATACTTCTCGACTAGCCCCGCAGATTGAGGGTGAAACACTGCGTGGAACTTCTGGGTGATGCCCAGGCCCTTCAAAACATACTTTATAACATCCGCTATAAAGTGGGGTCCGTTATCACTCCACAGAAGTCTACAAACGCCATATCGAGGGAAGAACTCCTTCAATAGCAGCTTAGCGGTAGTCATTGCAGTATTGTCTTTCGTAGGGTATGCTTCAACCCATTTACTGAAGGCGCAAACCACTACTAGAACATACTTCAAATTGTTACAGCGCTCAAGCTGGATGTAATCCATCTGCAAAACCTCAAAGGGTGCAGTAGGTGTCACAAATCCTCCTGCTGGAGTTCGAGTACCCTTTCCTGGGTTGTACCTCAGGCAGATCATACAGGTCTGCACCACCCTCTTTGCCGTGCTAGCAATCTCTGGATGCTCCCAGACTTGGGTAAGCAATTTTACAATTGCGGAAGCTCCAACATGTGCTAGCCCATGTGCCATCTGAACCATAGGTTGTACAAAAGCCGTGGGTAATTTCCATCTATCCATCTGCTTATTTCTCCAGCAACCCTCATCATCCAATTCTCCCTCACTGGACCATTGCTCCCGTTCTTTATCAGAAGCGGTCCTCTGCATTTCTCGCACTTCTTCCTTCGCATCGTGCCATCTTTCTACCTGCGACTTCACCACATACATGGCAGTAGCACCGGGCTGCATCGCAGTCTCCCGTGCCACCCGGTCTGCTAACGCATTCCCTTCTCCAACTTTATCGACTACTTTCCTATGGGCGCTACATTTAACGATGGCAATTTTCTTCGGATATGTCAATGCAGTTAAAAGGTTGTGAACTAACTCTCCATGCATTATTTGTACTCCATGTGACGTTAAAAACCCTCTCCCCTTCCAGAGCAGGCCAAAGTCGTGCGCTACTCCGAAGGCATAGCGGCTATCTGTATAAACATTCACACACAATCCTGTACTGAGCTCACATGCTCGTGTTAATGCTATCAGTTCCGCTGCTTGAGCTGATTTCTGTGGTATGCGTGCTGTCTCCACTATCGTTTGCAATGTGGTAATTGCATACGCCGCTGAAGTCGTACCATCTGGTAGCTTCAGGCATGATCCGTCCACCCACAGTTCTCCATCTACATCTGGAAAGGGCGTATCCTGGAGATCAATACGACCCTTTGTTTGTTCCTCAGTCACAAGAATACAATCATGTGCTTTCCGTGCTTCAGACTGAGTCTCGGGGTATGGCAACAATGTGGCCGGATTTAACGTTACGCACCTCTTTAACGTAATATGAGGAGCCAAAAGCGTCAACTCATATCCCGTTAAACGGGAACTGGTCAAATGCTGCGTCTTTGTTTGATTAAGCAGGGCATCAACAGCGTGGGGGACTAATACCAACAACTTATGAGATAACACAATTCCCTCGCTTTGGCGTATTAACACAGCTGTCGCCGCAACCGAGCGAAAACACTCTGGTAATGCTCGGGCAACAGGATCAAGTACAGCCGAAAAATATGCACAAGGGCGCTGCTTGTCGCCGTGCATCTGCACTAAAACTGATAACACACATCCATCTTTCTCATGCACATACAACGAAAAGGATTTTGTATAATCAGGGGTCCCTAACACTGGTGCTGAACAAAGGGCCTGTCGTAATTGCTGGAAAGCAGCGTCACACTCATTTGACCAAGGAATCGGGATAGGCGTGTCTTTTGTCAAAAGGGCTAATAATGGCTTAGCTATGTGTGAAAACCCCAATATCCATTGCCTACAAAAAGAAACAAGCCCCAAAAATGCACGCACGTCCTTCTGCGTGGACGGCGTCGGCGTGTCCAGAATTACTTGGATACGATCTGGTGTGAGTGCACGCCCCTCCTTAGACAAAAGGTGACCCAGATAAGTCACCTTTGGTCTACAGAACTGCAATTTCTTCCGAGATACTTTGTGATTGTGGGATGCCAAAAAGGAAAGCAAGGACAACGTACTCTTTTCACACAACTCCGGAGTGTCGGCCGCCAGCAAGATGTCATCGACATATTGAATGAGGGCGACACCCTCGGGCAGAACAAAGGAATCCAATTGTCTTTTCAAAGCTTGACTGTAAATGCTAGGGCTTTCTGTGTAGCCCTGAGGGATTCTACAAAATCGGTAAGACCTATTATTTAGAGTGAAACCAAAAAGGTATCGACTATCGGGATGAATAGGAATTGAAAAGAAGGCATTTTTCAAATCAATAACTGAGAACGTGGTCGCCGTAGGCGGGACCAAAGTAAGCAACGTCGTGATATCAGAAACCACTGGGTACTGAGGTATCACGATCTTGTTTACTTCTCTCAAATCAATTATAAACCGATAGACTTTGGCATCCGTATCCTTTTTCAAAATGGGTAGAATCGGGCTATTACAGACGTTGTAGGGAACTTCCTCCACTACTCCCACCTTAATCAAATCCTGCACACTCTGTATAAGAGCCTCCTCCCCCTCCTGGGAAATACGATACTGTGGGAGGCGTGGTAACACCGCCCCCTCCTGGACACTAATGTGAACAGGCGGAATCACCATCTGTCCCACATCAGTATCCGAAGTGGCCCACAAAGCACGAGGGAGGGTAGCTAACACAGCATCCTCTGCAACCACACACATCTGTTCAGACCGAGGGTAATTGTCATTTAATATCACCCGCACTCCAGCAGGGGAGCAGCGGATCGTAGCTCTGAAGTGCTTTAACATATCAAGGCCCATAATGTTGTCCGGCGTGTTCGGGGCAAGCAAAAACGGGCAGGGTGCAGAAAAAGAATCAACCTGAAATGCGAGGGGCCGCGAAAGAGGGCTTCGGGAGAGTGTACCGTCAAACCCTACCGATGTAACCATTAAGCCAGATGGGGGAGCCCTCGGAACCAATTGTTTAGACAGCGCACTACGAGTCGCTCCTGTATCCACTAGGAACTGATCAGTAGAACCCAAAACCTCAGCTGATACGTAAGGACCCTTCTGATCAACCGGCACCTCAACTGATTCTAACCCCCATCCAACGCATTCCTATGCATGCTGAGAACCATGGTACCCAGAGCGGTCAATCCCCGACACTTGATACTGGTTTTGTCGATCGAAAACATTAGGTCTATCTCGTTGCTGCCCGGCAGGGTCAAAACGAGCGTGATCGTTAGAATTCCCTCTAAAATTCGAGAAACCCCCTCTACCTCTCGGGCCACCCTGATTATGTCCCTGACGCGAAGCATGCAACGCCGGGCAATCTCTGGCCCAGTGTCCCGATTGCTTACAATACGCACATTGATTCCTATTCAAATCAGATCGGCCCGAGGGAGGACCATAAAATCCTCCCCTACCTCTATTAACACCCCGGCGGGGCGGGCCATATACTTGTGCTAACATCACCTTCGTTTTTAAATCTTTCGATTTCTTCTCCTCCTGTCCCTTCGCTTCTTGCTCCTGACGCTCATAATACTGAGCTATAGTCAGGAGGGCTGTCGGGGTCGCAGAGGACCAAGAACTTTCACTCGCTTTTAAGCGGGCCGCGATCGCCGGTAGTAAATTCGCCACATATTTATCAGCAAAGAGGTGTCGACCCATATCATCCATAAGCGACTGACCACTAAAATCATGAAACGTCTCCTCAAAGCGCGTAAAGAAATCTGCAACTGATTCGTCAACCTTCTGCTTACACGAGGCTAACATATTCCAGTCAATCTTTTTAGGGGGGATGATTGTCTTCAGCTTAGTCAGAATAGCAGCAGGGAGATCTAAGATAATCTGAGGTGGTTTCTGCGCGGGCTTCCTCTCCCTATCCTCATCCTCAAGCTCAGACCACCGAGCCTTAAAAGCGGCAACATCATCCACCTTCCGCACAGATCGCCACATATCTGGTGGTAAAATAAGCCCAAAGAACAGATCTATATCTGCTAAGGTCATAGTACAAGAATTCAGGGCCCCCTCAACTTCTTCGTAGAAGGCCGCTGGATTCCTGCGAGGATCAGGCAATGCATTTTTCAATGCCATGACATCAGCCCTATGCCAAGGAGTATAAACCCAATTGTACACAAAATATCCTTTAGCATCGGCGGAGGTAATATCCGAACTAGTCCCCGCTCCTTTAGGAGGAACATACAAAGGCGCCGCCTCTCGCATTGGTTTAGCATGCACTAGGTCGCTCTTATCTGACTGGGAGGTGGATGAGTGGCCATCTCCGGTATGCGAATCCGACTGCTTCTCCTCCTCAGCTTGTTGGCGCGCTATCTCTTTAAGGTTCCTCACCGCGTCCCGCAATGCAAACAGCCGCCGAACCGCATCAGGCGCCTTAGAGGGAGAGAAAACACCATTACGCAATGCTTTAGCATCTAATACCACATCGTCAGGCTCAAAGACACTGGAATATTTCCGGAAAGCAGCAATCACTTCCTCAGAAAAGTGGCCCAAAAAATACAACTTTTCTCTATCCTGCCACAGCTCCCAGGAATTCAACAGTTCATCCAGGGACAACTTGCCCTTGAGTGCACGAAAAGAAACTTGCCGAAGCTCACTCATTCGGTCAACCGATAGCATGGACCGCGTGTCTACCTTACCCGGAACCGATCCAGAATCTTGTGACCTCGGGGCAGACGCGCCAACATAAGGGGGCGGAGAACGATCTAATAGGGAAAAATCATCATCAAGATTAGTAAGGACAGGATAAAGAGGCTGCCGAACAGCATATTGACCCGACACTTGTAGCCTACGCTCCTTCTCCTGTCTCTCCGCCTGTTCTCTTTCCTCCCGACGCTTCGCTTCCTGTGCTCGCACATGATCATTCTTCCGTTGCTCTTTATCAAACAGCGCTTTCTCACGTTTCTCTCGCTCACGCACTTCCTTCACCCACAACCGCACACACTCAAACATATCCTGACGAGCACGCCGGTTGCACATACACTGTTCCACATACTCAATCTTACGCATATCAAACGATCCATACAAAGGCCATCGTAACTCAGGATCCTTCCTGGTGTATTTCCTCCATATCGTGCTGTACATTATAGAGGAAAGACCATGCTTCACATACATATCCCTATTAGGAGTCCCCTCTGGGGGAGCTGGAGCAGATTCCTCAAGATTTAACCGGTTTCCAAAAGAGCAGCACCACTTACGGAGTGAGCTAAAAGCAGGCATGCTCAAAAATAATGCAAAATATGCAGTATTATCAAAAATGGCACTTAAACGTTGTGCCGTTCAAAGTTACACAGTTCCGGAGAAATATCTCCACATTACCTGCCTATATGTGTTGCAACGCATATATTCTCACAATAGCCAATACAAGATATGACCGGTCATCACAAATCAAACTCAAATAGCCAAACCAGGCTTCAAAAACTCGGAGCAAGTACCGTACAACGGTTCTTACCAATCAAGAGTCCAGATTCCAACTGCCAAGCTCCAAAATTTGCCCAAACGGCTGTCACGGCAGGACCGACAGAAGAGGTCTCAGTCGAGGACCGGCGCTACCCAGATGGTCAGCTCGGAAGGGAAGGAAGAAAACCTCGGGATGCCAGGGCTGAAAGACGCCGCTGGCAGTGATCACATCCCCGGCCAAATTCCTCACCTTCGTCCCGACCAGTCCTTCGAGCATCCGAGTCGCCGATGAGCCCCACGTGACGGGCGCCAATTGATGAGTACAGGCCCCAGCTAGGCCCGCAGGACACAAGGGTTCGCTCTCCTGCAATGGAATCTATAAGGAAGTTGGCACAGAAACTGCAAAGTACAAAGACAAAGTTTATTAACCCTTAAGGGTGGTCCTACAATCCATACAACACCCTTCAGTATTGCATAGAGTAGCACAAAGAACTTGCGTATACGGTCCCCTTTTATACACAACAGAGGGGCTCATAAGTGGGTGGATACAACATGAGGCAAAGAATATTACCTTTTATGGTCATTTTCGATACTGAATCAATATATGGGCGGAGCTGACACACTCCTTGAGCCCGCGAAAACATGGTCAAGCAAGGACTAACTGATAACAGATGTGGTCAAGCCTGGGCATGCGCCAGACGGACAAAGGAGCTATTTATAGACTGTTACTAGGCAGATTGCAAGAGCAACTAACATGAAGATAGGACTCTTCTCGTGTTGAGCACGTGGAGACATGACAATACAAAATGGAGTCCAGACTTTAGTCAACATAACGAAAGAGACAAGTTCTAAGGAAGGAGAATTCATGTCTTTAGTAAATGCTTAATCACATCATCGTTTCAATTTACAACAGTGACAAAGGTGGTAACATTGTGCTCTGGCTGCAAAAGTTATACGATAAGGAAGCGTATAGCCAGCTCAATGACAGGCTTTGTTATAATTGGAGTAGCCAGGCCAATTTGAATGCGTCATACAAAGAATATTATGGAATGTTATCCACATGGAGACAGGAAAATTTGATCACTGGAGATGAATATAAATAATTGAAAAAAGAACACCCAACTACTCCTTCCCTATACTTTATTCCAAAAATCCATAAAAATTGGGACAATTCCCTTGGCTGACCAATCATTTGTGCCAGGGATGGTTTGTTGGAGCATACCACCAGATACATCGACTATTTCCTCCAAAACTATGTCAAGAAATTACCAAATTATGTGCGCGACACAAGTGACTTTTTCAGGCATATTTCTGAATTTGAATGGCATGATGACTACTTATTAATTGCATTGGATGTAACATTGCTATATACGAGTATTGAGCATACAGATGAATTTGAGGCAATCAGACATTATCTATCATGTAGGCCCAAGCAATTCAAACGCCACAGCAACATGCTTATTGATATGATTAAGTTCTGTCTATATAACAATATTTTTATGGTCAGTAGCCAGTTATATCAGCAAACCAGAGGAGTTGCGATGGGAGCCAGCTTCTCGCCCAGTCATGCCTGCCTACACATGGGCAGATGTGAGGAGCTGGCTCTCATGGGGAGCACAAACAATACATGATGAAAAATGTGAAAATGTGGCGACATTACATTGATGATCTCTTTGTTGTATGGCAGGGAACAGAATGTGAAGCTAGTGAGATTGTTCAGTCCCTCAACATTAATGACATCAATCTCAAGTTTACGGCTACCATTAGCTCTAGTTCTATTGAATTCCTAGATACCCAAGTATATATTGAAAATCATAAGATCGAGATTAGGCTCTTTAGGAAAAAAAACAGCTGGAAATTCAACTCTCCATGCGAGTAGTATGCATCCCAAATATCCTATAAACAGCATACTGTATGGAGAGATGTTGCGATTGTGGAGAATTTGCAGTAACAATAGCGAGATATTGATAGTTAAAAGTGAAAGCAAAATCAGATTCCTAGAGAGAGGGTACCAGGAAAAAAGATTGAGAGAGCTGTAATGAGACCTATTGAGAAAAGTAGAAATGATGTCTTAAGAGAAAAAGAGGGTGACATTAAAGAACTAGAAAATAAAACGTTTCGTATGATTGTGAAGAACAGTAATAAACATAGAGAGATACAGAGAATCATACAGAAGAATTGGGCCATGGTACTCTGTGACCCAATAATTGGATCCCTGCTTCCGCAAAGAGTCTCGATTAGTCGAGCGCCCTCAACAAGAGATAAGATAGTCAGGACAAGCCCAGAGGTGATTGAGAGTGGAAGTTGGTTACAGATGAGAAAAGGTTTCTACAGATGCAAAAGTTGCAAGGCATGCACACATGGCATTAATAAAAACACTTAAAGTATTCCGTTCAGTGATAGAGAGTTCAAAATCGACAAACTCTTAACATGCAAGATAGAATATGGTGTATATGTATTGCAATGCCCATGCGGCTTGCAGTAGATAGGCAGCACTGTCTTGCAGGCACATAAGCGTATCCTTCAGCATTTGCGTGCCATAACAAATCAAGACAACACCTACCCAGTGGCGCGCCACTTTAAAGAAAAGCACAATTCGAATAACACAACCTCAAGTATTATGGAATAGACGCAGTGCCTCCCAGTAGACGGGGGGGTGATAGAGTCACAAAACTGAGGAAGCTCGAAACAAGATACATTTTACAGCTAGACTCTAAAGTGCCATTGGGGCTGAACGCAACAGAGGATCTGCATACGTGCTTAAGTTAGGATTTGTTAACTATCACTGTTATACTATATATACAGAGATTGGTGGTAAACGTATGAGTAATGACTATCTGAGCACAAGACTGAGCTTACAATAATCAATAATTTTGAAATTTAGGATTATACCAAAGTAGAGTATTTTACTTATGTTTATTGGAAATAATCTCTATTTATATATTTATTTATTTATATATTTATTTATAAATCTATTTATATATTTATATATCGATGTATACATATAAGCTGCTTGTCAGATGTAGATATAGTCACACGCTGGTTGAAGAGACAAGGATAAAAGACTAGGCTCTATGACAAATAGTCAATCTTTTGTTACACAACCGACACAGGTATATCCAAAAGACATTTTGCACGTACATGATCTTAACATCTGTATATACATCCGAACCCAAATCCCTCAGCATAAGACTATATGAGACAGGAAAATAACTAAGGAACATGTTGGTTGTTGAAAATATGAAAACAATATTAAATTGAATTATTACTATGTTTACAGCACATTGCAATTTACACGTAGGAACTTTTTAAAATAATTGTACAGCACATTTTGAGATATATGAGGTGGTTGAATTAGAACAAGGGAAATATACTGGAATTAGGATTTAACCTGGTATTAACTTACAATGCAGTTTTTAGCATGTCTTTACTCTAATTTAGGAATTGGACATAAAAAGAACGTTTACTTCAATTTTAAATCTATTTAAACGGTTTTCATAATTTGAAGTATAAAACAGCATGTATTTACTATTTAAGACACAAACAAAGTGCATAAATGAGTCTGTTATCTATATTTATGACCATGAGATATCCAAAATGTATGTGGTTTTCACTTTAAATATTGCACTAACTTGAGCAACCATGTCATGTGATCAAGGCTCCACGGAGCCGAAACAATGGCGACAGTTGATTAAAACACTTTCAGCACTAAACTGGGTCCGTGTCTGTATGTTTGGAAAAGGAGGATCCCAGTTTGCGGAGTACACACTATATATATATATATATATATATTCACTGAAAAAACCATAGGTTTCACACAAGTTATAGTTAGCTGTACATTTCACTCGTAAAAAACCAATGAAATTCCCCCATTATAGTTAGTGCAGGCAACTATAACTCACGCGACCGCAATCCTCTGCTGATGCTAATACTGTATTTAGACACTTATTTGCCCATGTCTTCTTCCATTAAATTTTAGCTATACATATATTACAAATATTTTTTTTTCATAAAGATACATATGTCATCAGCAGAAGATTGCGGTCGCGTGAGTTATAGTTGCCTGCACTAACTATAACGGGGGAATTTCATTGGTTTTTTACGAGTGAAATGTACAGCTAACTATAACTTGTGTGAAACCTATGTTTTTTTCAGTGAATTTGCAAGGTTTTTTAAATGCTAATTCCTAACTATAACGTGTGTGAAACCTATGGTTTTTTCAGTGAATTTGTACGGAATTTAAATGCTAAGTTACTTTACGCCATTCGTGGCATGCGCGCCCAGTTAACGCAGTTCGTTCCGTGCGCGCACAGTGAGCACGCGGTGCGCTTCGCGCACCGCGCGCCCACTTTACGCAGTTAGTGCCGTGCACGCACGGTGGTCACGCGGTGCGCTGCGTGCACCGCGTGCCCACGTTATGCGGGATGGGCCATGTATGCACGATGCACTTCGCGCACCGTGCGCACATGGGGGACATATTATGCGCATCGTTGTGAAATGTATTCTTTATTATTTTCATATGTTTGATATGTCATGCACAAATGGTGCCCTTCGGGCACCATTTGCACACGGGGTGGGGAGACTGTGGATAATTTTTTTTTTTTTTTTTTAATTTTTACCGTACGCGTACGGTAAGCGTAATCGGCGATTTTTCGAAAATAAAAAAACATTTTTTTTTGGGCCTTGGGGGTTGTTTGGGGACCCGTATATCACTGCTGGGTGGTTATGATCTCAATATACTGCCCCTTTAGACATTTTTTGGCTTCATTTATGCTGCCCCACTCAGAGTGCGAGAGAGAAAATGGCGGCCGCCGCTTCCTGGTTTCGGCCGATTCCAATGTTTACTAAGATCTAAGAGCCAATCAGAATCGCGCTCGCGCACGTCACCGTACACGTACGGTAAGCGCACCGTAAGCGCACCGTAAGCTGGCTCAGATATATATATTGATTTAAAGGCTATTTTCTCAGAATCTACTGAACAGATTTACACCAAACCTACAAAAGGCACTTCCTTGACCTGAGGACTACCTCTCTGCCAAATTTCATTTAATTCTGTTCAGCCGTTCGGGCTGCAGCTCTTTCTAAAGGTCCTATGGAAAAATGCATGGGAAAAACGCGTTTTGGGACCCCCCTTTTATCTCAGCCCCCGCTTGACGAATCCCCCCGAGACTTTCAGGGTAGGAGCGGAGCTCAACGCCCCACCTATTTTGAAAATTTCGCGAGGATTCGTCAACCGGCGCCAAAGTTATTCAAAATAGAATGTTGCCGATTTCCTATGGTAAGAGGGTCCTAACTATAACTACCTACTGGCGACCGCCAGTAGGTAATATATATATGTATATATATATATATATATATATATATATATATATAGAGAGAGAGAGAGAGAGAGAGAGAGAGAGAGAGAGAGAGAGAGAGAGAGAGATAGATAGATAGATAGATAGATAGATAGATAGATAGATAGATAGATAGATAGATAGATAGATAGATAGATAGATAGATAGACACATACATATTTATATATATATACATATTTATATGTATACGTGTGTGTGTGTGTGTATATATTTATAGATATATATATATATATATATTACCTAGCCAGCTCCGGTCCGCTCCTATCCTGAAAATTTCATGGTAATTCGTCAAGCGGGGGCCGAGATAAAAGGGGGGTCCCAAAATGCGTTTACCCCATGCATTTTCCCATAGGACCTGTTGACGCAGCTACAGCCCGAACTGCTGAACGGAATTACACCAAATTTGGCAAAGAGGTAGTCCTTAGTTCAGACTCATGCTTTTTGCTTAAATGGTGTAAATCTGTTCAGTAGTTCCTGAGAAAATTAGATTTAAAAACCATAGAAATATCTATGGCCTCGGAGGATCCGCGCACCCTCCCCGCACCCAGCGCGCACCCTGCCGTACACGAGCTTTATTCTAATTGGCTGTCAACACTCCAGATCAGGAAGTGTTGGCAGCCATCTATAAACCTATAAAACAAACATGAAAAACGCGACAAGGGTGCAGGGTAGGAACACCCTGACTCCCTAGGCCTGCTCAGGGGGTCCCACAAGGACCCCCAGGGCCAAAAAAAGCATTTTTTTGTTTTAATCGGCGAGATTCGCGCACCCAGCGCGAATTTCGGCCGAAAATAAAAATAAGAAGCACGGGGCTCCCGCGCTTCTTTGGTAATTGGCCCCCTTACTTACTGTGCACGAGTTGCACTCTCGAGCGTGGCTGGAGCAACTATGTGAGAGCTACGATGTGGTTGTAGCAATGGCAGCACATCACAAAGACGGGCACTTTCTGCGGTCAAAGAGATAGTGAGCTTGTGCCTTGTCCCAAGATTGTTGGAAACTAAAGGGGGGATACACAGAAGAGTTTACTGTCTGCCAGAGAGGGAGTTGGTAACATGAGGAATGAGATCTGAATTCGACATCCTTGTAGGACAAACGCCATTAAAAAGTGCAGCCGGTCGTTAGTTTCATCTGGCCTTTTGTGTCCTCTGCTTCCCACCCCAATAATGGCCTTATTCTCTGTGTTGACTAAATGCAACTTTTATAATCATAATAATCAACATAGGTAGTCATGTCATCTGTAATTGGGCCCCCCTGGTGTAAAGCGCGTTGACACCCTCTGGGGTGTAATGTGCCACAGGAAAAAATGTAAATAATTAAATAGTACACTATAATGCAAACACAGGAGCTAGTACTCTGGAGGCACCATTATTGTACAAAACACTACGTCACAATGAGTAGAACGATATAATGGAACCAGTATGCACATCCTTGACAAGCAAGAGTTCTTTGCAGTGCTCATGTTCAGATTCTATATTCTGCCCTTACACTCCGGCTGTAAGTGTAGCTTCGAGGAACGAAAAGTGCTGCCATTTACTTATAGAAAGACAAAGTAGCCGAAAGGGTGTGATCTTTCCGGTAATCTATGAAGGGTGGTTGTTTTGAAGGACTCCAATTTTTTAGACCCCAGAGGTTCTAGGGGTAGCACCCTATGACTTCGAGTACTTCCTGATGTGGTATTATAGAATTCTGCATATCTTGATAATATAAAAAAGAACTTGGCAACAGAAGCAGAAATATGAAAAGACATCTTTATTAAAATCAAATGAGTGAGACTACGTCGCACAGAAGCCTTAGCAACTGAATGAGGCAGTCTGCAGAACAGAAACCAGTCTCCTCTTTTATGGAGAATGTTACGCTCTGGGCAACACCGCCCTTCTCAGGCAGTTGGTCATTCACATGTATACATTGCAAACGAAAAGGCAGAGTCATGATGACCATCCCACATTCCAGTTAAGCCAGCCCGTAATTATTTACCCAGCAAGGCTCAGATCCCACATCAGATATCGATAGGCCCCAATAAACATGAGCATCTCCTGTTTTGGGAAACAAGCCATAAAGCAGGAACAGTCAGGTGTGAAAGAGATTAGCCGGAGGCTTGTGTAGGATGAAAAGATTTTATGGTGTGTCAAGCCCTGATGCTAATCACAGGTGGCCAGAGGACGGGGAACTCGTGAGACCAGTTTGACCTGGGGTGGCGGAGCCAAGCTGCCCAGGTCACAGAAAAGTCAAAGAAAGGCACATGTGCTCTAAAAGGCCCGTTTTCGCTTCATGCTATATAGCCTATGTGAGGGCAACCATAAGATGGCCACCGCTACAAAATGGAAACCACGGAGTCAATGTATAATACCGTATACATAGTGCATTCATAGCTAAAACGTTACACAAAGCACTTGTACATACCGCATTGACCATTCGCAGTTCGCTAATACCGGGATAGACAGGGGTAGGGCCCTGCCTCCTACGCGGTCCCAAATTTTAAAGTACGACAGACCCTCCTTTTGCCCTTACATAGGCGATAACTATACTCTCATCAATCCGAGTCCAGGTCTACAGACATGAAGTCATGGAGATGTTGCTGTAGCATCATCCTATTACTTAGCGACTCTCACGGGACACGTCTCCTTACACATGTAGTAGCACAAAGGCCACATATGGCAGGACAAAATAAGGAATACCTCTATCTGTAGTAGGCAGCATAAGATCACACACCCAATCATTAGTGATGGTCATTACTAACTAGTGTTGATGCAGAAGCTGTACAAAAGAATTGCTTACGAATTCTGATCTTTTAACCTGCTCATGTTCAGGAAAAGGGTGAAAAAAAGTGCAAAGAAACAGTGGTAGGGAAAGACATAGGTTGGGAAGAGGGTGCAGAAGTCAATCGAGTAGAGAAAAACGATCCCACCCATAAATGACAACGTCATGTTTAATAAACACTAGAAAACTCGTTATTAAAAACATATAGACAACGGGAGAAAGTAGTGACCACTATTACAAATGAAATGATAATTTTTATGTTCAGGTGAAACAGTGGTGACCCTCATCAATGCTCTGAGGTGAAAAGGGGGTACTCTTCCACAGAAAATGGATTCTATTCTGCTTATACTAGACAATGTCAGCAAAACAAAAAGTCTTCTAACACCCAGTCTATACAATCACACGGAAACCTCTTGTGAAACCACCTATGCCCAGAGTCCGTTCAAAAAGCCTCTCTGGCAGGCTTCTATTGTCCATCAAATCTTCTTCTGTTGTTTTCTTTTGCCTGGGCCTCTTAGTTGGAGTGACCTCCTGGCAAATACCCACAGCTCACTCGAAAAAAAGTCTCAATGTCTCAAGGCAGTGCGCCAGTATTTTTCCTTTGCGGCAGGCACTACAGGTAGTGTGCTCTCCATTGATCAAGTGCAAAAATAACAATTGATGGACAGAATGCAGAACAATGTCATACATTCACCCCAGTACAGAGATCTGGGCCTAAATCCATCGTTTTTTTGCTCACCATGCCATTCCAGTTTGAACCCAGCCATATGCAAATCAGTCTTGACCCTGTGCCCCATGGGAACAGTCCAGCCCGAACTGCCAAGCCAGGTCCTCCCTGGACTGGAAACAAGCATCCTAGGACCGGTTTCGGGCTTTCAGCCCTCATCAGCCAGGATAGCATGATTCCAGTGGCATGGAGAGCAAGGGACTCACGTCTGAGCATACCCTTCCCACTCGGGGTGACAAATGCAAAAATAACAATTGATGGACAGAATGCAGAACAATGTCATACATTCACCCCAGTACAGAGATCTGGGTCTAAATCCATCGTTTTTTTGCTCACCATGCCATTCCAGTTTGAACCCAGCCATATGCAAATCAGTCTTGACCCTGTGCCCCATGGGAACAGTCCAGCCCGAACTGCCAAGCCAGGTCCTCCCTGGACTGGAAACAAGCATCCTAGGACCGGTTTCGGGCTTTCAGCCCTCATCAGCCAGGATAGCATGATTCCAGTGGCATGGAGAGCAAGGGACTCACGTCTGAGCATACCCTTCCCACTCGGGGTGACAAATGCAAAAATAACAATTGATGGACAGAATGCAGAACAATGTCATACATTCACCCCAGTACAGAGATCTGGGCCTAAATCCATCGTTTTTTTGCTCACCATGCCATTCCAGTTTGAACCCAGCCATATGCAAATCAGTCTTGACCCTGTGCCCCATGGGAACAGTCCAGCCCGAACTGCCAAGCCAGGTCCTCCCTGGACTGGAAACAAGCATCGTAGGACCGGTTTCGGGCTTTCAGCCCTCATCAGCCAGGATAGCATGATTCCAGTGGCATGGAGAGCAAGGGACTCACGTCTGAGCATACCCTTCCCACTCGGGGTGACAAATGCAAAAATAACAATTGATGGACAGAATGCAGAACAATGTCATACATTCACCCCAGTACAGAGATCTGGGCCTAAATCCATCGTTTTTTTGCTCACCATGCCATTCCAGTTTGAACCCAGCCATATGCAAATCAGTCTTGACCCTGTGCCCCATGGGAACAGTCCAGCCCGAACTGCCAAGCCAGGTCCTCCCTGGACTGGAAACAAGCATCCTAGGACCGGTTTCGGGCTTTCAGCCCTCATCAGCCAGGATAGCATGATTCCAGTGGCATGGAGAGCAAGGGACTCACGTCTGAGCATACCCTTCCCACTCGGGGTGACAAATGCAAAAATAACAATTGATGGACAGAATGCAGAACAATGTCATACATTCACCCCAGTACAGAGATCTGGGCCTAAATCCATCGTTTTTTTGCTCACCATGCCATTCCAGTTTGAACCCAGCCATATGCAAATCAGTCTTGACCCTGTGCCCCATGGGAACAGTCCAGCCCGAACTGCCAAGCCAGGTCCTCCCTGGACTGGAAACAAGCATCCTAGGACCGGTTTCGGGCTTTCAGCCCTCATCAGCCAGGATAGCATGATTCCAGTGGCATGGAGAGCAAGGGACTCACGTCTGAGCATACCCTTCCCACTCGGGGTGACAAATGCAAAAATAACAATTGATGGACAGAATGCAGAACAATGTCATACATTCACCCCAGTACAGAGATCTGGGCCTAAATCCATCGTTTTTTTGCTCACCATGCCATTCCAGTTTGAACCCAGCCATATGCAAATCAGTCTTGACCCTGTGCCCCATGGGAACAGTCCAGCCCGAACTGCCAAGCCAGGTCCTCCCTGGACTGGAAACAAGCATCCTAGGACCGGTTTCGGGCTTTCAGCCCTCATCAGCCAGGATAGCATGATTCCAGTGGCATGGAGAGCAAGGGACTCACGTCTGAGCATACCCTTCCCACTCGGGGTGACAAATGCAAAAATAACAATTGATGGACAGAATGCAGAACAATGTCATACATTCACCCCAGTACAGAGATCTGGGCCTAAATCCATCGTTTTTTTGCTCACCATGCCATTCCAGTTTGAACCCAGCCATATGCAAATCAGTCTTGACCCTGTGCCCCATGGGAACAGTCCAGCCCGAACTGCCAAGCCAGGTCCTCCCTGGACTGGAAACAAGCATCCTAGAACCGGTTTCGGGCTTTCAGCCCTCATCAGCCAGGATAGCATGATTCCAGTGGCATGGAGAGCAAGGGACTCACGTCTGAGCATACCCTTCCTGGCTGATGACGGCTGATAGCCAGAAACCGGTCCTAGGATGCTTGATTCCGGTCCAGGGAAGACATGGCTTGGCAGTTCGGGCTGGACTGTTCCCATGAGGCAGAGGGTCGAGACTGATTTGCATATGGCCATGTCTGAACTGGGGTGGTGTAGTGGGCAAAAGAACGATGGATTTAACCCAGATCTCTTGACTGGGGGAGAATGTCTGCATTGTCAGCATTCCGTCCATCATTTGTTTGTTGTAATGCTTTTCGCCCCAAGTGGGATGGGTATGCCCAGACGTGGGTCCCGTGCTCACTACGCCACTGGAGTCAAGCTATTCTGGCTGATGACGGCTGATAGCCAGAAACCGGTCCTAGGATGCTTGATTCCGGTCCAGGGAAGACATGGCTTGGCAGTTCGGGCTGGACTGTTCCCATGAGGCACAGGGTCGAGACTGATTTGCATATGGCCATGTCTGAACTGGGGTGGTGTAGTGGGCAAAAGAACGATGGATTTAACCCAGATCTCTTGACTGGGGGAGAATGTCTGCATTGTCAGCATTCCGTCCATCATTTGTTTGTTGTAACGCTTTTCGCCCCAAGTGGGATGGGTATGCCCAGACGTGGGTCCCGTGCTCACTACGCCACTGGAGTCAAGCTATCCTGGCTGATGACGGCTGATAGCCAGAAACCGGTCCTAGGATGCTTGATTCCGGTCCAGGGAAGACATGGCTTGGCAGTTCGGGCTGGACTGTTCCCATGAGGCACAGGGTCGAGACTGATTTGCATATGGCCATGTCTGAACTGGGGTGGTGTAGTGGGCAAAAGAACGATGGATTTAACCCAGATCTCTTGACTGGGGGAGAATGTCTGCATTGTCAGCATTCCGTCCATCATTTGTTTGTTGTAACGCTTTTCGCACCAAGTGGGATGGGTATGCCCAGACGTGGGTCCCGTGCTCACTACGCCACTGGAGTCAAGCTATCCTGGCTGATGACGGCTGATAGCCAGAAACCGGTCCTAGGATGCTTGATTCCGGTCCAGGGAAGACATGGCTTGGCAGTTCGGGCTGGACTGTTCCCATGAGGCACAGGGTCGAGACTGATTTGCATATGGCCATGTCTGAACTGGGGTGGTGTAGTGGGCAAAAGAACGATGGATTTAACCCAGATCTCTTGACTGGGGGAGAATGTCTGCATTGTCAGCATTCCGTCCATCATTTGTTTGTTGTAACGCTTTTCGCCCCAAGTGGGATGGGTATGCCCAGACGTGGGTCCCGTGCTCACTACGCCACTGGAGTCAAGCTATCCTGGCTGATGACGGCTGATAGCCAGAAACCGGTCCTAGGATGCTTGATTCCGGTCCAGGGAAGACATGGCTTGGCAGTTCGGGCTGGACTGTTCCCATGAGGCTCAGGGTCGAGACTGATTTGCATTGGAGAATGGCTTGGCAGTTCGGGCTGGACTGTTCCCATGAGGCACAGGGTCGAGACTGATTTGCATATGGCCATGTCTGAACTGGGGTGGTGTAGTGGGGGAGAATGTCTGCATTGTCAGCATTCCGTCCATCATTTGTTTGTTGTAACTCCATTGATCAAGGGCACAGGTCATCTTGTGCAGATTCGGGACCATTCTCAGACTCCAACACTCGTCATTCAGTGTCAGAGGACGCTCAGGCTGCTCTTCCATGGGCACTGGAATGTAGTGCCTTCTGTCAATCTTGGATCAGCCGGTGCACTGCACTTCCATTGGAGCAAAGGAAAAGAGGGGGGGTGTGTGGCCAAAAACTCAGGCCAAGGGGCTCAAGGGACTGCACAATGTCAGAGGTTACCAGCACATGACAGGCGCTCTTTTGCACTGGAATTCTGGTTCTGTGGCAAAACCAGCTCCTCCTTCTTTTCTGATGTTGAACGCCTTCTGATGAAGCAAGTGTGATGCTTTAAACAGTTCGTTATATAACAAGGGGACTGTAAACAGGTAGCCTGTGATTTTCAAAGGAGTGGCCACACGCCATGGGACAATTTTCGTCTAGAATACACTGTCTTTCTCAGGAAGCAATACAAATAAAAAAGGCAGTAGGCAAAACAGTGCCTCTAAACTTTTTAATTGGGTTTCCGTGTGAGAGCCTCCATCACCTAAGGGTAGATAACTACACGAGAATTGTACCTAAAATGGATGTCTTCACATATGGTGGCATTGTCTAATAGGGCAAACACATTTTTTTTTTCAATGATTACATATAAGTGTTTCTAAATTCCTTATCTAGGACATCTCAATAGAGAAATCACATGGTACAGATTATCATAGGCATGTAGAAACCTTTCACATCAGGTGCACTAGGCAATACACAGGCTAATAGTCAGATATGAAAACAAAAGACAAGAACTAGAGGGTCCTGATATTTGCATGATTAGAAACTTCTGATCCCACCGAAAATTAAAGCAGCAGGAACAAAAAGGGTAAAAACCACATTAAAAAATAGACATTGAAAATTCGTCATGTTCAAAAAAGGTAAACGTAAGTTATCTCCTATCGGGGTGGAAAACTTGTCTTACTATAATATAATATACTTGACAGTCAGGCTGGAAAACATTGAAGCAGGCCTAGGGACAATTCTTGAAAACCAGTCTGGTCATATAAGAGGGGATTATACATAACATGGAGGTTCCTGGTGCATCACTGCAGTCTGGAAGTGTGTACCTGAACAATACACCTACAATAATAAATGGGCTGACTGGTGAAAGGAATACGGAAAAGGGAATTGGAACTAGGACACAACTAAAATTCCCAATAACTAAGCATGATGCGACATCGGTCAGGGAAGAAGCAACAAAAGCAATAAAAAATAAAAATCTATAGGAAGGACAAGAATTTACTTGGGTGATAGTCAGGCATGTGACACTACACCAAGAGTACGGGTGGTACACAAAAGGCCAAAGTTACATACATTTTAACTCTACCGCTGGCGAGTACACCATATACGGTAATCTTAGGTAATGTTCCAGTTCCTTCTGCAGGGAAAAATGAAAACCTAGTTTCCTTTTAAGGAACAAAAGCCATAGGCTACTTAGGAAGCAAAACATCATTAACTAATGTAATATAGAGATTAGGCCACCTTGAGTCACAGATCTATAATTTCATCCTTAGGTCCAATCAAGGATACATAAATGTAGGGCTGCCTGTTCCTTTAAAGGAAGGGGCAGTAACGTGACTAACTGCAGGTGACACACTTTGATCCTGTAGATCTCTTTTAGTTTTCTGTAATACCATTATAGCCAATTTAGACATGCACTGGTGAAGTGTTGCCTCTCATGTTCACAGCATGAAATATTATTAGCTGTGGAATTTAGTAACCAGAACAAGTTCAACCAACTGTTGCGTAGCGATGGGCACCGTCATGACCATCCCCTCACAACACAGGTAAACTTGTAATAGTATCAAAAGCAGCAACAAAAACAACGAAAACATGCAAAAAATAATAAAAACGCACAAAACGTCAAGCCATCAGATATACTTGCTGTATATCCAGCACAAAAAGCATAGACAAAACAATAGCATATGCAAATAAGCGGTGACACACAACACCATGTCATGTACTTTTATGCACTGTAAACCTGCAGCCCAAAACCCAATATTTGGGCCTGTTTAATTTGTCAGGTTTAAAATCCTTACCCTCCTTTTTGACAGTAGATCACCAGGCAATGGAAATCTGCTGTCAAATATAACTTTACTGTTTCTCTTCTAACATACAGGACCAGCAAGAACAATTCATGATAGGACCAAATACACAAAAATAAATTGCCATTATTAACTGTTACCCTCTTGTCAGTCCTTGCAAAATCAAGCCACTTTAGTTTTACCTTTCTAAAAAAATCGTTACACTGACACTCCATATTAATTTGGCACCTACAATTTCCACTGTGAAAAATAAGTCTTAATTAGTAAAATCGCTCTAACTGAGGCATGTACCTTTCAAAATGTTTAGAAAAGGGGCTGCATTTTATTGTCTGTCTAAGACTTAATGCAACACTTCGTTTTCTGTTAAATAACAGTAACTAGCAGACATTATTTTATTTTCATTTATTTTAGAGCGAGACACAAATGTATCAGTTCTGCAAAGTATTTAACACAATGTTTGGGCTTTTAAAGAAACCCCTTTGCTATATTTTCCCTTTGGTTTTATTGATGTTCTTATGGAGAAACCAGAAACCCCACCTTCAGAGGCCCGTGTAGCAAGGTCATTCTGCATTCCACAGAGGCAAGGCCCTAATTTAAAAGGTCATAAATGTCAACTCCATTGTTTACGGGAAAGATAGCATCTCAGCAGCGTGACCGAGCCAGCCTCTGCAGCTCTCCCAACCCCCAGCTTCTGACACTCTGAATTTGTCAAAGCCAGAAGGCCTTCCGAATTCCTCCTAACTTGCAATAATTCGCTCTATTTTGAAAAATAATTTCTCCTTTTTAGGCGCTAAAAAAATTATCTCTATTCCCATATTATTAAACTACATTTACTGTGAATAATTCACAAAACTTAATAACACACATACCACTTTTTAGAATAAATCCTTGTTACAATCCTATGTAATGGTACACATTTCAACAACCTTAAATGAATGAACGTCTCAGTAGGCCCAGCTAAAGTTAGACTGAACTCCAGCAATTGGGACCGCTTTCTGCCCCAGTCCACTGGCACTGTGAATTGTATTCGCAATGAGTTTTGATATTTTCTTCATCATTTAGTCACTTGCCTTTATTCAAGCTCTGTTCGTCGCTTTCATATTAGCATATGAAACTCAGTGCCTCCCGTTAAGTAATTACAATATTTTCACCCCTACTGCTAGAACTTGCAATCTCATCTTTCCCCTCCCACTTACTCAAACTGATACCACATTCCTCTTTATTCCCTTCGTCAATACAACCTTCCTCACGCTACTCTTCATGTCTTTATTACTCCCCTTCATCATCTCTCTTCCCTCCACGGCATTCTATTTTCCCAATTGTTCTTCTCCTTCCTACGTATTACCTAGTTCCTATAACCGTAATTCTACATTTCTCCACCCCTCTATCATTACTGACTTCATCACTTTTGATGACCGAGGATCATGGGTCGCGCAACGCGCGCAGAAACAGAATATCCTCGCCAGGGCAACTGGAGCATTGCTGGGCTTTGCAAAACGGCTGGGATGCAAGCCCTTGCCCGCGATTTTGAAAATATATAACGCTAAGTGCGTGCCTATGGCCCTGTACGGTAGTGAGGTCTGGGGCTACGCATCCGCAGTGGAGATTCAACTAATTGAGAATGCCTTTTTTCGGAAACTTTTGTCATTGCCTGTTTCTACTTCAATCTTTAATATCCATGAAGATTTGGGGGCTGAGTATCTAGTGGATCAGATTTCCGTTGCCCCTTTAATGGGTTGGTTAAGGGTTTGGGCGCAGCATCCACCAACCCTAAACCAGCTCATTATACAAGACTGTCTGGTCCTTGACAAAGCCATGTGTATTCCCTGGCTACGATATATTAAATCTAAGATGGAGTCTCTTGGCTGCCTAGAATTATTTGAGAGACCATGTGAGCTGTCCAAATTGAAAATAAAAGACATTGGTGCCGATCACGATCCGGTAAAAACCGGGTACGAACCGTCGGACGGAGCATATTCTCCGTCCGACGCGTACCCGGTCGTCAAAATATACAAACATGGAATTACGATTCGCACGGGTACACCATTACCGTACGAATCGTAAAAAAGCCCGACTGAACAAAAAACACCTACCAATGCGATCCGGGAAAGCGCCGACCTGACGTCGGGACGCACGCAGCCAGCCATTCACGACCCAGGAATCACGATTCGCACCGACGTCACCCCGCACGGTGAATATTTTGCGGCAGCCAAAAACTGCCGGGAAATCAGGACGACGCGAACAAGGACCACCAGTACGCGATGGACAGACGACGACGCGAACAAGGAGGACCAGTACGTGACGGACAGACATGGACCCGAACCTACGAGTCATCCCTGCCCTCATAGCAGTCCACCTCCTCTACAGGTTACGACGCAGACGCCGAAGAAGGTCAGAATAACTAAGGGAGGGGGGAAAGTGGGGTGGGGTGGGGGTGGCACTACCAGGGCAGGCCACAAAACAACCACATGAGTGACACACTACACATGGCCTGGACATACCTGACTCCCATGCCCTGGTCACCACGAGGGGGTGGGGGCGTGTCCTGATAATCCAGCGACCGCCACAACGGAAGTCCGTCACCACGCGAACCGGCAACACAACCAGACAGGTACGTCCCGTACCCACGCCTGAAGAGCGTGGGTACGAGTCGGACCACGCCCACACACGTCACCCCAACAATGGCGGGACGGATCGCACCCACGTGGCAAAGGCCTGGGTACGGGCCGCACAAACATCACATAGCGTGGGGACGGATATGTACGGACCCTACCCCCACCCCGTATGCAAGGAGCGTACCCCCCACCCCAACAGTGAAAGTACGACCCGTACCCCCACCCGCGTATGCAAGGAGCGTACCCCCCTGCCCAACAGTGTAAGTACGACCCGTACCCCCACCCGCGTATGCATGGAGCGTACCCCCCATGCCAACAGTGTAAGTACGACTCGAACCCCCACCCACGAATGCAAGGAGCGTACCCCCCACCCCAACAGTGTAAGTACGACCCGTACCCCCACCCGCGAATGCAAGGAGCGTACCCCCCTGCCCAACAGTGTAAGTACGACCCGTACCCCCACCCGCGTATGCATGGAGCGTACCCCCCATGCCAACAGTGTAAGTACGACTCGAACCCCCACCCACGAATGCAAGGAGCGTACCCCCCAGCCCAACAGTGTAAGTACGACCCGTACCCCCACCCACGAATGCAAGGAGCGTACCCCCCACCCCAACAGTGTAAGTACGACCCGTACCCACACCCGCGAATGCAAGGAGCGTACCCCCCTGCCCAACAGTGTAAGTACGACCCGTACCCACACCCGCGGACGTACGGAGCGTACCCCCAGCCCAACAGTGTAAGTACGACCCGTACCCCCACCCGCGGACGTACGGAGCGTACCCCCAGCCCAACAGTGTAAGTACGACCCGTACCCCCACCCGCGAATGCAAGGAGCGTACCCCCCTGCCCAACAGTGTAAGTACGACCCGTACCCCCACCCGCGAATGCAAGGAGCGTACCCCCCTGCCCAACAGTGTAAGTACGACCCGTACCCCCACCCGCGGACGTACGGAGCGTACCCCCAGCCCAACAGTGTAAGTACGACCCGTACCCCCACCCGCGGACGTACGGAGCGTACCTCCAGCCCAACAGTGTAAGTACGACCCGTACCCCCACCCGCGGACGTACGGAGCGTACCCCCAGCCCAACAGTGTAAGTACGACCCGTACCCCCACCCGCGGACGTACGGAGCGTACCCCCAGCCCAACAGTGTAAGTACGACCCGTACCCCCACCCGCGAATGCAAGGTGCGTACCCCCCTGCCCAACAGTGTAAGTACGACCCGTACCCCCACCCGCGTATGCATGGAGCGTACCCCCCATGCCAACAGTGTAAGTACGACTCGAACCCCCACCCACGAATGCAAGGAGCGTACCCCCCTGCCCAACAGTGTAAGTACGACCCGTACCCACACCCGCGGACGTACGGAGCGTACCCCCACCACACCAGTGTCAGTAGACTCGTACCCTCACCTCTAATGCAGTGTGCGTAACCCCACCGTGTATGTGCCAAGCGCACATATCCAGAAATCGGAGGTGTGTGTGCAGAGTCCACCCAGCAGTGCCCTGAGACAGGAGTGGTGGGTGTGGAGTCCTCCCAGCAGTGCCCTGAGACAGGAGGGGTGGGTGCCCATCACTCCCAGCAGTGCCCAGAGACAGGAGGGGTGGGTGTGGAGTCCTCCCAGCAGTGCCCTGACACAGGAGGGGTGGGTGTGGAGTCCTCCCAGCAGTGCCCTGAGACAGGAGGTGTGGGTGTGGAGTCCTCCCAGCAGTGCCCTGACACAGGAGGGGTGGGTGCAGAGTCCTCCCAGCAGTGCCCTGACACAGGAGGGGTGGGTGCAGAGTCCTCCCAGCAGTGCCCTGAGACAGGAGGGGTGGGTGCAGAGTCCTCCCAGCAGTGCCCTGACACAGGAGGGGTGGGTGCAGAGTCCACCCAGCAGTGCCCTGAGACAGGAGGGGTGGGTGCAGAGTCCTCCCAGCAGTGCCCTGAGACAGGAGGGGTGGGTGCAGAGTCCTCCCAGCAGTGCCCTGAGACAGGAGGGGTGGGTGCAGAGTCCTCCCAGCAGTGCCCTGAGACAGGAGGGGTGGGTGCAGAGTCCTCCCAGCAGTGCCCTGAGACAGGAGGGGTGGGTGCCCATCACTCCCAGCAGTGCCCAGAGACAGGAGGGGTGTGTGCAGAGTCCTCCCAGCAGTGCCCTGAGACAGGAGGGGTGGGTGCAGAGTCCTCCCAGCAGTGCCCAGAGACAGGAGGGGTGTGTGCAGAGTCCTCCCAGCAGTGCCCTGACACAGGAGGGGTGGGTGTGGAGTCCTCCCAGCAGTGCCCAGACACAGGAGGGGTGGGTGCCCATCACTCCCAGCAGTGCCCTGAGACTGGAGGGGTGTAACACATGTGTGTGAGGCCAGAATTATCCACATGCATACTGGCTACAAGGGAACATGTCCCCATGAACTCATGTCAACAGACTCCACACACAAGTACAGTGATCACCAAGGATGCCACGATTGTCGCAGGTGGAGACATGGCCCTGCATGCATGGCCAAAGTAGAAGGGCTCCGTCACACACACAGCTCATGTAGACACAGCTCTGCGCTAAACATTGGGAACACCCTGCAGGGAAGAAAGCTGGGTACACAGAGGAAGGAATACACCCTTGGACAAGTGCACCATGCAGTAACTGCCTACATGAACAAAGAAAGTTAGCCAACACCTTGTGATGGCACACAGATCACAGGGTCCCACCAATGAGCAGTACACTACTACATATCCCACACACCCAAACCCTTACACACCACCCAAAACCATGTAGCAGCCCCACCAACACCAATACCAGCATAGCAGTAGTGTGATAATGAAAACAAAATTAAGCTTTATTCAGCAGGAGCACAATGTCCGTGGATCGCAGGCAGTTCAATCTTCACAAAGCCCATAGGGCAGTCAATGATTCTCAGCTGGATGGGGGACACAGTGGGATGCGTGTCCCCTACCTTGCCTGCACAGTCAAATGGCATCGTCTTCCACACTGGTGAGGGCATCAGGGGGGGGGGGGGCAACAGGCACCGCAGGGACATCAGGGCAAAGGGGCGGCGTTGTGGGTGCAGGGATGGAGGAGTCCACCACAGGGGGTGGGTCAGTGCCAAAGGCGGAGGCCAGGATGGCACTACACACCTTTGCAAGGTCATCCAGGGAGTCCCCTGCACCCGAAGGGACCTCAGGCCCCAAGGAGGGGGGGGGGGTCAGAGGGATGGGTCGCAGCGCCACCGGGGGAGGGTGGAGACAGGGAGGGAGACTCAACCACCCTGACCGGGGACCTCCGTGACCGCTTGCGTGGTGGTGTAACTGTGGGGCTCAGGGACAGAGCGGCCATGAAGGAGTCCTTGGGGGAGATGTGGCCAGGAGAGCTGAGGGGAGGGGATTTGGAGGGAGTGGACTGGGTGGAATGCGGACTCCCACTATGGCTGCGTGTCACACGTTTGCCCCCCGACCCAGTGGGTGTGCCTACCTCACCCTGTGTGTGCGTGTCAGGAGGAGTGCGGTGGACCTTCCCTGCTGGTGTGGTGCCCGTGTCCGTTGATGTGGGTGCATGCCGACGTCTGGGTGTACGTGTGACAGGCATGGGAGTGGGAAGTGTGGATGGGGCAGGGGTAGGTGGGGGGAGGTCGCGCTGCAGGAGACCCACTGCTGCAGTCAGTGTGGAGTCGATGGACCTCAGCAAGTTGCGTTGGTCAGCCTGCGATGAATGAATGCCCTCCAAGAAAGCCTCGATGTTGGTGAGGGTTTTGCCGTGGGCATGGAGGACATTAAGGATCGCAGCCTGACCAACCTGCAGTTGCCGCTGGATGTCCACAGACTCTGCATTGGCGGCAGCAGTGGAGACAGGGGCAGGGGGCGCGGTGCCTGGCAGGAAGGAGACATGCTGTGACCGGGCACGCTGGGAAGGGACACGAGCAAGTGGGAGGCGGCTGGTGGAAACTGAGGGGGCGGTGCGAGGTGTTGTTCCGCTGTCAGCTGCTGGTGCAGCCTCCGCCCACTCGGAGACATCGTCCCCGGACCTGTCAGCTTCGTAGTCTGATGTGCCAGTCGACAGGTCCTCGGCCACACTCTCCTCCGCCTCTGTCCCACTCGATGTGCCAGACCCGATGTCACGGCTGGCACTGGTGCTCGGTCCCTCCGCCTGGTCTGTGTCCATGTCTCCCTCTGTGTCCCCCGACGATGCTGTGGGCAGGGTGGAGAGACAGAAATTATTCAGACACCTGTACACATCTGTCACATGAGTCCAATCTACATAGGTAACATTGCATGGCCTGAAAAGGAAGATCCCTAACATCTACTGAACAGGGTACCGATGTAGGGCATGCAACACATAGTTGGTTGAGCCACCATGCCACTGAAATACCATGGAGAGCATGAGACAATAGCTAAACACAGGAAAAGGAGTCTGACATAGCACCCAGGTCCTGGGGACAATCCAGCACTGCATCTGCACCACACAGCGTTTGCGAAAATACCGATGACCAGGGACCATATCCATGAACTTGAGACACATGCTGCATAGGTAATGCTGAAAACATGCACAACATGACTCGGTCACTGCACATTGCGTGTGTGTCCAGGCACATCACACACTGCCCAGACCCAGCAAGTGGTAATCAGGATTTAACACATAGGCATTGCCCGCCCCAACAAGACCCTACACGAGGCAAATTGTGGAGACACAGGTGGCACCAACATCTCATGGTCTGGGTGATACACACAGGGGCAGGCAAAAAGCAAGATTGGACGCCAAACAGCCAAGGTGCGCCTGTACAAATAATGAGGTACCAGTGCCCATCCTCAGATGAGTATAACAAGACACACAGGCACTGGCAACTGTGAGTATGAAGAAGGACAATCAGGTCAGGCTGCACAGTGGACACCTGTACAAATTAGCACGTCTATATACATGGTGACAGGGGACAATGGCACAGAGCACAACTTACGCTGTAGACACTGACAGTGGCCACGTTCATGATGACACATACACCACTGAGGAAAAGGTGCCCCAGGGGACAGTAGTGGGCACGCAACTACATGCTACTGAATGGTAATGACAGCAACACACGTCACCATCCCTGCACTATGTGTATCGCACAGTCATGCACATCATGTCACAGGCCACTACATAGGACATGCGCGCTGTAAGGCATGACACATGAGAGACCTACTCCCATGTCTGGAGTCAGCATCAGTGCCAACTGACATGGAACCCACATGCAGTGAACTTGACAGTGCACAGGCAAGGTCCCACAACCTGTTACACACCACCCCCACACATGATGCTACAGACATTGTTCCCGTGGACAAAGCGCCAGCCTACATTACCCTGGGAAGGAGTGACTACACACAGACCAGGGAACACATTGCAAGGAGGGGAAGGGTGGCAGGGGCACAGCGCTATACTGGGGCAAACAGGATCTGCACAGCACCTTTAAACCCTGCCAGTGGATTCATGCTACTGTGCCCTTACAAATGCCGGTGACACACAACAAACACACATGTACCTACCCCCTTCCGGCTGCTGCATCGCCTGTAAGCGCCTCTCCAGGTCTGGAAAGACCACCGGCAGCACACGCCTGTGGAGGTGGCTCAGACGGCGGCGGCCGCGGTTCTTGTGGCTCTCAGGTGAGTCCCCCAGCAGGAGCAATGCAATCCTCCGCGTCCAGCACCGGATATCCTGCCAGCGTTTCCTCACCTGGGCCAGGCGCCGCCTCCGACCATCCACACCCCTCACGGCACTGACGGCGGTCAGCCAGATCTGCTCCTTGGCAGTGGCGCCTACCTGTGAGGAGGAACAAGTGACACCACATCAATACACCAGCCACATGTCACAGAGAGACATATGGGTACAAATTAGCTGGTAACAACAAGGCATGTCATGCAGCCAACGCATTGCACCTTTGTCATAGGGACATCATCCCCTGGTGAGGGAAAAAGCAGTACGTGCCACAGTGGGTACACAGGTGGAATGATGGCAATGTCACAATCAATGATCTAGGCTCACACTGTGCATCACACCCACCCCTCCTGGCTCAGGGCACTGCTGTGAGGACTCCACACCCACCCCTCCTGTCTCAGGGCACTGCTGGGAGGACTCTGCACCCACCCCTCCTGTCTCAGGGCACTGCTGGGAGGACTCTGCACACACCCCTCCTGTCTCTGGGCACTGCTGGGAGGACTCTGCACACACCCCTCCTGTCTCAGGGCACTGCTGGGAGGACTCTGCACACACCCCTCCTGTCTCAGGGCACTGCTGGGAGGACTCTGCACCCACCCCTCCTGTCTCAGGGCACTGCTGGGAGGACTCTGCACACACCCCTCCTGTCTCAGGGCACTGCTGTGAGTGATAGGCCCCCACCCCTCCTGTCTCAGGGCACTGCTGGGAGACATCAGGCACCCCCCCCCCTGGGACCCCCCCGACAGTACATGGCATGTGTGTTACACCTGGACGCAATGGCAGAAGTCACAGTCACCACATAGGGACAGTCTGTGGCAGTGGCCTATGCACTCACCTGATAACCTGGTCGCCCATACAGCATGGAGTACTGTGGGAGGATCACATCCAGCAGAGCCATGTTCTCCTCCAGGGTGAATGGCTGTGTCCTCTCCACAGCCCTTGACATGGTTCCAGGGAATCAGTAGCAGCAGCTGGGTCGACGAATGCAAAGATGTGCAGGCAAGTGCTCCCTCATGGGACCTGGCTGCCTTATATGTGCCCTTCTGCCCAGTCTCATGCACAGGAGTACAGAGAGATTGGTCACTCACATTTGCATCCTATGTTTCCACCAATCCCTTCAAACCTAGCAGTCTGTGGGTTCTCTATCGGTTTCATTCTCCTGCATGATGTCAGCCCCACAAACACATTGCAACAAAGTAGACAAATCCCAACTGACTTCTGCTGTGCACCTTCCAGAACAATTTCCAATTTTGAACTTGGTCTCCATGACAACCAGCATGCATGTAGGCCTTAATACTTGTCCCCCATGTAATTTGGAGCATCACACACAGGTACGGTGCATGTGGGGGCCCTAGGGCACCCCAAATGCATGGCAACGGCCCGTATATGCATGCCTACGCTCTCCATCACTTTTGGTCTGCACGCGTATGCGTACTCGTAGTGGTACGGACCGAACACTCGCATCTACGCTCACTATCACTACGGGTACGCATACGCGTGCAGACCCATAGTGATAGTGAGCGTAGATGCGAGTGTACGGTCCGTACCACTACGGGTACGCATACGCGTGCAGACCCATAGTGATAGTGAGCGTAGATGCGAGTGTACGGTCCGTACCACTACGGGTATGCATACGCGTGCAGACCCATAGTGATAGTGAGCGTAGATGCGAGTGTACGGTCCGTACCACTACGGGTACGCATACGCGTGCAGACCCATAGTGATAGTGAGCGTAGATGCGAGTGTACGGTCCGTACCACTACGGGTACGCATACGCGTGCAGACCCATAGTGGTACGGACCGTACACTCGCATCTACGCTCACTATCACTATGGGTCTGCACGCGTATGCGTACCCGTAGTGGTACGGACCGTACACTCGCATCTACGCTCACTATCACTATGGGTCTGCACGCGTATGCGTACCCGTAGTGGTACGGACCGTACACTCGCATCTACGCTCACTATCACTATGGGTCTGCACGCGTATGCGTACCCGTAGTGGTACGGACCGTACACTCGCATCTACGCTCACTATCACTATGGGTCTGCACGCGTATGCGTACCCGTAGTGGTACGGACCGTACACTCGCATCTACGCTCACTATCACTATGGGTCTGCACGCGTATGCGTACCCGTAGTGGTACGGACCGTACACTCGCATCTACGCTCACTATCACTATGGGTCTGCACGCGTATGCGTACCCGTAGTGGTACGGACCGTACACTCGCATCTACGCTCGCCATCACGATGGGTACACATACGGCAGCACTCCCACAGTGATTTGGGAACATGCACAGGCCCTCTCAGCAGCAGTACGGCGGATTTTAGACATCACTGTGGTGATAGGCGACACACATGTCGGAATAGGGCGGACATACTTGTCCATGGATGGACATACTTGTCCAGGAATGGACACCAAGGCATCGTCTGTGCATTACCACATGTGTGGGGCACAGGTGTCACAGGCTGTGATGTGGAACATGCCTCCTGAGTGGAGAAGGCACCAGATGTATGATGAGATGTGTACATGTGTACTGTGTGAGGGTGCGATGTGTGCCAGGCATGCCCTTGACTCCTTTGACATGTGTGCATGTGGGACTGCGCACTTGGGGTGAGCGTCACTGGCATGGCACGGACACCAACACACGGAAGTGTCCCATGATGCCCGGTACAGGGGTCATGACACATGACTCATCACTACCCACAGTGCACAATGTGACTATGCCATATATGTGTCCGGGATTTACATCGGGTTGATGTTGTAGCACCCTCAAAAGCTGCAGCCGTTGCAGCAACCAACATGTGGCTGTGTGTAGATTGTCATTGCACACTGTTCCCAACACCATGCCACATGTGTTACCGGATGTGAGGTGCACATGTATGCAAGGGACACGGAGTAGCGTGACAAGGCCATGTCAGCAAACTCACAAGGAATGTGTGGGGAGTCATGACATGTGCACCTTCATGGCAAGGTGTGTGGGCTGGACTAGTGTAATGTCATGTGACCTGTGGCTCAAGTGTTCCGCTGCCAGTCTCTGCAATCAGCATCACACTTCTGCTGATGTGTGGGTGTATGTCACTCCTGTCTTGCGTCGGGCAGTGCACTTGCACTGGGACACAGCTATTCCCATGGCGTGGCATGGGGAGGTTCTCAATCACCGTGTGTAGCTGGGTCTTGGAAGGAGTGTCACCTTGCATCCATACGTGTCCTGGGCATGTAGCACATGCCTGACTCCCTATGTGGCATGTGTGTATTGGCAGATTTACATGTGCTCAGTAGACATGAGTTGTTCTCGTAGTGCACTCACTCTTCCTTGTCACTTCCAAATTACTGCAGAGCGCCTCCTGTTGCCCGAAGAATTCCAGACTTGGCCACCATGCAGGAGAATGACAGGATCCGGCTCTACCGCTTCACCCAACCGTTGATTCTGGAGCTGACGGCGAGACTGGCACCACACCTGCAACCGCAGCACAGGTATCCTACGGCACTGACACCCCAGCTGAAGGTAATGGCTGCCCTACATTTCCTTGCCACGGGTACCTTCCAATATACCATAGCTCATGTTGGTGGCATGTCCCAGAGCATGTTCAGCGGTGTGCTGCATGATTTCTTGGAGGCCATGTTGATTCACCTGGATGACTTCATCAAGTTCCCAACCCCTGAACAGATGACTGAGGTCAAGCGTGGTTTCTATGCCCTGGGAGGGATGCCCCATGTCATTGGGTCCATAGATGGGACACATGTAGGTTTGGTACCACCACACGCACGGGAGGTGGCGTACCGCAATCGGAAGCACTACCACTCCATCAATGCCCTTGTGGTGTGTCTGTCCAACATGGTGATTTCACATGTCTGTGCTCGTTTTCCAGGATCAGCACACGATGCCTACATCATGAGGCGTAGCGGGATGCCTGATATGATGATGCAGCTGCGCAACGAACGTGCATGTGTTGTTGGTGGGTACAGTCTGTCTGTCCTGTATTCTGTTTGGCCGAGCAGCACTACCGCTTCGCCAGTTCTAACGATATCCATGTGCTTTCCATTTAGGGGACGCTGGCTATCCCAACATGCCTTGGCTGCTGACACCTCTCCGCAACCCCATCACGCCGGCCCAGCTCCGCTACAACACCGCCCATGGCCGGACAAGGCGAGTGATAGAGAGGACGTTTGGCATGCTGAAGAGCCGATTCCGGTGCCTCCACAAGACCGGCGGCGCACTCCCATATGCCCCGGCGAAGGTCTGCAAGATCTTCATGGTCTGCTGCATGCTGCACAACATGGCAGTTGAAAGAGCTGTGCCCCTCATCCTGGATCAAGATGACGAGGACCATCCACCCGTGGAGGACGAAGGGCTTGGCAATGGGGCTAGTGATGTGGAGGATGTGGAGCCGCAAGAGGACATCCGGACTCGGCTCATACGCGACTTCTTTGCTTAGTGGTGAGTACCAGGGTCTGAGTGTGCACGCATTGGTCCCCGTGTGGCATGCGTTGTGATGTGTGTCTCCACCTGCATGTATGGCACGTGGGTCAGAGGTGTGTGTGGGTGTGTCACTGGAGTGATGGTGGCAGTGATGGTAGTATTTCCCCAGGCATAATTGTGACCTAGCATGTTGTCATACATACATGTGTCGAGTAAATGCACATGCAAGTGGCTGTGCTTCTTGTGGCTGACTTCTTGTGTGTCTCTCTTCCCCAGGTACCTGCGCATGCCGTTTGCTGGTTGCATTGTTGTGGCACTGCTATTCCTCATGGACATGGCATCGTGGGCTGACTCAGCGTTACAGGCACGGACACGTTTGGAAGTCTCCATGGGGTAAGGGATGCATCTGGGGTGTATTGGGTGTGGCAGTTGTTCACGATGTGTGCACACTGCCCCGGTCGGGGTTTGGGTCCTCTGCAGACATGTGGCATCCCCATGGGACACGACATGCAGCTGGGTACACCTGAATAGATGGGCTGCCTGGTTGTCAGTCATCAGTGATGGGATGGTGGATTGTGATGAAGGCATCAATGTGTGTGACACTGCCCTCGGACACATACGGTTAACATTGTCTTGACATGGCGTGGGACTTCCACATCAGCGGATGTATGGTGTATGGCAGTCTCTCCGTGAGCAGCTGTGGGTATTTAGCTGTTATCCGACACTTGTGTGCCAGTTCCATGGCTATCACGCATTTGTGCTGCAGAAGGGGGGTGCCAGTGTTGGAGCCACATGTTACTCCACATGATGTGTTCATGTGTACTTCAAGTTGCCTCTGCAATCCCAAACACATGACTATTAAAGGTGTCCCTATGCCTCCAAGGTGCCTCTTCTCAGTCAATGCTGGTGTGTTGGCACGGTGCATCCTGCATGTCTGGCATGGTATTCCCTGATTGTGGCTATGTGTCAATGTGTCGAGTGGCAAGATGCAAGCTGTGTGTGTGTGCTGAGACTGTGTAATGGGCATGATGTCCATGACTGTGTGGGTATTGTGACATGTGCCATCCCCATGCATCCAACGTTGTCCATGACCCCATTCTCTGCATCCACCGGACTCAAGCTTGCAGGACATGGTTCTGCCACCTGTCTACACGTACCTGGGTGCCCCCCAGGACACGGGCCAGGATCCCTGACCTCTGCGCATGACTGTTGCTGTACTCAATGTGTCTGTCAGCACGGTTGTTCGGCCACCCCCTCAGCTGGTTCTGACCATCACGGGTGTGTATGGTGCTCCATGTCTGTCTTGCCTAGAAAACTGTGACCCATGTGTCCTGTGCCAGACTCAGGCCCCAGGGTGTGGATGGTTGAAGTGAACAGATGACTCAGGCATGTTTAGACTGTACAAGACACATGTTAGGTAATAATGCTACCAGCAGGCATCTACTCTTAATAGTGTGATTTATTATTGGGGGGGGGGGCCAAGTGAGGGCCTTTCCGGGATTAGGGAATCCAAAGTTCAGTAGGGGAGTTGGTGTCCTTGCCATTGGAAATCCTCAGAGTCCATGCCACAGTCTTTGTCAACATTGGTCAGCCAGTGACCAGCAGGGCCATGTGGCAGAGAATGTCTCTTGATGCTGTGATGCTGTTGCTCCAGTGGGCCAGGTGCCAGGCCAGGTGTCCTGGGAGATGGTGATGTAGCAGCCACCCTCACGGTCCTTTCCGTGGACGACCCGGCTTCCTGCGGGGAACCTCAGCAGCAGGCCGTGACGACGTCTGGGATGCTCCGTCGGATGTTTCCTCCTCCTCCTCATGATCCCTCCCTGTGGGTGGTGATGTTCTCCGCCTTCTGGCACAGGGAGGGTCGGCCATGGTGTCGGCCATCCGACGGAGTTCAGCGTGAATCCCCTGGGACGCCGTCACTTGCTGAGCCTGTCTGTCCTCCATCCTCCGTTGGTGTAGCTGTAGACAGGCTATTAGCTCCGCATGTTGCTGGGCCTGCTGGACCTTGATCCCCTCGAGGACGGACACAACCTGGGCCATGCCCGTGGTGTCCTGCCGGTATGAGTCCAGGATGTTACGGACATGGGAAAATACCGGATCCCCAGCCAACTGGTCAGGCTCGCGCCTCCGCCGTTCTCCACTCCCACCACCCCTGCCCACTTGCATCTGGCCTGCACTTGTGGGCACATGGGGTCTCCAGGACCCCTGAGGGGTGGCATTGGCGTTGTCGCCTGCCTCCTCCTGGGTGCCCGGGACACCGTGTCCCTCCTGGCGAGCCTGGCTGCATTGTGGTGTTGGGGCAGGGATCCTGGGTGTCTCCTGGGATGTGGCAGGAGTGGGGGTGGTGGTTGGCACGGTTGTACCTGACGCAGGTGCTGCAGGTGGTTGGACACCAGAGGGGCCAGGTCGGTCGGGGTCGTCCGCAGAGTGGTGAGAGTGGTCGCTGCCGGTGGGATCGGTCTCCTGCAGATCCGGGTCCTGTGAGTGTTCCCCCCCAGTGTTGGGGGGTGCAGCACGACGTTGACCTGTGTGTGAGAGAGACAATGTTAATTTTGATCCATGCAACATCCATGTTTCATCCGTTACAAAGTTGGCACATTTCCTCTTGGAATTAGGATCTGTCTTGCATTCCACTCACAGTGCACTTGTGCATGTGTGTGTCCCTTGGGCACCAATTTGGCCCCTTTAACTATGTGTGGCACAGTCTTACTTGCTGCGTCAAGTGTGACTGCAGTCAGCAGTGGAGTGTGCATGTGTGCCGAGCTATGCGTTTGCGCCTTCCTTGTAGCACTGTACATGTGCACATGGAGTGGATCCACACACTCATATGATGCAGGTGGCTGTCCTTGTGCTCGTGTACAGGTTGTAACATGGCCCTGCGTTTTGCCATGATGAAGAGGGGGGGTTCTGGCACTGGCCACCCTTGTCTACATGCACGCAGTCCACCTGCTGACGAGCAGACATTCCCACACACCAAAGGACTGATTTGCTCTCCCTGTGTCTCCCTCCTTCTCTGTCCCCCTCTCCCTCCCTCTCTGTCCCCCTCTCCCTCCCTCCGTGTGTCAGCCTCCTCCCTCTGTCCGTCTCCCTCCCTCTCAGTCCCCCTCTCCCTCCCTCTCTGTCCCCCTCTCCCTCCCTCTCTGTCCCCCTCTCCCTCCCTCTGTGTCCCCCTCTCCCTCCCTCTCTGTCCCCCTCTCCCTCCCTCCGTGTGTCAGCCTCCTCCCTCTGTCCGTCTCCCTCCCTCTCAGTCCCCCTCTCCCTCCCTCTCTGTCCCCCTCTCCCTCCCTCTCTGTCCCCCTCTCCCTCCCTCTATGTCCCCCTCTCCCTCCCTCTCTGTCCCCCTCTCCCTCCCTCCGTGTGTCAGCCTCCTCCCTCTGTCCGTCTCCCTCCCTCTCAGTCCCCCTCTCCCTCCCTCTCTGTCCCCCTCTCCCACCCTCTGTGTCCCCCTCTCCCTCCCTCCGTGTGTCAGCCTCCTCCCTCTGTCCGTCTCCCTCCCTCTCAGTCCCCCTCTCCCTCCCTCTCTGTCCCCCTCTCCCTCCCTCTCTGTCCCCCTCTCCCTCCCTCTGTGTGTCAGCCTCCTCCCTCTGTCCGTCTCCCTCCCTCTCAGTCCCCCTCTCCCTCCCTCTCTGTCCCCCTCTCCCACCCTCTGTGTCCCCCTCTCCCTCCCTCCGTGTGTCAGCCTCCTCCCTCTGTCCGTCTCCCTCCCTCTCAGTCCCCCTCTCCCTCCCTCTCTGTCCCCCTCTCCCTCCCTCTGTGTCCCCCTCTCCCTCCCTCCGTGTGTCAGCCTCCTCCCTCTGTCCGTCTCCCTCCCTCTCAGTCCCCCTCTCCCTCCCTCTCTGTCCCCCTCTCCCTCCCTCTGTGTCCCCCTCTCCCTCCCTCCGTGTGTCACCCTCTGTCACCTTGGCCCAGCTTCCTGGGCACACACTGTTAGCAGATCTTTGAGTGGCCCTTGGCCTGTTGATGTGAGTTTGTTTCTGATCTCCAGGCACCCATTTTGTCTGCTGTGTGTCTGTGCGCTGCTGCTGTGGTGGTGTGTGCTGCCACTCTTTCACACTGTTGGCTGTTCATTAGCTGCTGGCATGTGCAAAACAGTGCCTTCACCCCCATGTGTTGATGCAAGGCGTCCGCCATTTGCTGGCAAGTCATTCCTGTGTTGGGACACAGTGTTTGTCTGGCTGTGACCTAGGCCATATGGGCAGAGGGCATTGTTGTCTGCTTTGGAGTCGCACTATGTGATTCTTGGTGCCCAGCCTCCCGCCATCCGGGTTACCGTGTCATGTGTTGTTGTCTTCTGTGGCCTGTGACTTGACATTGTCCAGCTGGGTGCATGGGGCATGGTGGCAGCAGTGGCATGTGCCTGCTCATGGAGTGTGGTTGAGTAATGCGATGGCTTGTGGTGGTTGCGTGCCTGTTATTAATTTTGGTTGTGGTTGCAGTTCCCCCCATGTGAGGTGCGTTGTTTGTGTACTCACCCGGGTCTCGGAGTCCTTCTACTCCTTCAACTGCCTCCACCGGCAGTATGGCCATCACCCTCTCCTCCCAGGGATGGTACTGTACGGCTCTGCGGGAGGGCCCTCCTCCGGTGGCGTTGGCCTGGTCGTGTTCCTCCTGCCTCTTGGCTCTGACCCTCCTCCGCAGATCGTACCACCTGTTCTGGCAATCCTGCTTGGTCCTCCTGGTGTCCGCAACAGCATTCACAGCATCGACGATGGTCTGCCACATGGCTGTTTTGGCTGCCTGGCTGGTGCTTCTGACCAATGTTCCAAAGATCTGTGGCTCGACTCTGAGGATTTGATCAACAAGGACCTCCAACTCTCGGTGACTGAACTTTGGATTCTTGGTAGTGGGCATGGTGAGGGGTGTGGGTGGGGATGGTGTGGGTGTGGGGGGGGGTGTGGATGTTGGGGGGGGGGTGTGGATGGTTGTGTGTGTGTGTGAATGTGATGAGAGGGTGTTTGTGAGGGTGGTCGTTTGAAGGTGTGCAAGTGTAAGGTGTGGTGTAGCTTGTAGTCTGGTTCTGTGGTGTCTGGCAGCAGTGAGTCTGTTGGAAAGGCTCATGGTTTGTGTGTGTGGGCCCTTTTTATTGGTCCATGGGTGGGTGTGGCAGTTTTTGAATTTTGGGTGGGTGTGTTATAAGGAGTGGTGGTGTATTGGGCCTCTGTTTGTTTTTGGCAGTTGCAGGTCAGTGATTGTGTTATTTAAGTGGTTGTTGGCCATGTTTAGTGGCTGTGTGCCTTTCGACTGGTGTATTCTTGTGTTGTTTTATTTTGTCCTGGTTGTGTACGTGCGTTTTGAGCGTGTGTACGGTGTGTACATGGGCCATTTGGTTGTACGATTTTGTCCTTGTGTGTGGCTTTGTAAGACTCGTACATGCGGTTGTGATGTTGGGGCATGGGGTGCGCTCCGTACTTAGGAGGTTGTGTTGGGGGTGCGCCAGGAACGTACTGGGGTGGGGGTACGACTGGAACGTACTTGGGTGTAGGTACACGGGGGGTACGACACGTACAGGGGTGGGGGGTGTACATTGACGGTGGTACGACACGTACTGGGGTGGGGGTACGACTGGAACGTACTGGGGTGTCGGTACACGGGGGGTACGACACGTCCTGGGGTGGGGGTACGACTCGAACGTACTTGGGTGTAGGTACACGGGGGGTACGACACGTACTGGGGTGGGGGGGTGTACATTGACGGTGGTACGACACGTACTGGGGTGGGGGGGTGTACATTGACGGTGGTACGACACGTTCTGGGGTGGGGGTACGACTGGAACGTACTTGGGTGTAGGTACACGGGGGGTACGACACGTCCAGGGGTGGGGGTACGACTGGAACGTACTGGGGTGTAGGTACACGGGGGGTACGACACGTACAGGGGTGGGGGGTGTACATTGACGGTGGTACGACACGTACTGGGGTGGGGGTACGACTGGAACGTACTGGGGTGTAGGTACACGGGGGGTACGACACGTACAGGGGTGGGGGGTGTACATTGACGGTGGTACGACACGTACTGGGGTGGGGGTACGACTGGAACGTACTGGGGTGTAGGTACACGGGGGGTACGACACGTCCAGGGGTGGGGGTACGACTGGAACGTACTTGGGTGTAGGTACACGGGGGGGTACGACACGTCCTGGGGTGGGGGTACGACTCGAACGTACTTGGGTGTAGGTACACGGGGGGTACGACACGTACTGGGGTGGGGGGGTGTACATTGACGGTGGTACGACACGTACTGGGGTGGGGGGGTGTACATTGACGGTGGTACGACACGTCCTGGGGTGGGGGTACGACTGGAACGTACTTGGGTGTAGGTACACGGGGGGTACGACACGTCCAGCGGTGGGGGTACGACTGGAACGTACTGGGGTGTAGGTACACGGGGGGTACGACACGTACAGGGGTGGGGGGTGTACATTGACGGTGGTACGACACGTACTGGGGTGGGGGTACGACTGGAACGTACTGGGGTGTAGGTACACGGGGGGTACGACACGTACAGGGGTGGGGGGTGTACATTGACGGTGGTACGACACGTACTGGGGTGGGGGTACGACTGGAACGTACTGGGGTGTAGGTACACGGGGGGTACGACACGTACAGGGGTGGGGGGTGTACATTGACGGTGGTACGACACGTCCTGGGGTGGGGGTACGACTCGAACGTACTGGGGTGTAGGTTCACGGTGGTACGACACGTCCAGGGGTGGGGGTACGACTGGAACGTACTTGGGTGTAGGTACATGGGGGGGTACGACACGTCCTGGGGTGGGGGTACGACTCGAACGTACTTGGGTGTAGGTACACGGGGGGTACGACACGTACAGGGGTGGGGGGTGTACATTGACGGTGGTACGACACGTACTGGGGTGGGGGTACGACTGGAACGTACTGGGGTGTAGGTACACGGGGGTACGACACGTCCAGGGGTGGGGGTACGACTGGAACGTACTGGGGTGGGGGTACACGGGGGTACGACACGTACAGGGGTGGGGGGGTGTACATTGACGGGGGTATGACACGTACTGGGGTGGGGGTTCGACTGGAACGTACTGGGGTGTACCTAGACGGGTGGGGGTATACATACACGGGGGGTACGTGTCGGACGTACGGGGGCTGGGGGGAGTGTTGGGCGCGTATGCGGGCACATGTCTCCATGGTTGCTATGGGTGTTCGGTGCGGACGGTGTTTTTTCCATACGGTTGTACGCTCGGACGCACGGGATGGATCGTGATTCCTCGGTCGGACTTGGCTTTTCACGTTTGTAAGGTAAATCGTCCGAGGACGTGTCGGACACATTTTCCGACCCGAGGACGTGTGGGGAATGATTCCCAGTGCGGTTCGTATGGACTTTTTACCATGCGAATCGTGATTGCCAGTTCGTACGGCACTTGTACGATTCGTACGGTAAAAAGACCCGATACGAGTCGCACGGGGGAATTTTTTACCGGATTGTGATCGGCACCTTAAAGTCTCAGTTCATGTGCAGGGCAAAGTTGCAGAGAGAAGGCGAGGAAGTGTGTAAACCGTCTGTTAGGAGATTTGTCATGTTAAGTATGGGCAATGAGATTCAGCCATACTTGACTTATATAAATAACCCTTTCCATTTGTTTTTATTGATTAGGTTTAAACATGACATGTTACCTTGGCTCCTAGCACACCCGAAGGGCTTTTTTAAAGAGGGCACTTTGGGCCCCTGTCCCTGTGATAACGCCTCCGAACAAAATACGCTGCATATGATTTTTTGCTGCAAATTTTACACTCTGTTACGTAAGAAATTTATTTGCCCAATTTTTAAGAACTGTCACTTTGACCAAGTAAGGCCCGCTTTGGTATTTCTGCAAATGCTGGGCTCTCCTTTTGTCTGTTTTGGAGTTGCCAGCTATCTTTCAGGGGCTATTAGAAGTAGAAATCGAATGTAGTTTAATATATTTTAGCTCTATTCTTTTTATAACGTTTGAGAGTCCGAGACCAGGCCTTTTTTTATCTTTTTTCTTTTGAAATCATGAAATAGTCTTTTAAATTTTGGCCTGTTTTATACTTTTTAACGCTCACTTTCGCCAATCATTTGTTTAAACATATTTTTATGTACATTTGTGTATCGTGCATTGTTTGAAATTTCTTTGTTAATTATCTTTATATGTAACTATTTGCAAATGAAATTTTCTGTATGCTTTGATGGTTTTAATTATTAACCGAATAAAGCTATTGTTGACTTGACTTCATCACGTACCTGCTCACAAACATCCTCTTTTTCCTTCATCAAAAAAAAAGAATTCTCCATTTCTCTTTCTCTATGTGGGTGCTAACTCCATTAAGGCCGTTTTTTATTAACATCAAATAGTTGCGGGTTGCGACACCATATTTTATTTAATTTCTCCAAGTTTTAAAAAGGTCCTGTTTTTGATAGCGTGTTCAGTAGTATCGTGACAGACACAGCTAAAGTTAGAACCTTCAACCCTGATATTAAAACAAGCCTTTGTACTGGCACATTGACTCATTGAATCATAAGAAGGCACAACCTCTAAATATAGATCAAACCTAAACGTATGCATTTACTGAAGTCTGAGACACTTTAAAAAGTACTCTGAATGGAAGAAAATGCAGTTCAAACAGTGTTTTCTACCCAAATTCGACTTTCATTTTTTTGACATTAAAAAATGAATATCCTACAATTTTTTTGCATAATATGCATTACCAGAATGTTTATTACATAACCCATGAGTCAGGCACTGAAAATAATAACTTATACTTTTATAGAAATGAGCTTGTTTGCGCCTGCGCCAAGGGAAAATTGTACACGCGAATGCTTGTCCTTTTAGTGATGCAACACAACTTAAATCAAATTTTAATGCTGGGAGGTCATAGTATGAGTATTAAGCTTTATAAATATCAAAAAACGATTTTGAAAAGCACTTATTTTTTTTAAAAATAATTTTCCATGATTAATAATCTTCTTTTAAAAAAATCCCAATTATTCGTTTTTGTGATAATTCCATGTATAAAAAACAAGCTGAATCTCTCGCCTATCATTTTGGACACATTAACTCACACGCCTAAGCGCATAAGCCCAACTTGAAACGCGTCACATTTTTGCGCCACTTTCATTTAAAAGGATGGTTCTGCAAAATTCCACCCATGTTCAACTGGGAAGGTGCTGGCTGAATGACCATTTCTATCAAATATACTGCAGCTGAAAAGTTTGCCTGTGAACATCTAATACAATGCATCTAAGGAAAATGCTGTAAATTTATTTACTTTTGCAAAAATAGATAATTTCGTTTTTGGGGCCTGATTTATATCTATTGAATGTGTTTCTAATTTTATCCTTTAAGCATTTAACGGCAGTTTTGTATATGTCCACAACTGCTCATTCTATAAATTAAAGAGCACCATATAGCTATTTTAGCACGTCACATGGTTCGTTTCTGGATTTCTTTTTTAAGTTTCTACTTGATACTAATTAACCAACAATTTACTTAACAGACTGGAAACATCAGAAGACCCACAAACACATATTGAGCTCATTTCAGACATAAACAGAAAGGGATTAAACAGACAATACAGCGCGCTTTAGCCATTTTTCATAAATAGCGCCGTCGCAATTTACTTACAGAAGTTGCACTAATGAAAAAAAAAACACAGACATTTAAACACACAGTTGACTTACAAATCAATACGCATGACAGAAAGAAAGAACAGCTCACAGACTATACTTGAAACAAACCATTTGCAAATACTAGTTGTAGGTCATATTTACAAGCAACGCTTTTCAATAGTGTTCCAAAAGGCTGCATAAACAGCCCCACAGACAGATGTATGTCCAAGAAGTAGTGAGTGCGCTGAATTCACTAGCTTTGCCTAGCAGAACACCACACAAAATCGTTCTGCATATCTTCATTCATGAAACTGCGCAGAACGAAGGATCCTTGTTTTGTATTATGTCATATTTTAATTCCCTGGGGGTATAAAATCACCAAGGAAGAAATATGTTTTTAAATTTAACCTATTTAGATATTTCCCACACTATGGTACCTTTCAAAACAAAAAGCAACACATTTTTCCATGTGAGCTTACAAACAGGCATGCCAAAAATACTGCGGAAAGCGCAAGTATTATAATCAAACCCAAATGGAGAAATATCTCCTCATTACCTGCCTACACAAATTGCAATTCGCATATCCAAACCTATACAAACCAAAAGCTACATTTCCAAATTTGCTAAGATCAGGCATCTTATAGCTCACTAATCTAGCTTCAAACTTCAAGGGGTTATCTCTACCAATACACTCGCAAATATGCGAGACCCTCGGCTTTGGTAATTGCAATGACCAAATCAGAAACCAAGAAACCAACCCCTCGGCTTTGGTAATTGCGATAACCAAATTAAAGACCCAAAGAACCAAAGGACTGGGAGCGACCCACTTATACTTAATTCTTATTCTTAATAATCAAAAGGTTATCCAAATTCTAATTGTCAAGTTCTACATGACCAAACGTCTTCTATAATACTCACGCCAAAAGGGTTCTTTTTCTCACCTTTTGAGTGACATCATGTGGAGGATCAAAATCAGGAAGAGCAGAAATATACCGGGCTACATAATCAAAGAATCTCCAGAATCCCTGTGCACAGAGTATCTTCTTGGTAGAATCCCGTTCTGTCCTCCTCAGTAGATTTCAGTCTCCTGACAAGATCACTCCCACAGAAAGTCACTTCTTTGATGAGGCCGCGCTGGTGGGCGCCAACTGAAGTACTCCAATTTTTGAGACCCCAGAGGCTCTAGGGGTAGCACCCTATGACTTCGAGTACTTCCTGATGTGGTATTATAGAATTCTGCATATCTTGATAATATAACAAAGAACTTGGCAACAGAAGCTGAAATATGAAAAGACATCTTTATTAAACTCAAATGAGTGAGACTACGTCGCACAGAAGCCTTAGCAACTGAATGAGGCAGTCTGCAGAACAGAAACCAGTCTCCTCTTTTATGGAGAATGTTACGCTCTGGGCAACACCGCCCTTCTCTTGCAGTTGGTCATTCACATGTATACATTGCAAACGAAAAGGCAGAGTCATGATGACCATCCCACATTCCAGTTAAGCCAGCCCGTAATTATTTACCCAGGAAGGCTCAGATCCCACATCAGATATCAATAGGCCCCAATAAACATGAGTATCTCCTGTTTTGGGAAACAAGCCATAAAGCAGGAACAGTCAGGTGTGAAAGAGATTAGCCGGAGGCTTGTGTAGGATGAAAAGACTTTATGGTGTGTCAAGCCCTGATGCTAATCACAGGTGGCCAGAGGACGGGGAACTCGTGAGACCAGTTTGACCTGGGGTGGCGGAGCCAAGCTGCCCAGGTCACAGAAAAGTCAAAGAAAGGCACATGTGCTCTAAAAGGCCCGTTTTCGCTTCATGCTATATAGCCTATGTGAGGGCAACCATAAGATGGCCACCGCTACAAAATGGAACCCACGGAGTCAATGTATAATAACGTATACATAGTGCATTCATAGCTAAAACGTTACACAAAGCACTTGTACATACCGCATTGACCATTTGCGGTTCGCTAATACCGGGATAGACAGGGGTAGGGCCCTGCCTCCTACGCGGTCCCAAATTTTAAAGTACGACAGTTTGCCTATTCACCTATATGTTAACCAGATTTTTTTAAATGCAAGCATTGTAAATTCTCATAAGAGCAATGTATTTCAGTATGCTGAATGACCTACTGCAAATTATAGCTGTACCAAATGTTGCCCTGGCAAATAAATAAAATTCCCACATTCACCATATATATTCAAGCTGTAAAAAGATTGCTTCATTTTAAATAGTTATTTTTGCCGTGCAGTGAGCAATAGAAGCAGGCTGAACGTAAGACATATGCGCTAACTCAACTACCCGTCTGGCTGTGCTACAAAAAACACACAGTTCTCAGACAATGAGTATAACAAACAATGTTATGGCAGTCAATACCATATGCACACCAGGCTCCTAGAAGTTCATAAGGTAAAAAACACGAAATAGGGGATTGTGGCCCGATTTTAACAATTGGTCCCATATTAAGAGTGCCCTGGATATTAATAAAATCCAACGCCGCATGGCTTGGCTTGTTTTGGGTGCAATAAATACCACGTATTACCAGTTTTTCTCATTACTGGGGCATAACGTCTAGCTTTTGGTACTTACTGCGCCAGGAACTGCAGGTTCCGGTAATTCCTTGGACTCTTTTTTCCTCTAGTTACAAGCAAGTTTCAAGTTTGAACAGCAGAAAATTAACAGGGCCTGAGCACTTTATCATACTTGGTATTTATTGGGTATGATAAACTCTGCACCACTCATGATTCCGACCTCTTATGCAAATCGGGGTTTCTGCAAAGGTCGGAATTTTCTGGTCCAGTGTTTCACAGGGCCTAAATAGGTTAAGACAAACCCGGAATATGTATCATTCAGCAGGTCACACTTTGCCAGACAGCCTACACAGCCCCCCTTCTAAAAAAAACACAAAAAAAAACAGATCGGGATCGGGCTGGAGGCCACGCCCCCTCCTTACACCACTCTACAAACGCACCCCCTGGCACGTTTGCAGCGGGGGAACTAATTCCCCTTGAATACTGGGGGTCCCTGGGGGCCAACTAACCCACCAGGAACCTCCAGTATGTGCCAAGGGGCTAGGTTGCAGAGAGGTGTAATGAGGCCACACCCCTTTTTATACCTCACTGCACCGCAGCTCCGTGGCACTTACTAGAGGTACCTGGTGGCCTAGTTGGCCGCTAGGAGACCTCAGGATTCAAGGGGACTTAATCCCCCAACTTAAAACGCGCCACGGGGTGCGTTTGCACAGTGGTGAAGGTAGGGGGCGGGGCCTGAGGTGATACTGTGCAAACACACCCTTTTAAGTTGGATAATTCATTCCTCTTCAATCCAGAGGTCCCCTAGGGGCCATCTAGCCCACCAGGTACCTCCAGTAAGCGCCACAGAGCTGCGTTGCAGAGTGTTGTAAAAAGGGGCGTGGCCTCTGAACACCTCTCTGCAACGCAGCTCCCTGGTGCATACTGGAGGTACCTGGTGGGCAAGTTGGCCGCCAGGGGACCTCAGGATTCAAGGGGACTTAATACCCCAACTTAAAACACGCTACGGGGCGCGTTTGCACAGTGGTGAAGGTAGGGGGTGGGGCCTGAGGTGATATGTGTGCAAACACGCCCTGTGGCACGTTTTAAGTTGGGGTAATAATTCCTCTTCAATCTAGAGGTCCCCTAGGGGCCAACTAGCCCACCAGGTACCTCCAGGAAGCGCCACGGAGCTGCGTTGCAGAGTGTTGTAAAAAGGGGCGTGGCCTCTGAACACCGCTCTGCAACACAGCTCCCTGACGCATACTGGAGGTACCTGGTGGGGCTAGTTGGCCCCCAGGGGACCGCAGGATTGAAGAGCCATTAATTCCCCAACTTAAAACGCGCAACAGGGTGTGTTTGCACACGTCACCTCAGGCCACTCTTTTCAGTTTCTTTTAGATATTTTAGATATGAATTCAATAAAAAATATTTTAAATTCAATTTTTTATATATCCTTCACTTCAACACTTTGTTGGTGTCCTTCTCTTTGGGACCCCCTTGTTCTGGTACTTCTCAGTATTGACCCAATTTTTTTTTACTCACAGCCTTGAGAAAGCCCTGGCTTAACTTGTCATACAGGGCAAAACATGTGTCGGCTGTTCTCTTTTGCAAAAAAACTCCTTGTGTGAAAAGTCAAAAAATCAAAAAAGAGTGAAATGGATCGAATCATGTGGCGAATGTAAATAAAAAATTAAAAATATCTATTTTCACTTAAACCAACCTGGATTACTGTGTTGTGTCAAAATAAAGAATTACCCTACTGAACAGAACAGTCCTTTTGGAAAATAGGAACATATGCTCATATCCTCACATTTACCTGTTAATATGAAGCTGGAAAGGTCCAGAGCCTTGAGCAAAGTTCCTCTAGCATCTTAGGGAATTCTATCCAGAACCAGCATCTCTGGACCGTTCGTTTTTTCCTTGAATCATCTTCTAGTGGGTGGTGCCAGAGGATTAAAAATGTGAAGTACAGGCCTTTGCATCTCTACACCAGTGAGGAGAATGCATAATGGCTCTCCCTGCGTAAAACAGTGTAGGTTCGCCTGATTGACACCTCTGATTGCAGTTGGGTTGCATCCCCCACATCCTGTGCTCTTAATTCTACCAAGAAGCCAAAACTCAGCAAAAGCATCTGATTGTGTCAATTGCCATGCAGCTATGGCTGCTATTTGCATAACGTTCACATTTACTTGCAAAGGCTCTGTGCACCTGCACAAAAAAGAAATTTGAGCCCAAAAGCAGAACATTTGTCTTGCTTCCTTGGAGGTCAGAGCTGAAGATGAGCAACCCAATGTGCAGTCATACGCAGTATGGATGGATGGAAACTACCAAGCCTGGAGACATGACCTTCAATCCTCTTTGGGCAGCACGACTCCAGTCCTGCAAATGATCTGGGCCTCAGCATGGAGGCCTGGGTGCCTCTACAGATGTCATTGCAGCTGTAATTACCTGAAAACAAGACAACCCCAGATTGAAGGTCAGTGGACCTTCGGTATCAGGGCTTTATCTGTTGCAGCTCATGAAGCCTCTCGACTAAACCACTGCCCAAGTCACGTTTTTGATCTCATGGCCATTGCATTGATTCTTGCAGTGGTTTTGCATCCCACCAGGATCTATCAGTATTCTAATTGTTGAGGTCACCCTGATATGCCTGACTAAATACAGAAGTTGTACAATAAAATAATTGATCACATCTGCCAGCCCTGTTGGAAATAAACTACACACCAAATTAGATTGCTGACAAAATATTTTGAACTAACATGTGCTGTTGTCTGAGTTCTTTTGTTTGTCTTCTATGTGTGCCTTAAGACCTCCTCGCAGCACCAACACCCTGAACCGACACAACTATTCTGGTTGAATTAACAAGTGTATCTGTAGGCTGTATCTGGTACCAAGGGTCGTGAAGTACTGCCAGTCATATCAACATTGCACCTATCTTAAATTAGACCAAGATCCTCACACATCAGAATACCTAATATTTTACAAAACTGAACCATGACAGCCTCTGCACACACATCTATCATGCAAGGTTCAGATTTTTTATTTTCTCTTTACAATAATTATTTTCTCTTTACTGCAATGCCAGCAGACAGAATTAAGAGAGGTGAGTGTCCAAAAGATATCTTTGTTTGCCCTAACATTACTGAATGATGCATTTTAGGATACTTTCAGAATGTTAGCAAATTCGAGAACCATAAAGCTCTTCTCCGGATAGACCGGGAACGGTATTAATCCCCGAAGGATGTTAGTGCTCCAGATCTGAGCCTGGTCAATAAACAAATATATTCAACATTATATAAACAATATTAGGCTCCACAGAAAATCTGAGAATATTTTAGTATCAAACCATGAAGGTTTATTAAAAGTTAATGGTTTACGGAAGGCAAAAATCAGGTTAGCAGCAATTGATAATCAGGATGCACACGGTTCTATTAATTAGTAATCAAATGTGATCAAATTTGACAAAACAGAGGACAACCCACCATTTGATTGTCTCATAAGGCAAGACAAGGGAAATGTTAGTCATCTCTCCGAAAGAGAACAATAAAAATCTCTTACTCTGCTCTGCTCTCACCTGTGCTATAACCCCATAAACTTTAACATTTTACACAACTACATGCAGTTCTCAAGAAGAATTCTCAATCAGGTTAGAGCAAAATGAAACAATTAAATTCTCAATAAGTTCTCAAGTTTTCTCACAATGGAAGCTTCTGTCTGCGCTGTTCAAACTTACACTATCCATAACAAGATAAGATACAAGGACTAGTCTGCACACTGCAGGTGTCTCTTGAATGTGATATTCATTAAAACAACATTCCACGATAATCACAAAGAAAAGAAAACATTTCTTCACATAGGAAAGAAGAAAAAAGAACATTCAATACTTAGAACTCCAGCTTGCCTAGAAATAAAGGGCCCGATTCACAGAACAAACTTAAGACTAAATCCTAAACTTACTACCATTTTGGTATTCACAGAATGCACCTACTACTACTGGTATTCACAGAGTGAACTTACTACTTTTGCTATTCACAAAATAAACTTAGGACTTTTGCTATTCAAAGAATCCATTTACGACCACTAAACTTACGTCCGCACTCGGGATGGAATTTCCGCCCCCGGAGCGGAATTTCAGGGCCCGGAGCGGAAAGTCCGCTCGCGGGCCAGAAAGTCCGCTCCAGAGGCGGAAATTCCGCTCCCAGGCCGGAAATTCCGCTCTCGGGCCGGAAATCCCGCTCCCGGGCTGGAAAATCAGATTTGGGACCAGACTACATTAACTGTGGCCATTGATCATTTGAGCCAAGGGGAAACACCTGTTCAAGTCCCTACCATCCCCCACCATGCATCAGCTGACGCACTCCAGCCAATCCCAGCCAACAGCTCCAGTTAGCCATCATGTTGCTAGTGCCTACCATCCCCCACCATGATCCAGCTGAAGCCAATTAACACTGATTGACCAGCAGCAAAAAACATTTAAAAGCAGCACACAGTGAAGGAACAGGTTTGGCCACACAGAGTTTGTATTTGCAAGCAGAGACCGGCTAAGAAAAATGGACCTCCTGAAGAGAAAGAGGAACTACACAGCAGAGGAGACCACCATGCTTGTGGAGTTCATTGTCAGGCACCACAAACGCCTCTATGGACTCCCACCCTACTGCACCAGTGGGACACAGAAGGCAGCCCTGTGGCAGCAATTATCCACTGCTGTCACAGCATTGGGGGAGGAGAAGCGCACTGTCTAGGACCTAAAAAAAAATGGCAGGATGAGCGGCTGAGGGTAAAGGAGAAATACTCCAGGATTGAATTACAACGGATCCTCCCAGCCGCATACTCTGGACCACGCATCCGCCTCACCCCACTGGAGGAGGATATCCTGACAACCATACACCCCCATTTGGTCCATGGGCTGCCTGTCAGTGACGTCCGCTATGTGGTACCAGGTAAGTGGGATGAAAAGATAAAGTGCATGGATAGAATGTCTGTGTTGCACTGTCAGTGTGAATAAGGAAGTAGTCCAAAGTGTATAAATTAATCCATCAGTCAGAGACTCCTGTGTCACCCTCTGTATGTAGCACTACAAGTCCCACAATCCTTAGCGATGGAAATGGCAAATCCCTCCCCCACTTCAGAAAACATGGCCACTGTCCAGTTGCAGTAATACACCAGCCCGCTAAGTAGCAATTGACAAATATCAGCAGAGATGCGCCAGTAACAATGCCACACGCAATCCAACTCTTGTGCAACCGCGGATGCGTCACATTTCCAATGCGGTGCACTGTGGCGCTGGGGTAGACAGATGGGTGTCGCAACTGATGGCATTAGGGGGATGCTGTGCTGGAGTAATGTCGCAAGTGTGACGCAACTCCAACAATGTCCATGGACCGCCTACACCTAACGTTCAGGGCAACTCATTACATGTGCCTCAAGCTGGTTTAAGTTTGCATGGCACCACCGTATGAAAAGTGACTACGTGAAATGCCGTTGATTACAATGCATCACTTGTACGAGGCATAACCAAATAAGCACACATACTGCCTACATCACAGCTGATGCATGTTTAATGTTGCGCAGGACCGCACATCGTGAGGCATCCCCATAGATGCATAACATTGTGAATAAGTCTAAATGTGTCACCTGTATTACCCCACCGCTGTGTCACAGAAGTGACGCAACTGCGGTGTAAATGTATTACAAGGGGCGTGGAAACATGCCACTAAATCTCAAAGAAGTAAATCACCCCGTGCAAGCTTAAAGCACAAAGCAGAAGGTGAGAGAATCATCTGATCCAAAAGTCAGACACCTATTCTGTTGTACATTTCCCACCCTGCCACGCCATTACGACCCCAATGCACCACTGCTCCTACCTGCCCAGTCAGCGGCAGTACTGCATAACACTGTTAGCATGCAGAAGAAATGGGGAAATCACAGAAATGTTCCACAAACACATATTCCAGATGTTTAGTTTTCTCTCTTCTCACCCATTGACACATTCAGCCAGAGCACAGACAACTGCCGCAGCAGAGGTCCCTGCATCGACTGGGAGGAATCGCCACCGTACACCCTCACCGACTGGTAAGTCAAAGTGGCCAGGAGATGGTCAAAATGCATACATTGTCAGGAGTGACCGAGGGACATATAGTGCCCACATATGAAAGTCAACCAGAGATGAACAAATAGCTGCATTACTATTGGAGTAGTAAATGGACATCCACCTTTAGCTAATTATAATTGTGAACAGCTGAAGACAATATATTACATGTCTTGGCTCATCAAACCTTCGTAATTGCGGAACATGACATGTTTTACAGCAACAGCCCCAGACCTGGGAATCCAATCCTGTTGTTGAGTGCCACAACTACTGAAAAGGGTGCCCCCACTATGTTGTAATGGTGTCTGTAGACGTAATCAATCAAAGTAATTGACTGAAATATGGCAATAATGAACAAGTGAGATCCCAGGGTCATTAGTATTGACAATGCATACACTGTCCAACTTTGAATGTTTCCAATATAGATCAAATTCCCAGTCCACACAGCTGGTCATGTACCACTTACATTGTCCGGCGTTTGTGTTGCCCATCAACAAAACACGATAGTGGACCTCAAATCAGGATCCGTAGAGATTTCATTGTGATATTGGTTGCATCCAGGTAGTGGGCCCATTCGAAGTCATGTGGGAGCAATCATGAAATTACGTATAACACACTTCAGCGACGCTGGTGCCCACAACTGCTTGTGCTCATCCTTTGTGCCAGAAATCTAGTGCATCACATGTGGCTGCTGGAATGTTAAGTAGCAAAACACAGTTATCATTGTAGGTACAACGAGGTCCTCCCAGAATCAAAGACACACACTGACTTCTGCTACAAGGTTGGCTGTGACATCTGTTCAGGGCCCACACACTGTTCCCGTGCTGGGCCAAGGGAGGGGAACTCAAGAATATATCAGGCTGACTGCTCATAAAATGTGCCTTTCACGTCCGCCGTATGTTGTATGTGTATTACAACACTTTTGTTCTGCATCACAATATGCTCACATATGGCATTTGAACCCATGCAAGATCAGACCCTGGTGGCTAATGAAAGGATGACACAAAATGTATGCCAAGTGAGTGCAGAATGGACATTCAATAGTACCATGAGTCATATGAAGTGACAAAAACACAACCGGCTTGCAATTCAATGATAGGAAACACCATGATGAAGATAGCATGGCTGAGGCCAACACTGATGCCAGTAGTGTACCTCCACAGACGCTGCAGCTGTCGCCCCACATTTCCCGTCCAGCCCACGCTCGCACAGACCAGCATCCCAGACCGAACAGCAATGATGACATAACGTCCTGCCAGGTTCATCACCCTCCTTAATCATAACCCTGGCGCCGCGCAGTTTACCCCACTCCCGTAGGCACTATTCCGGAACTGGAGTGTGGTGGGGAAGAGCTCGGCAGGGTAGCGATGTATGTCTTATACGGGCCCCAGATGTCTTTGGGTCGTGCCACCGTGGGGAGGAGACTAGAGTAGATCTCGCTGTTTGTGCTGCAGAAAGCCATGGAAGTGAGCCATGCATCCGCCGTGGGGGCCATTCGATCCCCCCAGCGCTTAGCAATCTCTCGCTTAGCAAGCAGGAGGCCCAGAGAGGCGAGCCTTCGGACAGTCTTAGGGAAATTTACCGTGTAGCCCAGCAGCGCAACCTCGGGTGTGGGAACCAACGTGAGCCCCAGCATAGTGCCCAGGATCTCGTGCACCTGTGTCCAGTATAATTGCAGTCTGGGGCACGTCCACGACAGGTGTGCAAAATCAGCTTGTGGTGCAGCGCATTTCCAGCATGTGTGAGGTCGAGAGGGGTCAATGGCGTGGAGTCTGTCAGGGGTCATGTAGAAGCGGCGAAGGAATTTGTAATGGAGGAGCTTATGGCGACTATTGAGTGATATCGTGTTAGTGACTTTGCAGCAAACGGTCCACTGTTCGTCTGTGATAGGCCTGCCCAAGTCCGACTCCCAAGCCGCCCGCAGCCGGACATCCACACACCGAACCAGAGCTGCGCATGACTTATAAAGTTTAGAAACTATGTGGGCTCCCGTGTCTTTATCAATGAGGAGGGTGAGGGGCTCAAAGGACTCCGGCTCGAGAAGGAATCCCGCGATTTCCGAACGCGCCGCGCAATAAAGCCGGCGTAGTACAAACTTATCCATAAACGTAGCCTCGCTGAAACGCGCCTCCTCCGTCATCGAGAATATGTGCCCGCCAGGGTATAAATCTCCAATCTTAGTGAGGTTAAACTTATTTAAAGTGCGCTGCACAAGGAGTTCTCCCGTACCCGGCAGCAGTCCAGGGTTAGGAAGTGGGAGCGAAGAGGAGTACAGGCGAGGCCGGGCTAGATAACGAGCCAGGCGACCCCAGGCCCAGCTGGTGGTGGATACCGTTTGTATGTCCACTGGGCTCCGGGGAACCCCCCTGGGCAACACCGCCGACAAGCGACCCGGGAGCACGAAATCCGCCTCCGGCCGAAGGAACGGGATCCGTGCGTCAGGATGATACCAGGCGTAGGCGTGCGCACACTGAGCAATCAAGTAGTACAGATACATATCCGGTACACCGAAGCCGCCTCTGTCATGGGGGAGCGTAAGAGTCCTCCAGCTGATTCGGGGGCGCTTCCCGCCCCAAACCAGCTTAATCAAATGTGACTGCAGGGTGGAGAAAAATGCCCGAGTAAGAGGAATAGGGATATTATTAAAAAAATACAGAAATCTGGGAAGTACAACCATTTTTATAACAGCAATTCTGGCCGACATGGAGAGCGGGAGTCGCAGCCACCCCTCCACCTGCGGTCCAGCCTGGCAATCGCGCGGCCATAATTGAGGCGAATAATTTCGTCCGTGCTCAGATGTATCTGAATGCCCAAGTACCGTACCGAGTCGGAGCACCACTCCAACGGGAATTCACACTGCCATTGGGACGTGCCGCTAGTCAATGGGAAAATTATGGACTTGTGCATGCCCAATCCAGAGTGGGCTCCGAAGCGAAGAATTTCCCGTATCAGGGGAGCCAAGTTGACCTGAGGCTCTCTGACATACAGTATCGTGTCGTCCGCGTAGAGGGAAGCCAATAAGGGACCCGTCCGGAACTGGAGACCCCTGTGCAGATGCCGCTCCTGGAAATGCCGAATTAAGGGGTCCATGGCCAAAATGAATAATAGCGGGGAAAGCGGGCAGCCCTGCCGCGTGCCTCTCGTGAGAGAGAAAGGGCGGGATAGCTTACCATTGATACGCAGACGGGCCGTGGGGCGGCTATACAAAAGCCGCGTAGTCGCGAGGAAGTTCTCTGGCATGCCCATGCGTTGCATGACAGAAAGAAAGAAAGGCCACTCTAGGGAGTCGAAGGCCTTCTCAGTGTCTAGAAGGATAGCCGCGGCAGGCGTGGCCGGGTTGATTCTGTGGAGAACCGTAAACAACGTCTGCAAATTTAGAGACGTGGAGCGACGCGGGACAAAGCCCGATTGCATGGGCGATATAATGAATTCCATCAATTGAGACAGCCTGTTGGCCACAATTTTGGCCAGTATCTTGTAATCGAGGTTCAATAGGGAGAGGGGCCTATACGAACCACACAGCGTCGGGTCTTTATTTGGTTTCGGGAGCAGAACTATTACCGCTTCACTAAGGGTCGCCGGGAGGGACCCACGCTCCAGCGCCTCTGCGTAGACCTCAATAAGCCGAGGCGACAGGAGATCCGCAAAGGCCTTGTAAAAATCCCCAGTGAAGCCATCGAGGCCGGGGGCAGAAGAGCCGCGAAGCACCTTAATCGCGCCCCGAACCTCAGTCACCGTTATGGGCTCCGCCATGAACTCCTGCATACCCCTATCGAGGAACACTAGCGCGATTTCGGACAAGTAGGCCTCACGAGAGGCCGAGGATTCACCTAACTTGGTCTTGTATAGATCCGAGTAGTAAGCCAGGAAGTCGTCCCTGATCTCGGTGGGCTTAGTGTGCATCCATACCCCACACCTCGACTATCAGGGATTTGCTGTACGGGGGTCTGAGAGCCTGCGCCAGTGTGCGACCTGGTCTATCCCCCTCCCCGTATCTACGCGCAGTCTGGTACTTCCCCAGGTACAAAATCTCTCTGTCCGCCGCGTCCCTGAAGTCGGCCAGGAGGCGGAGTCGACGAGTGGACACGTCGGCGGTGGGCGCAAGCAGCGCCTCAGCGTCAACTGCCTCCAACTGTGTCTCCAATTGTTTAATCGTCCTGCGCAGCGCCCTTAGGACCCCAGCCTGTTTGGCTATGCAAATTCCCCTAATATATGCCTTGAACCCCTCCCAAAGCATGGCCCACGAGTCAACCGATCCGGTGTTAATCGTGAAATAGTCCTCGATCGCCTCGGAAATTTCGTGGACAAATAAGTCATCCAGGAGCGCCCTCCCAGGGAATCGTCATTGCCGCTCATAACCCTCCGACCGCAGAACGTCCAAGCACAATGACACCGGGGAGTGATCCGAATATGTTCTGGGGAAGGTCTGCATCGCACGGAACCATGGGGCCAGGCCTGGGGACAGGAGCCAGTAGTCAATCCTGGTCCAAGTTTTGTGTTGTCCCGAGAAGTGTGTGTAGTCAGTGGTGTGTGGATGTTGCCTGCGCCAAATGTCCGTCAGAGAGAACTGGCTGCATAGGTCAAGTAGTGCGCGTCGCGCCCTAGGCTTAGAGTGAGCCGCCCCCGAAGTACTGTCCAGAGCTTCGTCCAGCAACAAGTTAAAGTCACCCCCAAGTATGAGGCCGGCCGGTTCAAGAGCAGCAAGCTGGGCGGCGAGCTCATAAAAAAATTCCGGAGAATCAGTGTTAGGAGCATACACACACACCAGAACAATAGCATGGCCCATCAACACCCCTCGTACTATGCAGTAGCGCCCCTCCCTATTTCCTAAGAATGCCCGGCAGTGGAACAGGACCCTCTTATGAATCAACACCGCGGTGCCTCTGGCGTAGTTGCTGAAATTGGAGAAGTATCTATGAGCGCCCCATGAAGCCGCAAAGCGTGAGCCAACCGAGGAGTGAAAATGTGTCTCTTGGAGAAAAGCTATATCAACTCTATGTCGATTCAAATAATGTAATATCTGTTTACATTTACGCGGGTTGTTCAGACCCCTGACGTTCCAGGACATTAGCGATAGGCCAAGGGGGGACTCGTTCAGGCCTATTTGAGCCATCGGTGCCATGCAACAAGTAAGAAGGGTATAAGAACAGTCGTGTCTCCGTGTACCTGCATAATTAACACAATGCCAGCCATGTCAAGAAAATCAAAATAACCAATCCCAACCCCCCACCCTCCACCCAGCCATACCACGCAAACGTGAGGCAAACCCCAACCTGTGGAAAAAAAGCAGAGTTGCAAACAACAGTACCATATGCAAGCAGTGATAGAGCATAGAGCATCATAACCAAAAGTGTTCCCAGCGGTGTCAACCAGAGGGGGATGACAACAACCCGCCACCTACCCAGCACTACAAAGCAGTTATATATAAAGCAAAGAGTTCCCAAGTCCCCTGTAACAAATATTCAGAAAAGGATAAAGCCAGTCCACAGGCGCCGATTCAGCCGACCCCAGAGAACAGGTCCTGACTATTCGCTGTCCCACTACGCTGAGGCGATCGACCATCCTCGTCGCCCCCCGGACGGTCCTTGCGTAGCTTGTAAGTCCGGCAGAATTCCTGCACCGCAGTAGGATTGTCAAAGATCCGCACTCGGCCCTCAATGTCAACCCGGAGCCGGGCAGGGTAGAGCATGCCATATTTGAGGCCCAGATTACGGAGCGCCGCCTTAACCCCCACGTATTTGCGACGGGCCTCCTGGACCATAGCGGTAAAGTCGGGGAAGAATGAAAGTCTCGAGCCCTGCCAAGTGATCTCTCCCTTTTCCCTAGCCAGTCGCAGGGCCGTGACTCGGTCTCGGAAGTTCATAATACGGGCAACCAGCGGGCGGGGCGGGAGCCCCGGGCCAGGCCGCGGACCCAGGGAACGGTGCGCCCTCTCGACCACAAATCCCGGTGTGAAGGAGTCTCTCCCAAAAATATCTGTAAAAAGCTTTTCCACAAAAACGTCCAGTCTGCCAGTAGCCGTGGACTCCGGAACCCCAGTAATTCGCACGTTATTGCGCCGACTGCGCGATTCCAGGTCCTCATTCTTGATGGCCACCTCCTTCAGAATGCGTTCCAGTCTATCTATGCGCTTGGTGTCCTGCCCCGCGCCATCCTCCACGGCCGTTATCCTGGCCTCAGCCTCCAGCAATCTCTTGTCGTGGGCCTGGATCTTGGTCCCCATTGTTTCCAGCGTTCTATCCAGGGCGTCAAAGCGACCATCGAGGGCCCTGAACCCAGCACGCATCTCCTGCAGCCAGTCCGGGGAAGGGGCACCGGCCGCCGGGTCACCGGGTTGGCCTCCGGAGGGGGCCGGCATATCTGGACGGAGTTCCACCGGTTGTTCAGGCAGCTTTTCAAAAGGCAGCGTTTTCTGCTTTGGGTCCTTACGACCCATGCCCCCACACGGCTGGGCCGCAACCAGCGCGTCACGATGGGAAGAGGGTTCCAGGATAATGAGGAGGCGGCACAAGGGGACAGCTCACTCCGCAACCCACTGGGCCCGTGTCACGGGCGATGTAGCAGCCTTCACGGAAGTGCCATGTGCTGGTCAGCAGCCGGGCGAGGCCCCCACTCCCCGGACCAGGCAGCGCCCTCGCGGAACGTATGGCCCGAAGCAATCCGGGGCCGTCCGGTGTGGCCGCAGCAGACGCTGCCGAGCTATGCGGGGTGGTGGTGCAGGAGAGCAGGCCGCACCGGCTGCCGAGCACAGGAGCGGTCAGGCGAGGAACCAGGGCAGGGGCAGAGACAGTCCAGGTACCCGGCCCAGCGCGGGGTCCCCCCCAGCCCACCCAATCCGCCAACCAGCCGTCACGTCACCCCCGAAGGCCCCCAGACAGTGTCTGCCCGGGGCCCCCCAGGAGGAGACCCAGAGGAAGGCCGCGACCGAAGCGCAGAGCAAGGTCTCAGCCCGACCCTGACCAACAGCGGAGCGGGGAGTAGAGCGGACCCCCACCAGCCAGAGCCCCGGCGTTCAATGCCCCCCCTCAGTCCCCCCCGGGTACCTGCCTCACAGCCGGCCGCCGCCTCCGTGTTCCCGGTCCCGGCCGCCGAGTCATGCCGCCATCTTGGGCTGGAGGGCCGGGAGCCCGTGTCCGTCACCGTTCGTTCCGGGCCACGTCGGGGCCCGATCGTTGTCTAGGAGTGCTCCAGGGCCAAAGGGGAGTCAATGCCGGGGTCGGACACTCAGCGCCCGCATCGGGATGTCGGGAATGGCGGTGTGAGTGCTGGGCCGGCGGCGGAGCTTCAACGCCGCGCGGCCATCTCAGCCCGCAGCTTGGCCACGCCCCCTGCTAAGGTGAATCTTCATGCAGTTACACCTGCTAAATAACTAGGCAGAAGAGCAACACGCTAATCCAGTGCAGGCAGAAGGCATCAACGCCTCTCAGCCTATCTGCAATGTGTGAGTATAAACCAAATGTTACATTCTGCTTGCCTCCTCTCCTACTGTATTCACATGTATAGGTGAGTGTTTGACATATGAGGTTTGGATGTCTGCTGTACAAGACACCAATCGTCGTCAGCTAAGTAGTACCATGATCTGGGAAATAAAGTACACAAAGAGAGGACACTCAAAGGATGGACATAAGACATCTGTGTTCTCTCATACAAATATGTGTGACTTCATGCGTGGGGAAGCACAAATGAGCAACATCATGTCCCTGACTATGTCAAATCTCACACATGAAACCCTTTCTGACTTGACAACAAACAACATGAGACTCTGGAAATATGTAAGTCTGAATGGCAAAGGTGATAGCAGTGTAATGGGGAGGAATCTGGGTCATTTATCCCTTCCTATCAGTAATCTTCTCATACATGTGTGTCTGTTGATGTGTCATCTTATTGATGTCACTGCTGTGTGGAGGAAACAGCTGGCAACTGCTGCATGTGAGCAGGTGCCCAAATGGAAAGTTCAGGAGCTAAACTTGCTGCACATAGTTCTGGATTACCCACAAATGGTCATTGAGAATGACATGTTGGCTCAGAGCTACCATCTGTTGTTGCAAAATATAGACATGTATGTCTTATCACAGCTGCTGACCGGATTACACCCCAGCAGCGTGCACCATCCCGGGGACTGAATGACATCCTGGCTGCAGCAGTTCAAGCCTCGCGCAGCCGTCCTTCAGGTAATTCTAGCATGAGGTGTCTGTTGATGTGTCATCTTATTGATGTCACTGCTGTGTGGAGGGAACGGCTGGCAACTTCTGCATGTGAGCAGGTGCCCAAATGTAAAGTTCAGGAGCTAAACATTCTGCACATAGTTCTGGATTACCCACAAATGGTCATTGAGAATGACATGTTGGCTCAGAGCTACCATCTGTTGTTGCAAAATATAGACCTGTATGTCTTATTACAGCTGCTGACCGGATTACACCCCAGCAGCGTGCACCATCCCGGGGACTGAATGACATCCTGGCTGCAGCAGTTCAACCCTTGCGCAGCTGTCCTTCAGGTAATGCTAGCATGAGGTGTCTGGTGATGTGTCATCTTATTGATGTCACTGCTGTGTGGAGGGAACGGCTGGCAACTGCTGCATGTGAGCAGGTGCCCAAATGTAAAGTTCAGGAGCTAAACATGCTGCACATCGTTCTGGATTACACACAAATAGTCATTGAGAATGACATGTTGGCTCAGAGCTACCATCTGTGGTTGCAAAATATAGACCTGTATGTCTTATCACAGCTGCTGACCGGATTACACCCCAGCAGCGTGCACCATCCCGGGGACTGAATGACATCCTGGCTGCAGCTGTTCAACCCTCGCGCACCCGTCCTTCAGGTAATTCTGGCATGAGGTGTGTCACTGGCTTCGACTCCAAAGCCATGACAGAGATCCTGATTCCCCTCTGCATGTAATCAGCAGTCGTTGTGTACAAAGTGAAATACAAATCAGGAGTGTCATGTGCCTGTCTGACAATTGGTGATGCAGATAATTGAGAATGTTGTCACTTCCCTCTACAGCTGCTGGTTCAGGGACAGCTAGGCCTATGAAAGCCGTGAGGAGACAGGTCCAGCAGGTGACACTAGGGGGGAACAACAAGAGACAGAGAGTTGTGGCTGGAGCTGGTGAGTTTGCCTGTATCTGTGTAACACCTCAGTGCTATCGTGTGAGCTATCATTTGTGGTGGTACCCTACACAGGTCACATGATCCTCATCTGTTGATGCAAAGTACAGTTAATACAAACCCTTGTGTTGCACCACATGTTATACCAGGTCAATCCCTAATACGGTTGCAACCTCTGTTCCAGGGGATGCTGATGAAGAGGATGACAGGCCTATGACCAGTGCGGGCCGACGGGGAATCAGAGGGGAGAATCCCCTGATCCTCCAAGCTGTGATGTCGGCTGCAAGCACTGCTCAGGAGGAGGAGGATGAATTTCCTGAGGACGTCTACTTGGTGGATGATGAGGACTACATGTCTGATGACGATGAAGATGCCAATGCGCGCTATCGTGCCAGATTGGCTAAATCGGTCAGGGCATCAACTCCTCTGCCAAGCAACGTCCGTCAGCCTCCTCCCAGGCATACCATGGCCTGTCCCTAGACTCGAGCAAACCAGCCACAGCACCCACGCATCACAACACAGACATCACTCCCTCACAGTCCTCACATCCAGGACCAACATGGTGGTTCCCCTACCCACTCTTCCCTAGACAGTGTATCTCTGCCATCCTCTCCACCATCTGGGGGTAGTACCAGCCCTGTTGTGCTGCCGGAATCCCCTGGGCACCATTCACCTGCCCACAGGCTCCCACCTCCCACCCCCCCCCCCCTGCTGTAGGATCTGCTCATCCCATCCATGGCAGACAGCTGCAGAGAGGGCCTGCACCTGGCTGTGATGACCAGTGGGAGCAGGACTTCTACCAACAGCAGAGCGATGTGAGGCAGGGCATTAGTGCCATAGGGGCTACCCTATCTGACATGTCGGATTCCCTTCAGGACATGGTCCACTTCCCTCAGGCGGTGGAGAGGCTGAGCCAAGTGTTGGATAGGATGGATAGGACTTGGCAGGACATAACCAGAAATATGCGAGACATGCTATCCATCCAGAGGGAAGAGAGTGCAAGACACCATGCCTTGGCCATGAAGATGATGGAGGGCATATTGAGAGTGAGCCAACCTTTCCCTTCACGGTCAACGCAGGGAGGGGAGCCATCATATCTGCCCACAGGACAGCACATCCCCACACCTGTACCAACTGCACACCAACACAGCAAAGGGAGACATTCACACCAGCAGCCTGAACTGCCACTCCCAACACCACCCCCTGTACAGGCACTCCCACCACCTGCACAACCACCACCAACCCCTGTAGAGGCACTCCCGCCACCTGCACAACAACCATCAACCCCTGTACAGGCACTGCCTCCACCTGCACAACCACCAACAACCCCTGTACAGGCACTCCCACCACCTGCACAACCAAAACCACCTCCTGTACAGGCACTCCCACCACCTGCACAACCCCCCCTCTGTACAGGCACTCCCACCACCTGCACAACCACCACCACCCCCTGTACAGGCACTCCCACCACCTGCACAACCACCCCCCCTGTACAGGCACTCCCACCACCTGCACAACCACCACCACCCCCTGTACAGGCACTCCCACCACTTGCACAACCGGCCCTTGTCCAGGCACAACCATCAAGTGTGCACACACCACCTGCACCAGCACATGTAGATGACCCTGGACAGTCCCTTGGACAGTACCCACCTCCACGTAGGTGGCGAGCCAGAGCTGAGCACTCCGAGCGGTCCCCCCCCCCCCCCCCCCCAATTGCGACATCGCAAGCTCGATCCCCGGTGACAGGAACCCAGGAATATGTAACCACGTGATTGTGTGTTCACCAAATAAAGACCTCAAAATAAAGAACTCTGTTGTGTCTCATGTCCAGTGTAACGATGTAGGTGGCCTCGAGATGTGAGAAGGTATGTGTGTGTGTGACACAGTTACAAGTGTAACCCTTCATTGCAACAAGCCATTATGTGCATAGCAGATGACTCACCAAATATGTGTCCTGATTCAGAACCCTACATGTAATAACAACCAAAGTAACCTGGGTCAAAAGATAGGAGCCTAATATTGCAATAAACAACACTTAAAAAGAGAGAGAAAGCACATGTGAATGATACCATCGATGTTGAATCCCATCAGCCACTATAATTAGCGCATATCATCATGTAGGATTCAACCATACACACAGCTCTAGTGCTAGAGACATATGTGGTGTATGGAGCCAGGGAAAGGCAAACAAGTTCACAGAATTCTCAAGCCCTGGTGTAGTATGATGTCGCTACCAGAAGAATGAAGGTGGCAAATGGTATTAAAGCAGTGCAAAAACATACAAAAAATAACCGCTATTGTCCCAAAGATGGTCCATCTTTGGGACAATAGCGGTTATTTTTTCAAACTGCTTCTTGCACTGTTTTTAACCACATCACTCGGTCAGTCATGAATAAATTGTGGGACTGACCCAGTAGTTGTTTTTAACATCTGCACTCACTTTGTATGTTTTTGCACTGCTTTAATACCATTTGCCACCTTCATTCTTCTGGTAGCGACATCATACTACACCAGGGCTTGAGAATTCTGTGAACTTGTTTGCCTTTCCCTGGCTCCATACACCACACATGTCTCTAGCACTAGAGCTGTGTGTATGGTTGAATCCTACATGATGATATGCGCTAATTATAGTGGCTGAAGGGATTCAACACCGATGGTATCATTCACATGTGCTTTCTCTCTCTTTTTAAGTGTTGTTTATTGCAATATTAGGCTCCTATCTTTTGACCCAGGTTACTTTTGGTTGTTATTACATGTAAGGTCTAGGGATTAGTAACCTAGAGGTCGGTAAATATATTTCCCTCTGGCCCTCTTTCAAAATGTATTGTTGTTATCTGATTCAGAACCCGACATTCTAAATGAAGTCAAACAAGTAGAAGTAAGTAGGATTCCTCAAATATATTTAGGATTCAACAGAACAACCGTCCGTTTGGAAGGGAGGAAGGAAAACAAATGATGGTCTTGATGCAGAGGGGGAATGGAACCTGGATTGGGGTGGGGCAACAAAAATATAACATGTCAGGGAGCGTCAGGGACAACAGTCTATTTACAAGGGGAAACAGAAATAATTGTTCACGTCAATGTCCCCGTCAAAAGTCAAGTGTCCTTCTGGTCATCCTCTAGGACCACAATGTCCAGATCCTTGGAGTCCGACGCTGGCACAAGTCTGGCAGGTGCAGTAACAGGCACCACATGTGTTCTTGACACACGAGGAGTACGGGGGGTAACAGTGTGGGGCAACAGACAGGGGGAGACATTGACGGTGGTATGGGAAGGGATTAGGGAGACAACAGACGACATGGCTGTGGTCAGTGAATTGATGCTGGTGGCGAGGGTGGCCATACATCGGAGCATGTCCTCTCGCATCATGCGTACCTCCATACACACTTGTAGCTGGATGCGAGCGGACATGTCTGGCTGACCCTCACACATCCACATCAAGTCCGCTGGCACAGCCACAGGAGGAACAACACCGGGAGGGGCCTGGGGGGATAGGAGGGATGTGGTGCCTGAGGTCCGGAGCCAATGATGTTGTTGGGCTGGCGGCGACGATGAGGGGGACTTGTTGCAGGGGATTCAGCTGGAGCCCCCGATGGCATGGGGGACTCTAGAGGTAGGGAGGGGCTAATGGCAGGCCCAGGTTGTGTGTTGGCCTGCCCCAAGGACACCTCTTCAGGGCCCACAGGTGAAGTGTCATGGGGAGAGTAGCCTCCCAACACATCATGGTCCGAGGTGTCGGGTTCACCCCCCCCCCTTCAATGTCTTCAGCCTCCACCCGGGATGTAGCACCAGCATCAGGGTGTCCCTTGTCAGTCCGGGTGGGTGCAATCCCCTTGCCTCTTGATGTTGAGGGTCCCTCCTCATCATCCTCTTCCTCGCTGGTGGAAAGAGGGTGTAGCCGCCGCTGCACTGGTGGCTTCTTGCTCCGGACCTGGTCCTGCTGCCCTTCCGTTTCGCCAGCTGTGCCTGCAGAATTGTAAGCAAAGTCCTAATGTCATGGTTGTGTCATGCAGGACGAGACACATACATAGAGGAGCCAAGCTCAGACTTATTTTCCTCTGATCACACTCTATAGTTGTCACCGTCTATGAGGTGACATTACGTCATTTACTGGATTTAGTCTGACATGGCCATCTCACGTGGATGTTTGTGGCTTACACAACTGTATTGCCCAACCCTCAACCTGGCATTCTGGTGATCTGTGTGTCCTGCCACTGCTACATGTGCAGGTTCCAAAAGCAGTCCACCAATGGAGAACATGAAGAGTCCTGATTTCTCGGATTTTGGCCATTCATAGGAAGTCGCAGCTATTTAAGGTCTGGACAAGTGTCATCTGCTTTGTGTCATTGTATGGGACAAGACAAGTGGGGAATGGGGGTCACACATCCACTGAGGCTCTGGGCTGTTTGTGTAGCTACGTTGGGAGTCTAGCCTTGGGCTGTCCCCACACATGATCTGACTATCCAGTGGCACATATTGTCTTTGGTGACTGATATGGTAATGCAGTACACCGCTGAACAGTGGGGGATTGTTGTGACAGCTACCTGTACATGTGAAATGTCAAAAAGCCCACTGAGGGTGAGACGTCTGTCAGTGGACACCCCTTGCAAATTTAGAAGCGCTTAGGAGTGATGCAAGGATGTCAAAGTCTGTCTTGACTCCATGGCACATGAAGATTTGTCACAATTTGAACCCAAACTCTACAAATGCAATGCAAGTCATAGCATCCAATGCCCTTTGGCCTGCCATGCTCACACTGGACAGTGTCTGTACCATTGCTCATCCAATGCACACATGATTTCCTAGTGCCAATTGTAGTGGTGCTGGAGGAGCAGATTTCAGTATTAATGCACTATTATGGCTCATTTAGCCAGTTTCTAAAGATACGTGGTATGGAGGAAAGGATATACAAAAATATTCGAACAAGGACACTTTTAATTATCCATTCACATGTGATTAAATTCACTTCTCATTTTCTTTGTATTTGTGCTGAGTATATACAAAAACATATATTTACAAAACCAAACCTCTGTACATATAACAAAACTACGCTACTGTCCTAAACATTAATTTTCAATTGTGGCTCCCCCCTTCAATAGTGTGGACAACCCCAGAGGGCATATACATTGCATGAGAAGTATCAATGTCCCCATAAATTCTAAGGCAATGCAAAGTTGTTGAATCCCAACACAATTAAATTCTTATGGGTCCCTCTGTAAAACCAAAATGTCGACGCGGGCGCGTTTCAGCCAATCAATTCCTTTTGGCCTCTTCAGGACAAAGATAACCGCAGCAATCTTAGGCTGGTCCCTCTACTCAGCATACCAAGCGTAAGTACTGTACAATAGCCCTGAGTGGGACGCAGGGGATCCACGCCCTATTCCATCTGTTTATTGAAAAGTCAGCTGGGCCCCCTGTTCGTGTTCTAAAAGCAAGATTTATTCCGTCGTGATTACACGCTTGCTTCTCTAGCCTCTCCTTGATAGCTCTTCCGCATCTATCGGTGCTAACTCTCTCTACACGAGTTTGTTCAGGAGAGCACTATCTGCAGCGTATGCTGCAGATAGTGCTCTCCTGAACAAACTCGCGTAGCCTTAGCATTGATTTGCCTTAGAATTTATGGGGACATTGATACTTCTCATGCAATGTATATGCCCTCTGGGGTTGTCCACACTATTGAAGGGGGGAGCCACAATAGAAAATTAATGTTTAGGACAGTAGCGTACTTGTGTCATATGTGCAGAGGTTATGTTTTGTAAATATATGTTTTTGTATATGCTCAGCACAAATACAAAGAAAATGAGAAGTGAATTCAATCACATGTGAGAGGATCATGAAATGTGTCCTTGTCCACAAATATAGTTATATCTTTTCCTCCATACCACGTTTCTTCATATATTGTGTTCACTTTAGCCAGATAATGGATGGTGTAATAGTTGGGTATACCCCTAGCTTTCAGATCCATTTAGCCAGTTGTCATGACGAAACTACAACTCCCAAAATGCACTCTGCCCTGTACAGTCCATATGCCACAGTGTGCCTTGTTATGCTTGGTGACTGCTGCATGGACACAGAATCAGTGAATGGATGCATCGGACACACAATGGTACAGCACTGTTTCACTCACATCATACTCCCAGACACATTTAGCATATGATGCACTTACCATGTCCCTGCTGCTCATGCTCCTCCAGCTGAGCATGGAGGGTCGGCCAAGCTGCTCGCAGGACCCTCCTGTACAGTAGGGATAGGCGAGGACGATGCACATGGTGCTGGGAGGACTGGCCCACCATCTCCTCAGCCTTGTGCTGGGACCACCGTTTCAGGTCCTCCCAGCGCTTGCGGCATGCCCTCGCACTCCTGGTGTGGACTCCCACTGCACTGCAGCGCTCCCCGATGTTGGCCCACAGCCTGGCCCGGGCTGCATTGCTCAGCTGGTGTTCAGGGTCCCCATATAGCTGAGGATATTTGGCCAGCACCCCCTCAGCCAAGATGTCTAACTTCCTTTCAGTGAAAGGGGGTGCCTTCTCTTCGTAACCCTCAGCCATTATGGGGATAATAAGTATGATGGGAACAGCAGGCTGTCGGAGGATCTGATCTGTGAGTGAGGATGACTCAGAATGAACACAAAATGGCTGCCAACTATTTCCTGTGATGTATTTCCTGCCTCCAACTTCCTGTAAGACATTTCCTGACTGAAATAATGTGTTCCGGGTGATTTTCGGAGTTTACGGCCCGCGAGCGCAGATTCCGATTCCGGAGCGGAGGGGCCGCGCACGCGCCGTACGCTCCGTGATCGGGACTTACGCTTTTGTGCCGTAAACTCCGAAAATGACCCGGAACTGATTTGTCAATACAGGATATGTTTTACAGGGAGTGGGAGGCAGGAAATACATCACAGGAAATAGTTGGCAGCCATTTTGTATTCATCCATATCCATCCCCAATCATGAATGTAATCTACTGCCATCCTGCTGTTCTGTTGTGGATAAAAAAGGAAAGACAGTGCATGTGTGAATTATTAAAATGTAACAAGAGGGGGAAGAGACCATTTAAAGACATTTCTGCACTAATGGGCGGGGGGGCTGACACAACATGAAACCCCTGTTTCACTTTCTCATGCTTTGCATCATGGTACATGTAGTCCATATTGGGTGCTCAGTAGCAGAGTTGTGTGATGTGTTACGTAATATTGGGGTGGAGAAGTGTGGATATATCACAGACACATGGGGGCAGATTTATGTTCCCTGGCACATCCCTGCAGATCAGCAGGGATGCGCCATGGGAGATGCGTCACGCAAGTGTTCCCTTGCACCACCGCAGAAGCGCCGCATTCACAATGCCGTGCATCGTGGCGCAAGGACAAGCAGATGCGTGACACATCTGGCCGGCGTAAGGTTGGCACATTGCTGGAGTTGCGTCTCAACCGCCACACAGCTCCAGCACGGCTCGGGGTGCCCCTATCCCTGACATGCTGCGTCAATCCTTAAGCCTGCTTCAAGCAGGCGCAGGGCTTTGACGCAGCATGGCCTGAAATGTGTCAGCGTGAAATCTTGTGGATTTCAATCATCCACTTTTCGGAGGCATTCCTGTGCCAGAGGGCCCCCCCTGTGCAGGTACGCCCACATGTGGCGCAAGCTTGACAACGTGACGCATCTCCCTAGATGCGTCACGTTGTAAATAGCAAGCAGCATGGCGCTGTGTCGGCGCCGCCGCTGCGTCACTTAAGTGACGCAACGGGGGCGCAAAAGTGGTGCACGGGGCGTATTCATCTGCCCCATGGTGTCTGATTCACCCATGACATCACTCACGTGGTAGGCGCATCTTTTGGGGGTGAGTCACATCTGTTGATGGCACAGGCCCGCCAATGCTATGGTTATGGCATTTTCTGATTCAGTGACCCATCCTCATGAGGTCCGGCTGTGTCTCTCAGTACATGTATCATTTTCCATCAGCGTCAATAGATTCTTTCGGGACATCCACTACACTGATCGCTGACATGGGCACATGAGCTGCAGCATGCTCAACCTTTAGACTACTGTCACCAGCTGTGATGAACATGCAGTTAGTGTGGCTTGCAAAGTTGTCTCAGGAAGGAATTTATTGACACAGTCGTGTATATCCAAGTTTCATCATTGGCAACAGACAGCAATCCACATTTAGTCCATTCCACTACAGGTTGCTCATGTGAAAAATGTGGCAACGAGCTGCTCACGGACTTGCATGCCCTGACCTCGGTTATGTGGCATGGGCCGGTTTCCCAGATTCAGAGCTAGCCGAGGTTCCAGCGGTATGTGTAAGCTATGCACTAAGGCAACGTTGTGCAAGACACAACAGGCTAATATGATCTTGCACACGACTTCTGGGGAGTACTGCAGCACCCCCCCTGTACGGTCGAGACATCTGAATCGCGACTTCAACAGACCAAAGGTGCGCTCTATGATGGCTCCAGTCCGTATGTGTGCCCGATTGTACCTACGCTGTGGTACAGTGTTTGCACGCCTGTAAGGGGTGAGGAGATGTGGGGTGAGTGCATACCCAGCGTCACCTGAGGAGAGGGGAAAGGGCAGTTGGTTACATTTCCCTCTTTGACTTGCACAGGACATGATCTGTACTGTATTACATGCAGTATCTGTTGGGCCATGTATGTAGCTTTATGATTCTTATTGTACAGTGGTTTATGTTGGGGGGCATTCATACATTAGCAAAACACATTTCCCTAATTTCTAACGCTTGGTACTTACCCAGTAGCCACATGTTGTCAAATTCTCCCGCAGCCATCCGCCGGGCAAGAGGTGACATGTGGAATATGAAGCTGTCATGGGTACTGCCTGGGAACACCGCATGCACATTGATGAAGCTCTCCCTGGCATCACAGACAGCTTGCACGTTGATGGAATGCCATCGGTGTCTGTTGCAGAAGATGTGTGCAATGTGGCGGGGTGGCTGAAGGGCCACATGGGTACAATCAATTGCACCCAGCACACGTGGGAATTGTGCAATGAGATAGAAATCTCGTGCTGCCCTTTGTCTCAGGGCCAGTGTACATGGCATGTGTATGTGGTTGTGGGATCTTGCAGTGATGCATCTCAGTACCTGATGCAGGCACCGCGACTGGCTCGCCTGGGATATGCCCACATGGTCACTGGAGACCCTTTGGAAAGAGCCAGTGGCAAATAAATGGAGCGCAGAGAGGATCTTGAGATATGCTGGGATTGCATGGGAGCAGCAGGTCACAGAGTCAAGTTCCTGCTCCCACTCACATACCATATCCAAGATGACTTCTGGAGGGAAACGGTACCTGGGCCTTACATCTTGGCTGGAAAGTCCAAATAGGTTGATCCACTGCCTGAAGATCCTCTCTGCTCTCCTCCTCCTCCTCCTCCTCAAGTGGTTTTGCCGCATGGCAAGGGGTAGTGCAACAAACACATTCAGTGACATGTTGTAAGGGTATGTGTGTGTGTCTGCTCTGCAGTTATACGTACTGCCGACCTGGGATTGGCTGGAGTGTGTCAGCTGATGCACGATGGGAGATGGTAGGGACTTGGACAGGTGTTTACCCTTGGCTCAAATGATCAATGGCCACAGTTCACGTAGTCTTGCCAAAATCGGAAGTTCCGGTCCGTGAGCGGACTTTCTGGCCCGCATGCGGACTTTCTTGCCCATGACCGGATTTTCCGGCCATGAAGCGGACTTCCCGCTCCGGACCCGGGAAGTCCGCTCCGGACCCGGAAAGTCCGCTCCGGAGCCGGAAATTCCGGCCCGAGTGCGGACGTAAGTTTAGTGGTCGTAAATGGATTCTGTGAATAGCAAAGGCCTAAGTTCATTTTGTGAATAGCAAAAGTAGTAAGTTCACTCTGTAGATACCAGTAGTACTAGGTGCATTCTGTGAATACCAAAATGGTAGTAAGTTTAGGATTTAGTCTTAAGTTTGTTCTGTGAATCGGGCCCAAAGTGTTCACATGTACCAAAGCAGAGATGGCAACTAACATTAACTCATTTTGATATTCAGGACTGCATTAGCTATAGTTAAACTAAACGTGAATAAACATAATTTCTCTCTACAAATAGCCATGGAAATAATTTAGGGCTCCACAGGTGTGGCACTTGAGACCCCTTGCTTGCCCCTTCCAAAGCCTGGCACTGCCTTTGCAACCTCTAGCCTCAGAGGTTGCCAAATCAGTGCAAGAATACACGGACAGCTTGTTCTTTTGGTTGTGGGTGCTCAGCATTTGTCTACCACCCTTTTTTAGTTACACTAAAAGTGAATAATAAGTCATTATTCACTATTAGGAGCCGATTCTGATCTCGCTGGGAGACGGCTCCGTCCGACTTGGATCTGGAGGGATTTCCGACTGACTCATGCTCCAGGGCTCTGAGCACCGAGTACAATACGAACAAGTGCTGATGGACACGGGTTGCTCGGAGCCCCATGGAAGTCAATGGCAGCCTGTTGTACGACACATACATAGGCTCCCATTGACGAGAAAGGTATGTTGCACACAAGGGTGCCCCCTGTAGTGGGGATGCGTCTGTGCCACCTGCACCATACATGCATGTGTAGGTGGGACTCTTGGGTCCCCCCCTATGATCGATTCGTAAGACTACGGGTGAAGGGGGTCCGGCGCGGACCCCCAAATTCTTCTTCCAGGATCATTTACTTGTCGGAGGCTCCGACTCAATCAGGCTGTCCGATTCGTGCATCGCACTGGCTCGGTCGGATATCACCTCCATTGCACGGCATGATTTGCTTATGGACGCGACGTACGGAGCGGTTTGGACCCAGAAACGATTCCATTGGCGATTTCACGTTTCACGCATCGTACTTGCCCGCTCATACAGCTGTACAAGTCGGTAGGAAAACACGCGTACCGCTCATACTTTTTCTGGCCGAATTGCGTTCAGAGTCCTTCCAAGCGAGATCGGAATCGGCCCCTTAGTGTGATAAAAGATGAAGCACCAGAAGCTGGAACTAGCATTTGCTTGCAGAGTAGGCGAGAAGAGCAATGTTTTTGAATGTTTGTTGTGTGCATGTTTGGGGATGGGAGTTTGTGTGAGACTACATATATGTGTGAACATGCATCTCTGTATGTGTGATCATGTATGTGTAGGTGAAAGTGAGTGGGTCAGAGTCAGTAACTGGTATTGAGTGAGAATGAGTCTCAGTAAAGGAGTATGAGCGAGTCAGAGTGAGTTAGAGTAAGAGTGACAGTAAGTGAATGTGAGTGGAAGATTGAGAATGAATGATTAAGAATGAGTATGAGGGAGTATTAGAGAGTGAGTCAGAAGGAGTGTAATTGTGAGTGAGAATAAGAGGTTATCAGTGAGTGCAAGGGGTTGTGAGTAGGTGGGAAAGAGTGAGAGAGTGACAGTAAGAGTGAATGTGAGTGAACTAGTTTGAATGAATTACGGAGAAAGAGTGAGTCAGACTTAGAATAAATGATAGTGCTTGGGAATAATGGATTGAGAGTTTGGGTGAGAGTGAGGTGAATGAGAAAGCATGAGTGCATCCAAGTAAGAATGAGTGAGTGAGAATAAGCAAGAAAAAGTGAATACAAGAGAATGAGAACAAATGAGTGCAAGTGAGTGCAAATAAATGAGAAGGAGATAGAATGAGTATCAGTGAGTTAACATAAATGAGCATTAGTAAGAATATAGTATTATGCTTGAGAATTAAACGGTTGGCCATAGCATACATGAAGTCAGACTTGGTTTAGAGAGTCATGCATAGCAAAATACTGGCACTAGTATACTGCAGGTGATTCGTAGCTGGAAAGGCACCTCTCAAAAAATACTGGTAGTGGAATACTGATAGTAATTCTTGGCATAATGGGCACCTATGGCAAAATACTAGTGCTGGCATAGAGATGAATGCCTTGGCATATGGGGTACCAGTGGCAAAGTTCTGGCACTAGCATAGTGAATGTGATATTTGCTATAAAGGCATCCATGGGATATAAGGGGAGTCCATGACAAAACACTGGCCTTGGCACAGTGGAGATCATTTTTGTCATATAGTGATAATCAGAGCAGATTTTGAAAAAAAATGTGGACACTCCTGAGCAGCATCAGGTTTCATTAGCTCTGCAAACTGTGAAAGGACTTGAATATTTAATGAGAGCCTTTTCAGAGCTTGGGGCATTTTAGCAAATGTGTGTGAAAATTGTGATTTAAATGCACCATATGACCCATTACTTTTTTTAATGTTCTTGGAGAAGAACCCCCTTAAGCCCTTCTAGATGAGGTCTGGCTAACTCGCGTCACTTGTTTGTCACAAATCAAGACAATTACTTCGCACCACCACTTTCAAAGATTATGGTGGCATCGTAATATATGTGGTATCTAACACAGACATTTGTGTGTGTCGGGTTGTTATGTCATGCAGTTAAAAAGGAATGTCAGCAATTCAATTATCTTGGCAGCAACTGGGTTAAAGTCAAGTGACTTCACTTTCTGGGATCGTATGTCATATGATGTCACCTCCTGTTCCTGTGATTTTATTAAGTTGAAATGATGTATGATTTTTCTTCCATTACCCCAGACATTTTAGTAATAGTATTTTTCAAGTAGTAGGGGCTCTGGCCCTGTAATAACGAGGGCTATATGGGTAAAGAGACCTGAGTTTTATATATTGTCTTGAGGTGTCTGGTTATTGATTGTCTTTTCCTTCCCTTCTCTTTTTCATGAATATATTCATGATGTTAATTGTATATTTTAATAATGCTTATGGGTTTTAATGTCTAATAAACAAATTTCAACCCCCTGGTCATAGTAATTCAACACATTTGATATTAAAAAAACTTTATCAATAGCTTGATGTGAAAAAAGCTAATTCCTTTTCTCTTTCTAATAGATTTTGCTTAAATTGTACCTTCTATTTACTTCATATCGTGTTTTTTTTTTAACAAATCTTTATTGAAATCTTTGACTTATTTGGAATAAACCAACCCCCCCCCCCCCAGCACCCACCCGCATACAGGCGTTACAGTTTATTTGCATAAATATGCTTTTAACAAAGAAAAGTTATAACAAAACCATTTTAAATTTAAACATAATAACAATTATTATTTTTTTTTTTTTTTTTTTTTTTAAAGGTTACTCAGTATCCTCTATCCATAATCTGAGTGGATCCCAGATAGCTAGACCTTTCTTTTTCTTGTTCAAGCCCTTACATCTATATATGGCTATTTCAAGGCTATAAGTTGCAAGTAAGCGTGTTCGCCATTGTTGAAATGAGGGTGGATGTAAATCTAACCAGGCCGACGCTAAACAAATTCTAAATTTTGCCATTGAAACAAATATTAATCCCCTTATTTGATTTGATCGAGAATCCCCTCCTGCCCCCAAAACTATTTCTGCTGTTGTTATTACAATATCGGTTTTGAGGATTTTAGAAAGAAAAATAGAGATATCCTGTCTAATAGTATAGAGTTCCTTGCAAGTAGCAAACATATGAATTATATGCACTTCGGGAAGTGCGCATCTTGGACATCTCGTCCCCTTACCAATACTCCATTTTGCTATCTTTTTAGGGGTATAGTATAACTGAAATAAAATCTTGTAAAATTGTGCTTGTAGTTTGGTAGATAATAAAATTGATTGCGAGAGGTTGAATGCAATTTGAACGGATTTTACGGGAATTTCTAATTTTCCCTGCCATATCTGAAAATGTTTATCAAGGTCGTCAGGTAGATTTGTAATTAAATTATTGTAGATTTCGCGAATCTTGATTTCTTTATCCTTTATAATCAAATCTATTATCTGTATTTTCTGGAAAGCTGTGTTACCACCCCCTTTTTTCAACAAGAAGTCTCTTACTTGCAGGTACTTGTAAAAGTCACGATGTTCTAGTGAGAATTTATTCTTTAATGATTCAAATGTATTAAACCCAGCTTGATTGAAAAATACCCCAAGCTTTGTGATTCCGAGCATGACCCAGCGTTTCATACATGAATCTGAGAAAATTGCGGGGAGATTTTGGTTGCACTGGATGGTCGTGTAGTATGAAAATCTACCAATCCCCAGTATTTTGCGTACATTACCCCAAACGTTATAAATTCCTTTGAGGGTTTTAAACCGCACCTTTTTAAAATGACTGTCATAGGTCAGACGCCAGAGATGATCTTCTGTTGCTGCCCCAAGGATAAGTTCTTGTGGGGATGAAACCCTTCCTGCTAGATTAAACGGGATTTGAAGTTAGAAGCATTCTGCTATAATTAAGTGTAGTAGCCCACCAGTAAGCTTTAGAATTAGGTAGGGCAAGTCCACCTCTATCTTTGGGTAAGTTAATAAACTTCATGGCTCTACGCGATCTGCTATACCCCCAGATGAAACGAGAGAAGATACGATCCAATTCTGTAAAGATATATTGATCAAAAACTAGACAGATGCTTCTAAAGAAATATAAAAACTTAGGAAAAAATACAATTTTTATTAGATTACTCCTACCAAAATTTTTTAAATGTAAATTATGTAATCTCTTCAGTGATAGGTCCGTTTGTTTCAGCAGTGGATTCATGTTTAACTTAACTAGATTGTTAAGATTGAGGTGATATTTACCTCTAAATAAGTCGCGTTTTCAACAATCCTTTTGTCAGCACAGCTAATTTGATTATTAATAACAATTTGAGTTTTTTTTTTATTTAGTTTATAGCCTGAAACTTCACCAAAATGATTAGCTTCTGTTTCAATTAGTTTTATAGCATCACTAGGGTTGGTTATGCTTAAAGCAATGTCGTCGGCATAGGCTAATGTTTTGGTGTCTCCATTAGGGGTCCTAACTGGTAAAATTGCTAAGTTTGATTCTAACCTCCGAATGAAAGGATCTATAAATATAGCAAAAAGTAATGGGGAGCAAGGGCAACCCTGCCTTGTTCCTCTCGTCACTTTAAAGTTTTCAGATATATCCCCATTTATCACAACTGCTGCTTCTGGGTTAAGATACATCATACTGGTTCTTTTGATGAATTTTTCCCCGATTCTACTCTTTGATATGCTGTCCATAAATATTGCCAGGAGACCCTATTGAACGCTTTTTCGGCGTCTAGTAATATCAGTGCCATAGGGTCTCCTGCTACTTTGGTCACGTCAAAGAGTGTGATGACTCTCTGTATGTGATCAATGGTAGATCTTCCTGACACAAATCCATGTTGCCTGGCCGATATAATTTTGTGTATCATTGGAGCAATCCGACTGGCAAGTATTTTGGAATACATTTTAGAGTCATTGTTGATGAGGGTAATTGGACGGTAAGCCCCTAACTCGGTTGGATTTTTTTTTTTTTTAGGAAAGACAATTATTTTTGCTTGTGCCCAAGATCCTGGTGGTAGTCCACCATGAAAGACCTGGGTCATCAGCATTACAAGTATCTCTTTTAGTTGTTTACTGAATCTGGAATAAAATTCAGAAGGAATTCCATTGAGCCCACTTGCTTTACCCGAGTGAAGATTATTAATTGATAGTAATATTTCAATCCATTGCGGCGCCACGGCCAAGCTGTCCCTATCGGTTTGGGAGAGCTGAGTCCAATTGACCGTCTCTAGATAATCATCGATTTGAGATTGATTTTTGTAGGTCTCTCTGTAAAGTTCCGAATAATATCTTTTAAAACAATCTCTAATTTCTTTGGGATCTTGGATGAGGCCTTTAATGGGGTCTTTAATTTCTGTAATTGTACTGTCCGTATATTCCTGTCTAGCTCGAATTGCAAGCTGATGACCAATACTTTCCACGATTTCGTAGATTTTCTCTTTATTTTGGGTGGCTTTACTAATTGCTTTATTTGAAAACATTTCTACAATTAGATTTTTTGTAATGGCAACATCTCTAATTGCCTCTTCAATATTAATATTTCTCCGGATTGCCATTACAAGCTCTTCCTCTTTTTTAACTAATTCATTTTGTAGGTTTTTTAATTTAAATTTTTATTTTTGGTTGTTTTGAATTGAGAATCTCAGGATTTCTCCTCTAATTTCCGCCTTAAGGGTGTCCCAGACAATTTCTAGCGGGGCACTACCAAGGTTGTTTTCTAAAAATTCGGGAATCCAATTCTCTATAACCTTACAGTATTCTTCGTTCAGCAGTAGAGCCCTTTCAAACGTCCACGCATTATGTTTAGATTCTATTTTACCAATATCAAGACATATAATTTGAGGGTTGTGGTCGGACAATACCTTGGGTAATCGGTCTAAGGAGCTGTGTGTGGCTATATTGTGTGATGCAAATATATAATCCAGCCTAGCAAACTTTAGATGTGGGTTTGAAAAAAAGGTGTATCCTGGATTATTTGGGCACTTCAATTGCCAACAGTCGAATAACCCATGTGTGTTACATAATTCTTCAAGGGCTCTGAAGACTTTCGGTTTTCAACCTTGATACTTAAATTTATGGTGCCCCAGCACCCTGTTTGAAGGAAGATTTAAGTTAAAATCACCACATACTATCAATGGTAATGGCCAATGAGCCAGTTTGTTGGATAAAAATTCTAGAGGACCTGGGTCATCTTCAACACACCCATATACCGAACAGATGGATAATTTTTTCCCCACACCATAGTGGCATTCAGTAATTGCCCATTGACCAGATTTATCTGCAGCTTATTTACTGAATTGAAGACCCCCACTACGAGCTAAAATTGCAACTCCCCGTGTTTTATTGCTCTGAGTTGTTGCCGTGATCACCTTATATCCCAGAGTTTTTAAGATTACAATTTGGGACCTTTCAACATGGGTTTCCTGGAGGCAGACAATGTCTGCCCCAATTGAGTTAAGACCAACGGCTGTTCTCTGTCTTTTATTTGGGTCGTTTAGGCCACATATGTTAATAGTTAAAATTTTAATTTTACTCATTTTGAAACTTTAGAAATGCCAGTTTTCCTCGCCTAATTGTTACGCCTGTAGGCCCTCCCCATCTCGCTTCCCCCCTAATCCCCTTAAACAAGTAGAAACTGTATGTGTAGAAATAAACAAAAAAAACCCTGCCCCATTCCCCGCCACCCATCCCCACCCCCCCATTCCCCTAGGAGAGGCTACCTGATTCGAAATGAACCAGGTTGTGGGCATCATTGCAATCAGAAGACAGCTAGCGGCGGCTGACCTGATATATATCTCTTTTATTTCCCTTTTTTCCTTAACAGCTCTGTCAGTATTTTCCCTTTTTTTTAAACATTTTTTTTTTGCTCCCCTCACTCTTTGCCATTTGTGACTTGTGTGTTGTAACATTCCTGTTATGTTTACCTAAATTCAAATTAACCAGTTTTGAAAAAAAAAATACGGTTATTTTTTAGGTTTGTTTTTGTCTGAGATTGTAATTTCTTTTAAATATGCTTCAGCTTGAATCCCGCTAGTAAAACTTCTTGTGATGCCGTTAAAAATGATCCTTAACCGTGCAGGGTTCTGTAAGTAAACAGTGGCACCAATGCGTTCAAACGGGGTGAATAGTTGTCTCATCCTCCATCTTCTTTCGACCGTAGCATGGGCAAACTCAGGTCTGCAAAAGAACGCAAAGTCTTTAAATTCTCTTTTCTTTGTCGGTCGAGCGAGATCAAAAATGGTTTCCCGTAACAAAAAGTTGCCAAAGTTAACAAGAAATGCACGGGGGTGTTGTACTGATGTCTGGGTTCGTTTAGCAAGTGTCAAGGGAAAGCGATGGGCCCGATGTATTTCCTTGTTAAAGTCCCACATATGTAGTTCTGGAAATGATTCTTTCAATAGTGTGGTTATAAAACCCCTTGGATCATTTCCCTCAACGTTCTCAGGAACCCCAAGAAAACGTAAGTCATTTCGTCTAGCTCTGTTTTCTTGGTCTTCAACCTTCACCATTAAGTCTTTGATTATGCCATCCTGTTCTGTCCCAAGTGTTTGTAAATCACAGACATCTTTCTCAAGATTTTCCGTGCGAATTTCCACTGAGGCCATTCTGTCCGAAATCTCTAGACAAGTTTGTCCCACTTTTTGTATTGCTCCTTGAAGTTTCTGGATAGCTACGTGGTTTTTCTTGTTATCATGCTTGACATCTTCCTGAAAGTTCTTAATTGATTTGAAGATGTCGCATAGGGAGAGTTCAGATTGATCTCGATTGTCATAACCTGTCTCAGTTTGCAAGTTTTTAGATATCTTGGATTTCCTCACAGCTTTCCCCGAGGGACTTAGGTTTATGTCAGATTCTCGTGGTGAGGTTTTCCTGGGTTTATAGTTTGTTTGTTCAGTATTACTCCCTTGATCCGTGGTATCTTCGAACATAGGTCTATTGTGTCTCTTTTGTCTCTTTTGTCTTTCCCCTTTTCTTTCCTGATTCTTCTTTGTAGGGCTACCTTTTGAGTAGGTTTTCTGTTTTTGTGCATCAAGCACTGATAGTTCGGGGTCTGACATAATATATACAGAGCTTGTCTGTTCCATTTTCTGTTGCTCGCTTGAGGTTGAGGCGCCAGTTTAATAGATTTCAGAGCCTGAACTTGAGTCAGGATTGGATTCTTGTGGGACAAAGCGGGCTTGGTCCTGGGCTTGGTCCCGACCAGGGCATTGAGAATAGCTGGTGTCTTCCAAGCCTTGGGTGACTCCAATGTAGGAACGGTCAAAGCGGAGGCTTTTGCCAATACTTGGTTTTTTGAGCGCTGTGATGACCACTGATGTTGGTGCTTCTGTTCCTTGCACCCCGGTTTGCACAGGTGTGGTCTTCTTCAGATCATTCGGTTCGTGTGCTTCGTTCGATTCCATTTGTGCAGTGTTCAACACTTTTACCACACCAGGCTGTTTCTCGGTACACACGCTAGTTAGGGGGTGAGCTCCCTGTGCCACTGGCGTTGTATTAATAGACCTCGGATCAGGTCCGGGTTGGCTGCAGCCCTCAGGAGGGCCCGAAGATATTTTGGCCACAGTGTTAAAGATGTTTGATATTCGAGGTTGGGCTATGTCTGGTTGTCCATTACCTCTTACGGCAGTTTTTAGGTTTTTTATTGTTTGGAGCCGCCTCGCTTTTTTTTCCAGCAGGTCAATCGTGTCTCTACATTCATCACCATCACCATCACCGTCCATATCCTTATCATTATCTTTTTCCTTATCTTTATTCTTACTTTTAGATTTTACTGTGGCTTTGATTTTGGGCTTCTCCTTCTCCCTTTCTTTCTCTTTCTCCTTCTCTTTCTCTTTTTCCTTCTCCCTCCCCATCTTACCTTTCAGCCCTCTTGTTTCTGGCCGGGTAGACACACTGTGAATCTCTTGAGCAGACTGGTCTCCCGGGGCACCTTGACACCCCAATATATCAATATCAACAATATCAGCATTGGTGTCAATTATCTGCTCAGGGTCAGCCCTCTGTTCCCAGTCCTGCTCCATGTTTTTAGTTGGGGTTGAATCTGACTTAGTGGATTCCGCCCTAAGCGCTGCCCCACGCTTTTGCTCACCTTCGTCCTCACTTTGAGTTCCAGTGAATTTACCGGGTCGTTTGAATTTCCGCCACCTCTTCTTGCTGAATAACACCGTCCCAGCAAACAGTGTATGCCCTAGGAGACGGGAAAAATAAAAGACAGGGAGCCGCAGCGACCAGCAACAGCCACCAATCACTTGAAGCGCCCACCACGTAATCAGCATTGCGGCGTTGCTGCGCAGGACACCGAGGGATTACCGATGACCGGAACCCCAGACCCTCGGAACCGAACCCTGACAGAACCGCCAGAGCTGTCCTCCGCGGCCACCCTCCAAGCCAGCTGCCGTGGATCGATGGACTTCATATCGTGTGCTGTAGTTTGGTTACCTTATCTACAAAGCTCTGCAAGAGTAAGACTTAAATGCTTGTCATTTCTACTCCCCGAAAGTTGAGTCGCAAAATGAAGATTCTTGCATTCCAGTAATCTGCAATATCCCTGCAGTTAACAAGTAACAGGTAATATTTTACCCTTACACCGGAAACCACTGCATCCTAGAGATCTAACCTAAACATCAAAGAAAGAGCTGCAGACACATTTGATTGCTCTTACTTTAATTCAGTAGAGTGTGAAGCTTGAAGAAGTGTATTACCACTCATTTTGTGTCGTTCGTGTGTACTGGCATGTGATGTCCATGTGCCTGGTGATTTTTTCAGCACTGAATAAACAAGTTGCTAGCTTGTAAAGAAAGCATTGAATGCAACGCTTCTCAATCACACCCTTTTCTAAAAAGGCAAATTACCAGGAATATGCTGTGAAGTGATTCGTTCAATAAGGGTCAGGGACCTCATCAGTCTGATGAAAGAACTCGGGTTAGGTTGTCCATGGGTGACTAGTCACAAACTATCCAAATCCTGCCTGCACTTGAATACAATGCAGTGTTCTGTATTTACCTGACAGTTTTCAAATGTGCTCAGAGCTTGAAGTGTTGAAGAACTCTGTGCTGAGCTATCAACCGTATATGCTCAATATTAATCTTTGAAGCACTCTCTCACAATAAACCAAATACCTGCAGCCTTTCTTTTCCTGTCCCTTTTTCTCCCTTTAAAGACCTGCAATAAAATACTCTACTGCTTGGATGTAACCCAGAACACACTCATTTCAGGCCTAAACTCACAATTGAGGCTTGATTAAGACTGTTTGACTGAACCATAATATTTTTATTTTTGTAGAGAGGCAAAGGATATTATATACAAAACTTTAAAACACAATAGATAGCTAAATATCCTCTCACTCTGCATAGGAACCTGGCTTTTATTCCAGGAAAAAATCATATTAAAGAACAAAAGGTTTATGTTCTCTCCCCTAGATCAATGGTATTTGAATCACTGTGGGGAACTCGTTTAAAAAAAAAAACTTAAAATATTTCAAAAGCCATTACAACGTGTCAACTATGTCGCATCTGGCTTACAATTGTATTCACAGGAGGGCATAAAGGGCAGCAAACAGTGGGAGTTTGTAGGAAGGTAGGATACTTCTAGCATGGTTACCACCGCTTTTTGCCAAGTGTCAGTGTGTTCTTGACCTAGTCTGACTGGGATCCTGCTAATCAGGACCCCAGTCACTGTGCTTTCTCAAAAAATTGACCATGGTAAGTACATTTGTACATCCACAATTGGCTACTGGTGCACCCTTATAAGTCCCCAGTATATGGAACTAAGGTACTCAGGGCATAGGTACAACAGCGGTCTCCAATGGGCTGCAGCATGTACTGTGCCACTCATGTGAGTCCACTAAAACTGTGACTACAGGCCTGACATTGCAGCCTGTGTGAGTGGTGCTTACACCCCTCATGACAGATATAAGTTTCCTTATATCTGAGTTCACTGCACTTAAAACCTATAAGTCACCCCATGGCACGCTCTTAAATCCTGAGGGCTGGGGGCTTGTTTCTAAGTGTGATGGTGCCCCTGCATGAGCAGGTCACCCTTACAAACCCGAGTTGATTCTCTAGGCTTTGTAAGTGAGTTCATACATTTTAATGCATATAGTGGTCATCAGTCATTACGAGATGTCTAACTATATACCGGCTGCACTGAACCCGGTCATGTTTGGCATACAAAATGTTGGAATCATACCCCAACACTGATTTCAGTGTTGAAAGTATGATCACATGTAATGGGGGGCTCTCTTGGGTACTTCCCTGTACTCCCGGTCACAGCCTTTCAGGGTCTGCCACCAAGCTAGTGCTGCTGCCGACCACAGACACAATTCTGCCCTTCAGCTACTGAGCCAAGCTCAAGCAAGGGAAGGCAGAACAATAGGTTTCCTGTCACAGGAAGGTGTGACCACCTCCTAAACAGGTCTTAGTGTGTGGGGCTGGGGTGGGGGTACTTGCCTGCACCACCAGACTGCTTTAAAGGGTACATTTTGTGCCCTCCTTTCATGCTGGACACTTTGACTTTGTTAACCTTCGACTGGAATCGAGACTGCACAAAGAAAGACTCCTGCTGCTCCTGGTCTCGATGTTCTTCTAATCTTCTTCGTCATTTGTGTCTGTTCTTCATTCAGGTTCTTCAACAGACCTTTGGCCATCAAGGACAACCAAAGAAATCTCCCTAGCATGAAGGAGTCGCTCCCCTACATTTGCAACCACTGCAACAAAGCTAACAGATCTGCTGATACCGCTGTCTTACAGACTTTCTGAGGCTCAGCAAAACAGGTTGTGGTTCTGCAACTCCTTCAAGGCCTGACCTGCCCTCTCTGCAATTTTGAGGCCAGTATCCCTCATTGTAACCGCTGGGACTGCACCCCTGTGCACAAATCAACTTGCCATTGCCAAGGCTTGCTGGCTCGGCACTCCAGAGATCTGCTGGCTACAAGAATCTCCAGCCTCCAGCATCTATTCCTTCCGAGATTAATGTCCTCACCACATCCTCTGCACCGTTGACCTTGCTCCTTAGTGAGCTGTTCGAGGTCCTCTTGCGACTCCCGTGAACTTGGCCTGTGGGTTTGCCAGAGGGTCTTCTACTGCTTCAGTGGGGTCCCCTGCTTGCTTGGTCCTGCTCTGACTCTCCTGCTGTTGGTGAGTCCCTTTGACCTTGCTGGTCCCAAACGTGCTTCTTCTTCTTTCTACACGCCAGTTGTGGCCACCAAGGATTGTAGGTGCCCAAGCCAGACACCGACTACCTAGTCACAGACATCTAACATGGGACAGCTTGTGCACAGCTCTATGCCTCCTGGTCACCTCTGAGTGGCATAGACTCTGTCCACTCTGTTTGCAGGTTCTTCAATTCCAGAATACACCCTTGGATTCCACCTGACTTCTTCACCTTCGTCTCCAGAGGTATTTTCTTCCAAGTCTTCCATTGTTGGCTATGGAGGTTTTTGACTACTCTTCACCCCTATGCCCGTGGCTTCCCTAGTGTGGGTAACCTGGTTCCCGGAGCATCCACATGTGGGGTGGCTCTCTAACCTTCCGTCCTCCAGCTGAATTCTTCTGGGTCCTCTGGGAAGGGTCCTTCATCTGCAAAACTGCAACTGCGACTTCCCCATTGACATCCATTAAGCATGTGGCTTTGTTTTCACTCTGCACACAGCCTCCGTGTAGTTTCTGGGTATTTATTTCGGGTAGTTCCTTGTGTCCCTGGCATCTCTGGGTCTGCTGGTCCAAATCCCATCCCCCGTTGCAGCTCGCATTCTACTTTATTAGTATATGGTTTGGTCTCCCCTTGGAGACCACTGTGTTTTCTGCTAATCACATGATTATTTTGGTGTATTGTGTTGATATCTCTGGGTAGGAGATATACCAATGTGTTAGTAAGTGTTGTGTAATAAATCAAAGTATTTTTATATAAACACTGTGTGGTTCTTTATGATTTAACCCACACTATTGATTAAACTGCTAAAACAAGCTGCTTTATGCTCCTTCAAGAGAAGCCTGAAGGCTGTTCTCCACAGCTACCACTTTGAGAGCTTTCTATGGTTATCAAAGACCACTAAAATCACCATAAGGTTTGTCTGGATTAGTTCAAGGTGCATCACTTAGATAAGTGTGCACCATATACTAAGCCAGCCTCCTACATTGGTGGCAGCGGTGTGATTAAAGCCTGAGCTGTTTTACCATTTAATCTAGGTGGGTTAAATGAAAAATCATCACTAGCAACGCGCATATAATACTTTTGTGATTTAGTAAGTTCTACTGAACTTTTTGGATTGGTAGTTAAGGGTCTAGCACAACCCTTTCTCTAATCTTTGCAAGTTTAGTTTTCACTAGGGTAGGTAGGTGCAACACCACACTACATCTAGTTATCATGTCTTTAATTGGTGGATCCAGTGCGGCCCCACCCTCTAGATGCAGTGGCCTTAAGTTCCAGGAACTTAGGATCCACCCTGCATCCAATGAATAAAGACCAGTAGCGACCCTAACATAAAGCAGCACTTTGAGCTGCTCCTGCAGAATGACCTCCAGAATCCTGATGGATCAGAAGGGCAGGACAATGTGAGTATTGCTGGTGGGTCTCAAGAAGAAGAGTCAGGGGTGTCTCACCCTAGTGACCCCCTGTTGGACATGGCCCTTATTGGAAGGTTCACCCCTAAAACGTTTTGCCTTAGCTCTGGCATGGTGTTGGTGGTCTTAGGCCTCTGGGCACTTTAGCACTGTGTCCCAGTGTAAAGTGCGTGTGCTCTCTGTATGCACTTGGTAAGGTTGGCATGCCTACCCATAGGAATGCATTGGGGATTCCCTGATCAGTGTGTGTGGGTGGTTATTCCTGAATGGGAGGAGCAGCGTGGATACATTTGGTATGTATGAAATTGTGAGAATAAATGCTGCGCAATGGTGTGCGCAGATTTATTATGACTATGGGAGAAATGCCACTTTTTAGAAGTTGGCGATTCTGTGTGCTATGTGTCTGCCTGCCTGATGTGAATTGCATGTCTGGCTTGTGAGTGACAGGGGCTGGAAGGTGTGTGTGGCTCCAGGAGGGGCAGAGGGAGTCAGCACTAGGCTGAATGGGACATCTGGGCTGGGAGAAGTGGGAGGAGTAATCTCCTGTCACTGAATAGGCCTGTGGCCAGCCTGCAAAATGCTGGCTCTGCCCCCTGTGGTGCGTCTGATCACCTAGCCCCCACCTGACAAAGGGGAAGAGGAGTTTGCAAAACAAAGTGCTCCACATCCCCCCTGAACCAGTTGCATCTGGTTTCCCAATCCTGTATTACAGACAAAGGAGAAAGGAGTAGAAATGTAGGGGCTGTGACCCCATGAGGTAGTTCTTGTTCTTATGCTGCTGTGCTATACCTGACCTTGCCGGGGCATGCTGCTGCTGGGGCCCAGGAGGGCCTGCCATGAGGGCTTTCTTCCCTGGGCCCTGCATTGCCCCCTTGATCTCTGAAGACCTTTATGCTGGGACCCATGGGATTTTCTTGGCATCCTCCAGGACCCAGGACCTTTGCTGCATTTTGAGCACCCTGTGAGCGCTTTTATTTTAACTTACTGGCCCCTAAATGGAGGGGAGAGCATGGGCTTCGCAGCACGGCGCTGCTGCCCTTTTGAGGTGGAATCCCGGCGTGAGCGATTCCCCTGTGATGCTGAGTAGCGGGTGCTCACCCCGGGGTTTTCATTATATTCGCGGATGCCCACCCCGCTTATTGGTTATTTAAATAGCGGGTGCACACCCCGCATGGGTGCTTTATATTTATTTCTTATGCGGGTGCCCACTCCTCGTTCTACCGAGGCCCATCGGATCTGGAAGTCAGGCAATGTGGTGCCTGACACAGGCGGGACTTCCGCATCAGCGAGGGAAGCCCGGCCCAACGCCCACAGAGGAGCCCAGGTGAAGTGCAGAAGTGGCGGCCAAGGCCACCGATGGCATCGCTGGGCTTCCGTGAGTGAGAAGAGAGAGCCCCTCGTCGTAGTGACTGTGCCGAGGGAGCAGCAGTTGTCCGCCAGACTGGAAGGAGGAGAGCCCCGAGCCACGTCCAGAGAGTCCCGGTGAGTGGGGGCTCCAATGTGCGCCTGGTAGTGCCTTACAGGGCACAGAGTTTGGTACTTGAGCAGTCCCGCCATTGCGAGCCACTCCAACAATGGGGCAAGTGTGTGTTAGAGCCCTATGGGGGTCCAGAGGGCCCTAATGTGCCCGTGCCTTTAGTTTTGGCAATCCCAGCTGCCCCGCCTGACAGTGGGCAGCTGCAACGTTTTTGGGCAAGTTGATTTAGAAATCCCCAGTGAGGCCCCGAGGGCACAGTCGTGCCAGGGCCCCCTTCATATTATTTCCAGCTGGGACGCACCGCCATGGGCAGCTGCAATGTTTTGCATATTTGTTCAGAGGGCACATTGAGTGCCCAGACCTATCTTTCATTCACAGCTGTGCAGCAATTAGTGCCAGCTGCAACATTGAGACCACAGTTCTTTGGGGGCATTTTTGATTGAGAAAGGAGTGAGACTAGGCAAGATGGCATCTGACTAAGCAGCTCCGGAGATCGCTCCCTATGCAGGAGAAATGAATCGGTGAAAGAGGTGGTGTACAGAGCTGAATGCCTCATGGAGACGGCGTTTATTAGCTATGAATTTGTTCTTATTGTCGAGGAGCTGATACGGAGACTGCAAGCTGCAACCACGACAGTACTGGCGGAATTGCGCGATTGGGAGATCCGGCTGAGAGACAGGCTGAGCCCAAGAGACGCCGTAAGCCGTATGCGCATGGGAAGCAGGCTACGCTACGCTAGCGAAATCCTCGGCAACAAGGAAAACACTGTTGCAGGCTACAGGAGTGAAAATGGAGTGAGGAGAAATCGACAGGATAGCTGGCGGAGGGTGTCATCGGGAGAAGTTTTTGCCGACAGACACAACGATCAAGACGACGGGTTTGTTCCCGCGTTGGATTTCAACAAGTCAACTGCAACAAACAACATACACGGGATTGCGCCGAAAGCAATACGAGGAGGAAAGGGGAAAACTCCTGAAATGGAGCAGATGAGTGCCAAACACCAGGTTCCCCAGAAAGACTCAGAGAAAACCAAGGATAGTGAAGATGTCCAGACTATCTCAGGTGAGAGTGGGGGCACAGAAATTAATATGGGGACTCGGAGCAATGTCAGGGGGAGGAAAGCTAAAGCACCAGGCACAGAGACCCCGACATGTATTTTCAATGCATCCAAGGTCGTGAATCACAGAGCAAACACAGGCACTATTAAATCTATAAGGGGGTATTTTTCCCCCGCCAGCAAAAGTACAGCGAGCAAACCAACTGAAGCAGCTGAAGCAGCTGAAGCAGCTGAAGCAGTCAAATCAGCGAGGGTGACAGATAAAATTACCAAAGTAATGACGGGCCGGGAAAAGATGAAGGAAAAAAATGTGGCTGTTTGTAAGGAAGGAGGCAATTTACAGGAGAGCCTAAGGAGGGCTCCTGAGGTGGAGCAGGAAACTAATTCTGAGCTGCAATGGGGGGAGACTATGGAGGCCGAGGATCATAGAGAGTTTCAAGCAGGTCAAACAGGCCATGGCAACAGTAGAATTGAGACGGGCCCAGCGACTCTCACAGACCAGCCAAAGGGGCAAAGAAGCTACTCAGGGGTAGAGGCAACGGGATCATTAAATACCAGTTTGGAAGACATACCAGGTACTACGTGCCAGGATCCAGTGTTAACCGATCCCCTAATGCAGGAGACTGCTATATGCAGCGGCCCCTTTGGCGCTGAAGATAATCCAGACGTGACCGATAATTTTTTCTCTGTCACTGATGGGTCTGAGGATACTCCCTCTGAGGTAGCAGGGAGTGAGGAGGAGGAGATCTCTACAGATGCTAACTCTGACCCCAGCTCAGCGAGTAGCCTGGGCTCTCCTAAGGAAAGAGATACAGCTATTAGAAGGAAGAGGCTGTCAAGACGACAGAGAGCACAGTCACAGGCAAAAATGCTAAATGCGCAAAGACAAAGCAGCAGAGGTGACAGCACAACTAACTTAAAGTGGGACTATTCAGATACCCAGGGAAACTATTTGGAACCAGGGACGCAGACGGCTCCCGGAGAATCAGAAATGGAAATGCCTCCTTTGCAGTTGATATTGAATTCTATAAAAGAATTACAAGATGCAACAAAAACTGAGGGGAGGAAAAATCGTCTTGTAACCAGGAATCTAGAAAGGTCGATAAAAAAAATTGCCAAAGTTTGCTCAGATATGAAGACGAGGGTGTCTCATCTAGAAGAGCGTACTAGCAATTTGGAAGATCAACAATTAAAAGAGATAACCAAGACAAAAGAACACGAGCGGCAATTATCAGACATCCAATGGAAATTGGAAGATTTAGAGAACCGTCAAAGACGGAACAATCTAAGAATCCTGGGCATAGAAGAAGGAAAGGAGGGGGAAGATGTGCGAGCTTATGTAATGCAGCTGTTGAAGGGAGCCTTCCCAGAGTTAAGCCACTGGGATTGGGAGAAGGAAGTTCAGCGGGCGCACCGATTCCCATTAATGATCAAAAGGAAAGAGAATTTGGGACAGGCTTTGGAAAAAGCTCAGGGAGGCATTCAGAGAATCAAAAGGCCTAGGGCTATAATGATATATTTTGGTAATTTCCTATTAAGGGAAGAAGTGTATGCCAAGGCTCGTCCTAACTCGAAGCGCTCGTTTGAGGGTCAGTCCTTCTTCACAACCCCAGGCTATTGTCATATAACAGTGGAAAGGAGATGGAGACTGAGGGAGCCGATAGACCCCTGTCATCAGATAGGGGAACAGGCGTATCTGATGAACCCAGCAAAGCTGAAGATCATATACAAAAACACTGTCAGAATGTTTACTTCTGAAATACAGGCAAAAGCATACCTGGAAACATTGAAAAAAAATAGTACTACTGTATGAAAAGCTGGGTTGAACAAAAAGGGGAAAAAAAAAATCTCTTTTCATGTGAAATGTCAATAAGGAGATATACAAGGATACAGGACACATGATATATATATAGGCATGGGTGTCGGTGTAGAACAGATTGTGGGGTATAAGAATTGATGTTGCGGATGGCACTTTGAAAGGATATGATACACCGCTTCAAAAAAAAGGGAGATTATGCATAGGGAGGCTGTAGGTCAGACCCCATCAGAGAGACCATCGGTCTACTTGCCTTAGTTAGGGAGGGGTGGGGGGGCCACCCCATGGGGGGAGGCTGGGGTACGGGTCGGGGTCAGGGGTGGGGGTGGAACCTGGGGGGGGAAAAAGAGAAAAATGTCATCACCACAAAGAAAACATACAGGAGGGGGAAGAAGGAATTCAGCAGGAAAACTGGGGGGAAAAAACAAAAAGAGAGAACAAAATTTCATGCGGGTAATTACAATTAATATATGTGGATTGAATGACGCTAAAAAGCGGAGAGAGCTGACAGAGTATTTAAAGTCAATTAATGCTGATATTGTATGTATACAAGAGACTCATATCGAAGCATCCCGGAAATACCTGTTAGAACAGCTTGGCTATCAGCTTTTAATATATACAACACAAGGGTCCAGGACTCGGGGGGTTGCTGTGTTAGCGAGGGGTGGGTTGGTGACAGTTAAAAAATGGAAAGCAGATTCATATGGCCGATGGATCATAATGGATTGTAGGGTGAGAGGTTTTGACTTTACACTTTGCTCTATCTACGCCCCTACAATCGACGATTCTGAGGTTTTGGATCATATTAATGAACAGTTAACAAACTGGCCCTTGCCTATCATAGTCAATGGAGATCTAAACATAAATGGTCTACAAGGACGGTGGAAAAATGATCCATCCAGGTTTATAGGCCGAAAGAAGAAGACTCACAGGGCATTAATACAGATGATGCTGGATAATGGACTGACTGACATATGGGAACAACAGAACGGGGGAAGGAGAGGGGGGAGCACTTATTATTCTGCACCACATAAATCTTTGGCTAGACTGGACTATTTTTTGGTATCATCTGTATTCTTGTCGATAGCCAAGGTCAAAAAACTACCGCGGGTGATGTCAGATCACAGTCCTTTGATACTTGATATAGATATCCCAAATCAACAAAAAGAGAGATCTAGCTGGACCTTCAAGAGAGCCTTGTTGTATGATCTTAATTATATAAATCGGATGAATAATTGGCTAGAGGAATTTTTAAATATAAATAGAGGATCTGCGCCCCCTAGAATTGTATGGGATGCCATGAAGGCTGGGATAAGGGGAGAGACAGTCAGTTATACGTTAAAGCGAAATAAACTAGTGAAGGAAGAAATGGAGGGTAGGCAAAGAAAAGTAGCCGTTATAGAGGAGGAATTTATAAAAGTAATGGAAGCCAAACAAGAAACTTCAGAAGTTTCACAATGACTGGCCATGGCGAAGGCAGCTGTGGGCGAGCTATTGGCAAATAAAGCGGCAGGAAAATACTTGCCGTGGAAGCAGGACCAATACGAATATAGCGAGCAGATAGGGCGTACTTTAGCCATCAGGACTAGACAGGCAGCCACAAAGGGGGACATCTCACAGATAAATTCTGCAACAGGAGCCATTGCCAGAACGCCAAAAGAGATCTGTGTTATCTTTCAAGAGTTTTATCAAGATTTATACAATTCTGAAAAAGGTGTTGCAGACGGTAAAATTGAGAGCTATTTAGAGAGTGTCCAAGTAGAGAAACTAACAAGTGTGGACAGAGCGATTACGGATTCCAACTTTACGTTAGAAGAGTTGAGAGGAGCAATTAAAGATTTACCAGCAGGGAAAGCGGTAGGCCCCGACTTTATACCACTTGAATTTTATAAAAAATTCCTCCCTAGTATAGAAGATGATCTCTATCGATTAATGGTCGATACGCAAAGAGGGGCGATTCCTCCTGAGTCTTGGCGAGAGGCAACTATGGTGGTATTCCTTAAAAAGAATAAAATCTCAACCGACCCCGGGTCATATAGGCCCATAAGTTTGATGAATAGCGACACCAAGATCTATTCTAAAATGCTAGCTAATCGTCTAAGTTCGTTTATTGGGAAAATCGTCTCCCCCCGTCAGCATGGGTTTATCCCAGGTAGGGGCACAGCGGATCACATTCGCAGAGCCTGCGCACTGTTTGATGGAACAGCGGCTTCACGAGACCCTATGGCCCTAATTTTATTAGATGCAAAAAAAGCATTTGTTAGGGTCTCGTGGGGCTTTCTCTGGGCGGCTCTAAGGAAAGCAAACATAGGGGATGTCTGTATCGGGGCGTTGAAAGCTTTATATGTGAATCCTACAATAAGATTGAGGATCATGGTGGAGCAGAGTGGGGCTATAAAAATTGGACGGGGTACTAGACAAGGGTGTCCATGCTCCCCACTACTTTTTGCATTTTATATAGATGCATTTATTAGAAAGATAGAGCTAAATAGAAATCTCATGCCCGTTGTTCTGAACGGACATGAAACAAAAATTTTAGGGTATGCTGATGACTTAGCTGTTATTTCTGTGGACCCGGTAATAGCCTTGCCAGAGATAGAAAGAGAGGCAACAGTCTATGGGGCGCTCTCAGGGTATAAATTAAACGAGAGCAAAACCCAAATAGTAATAAATAAAAGGGTAAGGATGGTTGATAAAAGAATAACAGACTCAGCCACTTACTTAGGAATAACAATAACCTCTGACCTTTCAAGGATAGTGGAAATAAACCTGGTACCGGTAATTCAAAAGGCTAAGGGGGATTTAGATAGACTAAATAATTTGTATTTAACTACAATTGGACGATGCAATCTAATAAAAATGATTTTTCTTCCTAAAATATTATATTTGTTCCGAACTATTCCGCTGAAATTCAATAATAACTGGCTCAGCGAAATTGAAGGACTTACAAATCATTTTATTTGGGCCAAAGGCAAAACGCAGCGTGCATTGAAATTCCTGTCATTACCGAGAGAGCGAGGGGGTTTAGCAGCACCCGACTATAGGGCATATTATTGGGCAGCTGTCCTACAATACACCCGCGGGTTAGTGGGCGGAAACATGGAGGATCGATGGAATGTGGGGGAGAGCGTTCCTGACATATATGAGCTATTGATTAAGGGTTCTAATAAATGGCTTCTTACATTTAATGAAGGCAGCTACTACAAGAAGGTTAATTTAATAAACAGTCGTTATCAACGGTATTCCATGACTCAGTTATGAAAGGTTGGGATAGGCAGGGGATAAAAATAATAGGAGACTTGGTGGGTATAACGGGTCTTATAACATTTGACCAAGCACAGCAGTTATATAACCTAGATCGCAGGGATTTTTTTAAGTATTTGCAGATAAGATCGGCTCTATTAAAGAAACAGGGAGGGGTTACTAACTATAAAAGAGTAGAAATTATGGAAGTCCTTAGGGATAATAAAGGGTGTTCAATCTCCCAGGTTTATGGAGAATTGGTCAAGTTTAAGGAGGATGACCGTGGAAAACTCATTGATAAATGGAATAACCAGCTGAACCTAAACGGCAATGAGGTTGAAAAAGCGATCAAATTATCAAATTCAGTGTTAAGAGTCGCTACTCTACAAACCCAGCAGTATAAGACAATGTATGAGCTATATTATACACCATATAGAATTGGTCAATGGGGGGGAACAACGGGAGTGGTCTGCCCTAGATGTCGGGCAACACAGGCGGATACCATCCATATGTTCTCCGCCTGCCCCGCCCTGGATTTATTTAAGAATACAATAGAGCAATTTTTGGTTCATATACTTGGGATTAAAATAAATATAACCAATGAAGTTATGATACTGGGAGTAACTAGGGATGGTATAGAAGTATCTCATTATGAATTTATTTATATAGCAATGACCCTATGCCGAATATGTGTCGCAGCGATGTGGAAAGACCCCAACCCGCCAACATTCCAACAATGGATGGCACGATTATTAGCGATATATGCATTAGAAAAAGTTTTATATGATAAAAAAGGTTGGAAGACACAGAAAATGGGGATACGGATATGGACTCCAATTGTTGAGTGGAAAGAAAGACTTGAAAATGACTGAAATAGTAAAGACTACTCTATCCTTTAATTCCAATTCCTTAGTTAATCTTTTTTATTTTCTTTTTTTTTAATACCGTGTATGTGTATATATGACCCCGTAATTTCTGCTGAATATGCTTTATAATCCGCTGTATGGAACGGCAAAATGAAATGTATGGATTGTTTTTCTTTTGTGATGATGAATAAAAAAAAAAAAAAAAGAGAAAGGAGTGAGATGCACTCCACTGCCCCAGTACTTTCACAGCTGCACGGCAATTAGTGTCCGCTGCCACATTTAGGTATGCACAATTACGCACTTGAGAATTCTACTGCATTGGCAGCCGCCCTGACATTGGGAAATAGGGCATTTGAGCCCTCTAAGAAAGCCAGTTGGCCAGGGGGACTGTTAGGTTATCAGGGCGCCAGGCCCTGATGTGATTTATGTGGTGCTAGGAAATGTGATTCATGTACTATGAATTACGCACCTGTTTTATGCCTCTAACTGTGGTTTATGTATGAGGTTATTTGCATACTGTGGTTTATGCTAGTGAGATTATTTTCTACTGTTAGTTATGCCCCTAATGTGAGTTATGCTTAGGAGGTTATGGTCTAACATGTTTAGGCTCATGAGGTTGGCGCAGGATATATTTCATGCCTAATGTGATACTGTGCATAATATGGTTTTTGTTACAGGATGATGCTGAGTACAGTGCTTGCCAGCAATTACTGGTTGTGTTCTACGTTTATTAGATGTTCTACATCTACTAAGTTCACTTTGTGATGGTTCTGACAGTGGTCCAAGTGGCCCTGTCATGTGTACATAATCCCCTAAAAATATTGCCCAGTGCCAGATGGCACAGTGTATATTGTGTGATTACTATTCTAATGTGCTTTAGGTTAATACAAAGGCTATTTTTGATATAACCTTGTGTGGAGTTCCTTTTGTGGTGTGCCTAATATGCTGTTGCTGTTTGTGTGTTGCGCAAACGCTTTACACATTGTCTCCGGGATAAGCCTGACTGCTCGTGCCAAGCTACAACGGGGGTGAGCAGGGGTTATCTTTGCCGTGTAACTCCCTTGCCCTGAATAGAGTGGTGGTCTCTGCCTGGCTTTGGCGCAAGCCTTACCCAACAAGAGATCCCATTTCTAACACCCCCATTATGAGCTTTACCAGGAGGTGTCTAAAGATCCCTCATTGTAAAACTCTATTCCCCCAGGCAATAGTACAGAAGGTACAGAGGGAGTCCCAAGAGATAAGTCCCACTTTATTTCTCCTGGGAGTCCAGGGAAGGTCTAGGCCCTCCTCTGTCAATTCAACCTCCTCTAAGCACTCCATAGGGACCTCTATTTCTAGCAAGAGGGAGGACTCCTTAGAGAGGGAATACCACTTGTTCAAGCTTGAGACAGCCAAGCTCAGAATTAAGAAGGAACAATTGGCCCATTGATAAGGAGACCCTTGATGTTCAGAGGGCTTGGAAGAATTTGGGATTAAGATCCCATGGTAGCAGCACTAGCTAAGTTAGGGTCACGGAACACTCTTTTGACACTAGGAACCTGGGCAGGGTAGTTCTTCCTAACCAGGAGAGGGATGACATCCATAAATGGATCACTGCTTTAGAGAGTGCCTGTAAAGTTGAGAAGGTCCCTCAAGGGGAGTGGGCAGCTTTCCTTTGGCTCTCCTTTGCAAACAAAGGTAGAGACAAATTTCTCACTGTTTGGGAGGAAGATGCAAATAATTACTCAGTCTTGAAGAGTGCCATCATAGATGGGTTTGGGTTCACGTCTGAACAGTACAGGGTTCAGTTTGAGGACACACAGGAGGCACACACCCAAGACTGGGCAGATTTTGTAGACAGCACTATTAAGGCTCTGGAAGAATGGCTTCATGGACGTAATGTGCAGGATTTTACAGGGTCGTACAATTTACTAGTGAGGGATCTTATCCTTAGTATTTTAACACAATCTGTCCTTTAGTCTCATTCTTTTAGAGTATTCGTTTCTAATGCCTCAACTCAGCTAATCACACCAGTTCTGGCGGTTGTAGGATTACTCTATCCCTTGCGATGTAGTTGTGAAACGGGGTCCATCTCTTGTCAAATTTGGGCAATGTATCTCTCAGGGTGGCTGAGAGGCACTCCGTTGCATATATCATCCATATCTTCACCACTAGTTTATTGTTGGTAAAGAAGAGTTCCACCATTTCTGGGCTGTCACTAGGCGGGCTGCAAATAGGAGTGGGGCTATTCAATTTTCCTCAACTCAAGATAGGGGGTGAAATTCGTTCACCTCCATATGGCCTAAAAGAGTTATTTGTGGCAATCAAGGTACATCAATGTTTGTGATTAGAAGTCCCTTGTGAATCACAACTCCTACAGCAACTGTCAGGATCATTACACATGGCTTTCAGACAAACTGGGGTCAGATACCACTGTAACATTAATTTGAAAGCATTTGCCCTGTGTTATACATAGGGAGGATTTCTTCTCTCTCCCACAGATTAGGATCCTGTGAGCCTCGGAAAATGTGAGGGCAAGTTCATTTGACCATTGTCCTGTGTACGCTAATTGTGTTAGGTCGGTAGGTCTGTCCAGGGAGTGATAAAGATGCAAGAGTGGTTTGCTAGTGTCTCTATCTGTGATTCTCTCCTCCACACCTGTCATCTCCCTTTACCGAATTCTCTCAATCCAGGGTTTCTAGCCCAATGTAGGAGTTGTGTGATATGGTAGAGGTCTTTGGTTCTCAAATTAAAATCAGCATATTGGTCTCTAGTCTTCAGAGTGCTATTAGAATAGAGGTGGTCAAGACAGAGTGAGTCACTAAACTGTGAGAAAACTATTGTAACACCTTGTCTCCCCCAATATCTCACAGGTTTTGAACAGGCAAGCCTGATGCATCAAATACCCTTTGTTTAAAAAAGGTTACTGGAACTAGTAATATCTTTGACCATCAGAGAGAGGGATGTGGACCTGAGATCATTTGGAATTTCAATGTGAATGTCCATCCAGTCCAGTTTTCCACTGAAGGTCTGAGCAACATTCTATTTAATCAACATACAGCTCAATAAAAGGCTTGAAATATAGCCTTCATTTTGAGTGGAAACCCATGTGTAATCATATACATGCATGTCTCCCTTAAATCCATTCACATAAACAGTGGAGAGCAGCATGTTGGCACCTTGAGGGTATTGCACTGAGTGAGGAGAAATGGCATAGAGGATCAAGCAGGCCATTTAGTTACCCCATTCGTTCTGAATGCCACACCCTCCTATGTTATGTTATGTTACTGGTATTTGTTGAGCACACATACACCAGGGTGGGTTCTTGGCACTTGGATAACAGAAGTATTGAGCACTACTCAAAGGAATTATCCATATGCTTGTTTGAAAAGCCATATGTTTACTAATTGCCTGAATCTCATTTAACTAGGCGAGGCTCATATCACAGGGGGTAGGGAGTGACAGATGGGAGGGGACAGAACTGAAAATCTGGAACCTTCCATTTTCTTCTTTTTAAATTTGGGAATTGTGAGAAGGTTCATGTGGATGGATCTTAGGTAATGGTTGGGAATGTATTTTAGAATTTGGGCTGATATGAAAGCTGTGTTTCTTCCGTGAAGGGATTTAAAAATTATGCTGCCTGTCTTAAAGACAGTCCTTTGTTCTGTATGAAGTCAGTGTCATTTTCTCATCAAAAGGGTAAAGGGACAGTGTCTGGGTTGATGGAAAATTAACCTGACTGCCTGGTTCTGAGCCAACTGGAGTCTGCGATAGAGGACTTGTGGGAGGCCCAGGTAGAGAGAGTTTGTGTAGTCTATCCTAGAGATGACCAGGACAGTGACTACAGGAACAAAGCCCTCACAGTTAAGGAGTTTCCTGATTTTCCTGATTCTTCAGGGTTGCAAGAAAAAGGAAGAAGTGAACACTCTTAGCTTAGACTTCATAGAGAGAGCCTCATCAATGAGGATCCCGTGACTTTTTACTGATTTCTTGGGCTGTGGGGGAACGCCCATCGCTGGCGGCCAAAATGAGGGACTCCAAAAATCATACTTGTTTCTGGTTATGGCAATTTCAGTTTATTTTAGAATTTAACTTTAGATGATTGCTGTTCATAAAATCATGGATGAATAGCATTGTTTGGACTTCCTGAGATTCGCATGAGTTGTAAATTGTCAAGAGTAGCTGCATTTCATCTGCATTGTGGTAGTTTCTGAGGAAGGGAGCAATCAACAATTTTCTGAATGGTGCAATCAGCAAAAAACAAGCTTATATGTTCCACAGCACGTTCTCTCATCGCAAACTCCAGAGTTGATTGCGAAAATGGAGAGACCATCTCAATGCACCAGAAAGGTCTAAAAGGACCAGGGCAGAAGTACTGCTATTGCCCAGATTCAGTCTGAGGTTATAAAGAAAAGAGAAGTAGAGCAGAATGGTGGTAACCCCTTGTGCAGACCTTCTTGGGCAGCATCTAGTAGGCCACGCTCTTGAATTAACGTGTACAGTTGCAAGTGTACAGTGATTTGGGGAGTTTAGAAATGAAAGGCAAAATGGATATGAGGAGGAAGTTAGCCAGCAGTGTGGGATCAGCAATGGGTTCTTTAAGACCGTTATCACAGTGGCATGCCCACTCGCACTCAGGAAGCCACCATGGCCAAGCAGTACATGTTTCATGCCCCTTTCTTCTGAGCAAAACAATTAGATCAGGAGAAGTTACAAGATGTTTCTCCATAAACTGTGGCTAGACAATAATGTCTAAGCAACATTGGTGGAATGGCCCTCTCCACCTGTGTGACCCAGATAAGAAATAGAGCAGGCTATAACAGGTGCATTATTTAAATAATAAAAAAAAATTGTGTTTGTTAAACAAACTTGCAGAAAATTAATTAAGTTTATTTCTGTGTGTTTCATTTACTTTTAATTCTAGGTGGAATTGCTGCATATAATGTTGGCCCTGGAAACGTCAGACTTGACAAAGGAGTGGACTATTATTCTGTTCACGGTGACTTTTCCAATGATGTAGTGGCTCGCGCTCAATATTTCAAACAACATGGATATTAAATAATTACGTGGATCACCTTCCTTTTCAAATCTATACAGTATGAAAATTTTACATGAAACTGTTTTGAAAAATATTTTTTCAGAATTCCATCTAATAGTCATTATTATGATTAATAAAATACTTGACAATGTAATCCTTAATTATTAACTTTCTCCACTAATAAACATTCTATCTGCATTATTGACGTTGTGGACAAATGGATTCAATGCTATCGCTGTATGTTTCAGCAGTGTTGGAAAGTTATTTTAAAATAATGGCTGCAGAAAAAGGTAACATCCTGCGACATGCGTGGAATTATCACTCCGCAATCTAATCTCAAGATTTCTTTTTAAAAAACACTTTTTGAACAGAAATGTTTGCAGTGATTCAGGCGATTTATTGAAATACATAATCTGTCAATCATGCCCTGGAACTGGTTACCCACAAAGGATCAATGTGAAAAAGATTATCAGAAGATAAAAAAGCACACTTAGAAAGACTTTTCCACAATGGTTTACCCCACCGGTGAGCCAACACTGGCACGGTTCCTTTGCAAATTTGGAAAGTGACATTTGTTCAGCTCTTTTGACATTCAACAATACATTCTTCTGTTTCTTATTCATGCATACCTTTTAATTGAAAAATGCATGGTTCACAACACTTCCAATCGTTGTACTGAGAGAAACTGGAGTAACTTAAATACATCTAATACATCAGGTTTACTTAAAAAGACAATACAAAAAAATGAAATAATTTCATATTAATCATACTGCCCCTATTAAATTCTACATGAAAGTCATTCATAAATCTTTCATATACAATACCCTCACAGAACCCACAGGGGTTTGGCTAGCATTTGCCAGGTAGAAGGGGCATTATATGAAATGTTTTGGTGCTGTTGGATATGTGGGATATCAGGGCACTATTCATCAATTGTGGTGACAAATTCTTGCACTCCAAAATAGCTCATCTACCACATTGGAATGTCCCTGATCTGTTTGCAGCATGAAGTAAGAGAGTGTGTGTCTGACTGACAGCGAGAGAAAGAAAGACAAAGTAAGTGACAGAGGAAAAGAACAAGAAAGTGAAAAGCAAATTTTAGTTCAATATATATTTTAAATTGCCAACATTTCTTAGAGAACTTGTTTGCTATACTATTAATGGACAGGATCACCACTTTTCATTATATGTTGAGTGACTAGGCAATTGCAAATGTGTCCTATATACATAACCTGCAATGGCCGATCATACACACATACTGCACATCTTTAATAGAAAGTTGCATATTCAAAGATGCCAGCAAAAGGCCTGTATTGTCAACAGTCATCTGTATAAAGCCAAGATGCATTTATTCATAACTGACATTTTTTCGAGAAAATCTGGGAATCTAAAAGCTGTAAAATTAATCCTCATAACAGCTCTCCCTCTCATTCCCTTTTATCACTCTTCTTCCTGGGATACCCTGCAGATGCTCAAACACTCTCAGCTGGACATTAGAACTGGCTCACAGACACCCTTGGCTAGAGGTTAGATGGCCCCAACACACCCTTGGACAATCTGAGCCAGCATGCAGAGTACCCAGAGAACAAGACCTCCCTCAGTACTCCATCCTGCATTAAGACCTAAGAGACACTTTTAACATCCTAAAAGGCACTCAGCCGGCCTTCAGACAGTCAAGCTGATCATTTAACACTATCAGATAACTCTCAGAGACTTTCAGCCTTTGATCACTGACAAGACGTTAGTAGAAAAGAAACCCTCATCCCATCCAGCGATGTCCCTTTCATGTCATCTGGCACTACCAAATGGTCATCTTGAGACACAAATGGGCTGGCCCTCAGAGGTGCTGTGTCTGTTTATGAGTTCTGACACCCGAGTCAGTCTTTAAATTTCCCAAGGCAGATCTCAGAGACTATCAGCTTACCTGCAAATACCCACCATTAGATACCCTCAGATTCCACTCATTTGTCAATGAACATTCCTATATCTCCTGAGTAACCCTTCACACTTAAACCAGAAAGTCTTTAGAGGCCCTCTCCTAGACTCCCAACCTTCAAACAAGGCCCAAAAGAAGACTTATCAAAGGAAAAATCTACGTTTGGGCCCTTATTGAACTTCAGTAGTGTTACCATTGCAGTTAGGAAAGTTGACTAGAAAGGAACGCTCTAAATTGATGGTAATCACTGCTTCTGACTTTCACACACCAGGCCTATGCCTCCTAAAGGGCATTGGTTTTGTGGCAGTATCAGGCATAAGACAGGCCTATGTCTCTAAAAACCTGCTACGTCTGAGTGTCCCATATGCAAATGTGCTCTAAGTCTTGCCTTCTTCCTATTGTTTAACATACCCTCTGCCCTCTTAGTTCTCTTATTATTACCTGTATTTTCCTTAGGTCATTGTCTTCTTGTCCAATGAAAAGAAAGTGACTTACAGACAATCCTGAATTTTTAGCCAACAAATTCACTGCCCTTGAGGCAGAAAACATGTGACTGGCTGAATGTCAATCTCATGACCAAGGGTAGGTTGATCACTGTGCACTTGCAACTAGTACAAAACTACCACACCTAAAAGGGTCTTTACAGACACCAAAGAGGCTGAAAGGAGTTTTCACTATGGGAAAAAAACAAGCCGCTTGATGCAGGCAGTGACAGGAAAAAAAAGATGAGAAGACAGAAGTAAACTGCCGTACATGCTAAGAACTTGTGTCATGTAGCCCAGACATGCAGTAGCACCTGCTACGGGGCGTAGTGGTGGACCTGAATGGAGGGGATTGAAAAAAGAAATAAAGAAAATTGACCTTACCTTCCTGGCAGCCGCCTCTCCTATGTCCTTTTGCCCACAGCACAGGAACCAAGAAGCACCCAGACTTCCCAAGGCAATCAATATTCTGCTGTCATCCGCATGACAGCAGCATTGTGATTGGTCTGAGTGACATAGTTCGGCGCTCAGACAGGGGCTGGGAGGATGTGCATGTTCTTCACCCAGTTTGTGAAATACAACCTGGTGGAGAACATGATAAGTGCACATGACGGTTCGGCCGGCCAAAGTCGCACTTAGAAAATGCTCACTGCTCCTTCCCTGCTCTGTGGGCAGCCCAGCCCCTCCCTACACCTACAGAGCCAATAACATGGTGCTAAAATTCTTTTATTGTTCCCGAGGGGCAACGCTACTCTGCCTTAGCGGAGGAGCCACCACTGCAGACATGCAGGCCCAGCTGTGACATTTGCTGCTGAAGCCTTCGGTCTCCAAGCTGATGCTCAAAGGTTTTAAAACTCCAACCCAACGATTATTACCAGTAACAGCGGAGCTGTCCCTGGGAGGGTACAAGAATTATCATTTGACTGGACTACAAGGTGATCAAGATAAAAGATGCGGGCTGCCAAAGGTATTGCTAGCCTTCTAATATGTTCAGAATGTATCGCCTTTTTTGGGTGCCCAAGGTAAGCAGTCTCCAGCATTTTGACTTGAATCGACTGGCACCCAACACTGCTGAACTAGCTGGGAACAACCATGCCATCACCCTGCCTACTGATCCCCCTCTGTTTTGGTGGTGGGTGGTCTCTATACCTTCCTTGCTGTTCTGATGTGTTATACTCAATGGCACATCAAATCTGTTGCATGTCCACTGCACACAACCAACATGGGTCGAACATTTAGCTGAATGCTTTGAGCTGTGTGCACTGACAGACACGATGTTTAGACTCCATCACACAGATCACACTCCTACGTCTGTCCTAATTTATATAGTAAAAGTATACAAATGCGGCTGGTGAGCAAGTTCCAGGAGGGACCAAAAGGCGAGTTGTGTTTGTGTTATGTTTTTAATGAAATAAATCACTGAACACCTTCCTAAGTGCCAGTTGGCAAATCTTGGCGAAATTTTCAAAACTCGTGGGGCACTCCGGTCAGCTCCTATCCTGAAAGTTTCAGGGTGATCGGTAAGTGGGGGCCGAGAAAAAAGGGGGGTCCCAAAACGTGTTTTCTCCATGTTATTTCCCATAGGAAACTTTAGACACAACTACAGCCTGACTTGCTGAACGCAATTACACCAAATTTGGCAAAAAGGTAGTGCTTGGTTCAGAGATTGCCCTTTTCTTTAAATGGTATAAATCTGTTTAGTAGTTACTGAGAAAATAAAAAAATAAAAGTTTTGATATATAGAGGCAAGGAGGATCCGCCAATCCTCCCGACCACGAGCTTTATTCTAATTGGCTGTAAACACTTGAAACCAGGAAGTGTTGGCAGCCATCTTGTGCCTCAAGAAAACAGAAAAACAAAAGGTGAAAAATAACCAAAGGGGGCAGGGTAGAAGCACCCTGACCCCCGAGGCCTGCTCAGGGGGTCCCACAAGGACCCCCAGGGCACAAAAAAGCATTTTTGTTGAGATTCGTGCACCCAGCGTGAATTTCAGTCAAAAATTTTAAAAAAACAAAGCGTGGCGGCATGCAAAATTGAAATTGCGGGGGACCAGGTAGGCCCCGGAACCCTGGGGCCTGCCACCCCCGGGGTTTTTATTAAATATTTGCAGGTGGCTCATGGCCCCCCTGCAGCCCCAGGGACTGCCATCTCTGGGGATTCTTTTTCAAGGCCCCCCAAGCCCTGGGGACCGCCACAACTGGGGCTTTTATTGTTTATTTTGCGAGGGACGCATGGCCCCCCACTGTCCCGGGGACCGCCACCCCAGGGGCTTTTTAAAAAAAAAACTATACCTGTGTGGGGGGGCTCAAGCCCCCCCCCCACATGCCAAGGGGAGCTCCACCTCCCCGGGGCACTAATATTCAAATTTGGGGGTCCGTGATGGACCCCTAAGCCCCGGGGACCACCACCTCCCTGGGGCTGTGCCTGTGATGGCCCTGGGAACCGCCACCAGCCAGGGCCGGCTCGTGCAGTGTCCTGGGGTGCCCACTCCCGGGACACTGCTGTTTGCTATGGCAGGGCGGGAGCCTCGCTCTCGCTTTCAAAATCCAAACCATATTGTTTTTTAACACAGGGAGCTGCATGTCAGCAGCACCCTGTGCGGAAAAGCAATGCTGGCTCCCGCAGGACGCGTGGAGCTGGCAGGGACCGTGGGGGCATTAGAACTCCCCCCATGGTTCCCAAAAGGGAGGGCTGTCCCCGCGGGGATGGGGTCCCTGGGGCCAGAAGTGGCCCAGGAGGGGGTCAAGCAGCCCCCCTCCACTGTGAATAATTAAATAAAATGAGAGGCCAGGCCCCGGGGATGGGGTCCCCGGGGCCATATTTGGCCTGAGGAGGGGGGCCATGCATTATATTGAACATAGATAAATAAATAAATAAAAGAGGCACAGCCCCGGGGGATGGGGTCCCCAGGGCTAATAATAGAGGCCTCAGGATGGGGGCAACACAGCCCCCTGCTAGATTTAAAAATAATAAAAAAATGTTATATATATATATTTTTTTAAAAAGGTGCAAGGTCCTGGGGGATGGGGTCCCCAGGGCCCAAAAAAGGAAAGAGGATGGAGGCCACACAGTCCCCCTTCTTAAAAAATAAAATAAAATAAATAGCCGTATATCGGCTAGGCCCTGCCCCCTCCCTGCAGCACTCAGCAAACGCGCCCCCTGGCACGTTGTAAGTTGGGGAATTAATTCCCCTTGAATACTGATGGTCCCTGGGGGCCAACTAGCCCACCAGGTACCTCCAGTATGCGCTAGGGAGCTGCATTGCAGACAGGTGTTGAGAGGCCACGCCCCTTTTTATACCTCTCTGCAACGCAGCTCTGTGGAGCTTACAGGAGGTACCTGGTGGGCTGATTGGACCCCAGGGACCCTCAGGATTCAAGGGGACTTAATCCCCCAACTTAAAACACGCCACATGGCGCGTTTACACAGTGGTGAAGGGAGGGGGCGGGGCCTGAGGTGACATGTGTGCATAACTGTAGAGGTCAATAAATGGAAGTGTGATTGATTCTTTGCACGACTGACTAGGTGTGTGAGGAACTCTGGATGAGTGGTGGTATATGAGTGTTTGTATAGGTGTATGAGTGCATATGATAGTGTTGTATTGATGAGTGACTGCATGTATGAGTGATTGTATGGGTGAATGAGTAGATGTGTGTGTAGACCTATGAATCAGTTAGTGCATATGAAGTAACTGGTATTGGTGTGTCAATGGGTTTGAAAATGGAAGTCTATATTTTACAGTTGCTGTATAAAAGGTTGTATTAGAGTGTGAGAAGGTGCATCAGATTTTTACATGGATGATGTCATCAGTGATGTCATCAGTCTTGTCATTTGAGATGTCATCAGTGATATCATCAGTGATGTCACTGACCATGTCATGAATGATGTAATATGTGACGTCATCAGTAGTGCACTGCAGGGGCACGAGTTATAGTTAGCTCAACTAACTATAACATGGAATTTCTATGGTTTTGTACGAGTGAAATGTCCAACTAACTATAACATTCCTGAAACCTATGTTTTTTTTGTGTGAATTTCTGTGTTTTTTTAAATGCTACTTTCTAACTATAACGAGCCTAAAACCTATGGTTTTTTCAGTGAATTTCAATGTTTTTCAAATGCTAATTTATATTTATAACATAGAAAACTCGTTTTCAGAGCGGAGGAGAAAGGTGAGCATGGCCCCCAAACACGATTTAGCAATCCCACTGTGTGGGATTTACTGGAGGTGACAAGAGGGGTAGTTAGCCCCCAACATCAAACTTGGGGGCCAACTGCCTCTTTTATTACCACCAGTGAGTCCCACACAGCAAGTTTGCTAATTTGCTATATTAGGCCCTGCCCCCATCCCTGCCCCACTGTGCTAACACGCCCCCTGGCATGTTGTAAATTGAGGGATTAAGTCCCCTTGAATCCTGAGGGTCCCTGGGGGCCAACTAGCCCACCAGGTACCTCCATTAAGTATCACAGAGCTGCGTGGCAGAGAGGTTTTCCAAGGCCATGCCTCTTTTTACACCACGCTGCAAACGCAGCTTCTGGTGCACTACTGCTAGGAGGATGAAGTCCACTTGTGTCCTGAGGTCCTCTGGACACAAGAGAACCTCCTCACCCCACCAGCAGTGCACCAGAAGCCGCTTTTGCAGAGTGGTGTTGAATGGGGCGAGGCCTCGGAGCACCTCTCTGCAACGCGTGGCCCCCTCGGGGCCACTTCTGGCCCCAGGGACCCCATCCCTCAGGGCCAGTTCTTTCCATTGAGGACCGTGGGGGGAGCCCCAATGCCCCCACAGTCCCTGCCGGCTCCCCACCTCCTGCGAGAATTGGCATTGCTTTTCCACAAGGTGAGCTGTTGACATGTAGCTCCACTTGCTTTGCTTTATTAAAACTAGAGCAGGTTTCCCTGCTCTCACTTCAATTAATTCAATGAAGCAAAGCAGCGTTTGCTATGGCAGGGGGAGCCGTACGGCTCCTACCCTGCTATAGCAAACAGCAGTGTCCTGGGGTGGGCACCCTGGGACACTACAGGAGCCGACTCTGGGGAGTGGTGGTCCCCAGTACTTCAAGGGCTCCAGGAGGGGGGCTGCATGGCCTCTAACCCTATGAGTGCACAGCCCCGGGGAGGTGATGGTCCCCGGGGCACGGGGGTCCATAACGGACCCTCATATTCAAATACAAAGTGCCCCAGGGAGGTGGTGGTCCCCAGGGAAGTATTGGGGCTTGAGCCCCCACACTCATTAATTATCCCAGCCCCAGGGAGGTGATGGTCCCCAGAGCTTGGGGGAGCCAGCAAGGCCCCCCACCCTTATTTAATGAAGCCCCAGAGATCTGGCACCCCCAGGGCAGCATGGGGGTGGGACCCCCAACACATTATTTGGGACCCTCCACGCATTATTTTTTTTTAAAAACCCATGGAGGTGGTGGTTCCTGGGGCTGCGGGGGTCCCCTCTTGCCCCCGCTAATATTTTTTAACAATGCCAAAGGACCTGGCACACCCGGGGGCCACATTTACATTTTTAAAAATGTCAGCGGGATTCCCGACCCTGACGCAAATTCCGCCGAAATATTTAAAAAAAAAATACTTTTTTGGGCCCTGGGGATCCTTGTGGGACCCCCTTAGCAGGCCTAGGGGTTCAGGGTGTTTTTACCCTGCCCCCTTTTCTTGTTTTTAGGTCTCGCCTGACCCAGCGCTTACGCTGGTCTGGCAAGACTTATTGAGAGGGCTCCAAAAAGTGCTACCAGGCCAGCCTTGGACTACAGTGCATGTGCGCGGGCGCGCGCGCCGCGCTTTACCGCAATTACTTTCACTTTCGCGGCCGAGAAGCCGCTTTGAAGTTTCTTCGTGATCGAGATCACTTTCACGGCCGCTTGTTTTGTTGGTTAAAAGAACCTCTGGCTATGCAAAGAACATACCTCACTGCAAAAAAAAATGTTTTTTTCATGCTTATTGCTCTCCAACAATGTACAGCCTATCACGAAATTCCATAAACGGAGCACTTCCATACACTGTCTTACTGCGATATGCAAATAAATATCTTACCCTGTTTCACACAAGGTGCTAGAAAAAAAGCGCGCCATATAACTTAACAACTGCATAAATCACAGCCTAAAACAACCCTGGAAGATGAGGGCGTTTCAGAAAACGTATTTCGAGGGCTCTCTTCATCTCAGAGGATAAATAAATGAAGGAAATCACTGGAATGCTCTGAGGCACCGACCCAGCGTCCCCAAGGCTCGACAGGAAGCGAGGCGGCTTATGGAGGCGGTATCTGCCTTACTGGAAGTGCGCACGCCGCACTGTGCATGCATTTGCTGGGTACGTTAGGCTGTCATGCTGAAAACTGTTTTTAAAGCATTAATAAAAACTGCCTCTGTAAGACAGGGCATTGTCTGAAGGATGTAAAACGAGCGCATCTTGTAAATGGATTCTTCCTCAGACTGAAGTAATTACCACCCTGTTCTGCTTGGGTTTTCAGATCAGGTGGAACCCGCTCAACAGAGCCTTTCTAACCCAAACCAGAACGTTACCCCCTCCCTAGGGCCTTTTTACACCTAAATAACCACATATATATGTACCACCTAAGGACAGGGAATTCCTATTATATATATATATATATATATATATATATATATATATATATATATATATATCAAGACCTCACAGCCTCGCGACCTCAGCAACCACAGTCTCGCGGTCTTAGGCAGACCCAGAATCTCCTACCCAGACGGCAGCAACACACAGTCTCGCGGTCTCAGGCAGACCCAGAATCTCCTACCCAGACGGCAGCAACACACAGTCTCGCGGTCTCAGGCAGACCCAGAATCTCCTACCCAGACGGCAGCAACACACAGTCTCGCGGTCTCAGGCAGACCCAGAATCTCCTACCCAGACGGCAGCAACACACAGTCTCGCGGTCTCAGGCAGACCCAGAATCTCCTACCCAGACGGCAGCAACACACAGTCTCGCGGTCTCAGGCAGACCCAGAATCTCCTACCCAGACAGCAGCAACACACAGTCTCGCGGTCTCAGGCAGACCCAGAATCTCCTACCCAGACGGCAGCAACACACAGTCTCGCGGTCTCAGGCAGACCCAGAATCTCCTACCCAGACGGCAGCAACACACAGTCTCGCGGTCTCAGGCAGACCCAGAATCTCCTACCCAGACGGCAGCCTTAGCACGAGCTCATCCTATTATTACCGTAGTACACGACAGGGGAATCAGGATTACTATATATCAGATCACACAAAGACTATTAGTTGAGCACAACCTGTTCTTTAGTTCGAGGGGCTCGTTTCCCCCTCATTCAGTTACCACTTACCTGACCAGGATTAACATCTGTTCATGTCAAGTTAACTCTGACTAAAAGAATAGGCTATCCTCCTATACAAAGATACACAACACATGCTAACTCACGACAAGCTAAATACTTTATTTAAATGCCACATGCACATTCACAGAATACATCATATATACAACCTGCAAGGAAAGTAAAAGGTTAAGTTACACACTTCAATAGAAAGGGGTCGACATCACCTTAGTCGTATGTAGCCTGTGCTCAATGGTCATCTAGGTTCCCTTCTCGTCTGTGCCTCGGCTTCGCCTGGAAGTCACACCTCCGCAGTCGCGGATCTACTCCCTTCTCCCTCTCCGAGTCACTGGAACCTCTTCCTCATCGGCTACTCTCTCCTCTTTAGATTCAAGTTCGTCATCTGTCTTCCCTGGAATAAGTAGTAGCTTTTCTGCTAACGGCCAGATGCCGCCTATGGTCTAGAAGCAAGTGCCCATATCTAACTCAGACTTTCACTAATATAGAGGTGCATTCTCTCATGGAAATTTCCAGCTCGAAACCTGCCGCCCACCAAATTCCTGTACCTCCCCGTGCCAAGGACACGTTCCCAGCCGGCCGGCCTGATGTGGTGTCTTCGGCAGGGGAAAAATACACTCCTTCGATAAGGGCCGGCCTGAACCGGTTCTCTCCGAGCGAATAACACCTCATAACTAAAACATTACCCTTCGCCTAGAAATGTCCCAAGCTGCCGGAGCAGAAAGAAAGATGGAGTCTCTCCTGTCTGAGGCCTACCAGGCCTGAATTCAGCACGACTCCATGAAATACCCTCACTATAGGGCAGGTTATCCTTAATGCTAACAAATCTATCCCCTAGGCTATGTATGTAGGCCCTGATCTATGGGTAGGAGCACGGGATCGTGTCAAAGTGTCTAATAAATAGGCTCTATTCACTACTCTAATCCTTAGACTTGGATGGAAAGAGACTGAAGTCATATTGATCGCTCTACAACACAAGAAGGCCGGGAAAATCGAGCAGTACATTTCACCCTTGACTTCAGTCTATTATACATCCATTAAACAGAACTAACATCGGTGGAAGAATAATATGAAACAAAATTAACTGATCTATGTCTAGTACCAGGTGTGCAGAATTGAAGCAGTGAAGGGATACACTGAATAAAGCAACAGATAGAAATCAAAACAGCGATAGCAATCAAAATGCCACCTAATGTGTGGCGTAGCATATGCACGTCTGGTAACCAATTAAAGAGCCAGTCAAACCAGCCCTGATCAATGTGTTTTCTAACTTCATCTGTTAAGTCATGCAACTTATCTAGGTGTGAACGAATGGATTGTGTATGATCAGATAAGTTAAAACAGCAGAGGCCTTCAAACAAAGTCCGAGCAACCATGTCCATGTTTAAGCAAAAGATAATCAATGGCTGCTCTATTCTGCAAAATGGCCCTACGTTCACCCTGGGCGTCTAACAGCAAGTCAGACAAGACTGTAGAAGTATGATTAATAGATTTCACCATCCAGCAAGCCATTTCCCCAATGGATTTGGCATTATAAACCGCCAAAGCAGGAACACCAATAATTGAAACAGCTAGGCTAAGATATTCAGACTTGGAATATAAATGCAAAGATGAGTCACAATCCTCCTGTAACATCATAGTATCTCGAAGCACACGAGAGTTGGCATTTGGATGTGATGAAAACATTAGTAAACTCAGTCTAGTAATGGCACACGGGCCTCCGGAAATGTTTGCAGGGACATATGGCCAGGAAGTATTACCACATGAGAAAAGCCATCCGGCAGGTAGCAACATCGCACGATAGTGACTGGGAGTAACTACCAAACTATTGCAAGTCATATTGTTCTGGACTGAGACACATGTGGTCGGTGTCCTCTGAAAACACAAAGTCCGCTCGTGAGATGTAAATGAAGTGGCACCTCTTAACTTGAGGAGTAGGCATTCAGAAATTGCATTAGGATTACATGTAAGAAAGAAGCATAGGTCACCTTGTGTGATATTATACGTAATTATTTGGGACTGGATGGGGAGTTGGTCATTCGGCAGTTCAATACACAAAGGACAATATACATGGGTAGCAAAATCACCCAGGATAATATTTGTACGAGCCTTCGAAATGTTAAAGATACTGATTAAAGTCTCCAGTGAGGCGGGGACAGCAACTAGGCAAGTCGCAAGAATGTCGTGCACAGATCTCATCGGTGTCAAGCAGAAATGAGGGGCATCAGTCACTCTCTTGGCCAGTAATGTCCAAAAGTTCGATGACGAATCCCACGCATTGAAGGAACGCAACACTCGGGTTCTCAATTCATCCCGGGTTGACGGGATCCCTTCTCTTTCGCCGAACCAGTCCGAAAGGAGTCCAATTCCGACACATCCTGCAGCAACAATCCAAAGAATGATCTGAAAAAGAACCAAATACAGGCATTAATCATTCTCGTAAATAACATTTATCAGCTGGGACAGCTTCCCAGCTATCTTTCCCTGGCCTCATAACCAAAATGGTATTGTCCTGACCGGTGGCAATAACCTCTGCTTGTTCAGGGGGATTCTTAGGCGATTGCACCCAAACCCTGGCCCCAGGGTTATCCGTAGAGCCAAAGCCTTTCTGGCCACGTACAGTTAGCAAAGTTGGGGCAGTGCCTTTCATTATTTCACCACTGAAAACAGGCATAATGAGTAATTGAGCCACTCGGTCAGTGCGGTGTATCAGTAAGTCAACCTCGCTGCTATTTAGCAGGAGTACCTTAATCTCTCCCTGATAGTCACTATCAATTACACCTCCAAGCACCTGAATGCCTTTTACAGCCAGCCCCGATCTAGGGGCGATCAATCCAAAATTCCCAGGTGGTATATGAATACCAACACCGGTAGCAATGATGACCCGATTCTTACTTTCCAGAACGGTGTCATCCATGGCGTGCAAGTCTAGACCTGCCGACCCTGGGGTCGCTCTGCATGGAGCCAGAGCTCCGGGGGTAATTTCCCAATACATCACAGTTTCGCTGATTACATTAGGCATAGTCTCAACATTTGGGGGAAACAAACGCATAAGTGGAGATTCAGCATTTAAAAAAGGACGATTATTCAGAATCAATAGTGCTTGGGGTAAAAAGTCTCGCCAATTTTTATACTTGTCATCTGTTAATTTACGCAGCTGATCCTTTAGCAGGCCATTCAACCTTTCCACAAGACCTGAGGCCTGTGGATAATAGGGTATATGAAATATCCATTCAATATTATTTTCCACACAGAATTCCTGTACCAATCTTCCACGAAAATGGGATGCATTATCAGATTGAATTTGGAATGGCACACCATAATACATCATAATCAATTCTAATGTTTTTATGGTATTCAATTGGGTGGCTTGTTTACATGGAAGAGCTACCAGCAAGCCACTATATGTATCGACAATTGTGCAAACATATTGACAATTCCTACTCATGGGAAGGGGTCCGATGTAATCAATCTGCCAAATTTGAGCGGGCAGTTTCCCGCGATGTAAATGGCCTCTAACAATTTGGGGTACCTTACGCTGTCTGATATGTTGACAGACGGGACAATGTAAGATAACATTTTTGATTAGATCCAGGGGAATATAAATTCCTCTATCAGCAGCCCACCTGCTAGTGGCCTTCTCTCCAAAGTGTCCTGCCTTCTGGTGTGCCCATTTCGCCAATCCCGCAATATCAGGATCTTGTCTGTCCACCACTGCCTCAGCAATTTTAGATTTTTCATCTGCAATGTTAAGAAAAAATTTGTCAAGGGAGTCTATTGGGGTGTGAGCATCCACATGGAAGATTGTAACAGTACTCTGTGGGAGCATCTCCCAAATCTCTTGCCATAACTCTTTTCCCCACAATTCCTTGGAGTGTAACCTCCAATTATGGGAATGCCAAGTCGGCAACCAAACAGCCAGTCCATTGGCAGTGGACCAGGAATCGGTGAAAATATGACATGTACCAGGTAACTCTTGTTTCAAAACTTGGTAAACAGCGTAAAGCTCGGCAAATTGGCTACTCTTCCCTTCACCAGTTGTGCTCAACAGTTTCTGTGTGACCGGATTATAAGACACCGCCTTCCAGTGCCGTGTCGTTCCAATAAACTTCGCTGACCCATCTGTGAACCAAACATGGTTTCTGTCCTCAGCGGACAAATCATCAAAAGGTCTACCCCACTTGACAGGAGACTCCTGTTCTAAAGGTACGGAACACTCACTCTCAGTCTCAGTCGACGGTGCTTGCGCCACTTGCTCATGTAAAAACGCAACTCCTTTCGGGCCCACACGTGCCCTGTCTTGTATATACCATTTCCATTTAATCACACTCGCCTCCTGAGCATGCCCAATTCGATGAGTTTTCGGTGAACTCAAAACCCATTGCATAATAGGAATTTCAGGACGCAAGAATACATCATGTCCCAAAGTCAATTGCTCGGTATCCACCAAAGCCCAGTAACAAGCAAGTAGCTGTTTCTCAAAGGGTGTATAACGCTCACCAGAATCAGGTAGCTTTTTGGTCCAAAACCCTAACGGTACCTTACTCCTGCCTTGTTTCTGCCATAGACTCCAATTTGCATAAGGGCCTTGCACAGACACATTCAAATCCACATCACCATCACGTACAGGCCATAGATCCATAGCATGTTGAATTGCCTCTTTCGCCAGACTGAATGCATCTTGCTGTTGCTTATCCCATTCAAATGCATTCTTTTTACGTGTAATTCGGTACAAAGGGGCCAATATTTGACTCAAATGAGGAATATGCTGGCGCCAAAAACCAAATAGGCCAATGAAGCTCTGGGCTTCCTTCCTATTCCTCGGAACCGAAAAATCAAGAATCTTCTGTTTAACTTGAGGGATCACCTCGCGGTGTCCCTCATGCCAATTAATACCTAAAAATTTTACAGCTTGGGATGGACCTTGTAATTTATCCGGATTGATCTCCCAACCTTTCTCACGCAGACACTCAATGACTCTATCTAATTGTGTCTGAACATCCTCTTGTGTTTCGCCTTGAATCAAAACATCATCAATATAATGACATATCTGAATTTTGGGATGAACTGGTACCTCAGCCAAGTGTTCTGCCACCAGCCGGTGACAAATCGTAGGACTATGCACAGAGCCCTGAGGAAGACTTCTGAACGTCATCTGACGCCCGTTCCACGTAAAACTGAACTGTTCCTGACACTCAGGGGCAATTGGAATCGAAAAGAAAGCATTAGCAATATCGATGGACGCATACCATGTACCTGGATGTGTTTGGATTCTTTCAATCAGGGTGATAACATCCGGTACTGCAACAGTCAAAGAGGGCGTATGTTTGTTCAATTCTCGATAATCAACAGTCATGCGCCAAGAATTATCACTCTTACGCACCGGCCAAACAGGATTATTCCAAGCAGAAGTAACTGGAGTTATAACGCCTGCATCAACCAACTCCTGAATGGTGGTACTAATCTCTTCATGACCACCCGGAATACGATACTGCTTCTGACAAACCACTTTGGTCGCCTGGGGAACTTGTATGGGGGGCATCCTTAAACGACCAACCCGTATAGGTCTGGACGAGATATAATGCGTCGTTCCAAATTGGTAACACCCATCATCAAGATGCAACGTCATTCCCTTCAAAATATCAATTCCAATTATGAATTCTAAGAGTGGCACCACTAATACAGAATATTCCTTTCTAGGGATTCTACCTATTCTCATTTCAAGCAAAGTTTGAACTGCAGGGGTTTCTTTTTCTCCTAATCCGGTAATAGTAAAAGGCTGCCCTGTAAACTTCTTTGATTTTCCATGAATAAGAGTGGCCTCCGCTCCTGTATCAACTAATGCTCGGGCCCTTTGGATATTACGATGTCTCCAATAAATATCAATATCTACATAGGGTCTATTATCTCTATGAGCCCATCTGTGTACCGGAGCTTGACCTATTTCCTAGTCATTCTTACTGCATTCTGTGTACCAGGACAAATCAGGATAAAGACTCTCACGTTTCTTAGGTATCGGTACCTCCTGTTCATATCCATTCCCCGTACGGAACGGATTCAAGTCTTCAGTATTATACCGTGGGTTACGATCAACCAAGCTGTGACGATTCTCTCTCCTCCTCAACTCAGGAGATTGATCCCTATCATCTCTACGCCTGCTGTAAACATGATCATTTCTCTCCCTTTCCTTTTCCCCCTCTCTCTCTCTGTCCCGCTCTCGACGGGGGGACAGATCACGTACAGGACGCCGATCATCACGACGATCAGAGCGCCCACGGCGATCGTCATCACCGCTACCATCAGAACAACCACGATCACACTCAGTCGTTCGAACACGCCGGGCACCCTCCTTCCGATCCAAGCCCCGTTTGCGAAACAACTCCCACAAACGAGCAGTAGTCTCACCATCAATGTCCTCCCGACGCACACCATCAGCCAAAAGACCAGTAAAGATATCACGTCTAGTAAATTTATATTCACCAGGAGTACGAGTGTCAGACCGGGACTGACGTTCAGGTTTAAACCACTCACCCAACTCACCGAGTTGGCGTACCGATTCCAACACAGTAGATAGTACATTACCAGTCTGGTTAATCAACAAAGTCATCATGACCTGCTTGTAAGCAACAGGAGAAGAGCGAATGATACGATTCCGCACAGAAGAAGTCAACATCCCATCAAGCAACCTGTCAGCAGTGCCCAGAAAAATAGCCGTTTTCATCACTTCCTCCTTAAGACGTTGCGCAGCATCACGCAAGGTATACCATGGCTTGTCATTGACAGGCCAGTCAGATTCAGTAGGATACTTCAAATTACAACCCTCAGTCGCCAATTGGAGCAAAGAAATTTGACCACCACCATTATAGTTACGAAAATGATCTTGCACAGTAGAATCCAAACTCAAAGAACAAAATTTCAAACAGTCGCCAGTATCCAGCATAATACCAGCAGCGCCTAGTTCATAAAGGCGCACCATCCATGTGAGCAAGGCCTCACCAGTCCGCTGCCGAAAGCGCTGCAAAATATCACTAATTTCTTGTTGAGTAAAATCTTCTAAACAGTCCAAAGAAACACCCTGCGGAGCATTAGGAGATTGCTGCAACTTCCGACGAAAAACGGGATGCGCAGAGACCACAGGACGAGCATCACAAGGAGCCCGAGCAGTACTAGTAGAGGGACAATCAGTGTAAGAAGCATCGATCCCGCCCGAAGAACGAGCGTAATCACGGGGTGCACCATCAGAGGTGCGAGAAGCAGACTTACTTTCATGACGGGAACGAGAAAACTCGTGCGTAACAGACTCCTCACCCGAGGAACAAGACGTACTCGAGTCCCAGATATTACCATCCCATTCATCAGGGTTCCAATCTAGTCCAGCTTTCGCTACGACCAGACGCACCTTACGTGTCGAAACTCGACCACGCCTGTTCTTGTAATTATAACGAGCAATCCGCACAGCCGCCCTTTCGGCAACCGTTTGGTAAGTGTCAAGTTTGTCAGAAAGCAACTTATTTTGACACCGCAATAGAGTATTAGAATTCTGAATCTCAACAAAGTGTGCCTCCACATCCTTAAGAGAGATCTGTAATTTCAACAATCTCTCATGCAGAATCCGATACGCAGACAGAATAATCCAACCTCTGCGCCCCAAAGCGGGAACCTCCTCACCCTTCAATACAGGTGCCGTCTGCAAACAAGTAATCACGTCAGCCGGTTCCGCCGACTCCAAAGAAGAGTTCCAATTTTCACTCACACCAGTAGAGTCAGCCCACTCACGGGCTAAGGCTCCATAAGGCGTTGAATCCCATCCGGGAATATCAACGGACAATTTAAGAGTAGATTTAGATTTCTTAGAAAACATCGCGAAAAAGAAAGAAAAAGAAACGCAGAGAAAAGAAAGGAAGAGAGAAAGAGAGAGAGAAAAAAACTATACACGCCAATATATAAAAAAGAATGCAAAGAAAACCACGCACACGCCGAAAGCAAACACAAGACAATCACAACGCACACAGGTTTCGTAAACAGTTCGTGACGCCAAATGTTCTGCTTGGGTTTTCAGATCAGGTGGAACCCGCTCAACAGAGCCTTTCTAACCCAAACCAGAACGTTACCCCCTCCCTAGGGCCTTTTTACACCTAAATAACCACATATATATGTACCACCTAAGGACAGGGAATTCCTATTATATATATATATATATATATATATATATATATATATATATCAAGACCTCACAGCCTCGCGACCTCAGCAACCACAGTCTCGCGGTCTTAGGCAGACCCAGAATCTCCTACCCAGACGGCAGCAACACACAGTCTCGCGGTCTCAGGCAGACCCAGAATCTCCTACCCAGACGGCAGCAACACACAGTCTCGCGGTCTCAGGCAGACCCAGAATCTCCTACCCAGACGGCAGCAACACACAGTCTCGCGGTCTCAGGCAGACCCAGAATCTCCTACCCAGACGGCAGCAACACACAGTCTCGCGGTCTCAGGCAGACCCAGAATCTCCTACCCAGACGGCAGCAACACACAGTCTCGCGGTCTCAGGCAGACCCAGAATCTCCTACCCAGACAGCAGCAACACACAGTCTCGCGGTCTCAGGCAGACCCAGAATCTCCTACCCAGACGGCAGCAACACACAGTCTCGCGGTCTCAGGCAGACCCAGAATCTCCTACCCAGACGGCAGCAACACACAGTCTCGCGGTCTCAAGCAGACCCAGAATCTCCTACCCAGACGGCAGCCTTAGCACGAGCTCATCCTATTATTACCGTAGTACACGACAGGGGAATCAGGATTACTATATATCAGATCACACAAAGACTATTAGTTGAGCACAACCTGTTCTTTAGTTCGAGGGGCTCGTTTCCCCCTCATTCAGTTACCACTTACCTGACCAGGATTAACATCTGTTCATGTCAAGTTAACTCTGACTAAAAGAATAGGCTATCCTCCTATACAAAGATACACAACACATGCTAACTCACGACAAGCTAAATACTTTATTTAAATGCCACATGCACATTCACAGAATACATCATATATACAACCTGCAAGGAAAGTAAAAGGTTAAGTTACACACTTCAATAGAAAGGGGTCGACATCACCTTAGTCGTATGTAGCCTGTGCTCAATGGTCATCTAGGTTCCCTTCTCGTCTGTGCCTCAGCTTCGCCTGGAAGTCACACCTCCGCAGTCGCGGATCTACTCCCTTCTCCCTCTCCGAGTCACTGGAACCTCTTCCTCATCGGCTACTCTCTCCTCTTTAGATTCAAGTTCGTCATCTGTCTTCCCTGGAATAAGTAGTAGCTTTTCTGCTAACGGCCAGATGCCGCCTATGGTCTAGAAGCAAGTGCCCATATCTAACTCAGACTTTCACTAATATAGAGGTGCATTCTCTCATGGAAATTTCCAGCTCGAAACCTGCCGCCCACCAAATTCCTGTACCTCCCCGTGCCAAGGACACGTTCCCAGCCGGCCGGCCTGATGTGGTGTCTTCGGCAGGGGAAAAATACACTCCTTCGATAAGGGCCGGCCTGAACCGGTTCTCTCCGAGCGAATAACACCTCATAACTAAAACATTACCCTTCACCTAGAAATGTCCCAAGCTGCCGGAGCAGAAAGAAAGATGGAGTCTCTCCTGTCTGAGGCCTACCAGGCCTGAATTCAGCACGACTCCATGAAATACCCTCACTATAGGGCAGGTTATCCTTAATGCTAACAAATCTATCCCCTAGGCTATGTATGTAGGCCCTGATCTATGGGTAGGAGCACGGGATCGTGTCAAAGTGTCTAATAAATAGGCTCTATTCACTACTCTAATCCTTAGACTTGGATGGAAAGAGACTGAAGTCATATTGATCGCTCTACAACACAAGAAGGCCGGGAAAATCGAGCAGTACACACCCACAGCCTCTCCCCAGCGCTCCTCAAAGAGCGGCGCCGAGAGATAAAGAGCACTCTTCTTGGCGCACTGCTTGCTACCTGATGCAAACACTGGGGAAATCACTAATGTATGCCATGCCGTATTTCCATGTCACACATGACACATTTGTCTAAAATTACCCAACAGGCTTTGACATCAGCTGCATATTCCAGAAGCAGGCCTTTCAACTGACATCTGCCAAGAAGGCGCTTCAAGTGAGAGCTTTCTTCTTCTAACAGGTAAGTTGGAAGTAAAGTAACATCATACCTACAACAAGTCAGGTCTATTGGCTTTGTCAATGGCTGTTAGTTGCATAAGATAAATAAGCAGCAACTATGGCTTATATATAATATTGTAAAGGCTTCTACTAAAGAACCTGGTGACACCATCACAATTTTGCTGCTCCTCAGTTTCAAAAAGAGAAGGGAAATCCAGAGAGAAAATTACTTTCTTCAAAGGATTACCCTTCCTCTACAGCGCTCACCTGGCATGACGTAATGCCGTAACTTCTCCACTAGTGAGAAGTGAGCAGTGTGACCACACACACATCATGTGCCTGCTGTCACTGCAGTCTGGGAAAAAACAGACCCCTGTGCCAGGGCACAAAACAGAGCCCATAGAGACCCGTTTCGAGGCCTCCTTTAAACAAGCATTGGCATAGCCAATAGGTCTCGCCTTTGGGACCTTATAAGGGTTTAGCCATGCAACAGTTGCATAACTAAACACTTATAAGGTCCAAAAAGCGAGACCTAGTGGCTATGCCAATGCTTGTTTATCTTTGTTTTACTCTTTTCTTGTGACTCGGTTCTACTGACTCACAAGATGGCTGCCAACAGTTCCTGGTTTGGACTGTTGTCGGCCAATCCGAGTGACGTTTGTGCCCATGAGGGTTAGCGAACCCACCGTGGTAATAGATATATAAAAAAAAAATTCTAATTTCTCAAGAACTACAGAAAAGATTTACACCATTTTAAAAAAAGTCTCTTTCTGAACCAAGGGCTACCTTTATGCCAAATTTGTTGTAATTCCGTTCAGCAGTTCGGGCTGTAGCTCTGTCTAAAGTTTCCTATGGAAATTTACATGAGGAAAACACATCTTGGGACCCCCCTTTTTTCTTGGCCCCCACTTGACAAATCACCCCGAAACTTCCAAGACAGCAGCTGACCAGAGCGCCCCACTAGTTTGGAAAATTTTGCAAAGATTCATCAACCGGCGCCAAAGTTATTGGGAAAACAAAAAACGCTTTTTGAATAGAAACGAGATCCTAACTATACCTACCTACTGGCAACCGCCAGTAGGTAATATATTTATAGATATATATTCACTGAAAAAAACATAGGTTTCAGGGACGTTATAGTTAGAAATTAGCATTTGAAATGTCATCAGTGACGTCACTGACCATGTCATGAATGATGTAATGTGCGACATCATCAGCAGTCAATTGCGGGGGCGTGAGTTATAGTTAGCTAAACTAACTATAACAGCTGAATTTCTCTGCTGTTGTACGAATGAAATTTCCAACTAACTATAACATCCCTGAAATCTGTGGTTTTTTCAGGGAATTTATAAGGTTTTTTAAATGCTAAATTCTAACTATAACGTCCCTGAAACCTGTGTTTATTTCAGTGAATTTGAATTGTTTTTTAAATGCTAATTTCTAACTATGCCTACAAAGGTAGGACATGTGCAGAAAGAGGAAGAAAGGTGCAGAATGAAGAAAGAGAAATGCAGAAAGAGGCAACAGCAGACCAGAAAGTCGAAGAAAGGTACAGAAAGATGCAAGAGATGTACATAAAGAACAACGAGAGGAGCAGAAAGAGGCCCTGTTGCAAAGACATCCTGTGTCCCCAACTTTTTGCTGACTGGTACTGGTGGTAACTGACTCTGACTAAACAGGCCTGGAGCCAATGTTATGCTGAAAGACATGTAGAATACAGTGAAAACACCAACATACAAGAAGGTACACTTTGGGTTGGGGTACTCCTGTGATTGGCATGACCTCCCATGTATGGCCCTAATATAATATAGGACAGGGGGATGTGAGAAGATGGCCTGATATATGCTGTTCACTAGTTCTAGTGGGCACCTTGCATCAATCCAAACAACCCCTTATGGTGATTGGTTAAAGACAACCTTTATTAAAAGCTATCCTAGTGGTAGCTATGGAGAGCAGCCTTCATGCTAAGTCTTGAAGGATTGTAAAGCAGCTTGTTTTACCAGTCTATAATCTCTTGAATGACAAAATGAAAGGACAACCACACCAGGCATATATTTAAAATATATGTATTTAAGATAAAACACACCCCTCTAGTCTCTTAATGAGGCTGGAGTTTGAAGTGCTTAAGTTACAAGTGAGTTATCAACAGTATTAGCATAAATACATGTATGGGCAGTAGGGGCGTACCAAACCATATACCAAAAATTGGTATAAGAACCACGACTGAACTAGACACAAGGCCTAGAGCCTGTAGAATCGCTAGGAACCAAGGAACCTCCCACGGTAGTGACACCGGGGACCCACGGGGGCCGTGTGCAGTGTGTGAACTAACCCTGGGTGTAGTTCGCGAATCTCCTACCCAGACGGCAGCAACACACAGTCTCGCGGTCTCAAGCAGACCCAGAATCTCCTACCCAGACGGCAGCCTTAGCACGAGCTCATCCTATTATTACCGTAGTACACGACAGGGGAATCAGGATTACTATATATCAGATCACACAAAGACTATTAGTTGAGCACAACCTGTTCTTTAGTTCGAGGGGCTCGTTTCCCCCTCATTCAGTTACCACTTACCTGACCAGGATTAACATCTGTTCATGTCAAGTTAACTCTGACTAAAAGAATAGGCTATCCTCCTATACAAAGATACACAACACATGCTAACTCACGACAAGCTAAATACTTTATTTAAATGCCACATGCACATTCACAGAATACATCATATATACAACCTGCAAGGAAAGTAAAAGGTTAAGTTACACACTTCAATAGAAAGGGGTCGACATCACCTTAGTCGTATGTAGCCTGTGCTCAATGGTCATCTAGGTTCCCTTCTCGTCTGTGCCTCAGCTTCGCCTGGAAGTCACACCTCCGCAGTCGCGGATCTACTCCCTTCTCCCTCTCCGAGTCACTGGAACCTCTTCCTCATCGGCTACTCTCTCCTCTTTAGATTCAAGTTCGTCATCTGTCTTCCCTGGAATAAGTAGTAGCTTTTCTGCTAACGGCCAGATGCCGCCTATGGTCTAGAAGCAAGTGCCCATATCTAACTCAGACTTTCACTAATATAGAGGTGCATTCTCTCATGGAAATTTCCAGCTCGAAACCTGCCGCCCACCAAATTCCTGTACCTCCCCGTGCCAAGGACACGTTCCCAGCCGGCCGGCCTGATGTGGTGTCTTCGGCAGGGGAAAAATACACTCCTTCGATAAGGGCCGGCCTGAACCGGTTCTCTCCGAGCGAATAACACCTCATAACTAAAACATTACCCTTCACCTAGAAATGTCCCAAGCTGCCGGAGCAGAAAGAAAGATGGAGTCTCTCCTGTCTGAGGCCTACCAGGCCTGAATTCAGCACGACTCCATGAAATACCCTCACTATAGGGCAGGTTATCCTTAATGCTAACAAATCTATCCCCTAGGCTATGTATGTAGGCCCTGATCTATGGGTAGGAGCACGGGATCGTGTCAAAGTGTCTAATAAATAGGCTCTATTCACTACTCTAATCCTTAGACTTGGATGGAAAGAGACTGAAGTCATATTGATCGCTCTACAACACAAGAAGGCCGGGAAAATCGAGCAGTACACACCCACAGCCTCTCCCCAGCGCTCCTCAAAGAGCGGCGCCGAGAGATAAAGAGCACTCTTCTTGGCGCACTGCTTGCTACCTGATGCAAACACTGGGGAAATCACTAATGTATGCCATGCCGTATTTCCATGTCACACATGACACATTTGTCTAAAATTACCCAACAGGCTTTGACATCAGCTGCATATTCCAGAAGCAGGCCTTTCAACTGACATCTGCCAAGAAGGCGCTTCAAGTGAGAGCTTTCTTCTTCTAACAGGTAAGTTGGAAGTAAAGTAACATCATACCTACAACAAGTCAGGTCTATTGGCTTTGTCAATGGCTGTTAGTTGCATAAGATAAATAAGCAGCAACTATGGCTTATATATAATATTGTAAAGGCTTCTACTAAAGAACCTGGTGACACCATCACAATTTTGCTGCTCCTCAGTTTCAAAAAGAGAAGGGAAATCCAGAGAGAAAATTACTTTCTTCAAAGGATTACCCTTCCTCTACAGCGCTCACCTGGCATGACGTAATGCCGTAACTTCTCCACTAGTGAGAAGTGAGCAGTGTGACCACACACACATCATGTGCCTGCTGTCACTGCAGTCTGGGAAAAAACAGACCCCTGTGCCAGCGCACAAAACAGAGCCCATAGAGACCCGTTTCGAGGCCTCCTTTAAACAAGCATTGGCATAGCCAATAGGTCTCGCCTTTGGGACCTTATAAGGGTTTAGCCATGCAACAGTTGCATAACTAAACACTTATAAGGTCCAAAAAGCGAGACCTAGTGGCTATGCCAATGCTTGTTTATCTTTGTTTTACTCTTTTCTTGTGACTCGGTTCTACTGACTCACAAGATGGCTGCCAACAGTTCCTGGTTTGGACTGTTGTCGGCCAATCCGAGTGACGTTTGTGCCCATGAGGGTTAGCGAACCCACCGTGGTAATAGATATATAAAAAAAAAATTCTAATTTCTCAAGAACTACAGAAAAGATTTACACCATTTTAAAAAAAGTCTCTTTCTGAACCAAGGGCTACCTTTATGCCAAATTTGTTGTAATTCCGTTCAGCAGTTCGGGCTGTAGCTCTGTCTAAAGTTTCCTATGGAAATTTACATGAGGAAAACACATCTTGGGACCCCCCTTTTTTCTTGGCCCCCACTTGACAAATCACCCCGAAACTTCCAAGACAGCAGCTGACCAGAGCGCCCCACTAGTTTGGAAAATTTTGCAAAGATTCATCAACCGGCGCCAAAGTTATTGGGAAAACAAAAAACGCTTTTTGAATAGAAACGAGATCCTAACTATACCTACCTACTGGCAACCGCCAGTAGGTAATATATTTATAGATATATATTCACTGAAAAAAACATAGGTTTCAGGGACGTTATAGTTAGAAATTAGCATTTGAAATGTCATCAGTGACGTCACTGACCATGTCATGAATGATGTAATGTGCGACATCATCAGCAGTCAATTGCGGGGGCGTGAGTTATAGTTAGCTAAACTAACTATAACAGCTGAATTTCTCTGCTGTTGTACGAATGAAATTTCCAACTAACTATAACATCCCTGAAATCTGTGGTTTTTTCAGGGAATTTATAAGGTTTTTTAAATGCTAAATTCTAACTATAACGTCCCTGAAACCTGTGTTTATTTCAGTGAATTTGAATTGTTTTTTAAATGCTAATTTCTAACTATGCCTACAAAGGTAGGACATGTGCAGAAAGAGGAAGAAAGGTGCAGAATGAAGAAAGAGAAATGCAGAAAGAGGCAACAGCAGACCAGAAAGTCGAAGAAAGGTACAGAAAGATGCAAGAGATGTACATAAAGAACAACGAGAGGAGCAGAAAGAGGCCCTGTTGCAAAGACATCCTGTGTCCCCAACTTTTTGCTGACTGGTACTGGTGGTAACTGACTCTGACTAAACAGGCCTGGAGCCAATGTTATGCTGAAAGACATGTAGAATACAGTGAAAACACCAACATACAAGAAGGTACACTTTGGGTTGGGGTACTCCTGTGATTGGCATGACCTCCCATGTATGGCCCTAATATAATATAGGACAGGGGGATGTGAGAAGATGGCCTGATATATGCTGTTCACTAGTTCTAGTGGGCACCTTGCATCAATCCAAACAACCCCTTATGGTGATTGGTTAAAGACAACCTTTATTAAAAGCTATCCTAGTGGTAGCTATGGAGAGCAGCCTTCATGCTAAGTCTTGAAGGATTGTAAAGCAGCTTGTTTTACCAGTCTATAATCTCTTGAATGACAAAATGAAAGGACAACCACACCAGGCATATATTTAAAATATATGTATTTAAGATAAAACACACCCCTCTAGTCTCTTAATGAGGCTGGAGTTTGAAGTGCTTAAGTTACAAGTGAGTTATCAACAGTATTAGCATAAATACATGTATGGGCCCTAGGGGCGTACCAAACCATATACCAAAAATTGGTATAAGAACCACGACTGAACTAGACACAAGGCCTAGAGCCTGTAGAATCGCTAGGAACCAAGGAACCTCCCACGGTAGTGACACCGGGGACCCACGGGGGCCGTGTGCAGTGTGTGAACTAACCCTGGGTGTAGTTCGCGAAGTAGCACTTCACGAAGCTACGCAAAGTGCAGTTCGCGAACTGCGTAGTACCTTGTTCGCACTGTGCCAGATGTCGTTTTCAATGATTGCACAGTGCGGACAAGCAACCGGCACTGTGCAATGATTGAAAATGGCATCTTGCACAGTGCGAGCTGTAGTTTTCTGCTGCTCCAGTAGATTTTTACTCGAGCGGCAGCTTTCTCAACGCGAACTGGTAGTTTCTCATCGCGAGCGGTCGCGAGCATACGCGACCACTCGCAATGAGAAACCTGACCTCCTCGCGTTGGGAATCTCGCCGGGAGGTTTATTTTCCATGCTCGCGATCGCCAACTTAATGTTGCTGATCGCGAACAAGGAAAAAGTCTCGCCGGGATGTCATTTTGCTTGCTCGCGGTCACCAACTTGACGTTGAGGACTGCGAGCAAGCAAAAAATTACCGCAGCACTACGCAACACTACGCTACGTGTGTTCGCACTGTGCTACGTGCAGTTCGCGTAGTGCAAAGTAGCGCGAACTTCGCAAACTACGCGAGCGTAGTGTAGTGCTTTGCCCAGGCTTAGTGTGAACACAGCCGCGGGTTCCCGTTAGCTTCTATGGGCAATGTCACGGTTGGAAATTTAAAGTTTAGGGACACTTAGAAATGAGTCAGAACCAAACTCTTTTGGACTTGGGAAGTTCTAGGTCTAGCACCCACGGGAGAACTGGAGTACTCGTGTTACCTCACCCAGGGAAGCCGGGTGCATAGGTGTCTATTGGTGTCGGGTCGCGTCATTGATTTCAATGGAAGCTGGCGAAGAAGTGCTGCTGCCGTGAAGAGGAGAAGTGTCTGAAGTGATCCAAGCCTGGAACTAAGATGTAAGGGACCTGAAAGCAGAGGGGACACAGTCTGGGTCACTTACCAGTGACCAAAGGCATGATAGACCAATTCTCACAGATGTTGGGTGCTTCAGGTGAGTTGATGGGTGTCTTGACTCTTCAGCCACCAGCTCCAGGAGGCACCAATGATGACCAGGAGCTGGATTCGAGCTGCTCCACAAAGTATGTCGAATACTGTGGTATCGGCAACCAGATTGGACCCAACAAGCCTTGGCAACGACAAGTCATTTGGAATCAGAGAAACGACGGTGGTGCAGACCAGCAAGGTCTGGGGGACTCACCCAGTGAAGGTAAGTCAGTGCACATCTGGAGAAACCAGGAAAGCCCAATCAGAAAAGGAGTTGCCTTTGTGGGGACCTACTAGCCAACATGCCAGCAATCGCAAAGGAGCCTCGAGCGGTCGCACTCGAAACTAGCCCACGGGTCTCTCATGGAGTGGATTCCAGAAATCTTTGGTGCAGGAGATGCTCAAGGCTGGAGATACTAGGAGCCCAAAGCACAACTTTGAGGAAGACCAGGAAGATGTTGGAGCTGCAATAGATCAAGGTGTCCAGGGGTAATGCTTCAACATCACCCACGATAGCCACGGGCCTCAGCTTTGCTGTGGACTCAGGGTAGCCTCGGGAAAGTCTGGAAATCCACCTCTGGTGATGCAAAGACTTCGGCGTCCGGCGGGAACTTCAGCGATGCAGACAGGTCAGTTGCTTCTTTGGTGCCTGCCAAGCAGCCTTAGCGGAGGAGCCACCACTGCAGACATGCAGGCCCAGCTGTGACATTTGCTGCTGAAGCCTCCGGTCTCCAAGCTGATGTTCAAAGGTTTTAAAACTCCAACCCAACGATTATTACCAGTAACAGCGGAGCTGACCCTGGGAGGGTACAAGAATTATCATTTGACTGGACTACCAGGTGATCAAGATAAAAGATGCGGGCTGCCAAAGGTATTGCTAGCTTTCTAATATGTTCAGAATTTATCGCCTTTTTTGGGTGCCCAAGGTAAGCAGTCTCCAGCATTTTGACACGAATCAACACTGCTGAACTAGCTGGGAACAACCATGCCATCACCCTGCCTACTGATCCCCCTCTGTTTTGGTGGCGGGTGGTCTCTATACCTACCTTGCTATTCTGATGTGTTATACTCAATGGCACATCAAATCTGTTGCATGTCCACTGCACACAACCAACATGGGTCGAACATTTAGCTGAATGCTCTGAGCTGTGTGCACTGACAGACACGATGTTTAGACTCCATCACACAGATCACACTCCTACGTCTGTCCTAATTTATATAGTAAAAGTATACAAATGCGGCTGGTGAGCAAGTTCCAGGAGGGATCAAAAGGCGGCGAGTTGTGTTTGTGTTATGTTTTTAATGAAATAAATCACTGAACACTTTCCTAAGTGCCAGTTGACAAATCTTGGCGAAATTGTCAAAACTCGTGGGGCACTCCGGTCAGCTCCTATCCTGAAAGTTTCAGGGTGATCGGTAAGTGGGGGCCGAGAAAAAAGGGGGGTCCCAAAACGTGTTTTCTCCATGTTATTTCCCATAGGAAACTTTAGACACAACTACAGCCTGACTTGCTGAACGGAATTACACCAAATTTGGCAAAAAGGTAGTGCTTGGTTCAGAGATTACCCTTTTCTTTAAATGGTGTAAATCCGTTTAGTAGTTACTGAGAAAATAAAAAAATAAAAGTTTCGATATATAGAGGCAAGGAGGATCCGCCAACCCTCCCGGCCACGAGCTTTATTCTAATTGGCTGTAAACACTTCAAACCAGGAAGTGTTGGCAGCCATATTGTGCCTCAAGAAAACAGAAAAACAATAGGTGAAAAATAACCAAAGGGGGCAGGGAAGAAGCACCCTGACCCCCGAGGCCTGCTCAGGGGGTCCCACAAGGACCCCCAGGGCACAAAAAAGCATTTTTTTTAAAAAAATAAAAATTGTTGAGATTCGCGCACCCAGCGTGAATTTCAGTCAAAAATTTTAAAAAAACAAAGCGTGGCGGCATGCAAAATTGAAATTGCGGGGGACCAGGTAGGCCCCCGCAACCCCGGGGCCTGCCACCCCCGGGGTTTTTATTAAATATTTGCAGGGGGCTCATGGCCCCCGCTGCAGCCCCAGGGACTGCCATCCCCGGGGCTTCTTTTTCAATGGGTGGGGGGCCTCCAAGGCCCCCCAAGCCCTGGGGACCGCCACACCTGGTGCTTTTATTGTTTATTTTGCGGGGGGCGCATGGCCCCCCACTGTCCCGGGGACCGCCACCCCAGGGGCTTTTTAAAAAAAAAATATACCTGTGTGGGGTGGCTCAAGCCCCCCCATATGCCATGGGGACCTCCACCTCCCCGGGGCACTAATATTCAAATTTGGGGGTCCGTGATGGACCCCTAAGCCCCGGGGACCACCACCTCCATGGGGCTGTGCCTGTGATGGCCCTGGGGACCGCCACCAGCCAGGGCCGGCTCGTGCAGTGTCCTGGGGTGCCCACCCCCAGGACACTGCTGTTTGCTATGGCAGGGCGGGAGCCTCGCTCTCGCTTTCAAAATCCAAACCATATTGTTTTTTAACACAGGGAGCTGCATGTCAGCAGCTCCCTGTAAGGAAAAGCAATGCTGGCTCCCGCAGGACGCGTGGAGCTGGCAGGGACCGTGGGGCATTAGAACTCCCCCCATGGTTCCCAAAAGGGAGGGCCGTCCCCGCGGGGATGGGGTCCCTGGGGCCAGAAGTGGCCCAGGAGGGGGCCAAGCAGCCCCCCTCCACTGTGAATAATTAAATAAAATGAGAGGCCAGGCTCCGGGGATGGGGTCCCCGGGGCCATATTTGGCCTGAGGAGGGGGGCCACGCAGCCCCCTCCATTAAACATAAACAAATAAATAAATAAAAGAGGCACAGCCCCGGAGGATGGGGTCCCCAGGGCTAATAATAGAGGCCTCAGGATGGGGGCAACGCAGCCCCTTCTTAGATTTAAAAATAATAAAAAATGTTATATATATATATCTTTTTAAAAAGGTGCAAGATCCTGGGGGATGGGGTCCCCAGGGCCCAAAAAAGGAAAGAGGATGGAGGCCACACAGTCCCCCTTCTTAAAAAATGAAATAAAATAAATAGCCATATATCGGCTAGGCCCTGCCCCCTCCCTGCAGCACTCAGCAAACGCGACCCCTGGCACGTTGTAAGTTGGGGAATTAATTCCCCTTGAATACTGAAGGGCCCTGGGGGCCAACTAGCCCACCAGGTACCTCCAGTATGCGCCAGGGAGCTGCATTGCAGATAGGTGTTGAGAGGCCATGCCCCTTTTTACACCTCTCTGCAACGCAGCTCTGTGGAGCTTACAGGAGGTACCTGGTGGGCTGATTGGACCCCAGGGACCCTCAGGATTCAAGGGAACTTAATCCCCCAACTTAAAACACGCCACAGGGCGCGTTTGCACAGTGGTGAAGGGAGGGGGCGTGGCCTGAGGTGACATGTGTGCATAACTGTAGAGGTCAATAAATGGAAGTGTGATTGATTCTTTGCATGACTGACTAGGTGTGTGAGGAACTCTGGATGAGTGGTGGTGTATGAGTGTTTGTATAGGTGTATGAGTGCATATGATAGTGTTGTATTGATGAGTGACTGCATGTATGAGTGATTGTATGGGTGAATGAGTAGATGTGTGTGTAGACCTAGGAATCAGTTAGTGCATATGAAGTAACTGGTATTGGTGTGTCAATAGGTTTGAAAATGGAAGTCTATATTTTACAGTTGCTGTATAAAAGGTTGTATTAGAGTGTGAGAAGGTGCATCAGATTTTTACATGGATGATGTCATCAGTGATGTCATCAGTGTTGTCATTTGAGATGTCATCAGTGATGTCACTGACCATGTCATGAATGATGTAATATGTGACGTCATCAGTAGTGCACTGCAGGGGCACGAGTTATAGTTAGCTCAACTAACTATAACATGGAATTTCTATAGTTTTGTACGAGTGAAATGTCCAACTAACTATAACGTTCCTGAAACCTATGGTTTTTTTGTGTGAATTTCTGTGTTTTTTTAAATGCAAATTTCTAACTATAACGAGCCTAAAACCTATGGTTTTTTCAGTGAATTTCAATGTTTTTTAAATGCTAATTTATATCTATAACATAGCAGACTCGTTTTCAGAGCGGAGGAGAAAGGTGAGCATGGCCCCCAAACACCATTTAGCAACCCCACTGTGTGGGATTTACTGGAGGTGACAAGAGGGGTAGTTAGCCCCCAACATCAAACTTGGGGGGCAACTGCCTCTTTTATTACCACCTGTAAGTCCCACACAGCAAGTTTGCTAATTTGTTATATTAGGCCCTGCCCCCATCCCTGCCCCACTGTGCAAACACACCCCCTGGCATGTTGTAAATTGAGGGATTAAGTCCCCTTGAATCCTGAGGGTCCCTGGGGGCCAACTAGCCCACCAGGTACCTCCATTAAGTATCACAGAGCTGCGTGGCAGAGAGGTTTTCCAAGGCCATACCTCTTTTTACACCACGCTGCAAACGCAGCTTCTGGTGCACTACTGCTAGGAGGATGAAGTCCACTTGTATCCTGAGGTCTTCTGGACACAAGAGGACCTCATCACCCCACCAGCAGTGCACCAGAAGCCTCTTTTGCAGAGTGGTGTTGAAAGGGGCTAGGCCTCGGATCACCTCTCTGCAACGCGTGACCCCCTCCGGGCCACTTCTGGCCCCAGGGACCCCATCCCTCAGGGCCAGTTCTTTCCATTGAGGACCGTGGGGGGAGCCCCAATGCCCCCACAGTCCCTGCCGGCTCCCCACCTCCTGCGAGAATTGGCATTGCTTTTCCACAAGGTGAGCTGTTGACATGTAGCTCCACTTGCTTTGCTTTCTTAAAACTAGAGCAGGTTTCCTTGCTCTCACTTCAATGAATTCAATGAAGCAAAGCAGCGTTTGCTATGGCAGGGGGAGCCGTACGGCTCCTGCCCTGCTATAGCAAACAGCAGTGTCCTGGGGTGGGCACCCTGGGACACTACAGGAGCCGACTCTGGGGAGTGGTGGTCCCCAGTATTTCAAGGGCTCCAGGAGGGGGGCTGCATGGCCTCTAACCCTATGAGTGCACAGCCCTGGGGAGGTGATGGTCCCCGGGGCACGGGGGTCCATAACGGACCCTCATATTCAAATACAAAGTGCCCCAGGGTGGTGGTGATCCCCTGGGAAGTATGGGGGCTTGAGCCCCTACACTCATTAATTATCCCAGCCCCAGGAAGGTGATGGTCCCCAGAGCTTGGGGGAGCCAGCAAGGCCCCCCACCCTTATTTAATGAAGCCCCAGAGAGCTGGCACCCCCAGGGCAGCATGGGGGTGGGACCCCAACACATTATTTGGGACCCCCCACGCATTATTTTTCTTTAAAAACCCATGGAGGTGGTGGTTCCTGGGGCTGCGGGGGCCCCCTCTTGCCCCCGCTATTATTTTTTAACAATGCCCAAAGACCTGGCCCATCCGGGGGCCACATTTACATTTTTAAAATTGTCAGCAGGATTCCCGACCCTGACGCAAATTCCGCCAAAATATTTTTTTTAAAGATACTTTTTTGGGCCCTGGGGATCCTTGTGGGACCCCCTTAGCAGGCCTAGGGGTTCAGGGTGTTTCTACCCTGCCCCCTTTTCTTGTTTTTTATCTTTGTTTTACTGTTTTCTTGTGACTCGGTTCTACTGACTCACAAGGTGGCTGCCAACAGTTCCTGGTTTGGACTGTTGTCAGCCAATCCGAGTGACGTTTGTGCCCATGAGGGTTAGCGAACCCACCGTGATCATAGATATATAAAAAAAAATCTAATTTCTCAAGAACTACAGAAAAGATTTACACCATTTTAAAAAAAGTCTCTTTCTGAACCAAGGGCTACCTTTATGCCAAATTTGTTGTAATTCCGTTCAGCAGTTCGGGCTGTAGCTCTGTCTAAAGTTTCCTATGGAAGTTTACATGAGGAAAACACATCTTGGAACCCCCTTTTTTCTTGGCCCCCACTTGACAAATTACCCCGAAATTTCCAAGACAGCAGCTGACCAGAGCGCCCCACTAGTTTTGAAAATTTTGCAAAGATTCATCAACCGGCGACAAAGTTATTGGGAAAACAAAAAACGCTTTTTGAATAGAAACAAGATCCTAACTATACCTACCTACTGGCAACCGCCAGTAGGTAATATATTTATAGATATATATTCACTGAAAAAACATAGGTTTCAGGGACTTTATAGTTAGAAATTAGCATTTGAAATGTCATCAGTGACGTCACTGACCATGTCATGGATGATGTAATGTGCGACATCATCAGCAGTCAATTGCGGGGGCGTGAGTTATAGTTAGCTAAACTAACTATAACAGTTGAATTTCTCTGCTGTTGTACGAATGAAATTTCCAACTAACTATAACATCCCTGAAATCTGTGTTTTTTTCAGGGAATTTATAAGTTTTTTTAAATGCTAAATTCTAACTATAACGTCCCTGAAACCTGTGTTTATTTCAGTGAATTTGAATTGTTTTTTAAATGCTAATTTCTAACTATGCCTACAAAGGTAGGACATGTGCAGAAAGAGGAAGAAAGGTGCAGAATGAAGAAAGAGAAATGCAGAAAGAGGCAACAGCAGACCAGAAAGTCGCAGAAAGGTACAGAAAGAAGCAAGAGATGTACATAAAGAACAACGAGAGGAGCAGAAAGAGGCCCTGTTGCAAAGACATCCTGTGTCCCCAACTTTTTGCTGACTGGTACTGGTGGTAACTGACTCTGACTAAACAGGCCTGGAGCCAGTGTTATGCTGAAAGACATGTAGAATACAGTGAAAACACCAACATACAAGAGGGTACACTTTGGGTTGGGGTACTCCTGTGATTGGCATGATGTCCCATGTATGGCCCTAATACAATATAGGACAGGGGGATGTGAGAAGATGGCCTGATATATGCTGTCCTCTAGTTCTAGTGGGCACCTTGCATCAATCCAAACAACCCCTTATGGTGATTGGTTAAAGACAACCTTTATTAAAAGCTATCATGCTAAGTCTTGAAGGAATGTAAAGCAGCTTGTTTTACCAGTCTATAATCTCTTGAATGACCAAATGAAAGGACAACCACACCAGGTATATATTTAAAATATATGTATTTAAGATAAAAACACACCCCTCTAGTCTCTTAATGAGGCTGGAGTTTGAAGTGCTTAAGTTACAAGTGAGTTATCAACAGTATTAGCATAAATACATGTATGGGCCCTAGGGGCGTACCAAACCATATACCAAAATAGTGGTATAAGAACCACGATTGAACTAGACACAAGGCCTAGAGCCTGTAGAATCGCTAGGAACCAAGGAACCACCCAAGGTAGTGACACCGGGGACCCACGGGGGCCGTGTGCAGTGTGTGAACACAGCCGCGGGTTCCCGTTAGCTTCTATGGGCAATGTCACGGTTGGAAATTTAAAGTTTAGGGACACTTAGAAATGAGTCAGAACCAAACTCTTTTGGACTTGGGAAGTTCTAGGTCTAGCACCCACGGGAGAACTGGAGTACTCGTGTTACCTGACCCAGGGAAGCCGGGTGCATAGGTGTCTATTGGTGTCGGGTCGCGTCGTCGATTTCAATGGAAGCTGGCGAAGAAGTGCTGCTGCCGTGAAGAGGAGAAGTGTCTGAAGTGATCCAAGCCTGGAACTAAGATGTAAGGAACCTGAAAGCAGAGGGGACACAGTCTGGGTCACTTACCAGTGACCAAGGGCATAATAGACCAATGCTCACAGATGTTGGGTGCTTCAGGTGAATTGATGGGTGTCTTGACTCTTCAGACACCAGCTCCAGGAGGCACCAATGATGACCAGGAGCTGGATTCGAGCTGCACTACGAAGTTTGTTGAATGCTGCAGTATCGGCAACCAGATTGGACCCAACAAGCCTTGGCAACGACAAGTCATTTGGAATCAGAGAAAGGACGGTGGTGCAGACCAGCAAGGTCTGGGGGACTCACCCAGTGAAGGTAAGTCAGGGCACATCTGGAGAAACCAGGAAAGCCCAATCAAAAAAGGAGTTGGCTTTGTGGGGAACTACTAGCCAACATGCCAGCAATCGCAAAGGAGCCTCGAGCGGTCGCACTCGAAAATAGCCCATGGGTCTCTCATGGAGTGGAGGCCAGAAATCTTTGGAGCAGGAGATGCTCAAGGCTGGAGATACTAGGAGCCCAAAGCACAACTTTGAGGAAGACCAGGAAGATGTTGGATCTGCAATAGATCAAGGTGTCCAGGGGTCATGCTTCAACATCACCCACGATAGCCACGGGCCTCAGCTTTGCTGTGGACTCAGGGTAGCCTCGGGAAAGTCTGGAAATCCACCTCTGGTGATGCAAAGACTTCGGCGTCCGGCGGGAACTTCAGCGATGCAGACAGGTCAGTTGCTTCTTTGGTGCCTGCCAAGCAGGGGAGTCTCTCTTTGACTCCAAGGGGGATTTCTTCAGTCTTCTAGTCAAAAGAGAAAGTCAAAGGTCCAGGATATATGTTGCAGAGTTTTGTCCAGGGTAATCCAAAGTCTCAAGGACTGGGTTCCATACTTATACTAAGTTTGGGGGATGGACATACTCTAGGGACCCACCTATGGGAGGGTTTGGAAAGAGGGGTAGTTACACCCATTTCCTTTGTCCACTAACGCACCAGAGCAGGGGCAGCTACCCCTGCAACCGGTTTAAACTGGACTATGCACAGGGACACCAAGTGTGCCCCCAGTGCAGGACTTCAAAGCACCAGAGAGTGCTCCCGCCCAGCCCCAATACACATCTCCCTGTCTTGGGAGGTGGTTACACCACCCTGGGACAGGAAATCTATTATCCAGGCCTCCACTGCCGGAGTTTTGGTCAGCAGCAGGAGGCCAGACCCGTGTCTGTGGCAGAGGCATCCATTTTGTGATGTCAGGGCTGTAGAAAGTCCTACCGGGTTAGACCAGTGTGAACATGTCTCTCCCTCTAGAAGGGTGGAATGCTAGCATTCCCAGCAGCCTCATCAGCAGCTTGCTTTCTGAGGGGTTCAAGAGAGGGGCAGGTTTCCTGCTCCTGGCTCAGATTAGACCTGGAAGTGCCCCCTGTCCCCAAGAACTCAACCTGGTCAGGTTCAACCTCCTCTGGGACATTTCCTTCTTCAGGTTCAAGATCACCTCCCTAAGGAGACTGATCAGCATTCTGAGTCAGGTGGGAAGGCTCTGCCTCAACCCTGCTGCTCCTCCTCTTGTGAGGCACCTAGTTCATTTTTCCAGAAACCAGGGCCTGTCCAGCTTTAGACATTTTGGCCTGTGACCTAGTCACAGCAAAGACATGAGCAGGGATCCCTAACATTTCTGCATGTGTCCTGAGCTCCACTTCTGCCCAAGCTGAAGTCTCTAGATCATTGCCAAGCAAGCACTGTACTGGTAGGGCTGCACTTACCACAACCTTCTTAAGGCCAGTTACCCCTCCCAGGAGAAGTTAACAACGGCCAGAGAATGGTCTATTCTGACACTGCTAGCATTGGTCACTTGGTACATTTCACCTAGTATATTCTGCCCAGGATCCCCAAGATCTTGTGTCACCTTTGTGACACTTTCTCCCGTGTCCCTGAATGCCCAAGCCTCTACTCCATTTATTAAAGGCTGCTGTCTGTATTTGCCCAGATTACTGGGACTCACAAAGGGGGGCATATCCATGCCCCCATCACAGACAAGCACAGTCTGAGTTGGAACTCTGAGTAGGCCAGAGTCCATCTCAGAACCCAGGGTCAACATACTACACCCTTATTCTGGACATTGCCACCACCTATTGATGAATACAAGCCCCAGCTAGGCACGCAAGAGACAAGGGTTCGCTCTTCTGTAATGAAATCTATAAGGAAGTTGGCACGGAAACTGCAAAGTACAAAAACAACGTTTATTAACCCTTAAGGGTGGTCCTACAATCCACACAACACTCTTCAGTATTGCAAGGAGTAGCACACAGAACTTGCGTACATTGTCCCCTTTTATACACAACAGAGGGGCTCATGAGTGGGTGGATACCACAGAGTTGAAGAACATTACCATTTAGGGTCATTCTCGATACCAAATCAATACATGGGCGGAGCTAACACACTCCTTGGGCCCGCGAAAACACATGGTCAAGCAAAGCTAATTATAACAGATGTAGTCAAGTCTGGGCATGCGCCAGACGGACAAGAGAGAGCTATTTATAACTGTTGCTAGGCAGATTACAAGAGCAACTAACACAGAGGTCGGACTCTCCTCGTGGTGAACACGTGGCAGCATGTCAATACAAAATGGAGTCCGGACTTCGGCCAACATAATGAGGAAAACACGATAAAAGGGAAACACTAATGTTTTCAGTAAATGCTTAATCACATTCTGCCTTAATTTACAACAGACGACCCTTTCAGCATTTACTGAAGACATCTGGCTTCCAAGAATAATCATCGTATATGTCAATTATCATCATTCCTTTAACCTCTTTAGCTAGACCCTTCTGGCGGGCAACATCGGCAATAGCTTTCTTGTCTGGAATGCAGAATGAAATGCATACGGAACAGCACAATGGTCCACATTGAATACACATACAGAAAAGGAACAGAATTGCTACAATAATACAGAGACCAGTTAGAACCTTCCAACCCCAGGCAGTAACCAACGCCCAAAACCATCCAGAAAAGGACCAAGTGCCGTTTTCCGTGTGGATTTCAGCTGCTATTTTATGCAGCTTATTAATGGCGTTATAAACGGATGGCGTATGATCAGGGATGAACACACAGCAGCTACTTCCAATAATTTTACAGGCTCCTCCTCGATCAGCTAGCATCACATCCAATACCATACGATCCTGTAATGCAACAATCCTGGTAATCTGTAATTCTTCCGTAAGATTCCCAAGAGCAGCAGCAGTCTGATTAGTCACAGCTTCTACCACTCTTGTTAATCTTCGGATCTTCCTACTATTCAGAGCGGCTCCAACAAAGAAAAACAGTCCTAAATTAAAATCAATATACTGTTGCAAGCTGGTATCTGTTTGATCCACCTCATCAATAGATAGAGTACGTTTATATCTATTTACAGTCACATTATTCAGCAATTTCAAATCCTTATGATATGACGCAGGTGCTAAGAATACAGGAGGTAATAGGAATGATACATAGCATACCCCAGACCACCCAGCCGGCAAACGGTAATAACCTTTATTTCCACATACAAAATAGGTATTATGGGATGCTAGGAAGGTGCTGTTATTTAACCCATCAATGTTTAACACAGTTATACAATCACTGACACCGACAGGGATAAAACCCACACTCTGGACGCACAGGTCCGCTTGGGCTTGTGCTACTTGGATTACAAATTTATCCTTCCCCACAGTGTCTCTGGTGTTCGTGAAGATATAGGGGATGGATTCATTGTCTGGTCGGTACTCTTCCCATTCCCAAATTGTCCCATTCGCTTGTGGATATCCATTCTTGTCCTGATGGCATTCTTTATTAAGTCTGAAAAGCAATCGTCCCACTGTCGGTTTTCGAGTGGCAAACAACAAAGTGTACCATGCTCTACAAGAGCCATTGTGAGAGAAAGGAAGTGGTATGAATGGCGTGCCTCCTTTCTTCTGATGGGCTGGCATCATCCCACATATCCAACAGTTCGTAGCATTTGTAGCAACGTGGGTGTGATGCAGCATCTGAATGAAAGTGTTATTCAAATAGGATTGTCGATGCTTCAACTCTTGATATGGCAATGTATAAAAGTAGTGCTCCGCAGGCACTGGAGTCGTCAACACAAGTGTCTCTCGGGCTGGAGTTGCCTCCTCCACAAACCATGTGGTTATACCAATGATAGCTACTGTTAGCATGAACCCCAACGCACAAAGAATTTTCTTCTTCTCCATGTCAAAGGAAACAATACCCTGATATCTTCCTGAAGCTAAAAGTCTGTCAGAACTCTTCCCCTTGGGCAGCGGTTGATTTCTTCACCAGCGGGCCAAGACGGGTGTCGCTACACTAATGCAGGGCTGATCCCCCCCCCCTTGCCTCATTGGCTCTCCGTTTCACTAACCCAAGGGCCGTTCTGACAGTATGTCCCGGTACTGGAAACCTCACTTCCTTGGTCGCAGATGATATCGCCTTCCTCCAGAAGTCGTATGGTCCGGAAAGAGCTCCTCAGTGTCGTTTGGCTCTGCAGCACGGCCTGTCTCTGCTGCTAGGATGTCTCGTTGATCGGTCAGCACGGCAGACTCCACCAATCCGGGCGGTACCTTTCGACAGTGCAGGGAATGAATCCAATTCTTCCTGTTCGAGACTCGCACTGCCGTCCTCGTTGCAAGAAGGACTTGCTCAGGTCCGACCCATCTCGGCTCCAAACTGTTCGTTCTGTCAAAGGTCTTCACCATGACATGATCCCCAGGCCGGAGACCATGTCCTTCACCGGTAGACCGATCAGGGAGCGCCTCTCGGACCTGTTGATGAATAGAAACCAAGTTATCCGTTAACTGTGCCAGATAATCACTCATCATCACACAAGGTACATCATACACAGCCTTAGGCCTTGGTGGACCCCAAATGTTCATTGGGCGTCCAAATACAATCTCATAGGGTGTAAGGCCGGTTCGAGAGTGTGGCACCGACCTAATTGACAATAACGCCAGTGGCAAAGCGTCTGGCCAAGTCAAAGACGTTGAAGCTTGAATTTTGGCGATCTTAAGCTTCAGTGTACCATTATATTTCTCGACTAGTCCTGCAGACTGAGGGTGGAACACGGCGTGGAACTTCTGGGTGATGCCTAGGCCCTTCAAGACATACTTTATAACATCTGCTACAAAGTGAGGGCCATTATCACTCCACAGAAGTCTACAGACGCCGTATCGGGGGAAAAACTCTTTCAGCAATAGCTTCGCTGTAGTCATTGCAGTATTGTCTTTCGCAGGGTACGCCTCGACCCATTTACTGAAGGCGCAAACCACTACTAGAACATACTTCAAATTGTTACAGCGCTCAAGCTGGATGTAATCCATCTGCAGAAACTCAAAGGGTGCAGTGGGTGTCGCAAATCCTCCTGCTGGGGTTCGCGTGCCTTTCCCTGGGTTATACTTCAGACAGATCATACAGGTCTGCACCACCCTCTTTGCCGTGCTAGCAATCTCTGGATGCTCCCAGACTTGGGTAAGCAATTTCACAATTGCGGAAGCTCCAACATGTGCTAGCCCATGTGCCATCTGGACCATAGGTTGTACAAAAGCCGTGGGTAATTTCCATCTATCCATCTGCTTATTTCTCCAGCAACCCTCGTCATCCAGTTCTCCTTCGCTAGCCCATTGTTCCCGCTCTTTGTCAGAAGCGGTCTTTTGTATTTCTCGCACTTCCTCCTTCGCATCATGCCATCTCTCCACCTGTGACTTCACTACATACATGGCAGTAGTACCGGGCTGCATCGCAGTCTCCCGTGCTACTCGATCCGCTAACGCATTCCCTTCTCCAACCTTATCAACTACTTTCCTATGGGCACTACACTTAACAATGGCAATTTTCTTTGGGTATGTCAATGCAGTTAAAAGATTGTGGACTAACTCCCCATGCATTATCTGCACCCCATGTGACGTTAGAAACCCTCTCTCCTTCCAGAGTAGGCCGAAATCGTGCGCTACTCCGAAGGCATAGCGGCTGTCTGTGTAAACATTCACACACAATCCTGTACTAAGCTCACACGCTCGTGTTAACGCTATCAGTTCCGCTGCTTGGGCTGATTTCTGTGGTATGCGTGCTGTCTCCACTATCGTCTGTAACGTGGTAATTGCATATGCTGCTGAAGTCGTACCATCTGGTAGCTTCAGGCATGATCCATCCACCCACAACTCTCCATCTACATCTGAAAAGGGCGTATCCTGGAGATCAATACGACCCTTTGTTTGTTCCTCAGTCACAAGAATACAATCATGCGCTTTCTGTGCCTCAGGCTGTGTCTCGGGGTATGGCAACAATGTGGCCGGGTTTAATGTCACGCACCTTTTTAACGTAATGTGAGGAGCTAAAAGCGTCAACTCATATCCCGTTAAACGGGCACTGGTCAAATGCTGCGTCTTTGTTTGATTAAGCAGGGCATCAACAGCGTGGGGAACTAACACCAACAGTTTATGGGACAATACAATTCCTTCACTCTGCCGTATTGACACAGCTGTCGCCGCAACCGAGCGAAAACACCCCGGCAATGCTCGGGCGACAGGATCAAGTACAGCCGAAAAGTATGCACAAGGGCGCTGCTTATCGCCGTGCATCTGCACTAAGACTGATAATGCACATCCATCTTTCTCATGCACATACAACGAAAAGAGTTTTGTATAATCAGGGGTCCCTAACACTGGTGCTGAACAAAGGGCCTGTCTCAATTGCTGAAAAGCAGCGTCACACTCATCTGACCAGGGGATCGGGATGGGCGTGTCTTTTGTCAAGAGCGCTAGTAATGGCTTAGCTATGTGTGAAAACCCCAATATCCACTGTCTACAAAAAGAAACAAGACCCAAAAATGCACGCACATCCTTCTGCGTGGATGGTCTCGGTGTGTCCAAAATTACTTGGATACGATCTGGCGTGAGTGCACGCCCCTCCTTAGACAAAAGGTGACCCAAATAAGTCACCTTTGGTCTACAGAATTGCAATTTCTTCCTAGAGACCTTGTGATTGTGGGATGCTAAAAAGGAAAGTAAGGCTATCGTACTTTTCTCGCACAACTCCAGGGTGTCAGCCGCCAACAGGATGTCATCGACATATTGAATGAGGGCGACCCCCTCAAGTAAAACAAAGGAATCCAACTGTCGCTTCAAAGCCTGACTATAAATACTAGGGCTTTCTGTATAGCCTTGGGGAATTCTACAAAAACGATAAGATCTATTGTTTAATGTAAACCCAAAAAGAAATCGGCTATCAGGGTGAATGGGGATAGAAAAGAAGGCATTTTTCAAATCAATCACTGAGAACATGGTCGCCGTAGGCGGGACCAAGGTAAGCAACGTCGTGATATCGGAAACCACCGGGTACTGAGGTATCACGATCTTGTTTACCTCCCTCAAATCAATTATAAACCGATAGACTTTTGCATCCGTGTCCTTTTTCAAAATTGGGAGAATCGGACTGTTACAGATATTATAGGGAACTTCTTCCACTACTCCCACTGCGATCAGGTCTTGCACAATCTGTATGAGAGCCTCCTCGCCCTCCTGGGAAATACGATACTGTGGGAGGCGTGGTAGTACCGCCCCCTCCTGGACACTAATGTGGACCAGAGGAATCACCATTTGTCCGACATCTGTGTCCGAAGTCGCCCATAAAGCTTGGGGGAGGGTAGCCAACAACGCATCCTCTGAGATCGTACACATCCGCCCAGATCGGGGGTAGTTGTCATTTAAAATCACCCTCACACCCTCAGGGGAACAACGAATTGTAGCCCTAAAGTACTTTAACATATCAAGGCCCATAATGTTATCCGGTGTGTACGGAGCAAGCAGAAACGGACAAGGCGCAGAAAAACAATCAACTTTAAATGCAAGGGGCTGTGAAAGAGGGCTTCGGGAGAGTGTACCGTCAAACCCTACCGATGTAACTATTGAGCCGGATGGGGGAGCCCCCGGAACCAAGTACCTAGACAATGCACTACGTGTCGCTCCTGTATCCACTAGGAACTGATCAGTAGAACCTAAAACCTCAGCCGATACATAAGGACCCGTCTGATCGACCGGCACCTCAACTGATTCGGACCCCCATCCTACGCATTCCTATGCATGCTGAGAATCATGATATCCTGAGCGATCGATGTCCGATACATGATACTGGTGCTGGCGATCAAAAACATTTGTGCTATCTCGGTGCTGTCCAGCGGTATCGAAACGGACATTATCGTTGGAATTCCCTCTAAAGTTCGAGAAGCCCCCTCTACCTCTCGGGCCACCCGGAGTGTGCCCCTGACGCGAAGCACGCAACGCTGGGCAATCCCTGGCCCAATGGCCCAACTGCTTGCAATACGCACACTGGTTCCTATTCAAATCCGATCGGCCCAAAGGGGGACCATAAGATCCGCCCCTTCCCCTACTATTATTACCCCGGCGGGGCGGGCCATATACTTGTGCTAACATCACTTTGGTTTTAAGATCTTTCGATTTCTTCTCCTCCTGGCCCTTCGCCTCGTGCTCCTGACGCTCATAATACTGAGCAATGGTCAGAAGGGCCGTCGGTGTCGCGGAGGACCAAGAACTCTCACTCGCTTTCAACCGGGCCGCAACTGCCGGCAGCAGATTAGCCACATATTTGTCCGCGAAAAGGTGGCGGCCCGTGTCGTCAGTAAGCGACTGGCCACTAAAATCATGAAACGTCTCCTCAAAGCGCGTAAAGAAGTCCGCGACTGACTCGTCAACTTTCTGTTTACATGCAGCTAACATGTTCCAGTCAATCTTTTTAGGGGGGATAATCGTCTTCAACTTAGCCACAATAGCCGCAGGGAGATCTAAAATATTCTGGGGGGGTTTCTGTGCGGGCTTCCGTTCCCTATCCTCATCCTCAAGGTCAGACCACCGGGCCTTGAAGGCAACCGCATCATCTACCTTCCGGACAGAGCGCCACGTATCCGGCGGTAGGATAAGGCCAAAGAATAGGTCTATATCCGCTAAGGTCATAATGCAAGAATTCAAGGCCCCCTCGACTTCTTCATAGAAGGCCGCTGGATTCTTGCGGGGGTCGGGCAGCGCATTTTTTAATGCCATAACATCGGCCCTATGCCATGGAGTATAAACCCAATTATATACAAAATATCCCCTTGCATCGGCGGAGTTAACATCCGAGCTAGTCCCTGCTCCCTTAGGAGGAACATACAAAGGCGCCGCCTCTCGCATTGGTTTAGCATGCACTATGTCATCCTTATCTGACTGGGAGGCGGATGGGTGGCCCCCTGCTGCAGACGAATCCGACTGCTTCTCCTCCTCCGTTTGTTGACGTGCTTTCTCTCTAAGGGCCAGCACTTCGTCCCGCAAAGCGAACAGCCGCCGAGCCGCCTCAGAAGCCTTAGGGGGAGAAAAAACACCATTACGTAATGCTCCGGCATCCGAAGACACGTCGGCAGGCTCAAGGACACTAGAATATTTTCGGAAAGCAGCAATTACTTCTTCTGAAAAATGAGACAGAAAATACACCCTCTCTCTATCTTGCCACGACCCCCAAGCATGGAACAACTCATCCATAGACATCTTGCCCTTAAGTGCACGAAGGGAAAGTTTCCGAAGCTCAGCCATATACTCGGCCGATAACATGGACCGTGTGTCGACCTTACCCGGAGCCGGGCCAGAATCTTGCGGCCGTGGAGCAGATGCGCCAACATAAGGGGGCGGAGAGCGATCTAGTAAATAAAAATCGTCATCAAGATTATTAAGGACAGGATAAAGCGGCTGACGAACAACATATTGACCCGAAACTTGTAGCCTACGCTCTTTCTCTTGTCTGTCCGTTTGCTCTTTGTCCTCCCGACGCTTCGCTTCCTGCGCTCGCATATGATCATTCTTTCGTTGCTCCTTATCAAACAGCGCTTTCTCACGTTTCTCTCGCTCACGCACTTCCTTCACCCATAATCGCACACACTCAAACATATCCTGACGAGCACGTCGCTTACACATACACTGTTCCACATACTCAATCTTACGTATATCAAACGATCCATACAAAGGCCATCGCAACTCAGGATCCTTCCTAGTATATTTCCTCCATAACGTGCTGTACATTATGGAAGAAAGACCATGCTTCACGTACATATCCCTATTAGGAGTCCCCTCTGGGGGAGCTGGAGCAGATTCCTCGAGGTTCAACCGGTTCCCAAGACAGCAGCACCACTTACGAAGTGCGCTAAAAGCAGGCATGCTAGGAATAATGCAAAATATGCAGTATTATCAAGAAAAATGGCACTTAATCGTTGCGCCGTTCAAAGTTTACACAGCTCCGGAGAAATTTCTCCACATTACCTGCCTATATGTGTTGCAACGCATATATTTTCACAAAGACAAATTCAAAATATGACTAGTCACCATCAATCAAACTCAAATAGCCAGACCAGGCTTCAAAACTCGGAGCAAGTACCGTACAACGGTTCTTACCAATCAAGAGTCCAGGTTCCAACTGCCAAGCTCCACAATCGCCCAAACGGCTCTCACGGCAGGACCGACAGAAGAGGTCTCAGTCGATGACCGGCGCCACCCAGATGGTCAGCTCGGAAGGGAAGGAAGAAAAACCTCGGGATGCCAAGGCTAAGACGCCGCTGGCAGTGATCACGTCCCCGGCCAAACTCCTCACCTTCGTCGCGACCAGTCCTTCGGGCATCCGAGTCGCCGATGAGCCCCACGTGACGGGCGCCAATTGATGAATACAAGCCCCAGCTAGGCCCGCAAGAGACAAGGGTTCGCTCTTCTGTAATGAAATCTATAAGGAAGTTGGCACGGAAACTGCAAAGTACAAAAACAACGTTTATTAACCCTTAAGGGTGGTCCTACAATCCACACAACACTCTTCAGTATTGCAAGGAGTAGCACACAGAACTTGCGTACATTGTCCCCTTTTATACACAACAGAGGGGCTCATGAGTGGGTGGATACCACAGAGTTGAAGAACATTACCATTTAGGGTCATTCTCGATACCAAATCAATACATGGGCGGAGCTAACACACTCCTTGGGCCCGCGAAAACACATGGTCAAGCAAAGCTAATTATAACAGATGTAGTCAAGTCTGGGCATGCGCCAGACGGACAAGAGAGAGCTATTTATAACTGTTGCTAGGCAGATTACAAGAGCAACTAACACAGAGGTCGGACTCTCCTCGTGGTGAACACGTGGCAGCATGTCAATACAAAATGGAGTCCGGACTTCGGCCAACATAATGAGGAAAACACGATAAAAGGGAAACACTAATGTTTTCAGTAAATGCTTAATCACATTCTGCCTTAATTTACAACACTATTGTAGCTGTAGTAGGGGGAACAGTTGCCTTAGGGACAATGGTGGCTGGAGTAGATTCTTTGGACTTGATGCAGTCACTTGTCCAGTGAGGTTTCTGTTTACAGATTTTGCACCAAGGTTTATTGTCACCTTTTCCCTTGTTAGACTGTGACTCCCCATTTGAAGAAGATTTGTGGGGCCCTTGAGAAGACTTCTGGTCTTTACCCTTGTCCCCACCCTTGTCAGAGTTCTTAGAATCCTGCTTCTTTGGGTCACCACCTTGGATCTGTACCTTCTGCCTCACCCTGGTTCTGACCCGTGTGTCTGCCTTCTTGGGGAGAGGTCAGATCAGAGTATACCAGGTACTGGTGCAACAGCTGATTTTGACAGTTATTAAGAACCTGCTCCCTCATTATCAGACTGTACAATCCTATGAAGTCGCACACTTTACTTCCCAGTAACCAACCTTCTAGAGCCTTAGCAGCACAGACAACAAAATCCACCAAGTCTTGATTGTGTGCTTTATGGGTATCTCTGAACTTTAACCTGTATTGTTCAGTGGTTAGGCCAAACCCATCTATTAGTGCACTTTTCAAGACCTGGTAATCATCAGCATCCTTTTCTTACAGTGAGGAGCTTATCTCTACCTTTGTCTGCGAAAGAGAGCCATAAGATTGCTGCCCACTGACCTTGAGGGACCTTCTGTACTTTACAGGCCCTCTCCAAGGCAGTTACCCATTTGTGGATGTCATCCCCACTCTCGTAGGGAGGGGCAATCTTACTTAGGTTTCTATGGTCATAAGACCTCTCCCTATCTCTAGGGAAATTGCTGCCACCAAGGGACTCTAGTCCCTCCTTTTTGCTATCTCTGTAGAGCTCTAGGGCTTCCCTATCTAGGGCCATCTGCTGCTTTTTGAAGTTGAACTTATCTTGCTCATACTTTAGCAGTCTCTCTCTCCTCTCCTGGGAGGTTTCCCTCCCTCTGTGAGAAGAAATAGAGGTTCCTACAGATGAGGTAGGCTGGATAGATCCCCTTGAGAGAGATCTGTCCCTTCTAACCCTACTTTCAACTCTTCCTGGAGGAACAAAGTGGGGAGCCTTGTTGTCATCCTCCTCATCCTCATCCAGGGGAGCTGGGTTCACCAGATCCTGATAATTGTTATCAGTCTGGTCAGCAGTAGAGGTGGGGTCAGGAGAGTTTCTACCCTTAGGCCCACCCTCAGCTGCTGCCCCACCCACTCTACCTACCCCTTCAGGCCCACTAGGCCCTGAGAGATCATCCAGCCTGAGTATCTTTAACAGATGCTGGGTGGTTGCGTTTTTGCCTGTCTTAAGCTTCCTAATGGAACATAAGGCCCTAAGCTGTGCAAAGGAGAGATCCTCATATTTATAAGGTAGAAGCTCACTGGCTTTTGGCAGGGACCCACTGGTTCCTGGCTGATTAGACATTACTAATGTGGTGTGGTGTATTGCACTACCTACACTGGTGTGGCCTCCTAAACTCTCTTGAGTTATAGAAAGGGTGTGCTATCCCTTAACACACAACTCTAAGTTCAGTACAACTTACTGTATACTAAACTTGATATTATATGTACCTAAGGTACCTTTAGTTGTTTTCAGTTGATCAATTCAATTGAGATTATCTGGTAAAACAATAGCAAGCTGGAACCCCACACACTGCACACTAATGTGAGAAGTTGGCATGATATATGCTGTCCACTAAATCTAGTAGGCACCTTGTATCAGTCCAAATAACCCCTTATGGTGATTGGTTAAAGACAACCTTTATTGAAAGCTATCCTGGTGGTAGCTATGGAGAGCAGCCTTCAGGCATAGTCTTGAAGGAATGTAAAGCAGCTTGTTTTACCAGTCTAGAATCTCTTGAATGACCAAATGAAAGGACAACCACACCAGGTATATATTTAAAATATATGTATTTAAGATAAAACACACCCCTCTAGTCTCTTTATGAGGCTGGAGTTCGAAGTACTTAAGGTACAAGTTAGTTATCAACAGTATTAACACAAATACACTTTTGGGCCCCAGGGGCGTACCGAACCATATACCAAAAAAGTGGTATAAGAACCTCGACTGAACTAGACACAAGGCCTAGACCCTGTAGAATCACTGGGACCCCAAGGAACCACCCAAGGTTGTGACACAGGGGACCCACGGGGGCCGTGTGCAGTGTGTGAAAACAGCCATGGGTTCCTGTTAGCTTCTATGGGCAATGTCGCGGTTGGAAATTTTAAGTTTAGGGACACTTAGAAATGAGTCAGGACCAAACCCTTTTGGACTCAGGAAGTTCTAGGGCTAGCACCCACGGGAGCACCGGAGTACTCGTGTTACCTCACCCAGGGAAGCCGGGTGCATAGGTGTCTTTTGGTGTCGGGTCGTGTCGTCGATTTCAATGGAAGCTGGCGAAGAAGTGCTGCTGCCGTGAAGATTAGAAGTGTCCGAAGCAATCAAAGCCTGGAATTAGGATGGAAGGAACCTTAAAGCAGAGTGGACAGATTCTGGGTCACTTACCAGTGACCAAGGGCACGATAGACCAGTGCCCACAGATGTCGGGTGCCTCAGGTGAGTTGACAGGTGTCTTGACTCTTCAGCTACGAGGTCCAGGAGGTGCCAATGACAACCAGGATCTGGATTCGAGCTATCCCATGAAGTGCGTCGAGTTCTGCGGTGTTGTCGACCGGATTGGACCCAACAAGCCTTGGCAATGGCAAGTCACTTGGAATCAGAGGAAAGACGGCGGTGCAGACCAGCATGGTCTGGGGGACTCACCCAGCAAGGGTAAGTCAGGGCACGTCTGATGCAATCAGGAAAGCCCAATCAGAAGAGAAGTTGCCTTCGTGGGGACCTACTAGCCAACGGGCTAGCGATCATAAAGGAGCCTCAAGGGGTTGCACTGGAAACTGGCCCACGGGTCACTCATGGAGTGGAGGCCAGAAATCTTTGGTGCAGGAGATACGCATGGCTGAGGCTACTGAGAAACTAAAGCACAACTTCAAGGGAGACCAGGAAGATGATGGAGGAGCAAAAGATCATGTTGTCCAGGGGTCATGGTTCCACATCACCCACGAAAGTCACGGGCCTCAGCTTTGCTGTGGACTCAGGGTAGCCTCGGGGAAGTCTGGAAATCTACCTCTGGTGATGCAAAGACTTCGGAATCCGGTGGGAGCTTCAGTGATGCAGACAGGTAAGTTGCTTCTTTGGTGCCTACCAAGCAGGGGCGTCACTCCTTGACCCCAAAGGGAGATTTCTTAAGTCAAAGGTCCAGGACATATGTTGCAGAGTTTTGTCCAGGGTAATCCAAAGTCTCAAGGACTGGGTTCCCATACTTATACTAAGTTTGAGGGTTGGACATACTCTAGGGATCCACCTATGGGAGGGTTTGGAAAGAGGGGTGGTTATACCCATTTCCTTTGTCCAGTTTCACGCCAGAGCAGGGGCAAGTAGCCCCTGCAACCTGTTTGAACTGGACTATGCACAGTGACACCAAGTGGGCCCCCAGTGCAGAACTTCAAAGCACCAGAGAGTACTCCCGTCAGCCCAATACACATCTGCCTGTCTGGGGAGGTGGTTACACCTCCCTGGGACAGAAAACCTATTGTCCAGGCATCCCCTGCCGGAGATTCTATCACGAGCAGGAGTCCAGACCCGTGTCTGTGGCAGAGGCATCCATTTTGTGATGCCTAGGCTGTAGAAAGTCCTACCGGGTTAGACCAGTGTGAACATGTGTCTCCTTCTAGAAGGGTGGAATGCTACCCCCACTGCCAGAACTGGCAGGGGGGGGTCGTATTCCAAAGCGCTTGACACCAAACACGACATGTTTCCGTACACAGAAGGTCCAAAGTCAGCATTTACCGTGAGGTTATACTGCACTTAAGTGTATATAGTCAGGCTGCACCACAAACAGTATCAGTGGAGGTACTCCGAACACTGCAGAGGGGCTCTGCTCATGTGGGGGCACCCTCTCACAGAAAAACCAAGCACTCTGCCTTCAGGATTGTTAAGGCCTGCCAAGGAGTGACTTATAGGTTTTATATGTGTGTGCAATGGTAGTGATATAGGTGGCATATACCACTGTAAGGGGTGCAAGCACCACCTTACCCAGGCTGCAGTAGCAGACCAATGGTGTCATTTTGGAGTGCTTCCCAGGGGTGGCATAATACATGCTTCAGCTCCTGGTAGGCCTCTGAGGTACCTATGCCCTAGGTACATAGTATACCATATACTAGGGGCTTATAAGGCACTCTAGAATCCAATTGGAAATGTACCTAATGTACATGGAAACTATTTTAGAGAGGAAGCAGCTAGGCTGGGGTCCTGATTAGCAGTGACACAGCCAGACTAAGGTCGAAAAACAGTGAAACACCAGCAAAAAGTGGGGGTACCCATGTGAAGCAGATCCTACTCTCCTACAGCAGATTAAAACTACCTCTAACTAAGAGGTGCAGAAGGAGGCAAGAGAAGTACAGAAAGAAGCAAGAGCAGTGTAGAAAGAACCAACGGAGGTGTAAAAAGAGGCAAAAGGGGTGCAGACAGGGGTAGGAGGGGTGCACAAAGAGGCAAGAGAAGTACAGAAAGAGGCAGGAGGGATGCAGAAAGAAGGAAGAGAAGTTCAGAAAGAGTCAAGAGAATTGCTGAAAGAAGCAACAGAGGTGTAGAAAGAAGCAAGAGACGTGCAGAAAGAGGCAAGTGGGGTGCAGATAGTAGCAAGAGCAGTGCAGAAAGAACCAACAGAGGTGCAGAAAGAGGGAAGAGGGATGGAGAGAGAGGCAAGAGGGGTGCAGAAAAAGGTAGGATGGGTGCACAAAGAGGCAAGAGAGGTACAGAATGTGAGAAGTTGGCCTGATATATGCTGTCCACTGGTTATAGTGGGCACCCTGTATCAGTCCAAACAACCCCTTATTGGTTATAGGTTAAAGACAACCTTCATTGAAAGCTATCCTACTGGTAGCTATGGAGAGCAGCCTTCAGGATAAGTCTTGAAGGAATGTAAAGCAGCTTGTTTTACCAGTCTATAATCTCTTAAGTCACTAAATGAAAGATATCCACACCAGGTATATATATAAAAAATGTGTATTTATTACTAAACACACCCTCCAAGTCTCTTTATGAGACTAGAGGTTAAAACACATAAGTTACACTTCAATAATCACAGTAAAATAGCACAAATACACATCAGGCCTTAGGGGCTAGCCAAACCGTATACTAAAATAGTGGTATAAAAACCACGACTTAACTAGACACAAGGCCTAGAGCCTGTAGAATCACTGGGACCCCAAGGAACCACCCAAGGTGGTGATACAGGGGACCCACGGGGTGGTGTGCAGTGTGTGAACACAGCCACAAGCTCCCGTTAGCTTCTATGGAGAAAGTCGCGGTTAGATTTTTAAAGATTAGGGACACTTAGAAATGAGTCAGGACCAAATCCTTTTGGACTTAGGAAGTTCCAGGGCTAGCACCCATGGGAGCACTGTAGTACTTGTGTTACCTCATCCAGGGAAGCCGGGTGCATAGGTGTCTTTTGGTGTCGGGTCGCGTCGTCGATTTCAATGGGAGCTGGCGAAAAAGTGCTGCTACCATGAAGATGCGAAGTGTTCGAAGAGATCCAAGCCCAAACCGAAGATGAGAAGAACCTGAAAGTAGAGGGGACAGAGTCTGGGTCACTTGCCAGTGACCAGGAAGGCGATGAGCAGACGCCCACCGATGTCGGGTGATTTCAGTTGAAAGAGGTGAAGCTTGACTCTTCAGCCACGAGGTCCAGGAAGTGTCGAGGATGACCAGGAGCTGGATTTGAGCTGTCTCACAAAGGATGTTGAGTGCTGCAGTGTCAGTGCCCGGATTAGACACAACAAGCCTTGGCAACAGCAACCCATGCAGAAATGAGAAAAATGCTTCGGTGCAGACCAGCAAGGTCTGGAGGACTCACTACATGGATGGGAATCAGGGCATATTTGGAGCAACGAGGAAAGCCAAAGGGAATGCAAAGTTACCCCCTCAGGGACCCACCTGTCGACAGAGCAGGGATCACAAAGGGACCTTGAGACGAAACACAAAATGGCGGCCCACGGGTTACTCGGAATGACCAGGCCAACAATCTTTGGTGGATTGAGTGCTCGAGGTAGGGGCTACAAGCCAGCCCAAGAACAACTTCAAGAGATGTTGAGAAGTCAATGCACTTGCAGAAATGTACGGTGAGCAGGAGTTCCGGTTCCATGCTACTCACTAGGGCTGTGGGTCTCAGCTTTACTGGGGACTCGGGTCGGCCTCTGAGATGTCTGGAAATCCTCTTTCTGGTCTGCAAATACTTCAGAGTCTGGCGGGAGCTTCGATGATGGAGACCGGCAAACTGCTTCATTGGTGCCTGGCAAGCAGTGAGTCACTCCTTGACCCCAAGGGAAATTTCTTCAGTCCTATGGTGTTGAGCAGAGCGTCAAAGGTCCAGGATTCAGCTTCAGAGTTTCATCCAGGGCAATCTAAAGTCCTAAGCACAGGGGTACCATACTTATACTAAGGGAGGGTTTGGAAAGAGGGGTGGCTACACCCATTTCCTTTATCAGTTTCGCGCCAGAGCAGGGGATGGAAGCTCCTGAACCGGTTTGAGCTGGACTATGCACAGGGACACCAAATGTGCCCCCAGTGCAGGACTTCAAAGCACTCAGACAGTGCTCCCGCCCAGCCCCAATACACATAAGCCTGTCTGGTAGGTGGTTACACCTCCCTGTGACAGGAAACCTATTGTCCAGGCCTCCTCTGCCAGAGTTTTCATCAGCAGTAGGAGGCCAGGTCCATGTCTGTGGCTGCAGCATCCATTTTGTGATGTCAGGGCTCTATTAAGTTTCTACCGGGTATACCAGTGCTGTCAGGCTGCACTACAAACAGCATCAGAGAAGGGTCTCCGAGGGCTACAGAGGGGCTCTGCTCATGCAGGGGCACCCTTTCACATAAGAACCAAGCACTCTGCCTTCAGGATTGATAATGCCTGCCATAGGAGTGACTTATAGGTTTATATAAGTGTATATGGTGATATATAGTGAACCTATATCTCAGTAAGGGGTGTATGCACCACCTTACCCAGGTTGCAGTAGCAGACCTGTAGTGTCATGTTGGGTGGCTTTCCAGGGGTGGCATAATACATGCTTCAGCCCCTGTTAGGCCTCTGGGGTACCAATGCCCTTGGTACATAGTATTCCATATACTAGGGGCTTACAAGGGCACCTCAGATCCAATCTGTAATGTACCTAAAGTACATAGAATCATTTTAGAGTGGAAGCAGCTAGGCTGGGGCACTGAATGGCAGGGTCCCAGCCAGACTAAAGTAAAAAAATCCTACTCCCCTACACAGAAAAAGGAAGGAGGGGTGCAGAAAGAAGGAAGAGAAGTGCAGAAAAGCCAAGAAAAGTGCAGAAAGAGGCAAAAGAGGTACATAAAGAGACAACAGGGGTGCAGAAAGAAGCAATACAGGTCCAGAAAGGAGCAAGTGAGGTGCAGTAAGATCCAACAGAGATGCAAAAAGACACAAGAGAGGTGCAGAAACAGGCAAGAGAAGTGCACAAAGAGGCAAGAGAATTGCTGAAAGAAGCAACAGAGGTGTAGAAAGAAGCTAAAAAAGTGCAGAAAGAAGCATGTGAGATGTAAAAACAGGCAGGAAAGGAACAGAAAGAGGGAAGACGAGTGCCAAAAGAGACAACAGGGGTGCAGAAAGAAGCAAATGAGGTGCAGAAAGAGGCTACACACGTGCAGAAAGAGGAAAGAAAGAAGCAGAAAAAGCCAAGAAAAGTGCAGAAAGAGGTGAAACAGGTATATTAAAAAACAGTGGGTGCAGAAAGAAGTAAGACAGGTGCAGAAAGAAGTATGGAAAGTGCAGAATGAAGAAACAGCGGTGCAGAAAGAGGCAAGAGAAGTGTAGAAAAGAGCAAGTGGGGTGAAGAAATAGCCAACAGAGGTGCAAAATGAGGCGAGAGGTGCAAAAACAGCAAAAGAAGTGCACAAAGAGGCAAGAGAATTGCTGAAAGAAGCAACAGGGGTGTAGAAAGAGGCAGGTGAAGTGCAAAAACTGGCAAGAGACAAATGCACAAAGAGGTAAGAAAATTGCGGAAAGAAGCAATAGAGGTGTAGAAAGAAGCAAGAAAAGTGCAGAAAGATGCAAGTGAGATGCAAAAACAGGTAGGAACGGTACAGAAAGAGGGAAGACAAGTGCAGAAAGAGACAACAGGTGTGCAGAAAGAAGCAAATAAGGTACAGAAAGAGGCAACAAATGTGTAGAAAGAGGGATGAGAAGTGCAGAAAAGGCAAGAAAAGTGCAGAAAGAGGCAAAAGAGGTACATAAAAAGACAACAGGGGTGCAGAAAGAAGCAAGACAGCTGCAGAAAGAGGCATGGAGAGTGCAGAATGAAGCAACAGGGGTGTAGAAAGAGGCAAGAGAAGTGTAGAAAGGAGCAAGTGAGGTGCAGAAAGATCCAACAGAGGTGCAAAAATGCAAGAGGTGTGCAGACACAGGCAAGAGAAGTACACAACGAGGCAGGAGAATTGCTGAAAGAAGCAACAGAGGTGTAGAAAGAAGCAAGAAAAGTGCAGAAGGAGGCAAGTGAGATGCAAAAACATGCATGAAAGGTACAGAAAGAGGGAAGACGAGTGCAGAAAGAAACAAAAGGGGTGCAGAAAGAAAGAGATAAGGTGCGTGAAGAGACGCAGACATGCAGAAGAGGTAAGAAAGGTGCATAAAAAAGGCAAGAAAAGTGCAGAAAGAGGCAAAAGAAGTACATAAAGAGACAACATGTTGAAAGAGACCGCAGCTAGGCCAGTGCAAGGGGTTCGCCCTTCTCTGCAGACTCTTGGGAAGAAGTTGGCACAGAAACTGGAATAGAAAATACAAAGTTTAATAAACCTTCATGAAGTGGAACCACATTCATACAGCACCCTGTGGTGCTGAATGAAGGTAGCACACAGAGTAGAAGAACCATGGGTCTTTTATACCCACACAGGGGCTCAGAAAAGAGGGCGGTACAAGCATACATGAGAAGAGTTACATACATAGATGGTCATACAGAAATGCAGAGTCGACAGTAAAGGAGGAGCTAGCAGTTGCTGACTCTGGTAGAAACAACCTGATAGTTACAGACTAAAAACAGATGTATGGACAGTTAGATATTCCTGCGCATGTGCAGGGTAGCAAAGTCTAAGTATAGCCAGTCTTTTAAACAGAGCACAAGGGTAAACAAAATGGCTGCCAGAAATACAAAATGGATTCCATAAAATGTACAGGATAGCCTGTAAATACCAGATGGATTCCGCTAATGCTAATTTAATCGCAGCCAATTTACGACAGACGACCCTTTTAGAGTTAGCTGAAGACATCTCCCATAATCCAGTAGGAAAACGAAAAAAATACATATTAATTTTTAATTACATTTCTTATTCTAAATATTGTTAAGCGGGTATGTATAAGGTATAAGCAGGAGTACAAAGGGAACAGAGAATTGGGTCATACAGATAGCAGGAGAGAGTAATTACTATTATCAGAAACAGAACTATTAGCTTTCTAGTCCTAAGCAAATCCTAGAACCATCCAGTAAAAACATTTTCAAGGCTCCTATGCATTTCAGTTACCATCAATTTCAAAAAATGTCCAATAGTACATATGTAATAAAAACATTTTCGCTAGACTTTTCCAGTGTTTCCTTTATGAGGGCTAGAGTATCTATTATTATTAAGGAAATACACCATCTCTCTACTGCTCAGATGAACTTTTCTCTCATAGAATAAACATTATTCCCAATACAATTATGAAAGCAGTCAGACATATTATTACAAAAATAATCCTGGATCCAGAGGACCAGGAGGACTACACAGGACCATGAGAATTAGGACGAAGAGCTGAAAAGGGCTGCTCCTCCTCAAAAATGGGACGACCAATGGGGTACATTTTCAACAAAAAAGAAAAAGAAGTCCTTGGGAAATTAAAGCCGCTGTACAACCAACCAGAGGGGAGTCTTCTCCCTGTGTCCGTTTGAGCCTCACAGGCAGGCTCTTGTTGTTCCCACGGTGGAGCTGCACAACTCGCAACTCAGGAATCATGGCCTAGTTTCAAGGGAAACGTTGCTTCTTTCAGGATAGGGCAATCACCTTCCGGGGCAAATGCTCTCAGCGATCCTGTCCAGTGTCTCAGGCAGTGCACCAGTTTTCTTCATTTCAATCTAACTGGCACCAGAGACACAGCACCTGTACCCTGAACTCAAGTCCTTCCCTAACAGCCACTTTAGGACCAGGATTCAGAGGCCTGATGCTAGGATCTTTGAAGCAACCCTTGTTTCAAAGGGGGTTACCTCAAGCAAAAACTTTCTCGCCTTCCTGGTCGGTCTGTGACTCTCTGCTGGGCATCAAAAGCTTGATCCACGATTTCTCCTTTCTGATTTGTGACCCCGTCTTTCGCCCAAGATAGTGGCAGGGGTACACTCATCCCAGTGCTTCCGGCCTTCTACCTTCACTGAGGTCCTGGTTGCCAGCAATGCCTGTGCTGGTTACCTTCACTTTGACTTCAAGCTGGACTGGTGCTGACTCCTCAAGCTGGATCTGATGTCCGCGCCCCTCTGGCAATGGTTGTAAAGCAGCAAATATCTATTGGTGGACAGAACAAAAGGTCTTTAGACAAGGCACAGAAATAATCTATCAACAGAGAGGATAGTCTCAGAATACTTCCTAGTCTAGGGAAGCCCCATATATTAACAAGGCACCCTGGAACCACTTTCATCTATGTGAGAGTAAATAAAACAACAGCCTGGACCTATTGGCAAGTATAAAAGGAACTCTGGTGAACTGACAAGAATAATACGTCACCCATTCCCAAGCAGTCAAGGAAGTCTGTGTTCATTTACCAAATTCTGAGGAAAAGAGAAAAACAATACAAACATACTCCAAATCCTTACATCTGTATATTCCTATCTTAATCCTCTAAAGACCCTCAAGAAAAAGGAAATGTTATACACTTTTACTCATAGACTTTGCATTACTTGTACAGGACTGCAGACACTTCTAAAATGATTTCTCTTAATAAAAGCACCTACATTGTATACTTAGGACCATGCTCTCATGTTATAGGAGCAACAGGAAAATCTAACACTGCTAATTTAACAAGGATTCCTATTACATAAAGAATTAAAAACTTCAACATAATGGGTACATGTTCTCCAGCGGAACATCTTGTGACTAACAGACTCCTATAAAACAATATTTTCCTAAAAAATGTTTGCTAAGGATCACATGGGCATCTTCCCTGCATTCTACTTTTTCACAATCCAAACTATGCAACATCAGTTCTAGTAAGGACTGTCAGTTTTTTTACATAGACTAGCTAATAAAAACTAGCAATGCCCTTGCAAAACTGTATGTAGCATGAGAATAACAAACAATAGTGGTGTTGTCACCTGAGAATTTTAGAACAAAAACTACCCATAGCTAGTTCCCCTTAAAGATCAAATAAGGAAGCAGCAATCTAGAAGAAATTAAGAAAAAGAGAGAGAACACATACATTTGCCTACCCTTAATTTGTAGAGGAGCTAGCCTCCTCCCCCATTTTTGACAGTAGAAAACCTATAATAGGTTTCATTCTGTCAACACTATCAACCCCAATGTATAGCAACTGGGCATAAACAAACTCTGAGGAGCTAAATAGCACATTGAGCTTAGCTAAAGAACATATTCCCTTAGCAAATGTAGTAGTGTGACATGAGGCCGTGTGAATTCAAACCAAATCCCATTGCTTCCTGAATTCAGCCCTAAAAGCATTAGTGCTATATATATATGGCTGAGACATTGTCTTTGAAAGTGAGGTCACATATACCATTATACTATGTTCATTGAGTGCACAAAAACTTGCTTTTGCCAAAAAAAAGGTAAGCAAAAACCTCTTTCTTTCCCTGCCCTGCCATTTCGACTTTCAAATGTCGAAATGTCAAAACACATATTGCGCTGAGCCCTACCAGGCTTCTAAATGTAGGAGTTCGGCCTTTAACCTATGCAGCTGTTCCATCTTGTATGCAAGATTGTCATGCGGTGCTCCCAAGTCAAAGTGACCCTAGAGACCGAAGGCAACCCACTCCAATCGTGTCTCCCAGCAATTCAGAGGTAAGCTTAATAACTTCTGCCAGTTTTGTATATAGGTATATGTGTAAGCAGTGTGCCGAGTGCTTGTCTTAGCAGTATAGATGTCAGCTATTAAGTCTATGCTTACATATGTACATTTACTAGAGCCTAAGGCAGTTTATAAGGTGCTCTGACTGAAAAAACCTCATTTAAATAGTGAATTTTACTCAATTTCGACTTTGATGTGTAGGGCACTTAAAAATTAATATCCTACAATGTTTTTGCAAAAAAGTCATCCCCAGAATGTCCTCTACATATTCCAGAGATGTGGCATCAGAAATGTATAATGTATACCCTTATAGGAAGTCTTAGCCAAGTAAACATTCCTGCTCCATTTGTGGCCTAAAAAAAAACAGCAACAACTGTTTTGCTCATCAGCAGTAAAGGCGCTCTCAGGGTTGCAACATGATCATGGTGGCAGTCTTATTTAAAACCGACATTTCAAGTGTTAAGATGTGGGTGTAATACAGCAAAATCCAATGTATTCAGATGATGTGTTTACCCATTAATATCTAATACAATGTATCTAAAGAAAAGTCTTTATAATCATCTATTTTATTATAGAACACGCAATTTCGTTTTTTTAAGGCCTGTTATCCCCATATAAAGAATATGAAAAAGGAAACCTGATTTCCTTTAAGGAATCAAAGGCCTACTTATACACTTCCAAGGAAACAAAACAGGATTTAGCTAGTGCGATATTTAGAAAAATTCAGGTCACCTTTTTGCAGGGGCTACAAATCATAATGGTTCCATAACATCCAATCTGGAAACATATGACTGACGGCTGCCTGTCTATAAGAGAAGGGCAGTCATGGCTTAACCACAGGTGACACATATTTTAGTCTTGCATAACCTTATTTTTTTTTTATTCATCTCCAATACCAATTAGACATACACTGATAACGTGTTGTCTGCCATTTGACAGCATGATAATGATAATATCATATCTGTGGAATTTAGTAATTTTGAACAAGTTCCAGCCAACTGCTGCGCAAAGATAGACGTCGTCACGACCATCTCCTTGCCGCAGAGGAGAACTTGTACTAGTATTAAAATAGAATAGTCAATACGACACAAAAACAAAACATATATAAAATAAAAATACATATGCCAAGCCATCAGTATACCAAGCACAGAAAGCATAGACAAATTACATTAACATATATAAATGAGCAGTGATGCGCAATTACTGAACCTACAGCTCAGAGTCAAATATTCTGGCCTGCTTAATTTGTCAGGCTTAAAATCAATAACTGATTTCCTTGCTTTACTCACCCCCATCTGACAGTAGGTCATCTTTATGATGACCAGCTGTCAGCTGAACTGACTGTGTCGCTTCTGACACACAGGTCATCTTAATTTTAACTTTCTAAAAGTAAAATTACTTAACTGATATTCCATGTTAGCTTTGGCCCACAATTTCCACTGTGAAAATTAGTTCTTAATTGGAAAATCATTTTTATATAGGCATATAGCCCTTCAAATTTCAAGCAAGAACATCATTTTACTTTTTGTCTAGGATTAATGCAACAGTTTTAAAAAGAAATAAAAACTGTTTTCCCTGGAAATTCTAACTGGTCTTGCACAAAATAGGAACAAGGAAGGCTCCTTGATTTTCGTTTCTCAGCTGCCCTGTCTTATCAGAGAAGCTAAAAATAGCCCCTCAGTGCCGAACCAGCCACCACGAGCATTCCTGGCCCCCACCTCTTTCCAAGGCTCTACTGCTGCTAGCATTACACATTTTCATGTCAGAGAAGCTTTCTAAGCAGTGATTTCACCTCCTGGTTCACTCGCTCCTATTTCTAGCCCCCACCTTACATGCTGCAAGGTCAAAATCTGCCTCGCACAGCCCTGAAGCTGTCAAAGACAAAAAGCCTTCCTAATTCTATATAAACTGCAATAATTTGCCCTATGGAAAAATTGATTTTGATATACAATTTCTTTTCAGGGAGTCATAATTATATTTTCAATTCTCAGATTAGTAGGTTCAATTGAATCAGAACCTACAACCATCTGGACCCAGCACATTGGCTCACTGAACCACCAAGAACACAGAGCTGCATAGGAACAATTTGCAAATTTGAAATACCCACAATTTTTCTCAAGCTAAACTTTTAACCGGTCCCTAATTACTCTTCATTAATACTTTTGTACATTAAGGGTGTCATCAAATCACAGAGGTTGCTCTTTCTCTAGCTACACCCCTCTCAATTTCCTTTTGTGACTCATTGATGGTGAGGAGACCAAATTAAACTTACTCCTTAACAATTTCACTTCTCAGAATTCTTTCACATACTCACAGTCATTCAATCACACGCGTATTCCAGTGCTAGCAACATCCAAAACACAATTTACCACACCACAACATTTAAACACACATTTAAACCACAGATCCACACTTAAGACAGAAACAAAAGACAGCCCACAGACTGTACTTAAACCAAATCATTTGTAAATACTAGTTGCAAGGTCATATTCACTAGATTTGGCTGGCAGAACACCAGAAAAAATGCTCTGCATCTCACCACTTATGAATGTTACTAAGTGCACAGACCAGGATCCTTTCTATGTACATATTTAGTTCCTCGGGGTACTAATCACCAAAGAATAAATACTTTTTTATACCTAAACCTAGTTAAGTATCCCCTCTAGGGGAGTCGGCTAATTATATACAGAAGAAATGGTACATCCAAGAAAGCAAAACATTCATTCACGCACCTTTTCTCCCACATTCGTACACAATCAAACATCTCTTTGCCTAGTCTTTTGCTGAAACATACATTGTTCCACATACTCAATCTTTCGTAAATCAAATGACCCATACATAGGCCAACGCAACTCAGGATCCTTACGAGTGTATTTATTCCATAATGCGCTGTACATTATAGAAGAAAAAACTATACTTAATATACATATCCCTATTAGGCGTCCCCTCCGGGGGCCTGGTTGTGCTTCATCTAGTTTCAAATTCAGATTGGTACCACTACCAGAGCTACACCTCCAAGGAAGTGTGCTAAAAACAGGCATGCCAAAAATAGTGCAGAATATGCAGTATTATAATCAAAGTAGCACTTAAGGAACCTTTAGTACGATGTGCCGTTCAAATCAATTCAGATAGAGAAAATTCTCCTCATTACCTGCCTATATAGATTGCAACCCATATATCAATATATCATAACAAACCAAGTTGGCCAACACAAATCTCCAAATCCAAAAGCCACAGTAAGCGTTACTAAACTACCTTACCAATCCCAGGCATCAAAACCAACAGCAAGCGCCACAGAAGGACACTTACCAATTACTTGGTGTCCAGATTCCAACTGCCAAGTTCTAAAATTGACCAAATGGTCACTGCACGGCGAGTCAACAGAAGAGATCTCAGTCGAGGACCGGCACCACCTGGATGGTCAGATCAAAAGGAAAGGAAAAATGCCGTGGTTGCCAAGACTCGGGTCTCATCGGGCAGCGATCGTGTCCAGAGCGAGATTCCAATCCTTTGTCGCGACCAATCCTTTGGGCATCCGAGTCACCGATGAGTCCCACGTTGAGGCGCCAATTTATTGAAAGAGACCTCAGCTAGGCCTACCAGTGCAAGGGATTCGCCCTTCTCTGCACAGAGTCCTCAGACTATTGGGAAGAAGTTGGCACAGAATCTGGAATAGAAAATACAAAGTTTAATAAACCTTCATGAAGTGGAACCACATTCACCCAGCACCCTGTGGTGCTGAATGAAGGTAGGCCACAGAGTAGAAGAACCATGGGTCTTTTATACCCACACAGGGGCTCAGAAAGAGGGCGGTACAAGCATACATGAGAAGAGTTACATACATAGATGGTCATACAGAAATGCAGAGTCGACAGTAAAGGAGGAGCTAGCATTTGCTGACTCTGGTAGAAACAACCTGATAATTACAGACTAAAAACAGATGTATGGACAGTTAGATATTCCTGCGCATGTGCAGGGTAGCAGAGTCTAAGTATAGCCAGTCCTTTAAAAAGAGCACAAGGGTAAACAAAATGGCAGCCAGAAATACAAAATGGATTGCATAAAATGTACTGGATAGCCTGTAAATACCAGATGGATTCCGCTAACGCTAATTTTAATCGCAGCCAATTTACGACAAACAGGGGTGCAGAAAGAAGCAAGACAGGTGCAGAAAGAGTCAACAGAGGTGCAAAAACAGGGGAGAGAATTGCTGAAAGAAGCAACATAAGTGTAGAAAGAAGCAAGAAAAGTTTAGAAGGAGGCAAGTGAGATGCAAAAACATGCAGGAAATGTACAGAGAGAGGGAAGACGAGTGCAGAAAGAGACAAAAGGGTTGCAGAAAGAAGCAAATAAGGTGCAGAAAGAGGCAACAGACATGCAGAAAGAGAGAAGAGAGGTGCAGAAAAAGGCAAGAAAAGTGCAGAAAGAGGCAAAAGAAGTACATAAAGAGACAACAGGGGTGCAGAAAGAAGCGAGACAGCTGCAGAAAGAAGCATGGAAAGTGCAGAATGAAGCAACAGGGGTGCAGAAAGGCAAAAGTAGTGTAGAACGGAGCAAGTGAGGTGCAGAAAGAGCCAAAAGAGGTGCAAAAAGAGGCAAGAGAGATGCAGAAGCAGGCGCTCGAGAGAGGTAATGAACAAGATCTTAAGTCACTCAGATACCTTCAATCAGTTGGGCATTATTATAATCCCCGGCAGTGTACCAGGACACCCACATGTTCTGCAGAAAATACGAGCTACCGAGCGCCCACAAGCTGAACAGAGAAAGGTACATTCAGTTCTGAGGAGTGCCCGGGATAATACTCCGACTTGGAAGAACCAAAAGCAAGGGATGGCCAGCATACATCAAATAGGGGAATAGAATAGGCCTGTCCATGGTCATGGTTGGCGGGCTCATTAAACTCAACCCGGCCGTTACGCTGACAAAACAGCAGTCAAAAGGAACAAGATGCCTGCCCACTAAGGGTCTGTTCTTGGGACATCAAAGGGCTATCAAACTAATTGGGAGATGAAGCCACGATCTCTTACTAACGGTCATTTGAGATCTTATTACTACAAGAGACGTGGCTCGTAGAGCCGCAGCATCTGGAAGGGTTCAAAACACACCCCACTCCAGCTATCAAAATGAAATCACCAGGACGTGGCAGCGGAGGTCTAGCTATTTATATATCATCCAATAATGCAATCACCACATGGGACCTTGCAAGCCCTTCTCACTTTCTCCAGTCTGTGGAAATTTCCTTCAACACCCATCAAGGCCAGCCAAGGACCATAATCTTATTGAATGTGTACATTCATCCAAATTCTGTGTCCAGGCAAGCACTCTCAGAAGAATTGACAGTGACAGTGCTAAGAATAAGATCAGGATGCTCTAATGCCGACATCGTACTATCTGTAGACTTTAACATGTGGCTAATGTCGGACCTACATAAAACTGAGGTAACCACATCACAGGAAAGTGTTTGGGCCATAACACCGCAGGATCGCCCCGGAGGGCGCAAGGATGACCAGAAAGGCCGCATCCTACAAGGAAACCTAGAACATCTTGGCCTTAGAGCCCTCAATGGGCGTTTTTCTCCAGACAAGCCTCCTGGCCTTTCATTCTTATCAAATACCGGTGCATCTTTAATCAACTACACTTTTGTCAACCTTTCTCTCTTGAATCAAGTAATCACCTTCGGGTTTGGCAACAGACCTAAAAGCGATCACTGTCCTCGAGAAATTTTGCTTAGCACCAGACTGGTGCAACATGAGGAGGCGGGGGCATTAGCTTTTGAAAGTTTTACGATCAATTTAAAATGCATCAAGTGCTCGGTCAATAATCTACAGGAAGTGTCAAAGGAGGCAAAGCATATGATAGAGAACTGTGGCGAGACAACCGAAGATCAAATTGCAAACTGGACAAGTTTTGCTAGCAAATTGACAGCCAGATATGCAAAGCCAATAACGCATGCAAAAGCAACGGGGTCTCAACAGTCGATCGTATGGGATCCAGCGATAAAATTAGCAAAAAAAGCATGAACCGGCTATGGTGGGAATTAAAAACAAAGCCAATGGACATATCAATTATAACAAAATTGAGAGGAGCTAGCACCCACCTAAAGAAAGTAAAAAGAGAACATCGAAGGGCCCACTGGGCCAAATTACACCAAGATATAAGGTCAAACAACTCAGCGAAATTCTGGCGTACCATAAATAGTCTTGGGGGTCGTGTTCCGAAAGTTGCCTCGTCAAACATACTGGAGTCTGACTGGTATCTCTTTCTGTAGATGGTACTACTTGCTTCCTATATCGGATATTGAATTGGGGATATGTAACATACTTGAATTATTAACAAGGGAATCACATAAATGAGGCTTTACTTGAGACTCGGTTTTGCCTTCCTCTTCTAGATCGTTTACTAAGCTACACCCGTACCAGGAAGCTGTGCCCTTAGAAATTAAGAATAAAGGACGGATAGTTGGATTCTTCCAACATGAAGGATGATTAAAATTAACAGGCATCTTTATATTTGTTATCTGGATTTTTGGGTGCATATCTCTTTTTTTTAAAGCATTTTTTCTCTTTTATTGATATAGATACTAGCTAGTCAGTCAATACAGATCGTTTTTGAGCTTTTTTACAAGTTGTTTTCTTTGTTTAGATTACCTTAACTTCTCTGAGTTAGAATTACTGGCAAAAGAAATAGGACCACTGTATCAGTGATGCTGCATAAGAATGTCTTTAGGTAAGGCTGATTACGATGAGGGAACAAAATCACTAAATTGGTTGGCAGACAAGGGAAAGGTGTTATGAGTTGTTTTTCTATTACTTACACTTATTCACCTCCTTACTTATCTAGATTGAACATCGCATTGCTATAAAAACAGATCAGTGTCTCTCCTCTTTAAGTGGAATGATCCTTTTATGGTCTCATACCATTCTCTACGTGAGTATTAATAAGAATATATGTAGCTATAGCAACATCTATGCATTGCACATTTTACCTTCCAGTCTAGGGAAAAGGTGAACCTGGCACCGTGCACTTTAAAGGACTACTTTTTTCCTGTTTTTGATATTGAGAGAATCTTGGTACTTGTATATCACACATACTTTGTGACATTTTATGCATGATTTTCTTTTTTCTTTAATCATTCACTACTGAAGGCTTCTATTTCGATACTCTCACTGGTACTGGCACAATGATATCTTGGTGGTTGGTATCTCTACTGTTTGTCAGTCAAGTGTTTTGTATATTTACTTTGACATTTTTGGCCCAATCAGTAAAACTCATGATAGTTATGTTTTAATGTCGTTACAGATCCCCTGGTTGTTGTGATAATTGTGTAGCTATCTGGAAAGGTCCTGATGAAGATGGTCTCATTTTCCTTCTTATACCACCGAAACGCGCGTCGACCGATTATTCAGACTTGGTTTTCTGAATATAATTTATCCATCTGGTCGTGGGGTTTGATTTGTCATCTGTGATCCCCTCCTTACTTAGATGCCAACTGTATGTAGGTTGTGTAAGTGTATATGTGTTTGAATGAGATTTGTGTGATTGATGCAATTTTATAGATTTCCCAGGGCTGTTCTTAGTAAATTGATTAGTATTGTGTCTTTGTTATATTTGATGTAACAATTGTATTGAATTGTCTTTGTTGTTCTTCTCTGTAATGTACTTATTTTGGGTAAAAAAACTTTTAGAAAGAAAAAATGAAATGTTAAAAAAAGAATAAAATGATATGTGATAAATTATACAAAGAAATGCGATAAATAAATGAATTGAACAATTTGAATTACAATTGTGTGATACTAATGTGAATTATTTTTGATAATTGAGCCCATTGGTGATTTAATTGGTAGTGTAACAGTTAGCTAGGCCTAGAGGGAGCTATTGTAGTTTTATCTCTTTCTGTACAGTCACTTCAACGACCGACAATACCACACCTCGAATCAGGTTACCGGCACAAAGGGCAGCAACACCTTGACAGAGTGGACGTCACCTTCAGACCGCTTTTGCAAAGGGCTTACAACGGACGAGAGCTCTCAAAAAAGTCCAATAACAAAAAAGGGAACAGAGAGACAAAACCATGACAACCGCATTGAGTATAGCACAGCTCCGGAGGACCAAATTGAAAGGCAGATAAAAAAGGGTCGGAATGACGGGGCCCCAGGACCAGGCGGTATTCCTCCAGCTTTGTTCAAGGAGAATCCGGCCTTCTGGGCTTCTAAACTAGCTCCACTTTTCACTTCTATTTTAGCAAAAAACAACATTCCACCCTCTTGGCGAGGTTCGATTCTTGTTCCAATCTTCAAAGGAGGGGACAAAAAATCCCCAGGCAATTATCAGTTAGTCGCTCTTTTTGACAATGAAGCAAAGTACTTTGCAGGGATTTTGCTGAATTCACAGCGGGACTGGGCCAAGGAACTCTCAATAATTCGGCCAAACCAAACTGCCTTTTCCAGCGGAACTGGCACTGCGGTTAACCTTATGACTCTCTTCTGTCTGATAGATCAGGCGGAACTTAGCACCAGACCGGTTTATATGGGGTTTATAGACTATAGTTCGGCGTTTGATAAAGTCAATAGGGCCAAGCTATGGCAGAAGCTTTTCGCACTGAACATCCGATATGGTTTACTGAGAGCCCTACAGTTACTTCATGTAGGAGATTAGGATCTGCTTCACATGGGTACCCCCACTTTTTGCTGGTGTTTCACTGTTTTTTTACCTTAGTCTGGCTGTGGCCCTGCTAATCCGGAGCACAGACTAGCTGCTTCCTCTCTGAAATGGTTTCCATGTACATTAGGCACATATCTAATTGGATTCTGGAGTGCCTTATAAGCCCCTAGTATATGGTATACTATGTACCTAGGGCATAGGTACCTCAGAGGCCTACCAGGGGCTGCAGCATATATTATGCCACCCCTGGGAAGCACTCCAAAATGACACCACAGGTCTGCTACTGCAGCTTGGGTAAGGGTGTGCTAGCACCCCTTTCTGTGGTATAGGCTACCTATATTACTACCCTATACAGACACATTTAAACCTATAAGCCACTCCTATGGCAGGCCTTGACAATCTTGAAGGCTGAGTGCTTGGTTTTATGTGAGAGGGTGCCCAAGCATGAGCTAAGCCCCTCTGCAGCTTTCAGAAATACTTCCTTATGGCTGTTCTGTGATACATCAGAAAATTGGAGTAACGTTCCACTCCTTCCGTACGCACAGCTTACTCAATAGTCAGTTCACCAAAGTACTCCACAATTAATCCATATTTCACTGAATTTTATTCCATGTTTTCCAATCGGTCAAGAATCTTCACCAAATTGTATTCCTGTCACAAGTGCGGCAGTGTATGTATAAAATCGATTCTTCTGCAACAGATATGCCTATCCAGGCCTTTTTCTGGCGCATGGTATATACATCAAACATCCTTCAGAGTGGATCTTATTAACCCAATGCATTTCGAGCTGTCAGTAGCTCTTCGTCAGGGGTTCACTAAAAACGTTAAAACATTGACATTAGTTAGTGTTTTTCAGACCACTGTATGCTAATCCAACATCAAAGCAAACAATCAATGGCAAGCTTAACTAAAAAACTGACGTTCTCCCTCTAAGTGCGCAACAATACGCAAAAAACATTGTGCCCTGGGAAGCTTCATACGCCTTTGTTCACCCTTCATTATTCACCCTTCCTTGCCTGATGTTCCCATTGCCCATTATCCCATGTTTTTTCACCTTCAAAAACCTACCCCATTCTGAAGTCGTTCATACCTTCATGAAGTAGCAAAATCTTTATCTCCGTAGTGAGTCTACCTCTCTCGCATCTCAGTGTTAATTACCATCAAGCTGTTACATCCATTTCAAAAGGAAACACCCGACTCCTCCCCACAACTTCACCCAATCACGTCAAGCAGGCGGCAGTGACAGCCAGCTTAACTACAATTCCCATCAGGTAGCACTAAAAACACTTTATTCATTTCTCTTACTTCTAAGACTCCCCACACTGCACTCTTGTATGCCCCGCCCACTCTGAGCTGTCAATTGAACGTCAATTTCAAAATTATTTACAACATGCGACATTTAAATTCTAAACCATATAGTGAAGTTGGAATGATTTTGTGCTGGTGGCATGATGGAATTAGCGCTGCGCACAACTGCTTGGTCCGATCGTTCAAACTGTCCATCAAAATGTTAAACTCTGTTTCTTAGATGACTGAATGTTGCTGCCCGAACAACTGTGACTCAAACCATATTTTTCAGCTCAATAGTTCTCCTTGGGTGCAACCTGGCAAAAGGGCAGTCATTTTGTACAAAATACAAACAAAGTTGCCACGTGCACACCGTATGTCCTTCGTTTTATCAAAATTTCATAATTCTTTGTTAAATCATATTTAATCCTAGAAGCGTGCAGCCTCGGAATCGTGGCCTGCCCAAATGCCGCGTATACTTAGATACATCAGAAAATTGGAGTAACGTTGATACAGCCATACCATATATTCTTAAGTGCATCATAACCTCGCGGTAAATGCTAACTTTGGGATGGCTGCATCAAAACATGTCGTGTTTGGTGTCAGACGCTTTGGAATACTACCCCCCCCCACCCAACACCCGTTCTGGCAGTTGGTGTAGCATTCCACCCTTCTAGAGGGAGAGACATGTTCACACTGGCTATACCCGGTAGGACTTTCCTGAGCCCTGGCATCACAAAATGGATGCCTCTGCCACAGACACGGGTCTGGCCTACTGCTGCTGACCAAAACTCTGGCAGAGGAGGCCTGGACAATAGGTTTCCTGTCGAAGGGAGGTGTGAACACTTCCCCAGACAGGCTGATGTGTATTTGGGCTGGCCGGGAGCACTCTCTTGTGCGTTGAAGTCCTGCACTGGGGGCACACTTGTTGTTCCTGTGCATACTCCAGTTCAAACCGGTTGCAGGGGCTACCTGCCCCTGCTCTGGCGTGAAACTGGGCAAAGGAAATGGGTGTAACCACCCCTCTTTCCAAGCCCACCCATAGGTGGGGCCTTAGAGTTAGTCCATCCCCTAAACTTACTATGAGTATAGGAATCCAGTCCCTAGGACTTTAGATTACCCTGGATGAAACTCTACAACATACATCCTGGACCTTTGACGTTCTATCCTGACCTGAAGACTGAAGAGATCTCCCTTGGGGTCAAGGAGTGACTCCCCTGCTTGGCAGGCACCAAAGAAGCAACTGACTGGTCTGCATCGCTGAAGCTCGCACCGGACGCTGAATTCTTTGCATCACCAGAGGTGGATTTCCAGACTTTCCCAAGGCTACTCTGAGTCCACAGCAAAGCTGAGGCCCATGGCTATCGGGGAGAAGTGGAAAAGTGACCCCTGGATACCATAAACATTTGCAGCAACACTATCTTCCTGGTCCTCCTTGAAGTTGTGCTTTGAGCCCTGAGTAGCCCCAGCCTTGAGCACCTCCTGCACTGAAGATCCTTGGCCTCCACTCCACGAGTGACCCGTGGGCCAGCTTCAAGTGCAACTGCTTGAGGCTCCTTGGCGATCACTAGCCTGTTGGCTAGCAGGTCCCTACGAAGTCAACTCCTTTTCTGCTTGGGCTTTCCTGGTTGCATCATATGTGCCCTTACTTACCCTTGCTGGGTGAGTCCATCAGACCATGCTGGTCTGCACCGCAGTCCTTTGTCTGATTTCTAGTGACTTGCCGTTGCCAAGGCTTGTTGGGTCCAATCTGGTCGCCGACACCACAGCACTCGAGAGACTTCATAGAACAGCTCGAATCTGGCTCGTGAACTTCGTTGACACCTCCTGGACCTCGTGGCTGAAGAGTCAAGACACCCATCAACTCACCTGAAGCACCCGACATCTGTGGGCATTGGTCCATCCTGCCCTAGGTCACAGGCAAGTGACCCAGACTCTGTGCCCTCTGCTTTCAGGTTCCTCACATCCTAGATCCAGGCTTGGATCTCTTCGGACACTTCACCTCTTCACGGCAGCAGCAGTTCTTTGCAGGCTCCCATTGAAATGGGCAATGCGACCCGACACCAAAAGAGACCTATGCACCCGGCTTCCCTGAGTGAGGTAACTCGAGTACTCCGGTGCTCTCGTGGGTGCTAGCCCTAGAACTATCTAAGTCCAAAAGGGTTTGGTCCTGACTCGATTAGAAGTGTCTGTAATCTTTAAATTTCCAACCGCGACATTGCCCATAGAAGATATCGGGAACCCGCGGTTGTGTTTACACACTGCATACAGTCCCCGTGGGTCCCCTGTGTCACTACCTTGGGTGGTCACTTGGGGTCCCAGCGATTCTAGAGGCTATAGGCCTAGTCTCTATCCCAGTCATGGTTCTTATACCACTTTTTTGGTATATGGTTTGGTACGCCCCTAAGGCCCAAACATGTATTTGTGGTATTACTGATAATTGCTGACTTGTAACTAAAGTACTTCGAACTCCAGTCTCATAAAGAAACTAGAGGGGTGTGTGTTATACTAAAACATATATTTTAAGTATATACCTGGTGTGGTTGTCTTTTCATTTGATCATTCAAGAGATTATAGACTGGTAAAACAAGCTATTTTACATTCCTTCAAGACTTAGCCTGAAGGCTGCTCTCCATAGCTACCACTAGGATAGCTTTCAAGAAAGGTTGTCTTTAACCAATCACCATAAGGGGTTGTTTGGACTGATACAAGGTGCCCACTAGAACTAGTGGACAGCATATATCAGGCCACCTTCTCACATTGGTGTGCAGCGTGTGGGATTCCAGCTTGCTATTGTTTTACCAGAATATCTCAATTGAATTGACCAACTGAAAACCACTAAAGGTACCTGAGGTACATATAATATCAAGTTTAGCTACAGTAAGTTCTACTGAACTTAGAGTTGTGTGTAAAGGGATAGCACACCCTTTCTACAACTCAAGAGAATTTAGTAGGCCACACTAGTGTAGGTAGTGCATTACACCACACCACATTAGTAATGCCTAAGCAGCCAAGAACTGGTGGGTCCCTATCAGGAACCAGTGAGCTCCTTTCCTATAAGTATGAGGATCTCGCCTTTGCTCAATGTAGGTCCTTATGTACCATTAGGAAGCTGAAAACAGGCAAAAGTCCATCCACACAGCATCTCATAAAGATACTGAAACTGGATGATATCACAGGTCCTAGTGGGCCTGATGATTTAGACAGTGTGGGTGAGGCAGCACCTGAGGGTGGTTCCAGGGGTGGGAACTCCCCTGACCCTAACTCTAATGCTGACCAGAGTGGTGACAATGACCAGACTCTGTTGAACACAGACCACCAGGATGAGGATGAGGAGGATGAAAATAATGTGACTTCCTTCATTCCTCCTGGTAGGCCTGACAACAGGGCTAGAAGGGATAGATCTCTGTCAGGGGGATCTATTCAGTCTAACTCCTCTATAGGAACCTCTGTTTCTTCTCACCGAGGGAGGGAAACCTCCCAGGAGAGGAGAGAGAGACTGCTGAAGAATGAGCAAGACAAGTTCAACCTCAGAAAGCAGCTGACTGCCTTAGATAGGGAAGCCCTGGAGCTCTACAGAGCTAGTAAAACGGAGGGACTAGAGTCCCTTTGGTGGCAGCAATTTCCCTAGAGATAGGGAGAGGTCTTATGACCATAGAAACCTAGGTAAGATTGTCCCACCTTACCAGAGTGGGGATGACATCCACAAATGGATAACTGCCTTGGAGAGAGCTTGTAAAGTACAGAAGGTCCCTCAAGGTCAGTGGGCAGCAATCTTATGGCTCTCCTTTGCAGATAAAGGTAGGGACAAGTTCCTCACTGTAAGAGAAGAGGATGCTGATGACTACAAAGTCTTAAAAAGTGCTCTAATAGATGGGTTTGGCCTAACCACTGAACAATACAGGTTAAAGTTCAGCAACACCCAGAAAGCACAAATCAGGACTGGGTTGACTTTGTTGACTGTGATGCTAAGGCTCTGGAAGGTTGGTTATTGGGCAGTAAAGTGTGTAACTTCATAGGATTGTACAATATGATAATGGGGGAGCAGATTCTTAATAACTGTCAAAATCAGCTGTTGCACCAGTACCTGGTAGACTCTGATCTGACCTCTCCCCAATAATTGGGAAAGAAGGCAGACAAATGGGTCAGAACCAGGGTGAAGCAGAAGGTACAGAACCAAGGTGGTGACCCAAAGAAGCAAGATTAAAAAAAACTCTGACAAGGGTGGGGACAAGGGTAAAGACCAGAAGTATTCTCAAGGGCCCCAAAAATCTTCAGGTGGGGATTTACAGTCAGGAAAGGGTAAAGGCCAAAAGAAGCCTTGGTGCAAAATCTGTCAACAAAAAACTCACTGGACTAGTGACTGCACCAAGACAAAAGAAAATACTCCAGCCCCCACCAATTCCCCTAAGGCACCTGCTCCCCGTAATGCAGCTACAATTGGTAGTGGGAATACACAGATTAAGGGTGTAGTAGGGTTGATTCTGGGTTCTGAGATGGACTCTGGCCCAGTCAGAGTACCAACTCAGGCTGTGCTTGTCAGTGATGGAGGCATGGATATGTCCCCCTTTGGGAGTCGCAGTAACTTGGGCAGATACAGACAGCAGCCTTTAATTAATGGAGTAGAAGCTTGGGCATTCAGGGACACAGGAGCAAGTGTCACAATGGTGACAAAGGATCTTGTGGATCCTGAGCAGATTATACTTGGTGAAATGTACCAACTGACCAATGCTAGCAAAGTCAGAACAGACCATTCTCTGGCAGTTGTTAACTTCTCCTCGGGGAGGGGTAACTGGCCTTAAGAAGGATGTGGTAAGTGCGGACCTACCAGTACAGTGCTTGCTTGGCAATGATCTGGAAACTTCAGCTTGGGCTGATGTGGAGCACAGGACACATGCTGAAATGTTAGGAATCCCTGCACATGTCTTTGCTGTGACCAGGTCACGGGCAAAAATGTCAAAAACTGGACAGGCCCTGGATTCTGGAATAATGGACCAGGTGCCTCACAAGAGGAGGAGCAGTAGGGTTAAGGCAGAGCCTTCCCACCTGTCTCAGGATACTGATCAGTCTCCTCAGGGAGATGATCTTGAGCCTGCAGAAGGAACTGTCCCAGAGGAGCTTGAACCTGACCAGGTTGAGTTCTTGGGGACAGGGGGCCCTTCCAGTTCTGATATGAGCCAGGAGCAGAAAACCTGACCCTCTCTTGAAACCGTCAGACAGCAAGCTGCTGATGAGGCTGCTGGGAATGCTAGTGGCACCCATAAAGTTTATTGGGATGATGGACTCCTTTACTCAGAGAGTAGATACCCCAAGCCTGGTGCATCCAGGAGGTTGGTTATACCTCTGAAGTTTAGGGGTTTCCTATTGACACTAGCCCATGATATTCCCCTAGCAGGACACTTAGGTCAGAACAAGAATTGGGACATAATTGTTCCTCACTTTCACTGGCCCCACATGTCTGAAGACACAAAGGAGTTTTGTTGCTCCTGTGTAACCTGCCAAGCCAGTGGCAAAGCAGGTGGCACTACAAAGGCCCCCCTGATACCACTACCTGTGGTGGGGGTACCCTTTGAAAGGGTAGGGATAGACATTGTTGGTCCCATGGATCCCCAAACAGCATCTGGGCACAGATTTATACTGGTGGTAGTGGATCATGCCACCAGGTACCCAGAAGCAATTCCCCTAAGGACCACTACAGCACCTGTAGTGATAAGAGCTCTATTGAGTGTGTTCTCAAGAGTAGGCTTTCCTAAGGAGGTAGTATCTGACAGAGATGCAAACTTTATGTCAAGTTACTTAACTGCTATGTTGAAGGATTGTGGAGTGAACTACAAGTTCCCCACACCCTATCACCCACAATGCAATGGTTTAGTTGAGAGATTCAACAAACCCTTAAAGGGCATGATCAAAGGACTCCCAGAGAAGCTTAGATGAAAATGGGACCTGCTCTTGCCCTGCCTTTTATTTGCATACAGGGAGGTGCTTCAGAAGGGGGTTGGCTACAGCCCATTTGAACTTCTGTTTGGTCACCCTGTCAGGGATCCATTGTGTTTGGTGAGGGAAGGATGGGAGTTACCTCTCAAGCCCCCAAAGCAATACATAGTAGACTATGTACTTGGTCTCCTCTCTAGGATGGCTGAGTACATGAAAAAGGCAAACAAAAACCTTGAGGCTAGCCAGGAACTGCAAAAAGCCTGGCATGTCCAAAAGGCTGTACTGACTGTTTACCAGCCAGGACAGAAAGTGTGGGTGTTGGAGCCTGTGGTGCTAGCAGCTCTCCAGGACAAGTGGAGTGGGCCCCACACTATTGTTGAACAGAAGGGAGAGGTTACTTATTTAGTAGACCTAGGATCTCCCAGGAGTCCCCATAGGGTTCTCCATGTCAACAGGCTAATGCCACATGTGGACAGGGCTGACATGGGCTTGCTCATGGCAACTGATGAGGGACAGGAGGAAGAGAGTGACCCACTCCCTGACCTCCTTTCACAGAACCCTGATGATGGGTCAGTTGATGGTGTAGCCTTGGCAGGCAGCCTCACTGCCCAGCAGCAAACTGATTGCAGACAGGTTCTCAATCAGTTCAGACACATGTTCTCATTGACTCCAAGTCAGACTACCTGGTGCACTCATGAAGTGGACACTGGGGACAGTCTGCCTATTAAAAATAAGATTTATTGGCAACCTGGCCATGTCAGGGACTGTATCAGGACAGAAGTTCAGAAAATGTTGGATTTGGGTGTGATTGAACCCTCAGATAGCCCTTGGGCTAGTCCAGTGGTCCTTGTGCCAAAACCTCACACCAGTGGTGGAAAAAGGGAGATGAGGTTTTGTGTGGACTAGCGGGGTCACAATGCAGTCACTAGGACTGATGCTCATCTAATACCAGGGACAGATGAGCTCATAGATACTTTTGCCTCAGCCAAGTGCATTAGCACATTTGACTTGACAGCTGGCTACTGGCAGATCAGACTAGCTGATGATGCAAAGACAGCATTTTCTACCCCTAGTGGGCACTATAAATTGTGGTAATGCACTTTGGTTTGAAGAATCCACCTGCCACTTTCCAAAGGTTGGTGAATACAGTTCTCACAGGCCTGGAAGCCTTTAGTGCAGCATATCTAGATGATATTGCTGTCTTTAGCTCCATCTGGGAGGATCACCTGGTCCACCTAAGGAATGTTTTGGAGGCTCTGCAAAAAGCAGGCCTAACTATCAAGGCTACTAAGTGCCAGATAGGGCAGAGTCAGGTTGTGTACCTGGGCCACCTTGTATGTGGAGGCCAGGTTCAACCATTGCGGAGCAAGATCCAGACCATAATGGAATGGACTGCTCCAACTACCCAGACTCAGGTGAGAGCCTTCTTAGGCCTGACTGGGTACGATAGGAGATTTGTCAAAGGGTATGGATCAATAGTGACACCCTTGAATGACTTGACTTCTAAGAAAATGCCCAAAAAGGTTCAGTGGCAGCTAGCTGTCAAAAGGCATTTGATGACCTGACGCAGGCCATGTGTACTGCTCCCATTCTGCAGAGTCCTGACTACTCCAAGAAGTTCATTGTTCAAACTGATGCATCTGAATTGGGGGTTGGGGCTGTACTGTCACAATTGAATGAAGAAGGTCAGGATCAGCCAGTAGCTTTCATAAGCAGAAGGCTGACTCCTAGAGAGAAACGTTGGTCTGCCATTAAGAGGGAGGCCTTTGCTATGGTTTGGGCTCTGAAGAAGTTGAGGCCATACTTGTTTGGTACTCACTTCCTTGTTCACACAGACCATAAGCCCTTCTTATGGCTAAAACAAATGAAGGGTGAAAACCCCAAACTGCTTAGGTGGTCCATTTCCCTACAGGGGATGAACTTTACAGTGGAACATAGACCTGGGAGTAACCATGCCAATGCAGATGGACTCTCTAGGTATTTCCACTTAGAACATGAAGACTCAACTGGTCAAGGTAAGTTTAACGTGCCTTTGTTTGGGGGGGGGTGTCGGAGAGTAGGATCTGCTTTACATGGGTACCCCCACTTTTTGCTGGTGTTTCACTGTTTTTCGACCTTAGTCTGGCTGTGGCCCTGCTAATCAGGACCACAACCTAGCTGCTTCCTCTCTAAAATGGTTTCCATGTACATTAGGTACATATCTAATTGGATTCTGAAGTGCCTTATAAGCCCCTAGTATATGGTATACTATGTACCTAGGTCATAGGTACCTCAGAGGCCTACCAGGGGCTGCAGCATATATTATGCCACCCCTGGGAAGCACTCCAAAATGACACCACAGGTCTGCTACTGCAGCCTGGGTAAGAGTGTGCTTGCACCCCTTACTGTGGTATAAGCTACCTATATCACTACCCTATACAGATACATATAAACCTATAATCCACTCCTATGGTAGGCCTTGACAATCCTGAAGGCTGAGTGCTTGGTTTTATGTGGGAGGGTGCCCAAGCATGAGCTGAGCCCCTCTGCAGCTTTCAGAAATACTTCCTTATGGCTGTTCTGTGATACAGCCATACTATATACCAGCCGTGGTCGGTAGTAGGAGTACCTGCAGGGCTGTGACGTGGGGAGGGGGAGGGGCAGGGTGGGGGGTAGGAAACTATGGATCACGGAAGTTTACAGGTAACTTAACATATAAATTAATAAAACGAATTTCGTTGCGTGCACTGCATCGCATTTGGGGATGCAGTGCACGCAACGAAATTTGTTGTATTAATTTATATGTTAACTTACCTGTAAACTTCCGTAATCCATAGTTTCCTACCCCCCACCTTGCCCCTCCCCCTCCCCACATCACCGCCCTGCAGGTACTCCTACTACCGACCGCGTCTGCTAAATACTCTTAAGTGCATTCTAAACTCGCGGTAAATGCTAACTTTGGGATGGCTGCATCAAAACATGTCGTGTTTGGTGTCAAACGCTTTGGAATACTACCCCCCCCACCAGTTCTGGTGGCGGGAGTAGCATTCCACCCTTCTAGAGGGAGAGACATGTTCACACTGGCTAAACCCGGTAGGACTTTCCTGAGCCCTGGCATCACAAAATGGATGCCTCTGCCACGGACACGGGTCTGGCCTACTGCTGCTGACCAAAACTCTGGCAGGGGAGGCCTGGACAATAGGTTTCCTGTTGAAGGGAGGTGTAATCACCTCCCCAGACATGCTGATGTGTATTGGGGCTGGGCAGGAGCACTCTCTGGTGCTTTGAAGTCCTGCACTGGGGGCACATTTGGAGTCCCTGTGCATACTCCAGTTCAAACCAGTTGCAGGGGCTACCTGCCCCTGCTCTGGTGCGTAACTGGACAAAGGAAATGGGTGTAACCACCCCTCTTTCCAAGCCCACCCATAGGTGGGGCCTTAGAGTTAGTGCATTCCCTAAACTTACTATAAGTATAGGAATCCAGTCCCTAGGACTTTAGATTACCCTGGACAAAACTCTGCAATGTACATCCTGGACCTTCGACGTGCCATCCTGACTAGAAGACTGAAGAGATCTCCCTAGGGGTCAAGGAGTGACTCCCCTGCTTGGCAGGCACCAAAGAAGCAACTGACCGGTCTGCATCGCTGAAGCTCCCACTGGACGCCAAAGTCTTTGCATCACCAGAGGTGGATTTTCAGACTTCCCCGAGGCTACCCTGAGTCCACACAAAGCTGAGGCCTGTGGCTATCGTGGGTGACGTGGAACCGTGACCCCTGGTCATCATGAACTTTTGCAGCAACACTATCTTTCTGGTTCTCCTTGAAGTTGTGCTTTGGGCTCTGAGTAGCCCCAGCCTTGAGCACCTCCTGCACTGAAGATTGTTGGCCTCCACTCCACGAGTAACCCGTGGGCTAGCTTCAAGTGCGACCACTTGAGGCTCTTTTGCGATCACTATCCATTGGCTAGCAGGTCCCCACGAAGGTACCTCCTTTTCTGCTTGGACTTTCCTGGTTGCTCCAGACGTGCCCTTACTTACCTTGCCGGGTGAGTCCATCAGACCTTGCTGTTCTGCACCGCAGTCCTTTCTCTGATTTACAGTGACTTGCTGTTGCCAAGGCTTGTTGGGTCCAATCTGGTCACCGACGCTGCATCACTCGACAGACTTTGAGGGACAGCTCGAATCCTGCTCGTGGACTTCATCAACACCTCCTGGACCTCGTGGCTGAAGAGTCAAGACACCCATCAACTCACCTGAAGCACCTGACATCTGTGGGCATTGGTCCATCCTGCCCTAGGTCACTGGCAAGTGACCCAGACTCTGTCCCTTCTACTTTCAGGTTCCTCACATCCTAGATCCAGGCTTGGATCTCTTCGGACACTTCACCTCTTCACGGCAGCAGCAGTTCTTTGCAGGCTCCCTTTGAAATCGGCGACGCGACCCGACACCAAAAGACACCTATGCACCCGGCTTCCCTGGGTGAGGTAACTCGAGTACTCCGGTGCTCTCGTTGGTGCTAGCCCTAGAACTACCTAAGTCCAAAAGAGATTGGTCCTGAGTCGATTAGAAGTGTCCCTAATCTTTAAATTTCCAACCGCGACATTGTCCACAGAAGATAACAGGAACCCGCCGTTGTGTTTACACACTGCATACAGTCTCCGTAGGTCCCCTGTGACACTACCTTGGGTTGTTCCTTGGGGCCCCAGCGATTCTAGAGGCTATAGGCCTAGTGTCTATCCCAGCCGTGGTTCTTATACCAATTTTTTTGGTATATGGTTTGGTACGCCCCTAGGGCCCAAACGTGTATTTGTGCTATTACTGATAATTGCTGACTTGTAACTAAAGTACTTCGAACTCCAGTCTCATAAAGAGACTAGAGGGGTGTGTTTTATCTTAAATACATATATTTTAAATATATACCTGGTGTGGTTATCTTTTCATTTAATCATTCAAGAGATTATAGACTGGTAAAACAAGCTCCTTTACATTCCTTCAAAACTTAGCCTGAAGGCTGCTCTCCTTAGCTACCACTAGGATAGCTTTCAAGAAAGGTTTTCTTTAACCTATCACCATAAGGGGTCGTTTGGACTGATACAAGGTGCCCACTAGAACTAGTGGACATCATATATCAGGCCACCTTCTCACACTGCACCAGGACACATGGGTCAGGATTAAGATTGGCGACGGTTCCAGACTGTCACAACCAATTTTTACAACAAAAGGACTCAAACAATTATGTGTCTTGGCCCCTACACTTTTTAATCTATTTTTATCAGATCTCTCGGAAGCCCTAAACACAGTCAATTCTCATGCTCCCAAACTAGGCAAATTATAGCTGTCTAAGTTATTATATGCTGATGACGTGGTCCTCCTAAGTAATACAAAGGTTGGCTTTCAAAGGCTCATGGACGCAACTGCCGCATACTCAAACAATAATGAGCTCCAGATAAACAACAAGAAAACAAAAATCTTGGCGGTTCGCCCGGGAAGGTCTAAAAAGCTGGCATGGGTCCTAAATTCGGAATGCATTACAGAATCCAAATGCCACAAGTATTTAGGAGTCCTTTTTAACAACAACGGAAGATACAAAAGCCACCTAGGAGAGCAAAAAAAGAAAGGAACAGCGTTAGCATTTGCTCTTAGCTCCATTCATAAGAAATGACTTGGCCCAACATTCGCTCCTACACTTCAGGTGGCACAGGCAAAAGTCATCCCAACCTCAACATATGGAAGCAAGGTGCTAAAAGGACTGGATAGCGCCCAATCAGACACAATTGTAGCAAACATCTTTAGAACAGTCTTCCAGCTACCACCTTTCACGTCACCGGCACAACTTAGGCTGGAACTGGGCATCTGTAAACAAACATTGGGTAGAATGATGAATTTCCAAATGTGCTGCCACAAGCTGAGGTCATCAAAAGAGGGCATGTGAGAAGTTGGCCTGGCATATGCTGGTCACTAGTTAAAGTGGCCACCTTGCACCAGTCAAATTCGACTCTTATGGTAGATAGGTTTAAGACAACCTTTTTAAGAAAGCTATCCTAGTGGTAGGTGTGGAGAGCAGCCTTCAGGCTAAGTCTCTGAGGAATGTAAAGCAGCTTCTCTTACCTTATAACCTCTTGAATTACTAAATGAAAGGACACCACACAGGTATATATATAAAATATATATATGTATTTATTACTAGACACACTCTAATCTCTTTATGAGATTAGAAGTCAGGAACATATGCACAAATCAATGTTTCACAACAAATTAAGCACTTATATGGCTGGGGCCCTAGGGGCATACCAGACCATATACTAAAAAAGAGGTATAAGAAGAACAACTTGAGAAGGGAGAAGGCCTAAGGTCTTCAGAAGGGCTGGGGCCTCACTAATCCACCCAAGGCAGGTAAGTAAAGGACCCACGGGAGACGCATGCAGTGTGTCTACACAGCCGCGGATCCCAATAGACTTCAATGGAGCAAGTCGTGGTTGGAATTTTAAAGTTCTAGGGTACTTCTAGAGAGTCTACAAGCAAGTTACTTACAGGGTAAGTAGTTTGAGAGCCAACACACACAGGAGCACCGGAGTGCACAACTTACCTCACCCAGGGAAGCCGGGTGCATAGGTGTCTTTTGGTGTCGGGTCGTGGCGTCGTTTCAATGGGAGCCAAAGAACAGTTGCTGCTTGTGAAGATGGAAGAAGTGTCCGGTGGAGTCCAAGGCTGGATTCAGAAGAAGGAAGACCTGAAAGCAGAAGGGACAGTGTTCACAGTCACTTGCCAGTGACCTGGGGCCAGGAAGATGGATGCCCACGGTAGTCAGGTGATTTCAGGTGATTCACGGGTGTCTTGACCCTTCAGCAAAGAGGTCCAGGAGGTGTTGACAATGACCAGGAGCTGGATTCGGAGTGTCCCACAATATCTGCAGCTTACTGAGGTGTCGGCAACTGGATTGGAGTCAACACGCCTTGGCAACAGCAAGTCTCATGGAAAGTGAAGAAAGTCAGCGATGCAGACCAGCAAGGTATGAGGGACTCACCAAGCAAAGGTAAGTCAGGGCAGGCCTGGAGCAACCAGGGACACCTTTTGGTTTGATGAGAAAGTCTTCAGGGGACCCACAAGCCAGCAGGCAAGGGATCGCAAAGACACCTCAGGAGGATTAACTTCACAGGATCCCACGGTCACTCGGGACAAGGTAGGCCTCTGATCTTCAGTGGAAATCCTGCTGGAGGCTCGGATCACATGTGGTCCAATGTAAAAGTTTGTAGAACATCATGAAGGGATTGCACTTGAAAATAGTGCATGGTACCCAGGTATTGCTGTTCCTCGTCACTCATGGGGTCCACTTGCCTCAGCTCTGCTGGAGACTCACGATGACCATCGAGAAGTTAGGAAATCCACTGCTGGGGCTGCAGGGACTTCGGACTCCGGCGGGAGCGGGAAAGTTTGCAACCATTGATTCAAGGTTTTGGTGCCTGTCAAGCAGGGGAGATTCTTCAGTCTTCCAAAGGTAGTGGAACATCGAAGGTCCAGGATTCTTCTTGTAGAGCGTCGTCCAGGGATATCTAGTTTGCATTGGCAAGGGTTCCCTATCTCATACGAAAGGAAAGGGAAGGACCAGTTCTATGACCACTCCTATGGGAGGGTCAGGAGAGTGGGTGGTTACACACACTTCCCTTTGTCCAGTTTACGTTAGAGCAGGGGCAGGTAGCCCCTGAACCGGTTTGAGCTGGCATATGCACAGAGGAGCCTACTGCTCCGCCAGTGCAGGACTTCAAAGCACTCTAGGAGTGCACCCGCCCAGCCCCAATACACTAAATCCTGTCTGGAAGGTGGTGACACCTCCCTGTGACAGGTTGCCTATTGTTGGGCCTCCTCCACTGTAAGTTTCGGTCAGCAGTATGGAGGGCAGCCCAGTGTCTGTGCTGGTGGCATTCATTTTGTGATGCCAGGGCTCTTTCAGGATTGTACTGTGTTTCCACAGTAGGTACAGGTCTACCCCTCTATAAGGGTGGGATCATACTCCCACTCCAGTTACTGGTGTGGGGGTATGATTCCAAAGCTTTTCACACCAATCACAACATGTTTTGATGCAGCCATTCCAGAGTTAGCATTTACCGCGAGGTTATAATGCACTTAAGAGTATATGGTTTAACAACATCCACAAACAGCTACAGAGAATAGACTCCGAGGGCTACAGAGGAGCCCTGCTCAGGCAGAGACACCCCCTCACATGTAAACCAAGCACCCTGCCCTCAGGATTGATAGGGTCTGCCTTAGGGGTGACTGATAGGCTTATATGTGTGTGTATGGTGAGATATAGAGAACCTATATCTCAGTGAGGAGTGCTAACACTACCTCACCCAGGCTGCACTAGCAGGCCTGTGGTGTCAGATTTAGTCTGCTTCCCAGGGGTGGCATAATCCATGCTTTAACCCCTGGTAGGCCTGTGAAGTACCTATGCCCTTGGTACCTAAGGTACCATATACTAGGGGCTCATAAGGTACCACAGTATCCAATCAATAGTGCATCTAATATGCACTCCAAGTTGTTTAGAGAGAAAAGAGAGACTGGGGCCCTGATTAGCAGGGACCCAGCCAGACTATAGCCAGAAACCAGTGTTAACATCAGAAAAAAGTGGGGGCAACATGAGTTCAGATCCTACTCTCCTACACAACCCCCCCCCCAAATGCAGGGACACTAAACTAACCTTGACCAGTTGAGTCTTTGTGTTCTAAGTGGAAATACCTTGAGAGTCCATCTGCATTGGCATGTTGGGTCCCAGGTCTATGTTCCACTGTATAGTCCATCCCCTGTAGGAAAATGGACCACCTTAAAAGTTTTGGGTTTTCACCTTTTATCTGTTTGAGCCATATTAGGGGCTTGTGGTCAGTCTGGACTATGAAGTGAGTGCCAAACAAGAATGGCCTCAGCTTCTTCAGGGCCCATACCACAGCAAAGGCCTCCCTCTCTATAGCTGACCAATGTTTCTCTCTAGGGGTCAGCCTTCTGCGTATAAAAGCTACTGGCTGGTCTTGACCTTCATCATTCAGTTGAGACAGTACAGCTCCCACACTCAGCTCAGAAGCATCTGTTTGGACAATAAACTTGTTGGTGTAGTCTGGACTCTGTTAGTTGGGGGCAGTGCACATGGCCTGCTTTAGGTCTTCAAATGCCTTCTGACAGCTAGCTGTCCACTGAAACTTTTTTGGCATTTTCTTTGAGGTAAGATCATTTAAAGGGGTCACTATAGATCCATATCCCTTCACAAACCTCCTATAGTACCCAGCCAGGCCCAAAAAGGCTCTCACCTGTGTCTGGGTGGTTGGAGCAACCCATTCCATTATAGTGTGGATTTTGCTCTGCAAAGGCTGAACCTGGCCTCCACCTACAAGGTGGCCCAGGTACACAACCTGCCTCTGCCCTATCTGGCACTTAGTGGGCTTGATAGTGAGGCCTGCTTTTTGCAGGGCCTCCAAAACATTTATGAGGTGGACCAGGTGATCCTGCCAGGAGGACCTAAGACAGCAATATCATCTAGATAAGCTGAGCAATAAGATTCCATTCCTGTTAGAACTTTGTTCACCAACCTCTGAAAAGTGGCAGGCGCATTCTTCAAACCAAAGGGCATCACCACAAAGTGGTAGTGCCCACCAGGGGTCGAAAATGCTGTTTTGGCCTTGGCATTCTCAGCTAACGTGATTTGCCAGTAGCCAGCTGTTAGGTCAAATGTACTAAGATACTTGGCTGAGGCCAAAGTATCAATTAGCTCATCTGCCCTTGGTATGGGATAGGCATCAGTCCTGGTGACTGCATTGAGGCCTCTGTAGTCTACACAAAACCTCATTTCTTTCTTACCACCCTGGGTATGAGGTTTGGGCACTAGGACTACTAGACTAGCCCAAGGGCTATCTGACGGCTCAATTACACCTAACTCCAACATTTCTGGACTTCAGTCCTGATACAGTCCCTGACATGGTCAGGTTGCATGTAGATTTTACTCTTGACAGGCAGACTGTCTCCAGTGTCCACCTCATGGGTGCACCAGGAAGTCTGACTAGGGGTCAGGCTAAACATATGTCTAAACTGTTGCAAAACATGTCTGCATTCAGTTTGTTGATGATCAGTGAGGCTGCTTGCCAAAGCAACACCATCTACTGACCCATCATCAGGGTTCTGTGAGAGCAGGTCAGGGAGAGGGTCACTCTCCTCCTCCTGTTCCTCGTCAGTTGGCATGAGCAAGCCCATGTCAGCCCTGTCAACATATGGTTTAAATCTGTTGACATGGAGCACCCTAAGGGGGCTCCTGGGAGTTCCAAGATTCACCAAGTAGGTGACTTCTCCCCTTTGCTCAACAATGGTATGGGGGCCACTCCACATGTCTTGGAGAGCTGCTGGGGCCACAGGCTCCAGCACCCACACTTTCTGCCCTGGCTGGTATACAGTCAGCACAGCCTTTTGGTCATGCCAAGTTTTTTGTAGTTCTTGGCCTGCCTCCAGGTTTTTGGTTGCCTTCTTCATGTATTCGGCCATCCTGGAGCGGAGATCAAGTACATAGACCATCACATCCTGTTTGGGAGGTTTAAGAGGTAACTCCCAGCCCTCCTTCACCAAACATAATGGAACTCTTACAGGATGCCCAAACAGATGTTCGAATGGGCTGTAGTCAACCTCCTTCTGTGGAACCTCTCTGTATGCAAACAGAAGGCAGGGAAGTAAAAGGTCCCATTTTCGCCTAAGCTTTTCTGGGAGGCCTTTAATCATTCCCTTTAGGGTTTTGTTGAACCTTTCAACTAACCCATTGCATTGTGGGTGATAGGAAGTAGTGAATTTATAGTTTACACAACACTCCTTCCACATTGCTTTTAGATACCCTGACATGAAGTTGGTATCTCTGTCAGATATAACCTCCTTTGGGAAACCCACTCTGGAGAAAACTCCAATGAAGGCTCTTGCCACCACAGGGTCTGTGGTGGTCTTCAGGGGAATTGCTTCTGGGTACCTGGTGGCATGATCCCCTACCACCAGGATTAACCTGTGCCCAGATGCTGTTGGAGGGCCAAGGGGACCAACAATGTCAATCCCTACCCTTTCATAGGGTACCCCCACCACAGGTAGTGGTATCAGGGGGGGCTTTGTTGTGCCACCTGACTTGCCACTGGCTTGGAAAGTGACACAGGATTGACAAAACTCCTTTGTGTCCTCTGACATATGTGGCCAATGAAAATGTGGAACAAGCCTATCCCAGGTCTTGTTTTGGCCCAAGTGTCCTGCTAAAGGGATGTCATGTGCTAGGGTCAAGAGGAACCCCCTAAACCTCTGAGGTATTACCATCCTCCTGGTGGCTCCAGGGGTAGGATCTCTAGCCTCAGAATATAGGAGCCCCTCATCCCAATAAACCTTATGGGACCCACTAGCACTCCCAGCAGCCTCAGCAGTAGCCTGCTGTCTGAGGGGTTCAAGAGAGGGGCAGCACTGTTGCTCTTTGCTCAGATCTTCCCTGGAAGGTCCCCCTGCCCCCAAGAACTCAACATGATCAGGCCCAAGTCCCTCTGGGGCAGTTCCTTCTTCAGGATCTGCTTCTCCTCCCTCGGGAGGGGAATCTAAGATCTGAGACAGAGGGGAAGGCGCTGCCTTAACCCTACTGCTCCTCCTCTTGGGTAGCACCTGGTCCATACTTTCAGGATGCAGAGCATGTTCAGTGTTATGCATTTTGGCCTGTGACCTGGTCACAGCAAATACCTCTGCAGGTATGCCCAACATCTCAGCATGAGTCCATAACTATACTTCAGACCAGGCTGAAGTCTCTAGATCATTGCCCAATAGACATTCGACAAGGAGGTCTGCACTGACTACAACCTTCTTAAGGCCAGTTACCCCTCCCCAGGAGAAATTCACAACTGCCAGACTATGGTTGGTCCTGACATTGCTTGCATTGGTAACCTGGTACATTTCACCCAGGATGATCTGCCCAGGGTCCACAAGCTCCTCTGCCACCATGGTGACACTAGCACCTGCGTCCCTGAATGCCAAAGCCTGTTTGCCATTTATTACAGGCTGCTGTTTGTATTTGCCCAGATTACTGGGGCTCACTAGGAAAAACGTATCAATGTCTCCATCACAAATCAGCAATGCCTGAGTGGGTGCTCTGACTAGGCCAGAGTCCACTTCAGAACCCATGGTCAACCCTACTATAACCTTATTCTGATTACCACATCCACCAGTTGCTGAACTAGGGGGAGCAGTTGCCTTAGGGGCAGGATTGGTGGTGGTTTGGTCTTTGGACTTATTACAGTCAGAAGTCCAGTGCCCTTTCTGTTTACAGAATTTGCACCAGGGCTTCTTTTGGCCTTTTCCCTTGTTGAATTGTGACTCCCCACCAGATGCAGATTTTTGGGGCCCTTGTGAAGACTTCTGGTCTTTTGACTTATCCCCACCTTTCTCTGAGCCTTTAGGATCTTGCTTTTTAGTGTCACCCCCTTGGTTCTGGGTTTTCTGCCTCACCCTGGTTCTGACCCATTTGTCTGCCTTCTTTCCCAATTCTTGGGGAGAGGTCAGATCAGAGTCTACCAAGTATTGATGCAACAACTGGTTTTGGCAATTATTAAGTATCTGTTTTCTCATCATAAGATTATACAATCCCTTAAAATCAGTAAATCTACTACCAACCAGCCAACCCTCCAGATCCTTGGTTGCACAATCAACAAAGTCAGTCCAGTCCTGAGTCTGTGCTTTCTGGGTATCCCTGAACTTCAACCTGTACTGTTCAGTGGTTAAGCCAAACCCATCTATTAATGCACTCTTCTTTACTTCATAATCATCAGCATCCTCTTCTCTAACAGTGAGGAGCTTGTCTCTACCTTTATCAGAAAAGGAGAGCCACAAGATTGCTGCCCACTGTTTCTGGGGGACCTGTTGTACTCTACAGGCCCTCTGCATAGCAGTTATCCATTTGTGGATATCATCCCCACTATGGTAGGGAGGAACAACCTTGGACAGGTTCCTATGGTCTGGAATGTAATCTCTGACTCTAGGGACACTGTAGCTGCCACCAGGGGTTTCTAAACCCTCTCTTCCAGAAGCTCTCTGGAGCTCAAAGGCTTCTTTGTCTAATGCCAATTGATTGGCCTTAAGGGCACCTCATCCTTCCTCATACTGTAGCAGTTTGTACATTCTTTCACAGGAGGTCTCTCTTCTATTAAAGTATGAGTTCATCTGCTGGACAGATTCTCTGCCAGAGTGATATGAGTGGTCAGATTCCCTTGAAGGGGACCTAGGCCTTTCTTCCACTCGGTCAACTCTCTTAGGGAGAATTGTGCTGTCCTTTTCAGACCCATGTGGGTCTGGCCCTTCAATCACAGAGTCCAGGTCATCTTGATTTTCATCATCTGACCCAGAGACTATGGCTGACCCACCCCCTGATTTAGACCCCTTAGCTCCTAGAGCTAATCTAAGATAATCTATGGTCAACAGATCTATCAGGTGTAGTGTGGAGGGACTCTGTCATATCCTCAGGTGCCTTGCAGCACACATGGCTTTCAAGTCAAAGAAAGTCATGTCCTTATACTGAGGTTCGGTGGACCCACTGGCTCCATCCCTTGAGGACATTCTAGTGATGTGCAGTGTTGTACTACCTACATTAGTTTGTGGCCTTCTGATCCTAGCTTGAGCTGTAGCAAGGGTGTGCTATCCCTTCACAAACGGCTCTAAGTTCAGTAGAACTTGTTGATACTAAGCTTGACTTTATTTGTACCTTGAGTACCTTTAGTGGTTTTCAGTTAGTAATTCAAATAGAGATTTTCTGGTAAAACAATGGCAAGCTGTAATCCCACATGCTGCCCACCGATGTGAGAAGTTGGCCTGGCATATGCTGGTCACTAGTTAAAGTGGCACTCTTGCACCAGTCTAATTCAACTCTTATGGTAGATAGGTTTAAGACAACTTTTTTAAGAAAGCTATCCTATTGGTAGCTGTGGAGAGCAGCCTTCAGGCTAAGTCTCTGAGGGATGTAAAGCAGCTTGTTTTACCTTATAATCTCTTGAATTACTAAATGAAAGGACACCGCACAGGTATATATATAAAATATATATAAATTTATTACTAGACACACTCTACTAATCTCTTTATGAGATTAGAAGTCAGGAATATATGCACAAATCAATGTTTCACAACAAATTAAGCACTTATATGGCTGGGGCCCTAGGGGCGTACCAGACCATATACTAAAAAAGAGGTATAAGAAGAACAACTTGAGAAGGGAGAAGGCCTAAGGTCTTCAGAAGCACTGGGGCCTCACTAATCCACCCAAGGCAGATAAGTAAAGGACCCACTGGAGACGCATGCAGTGTGTGAACACAGTCGCGGATCCCAATAGACTTCAATGGAGCAAGTCGCGGCTGGAATTTTAATGTTCTAGGGTACTTCTAGAGAGTCTACAAGCAAGTCACTTACAGGGTAAGTAGTTCGAGAGCCAAGACACACAGGAGCACCGGCGTGCATGAGTTACCTCACCCAGGGAAGCCGGGTGCATAGGTGTCTTTTTGTGTCGGGTCGCGGCGTCGTTTCGAATGGGAGCCAAAGAAGACTTGCTGCTTGTGAAGACGTAAGAAGTGTCTGGTGGAGTCCAAGGCTGAAATCAGAAGAAGGAAGACCTGAAAGCAGAAGGGACAGTGTTCAGAGTCACTTGCCAGTGACCCGGGGCCAGGAAGATGGATGCCCACGGTAGTCGGGTGATTACAGGTGATTCACGTGTGTCTTGACTCTTAAGCCACGAGATCCAGGAGGCGTCGACGATGACCAGGAGCTGCATTTGGAGTGTCCCATGATGTCTGCAGCTTACTGAGGTGTCGGCAACCAGATTGGAGCCAAAAAGCGTTGGCAACAGCAAGTCTTGTGGAAAGTGAAGAAAGTCAGCGGTGCAGACAAGCAAGGTCTGAGGGACTCACCCAGCATTGTAAGTCAGGGCAGGCCTGGAGCAACCAGGGGAGCCCTTTGGTTTGATGAGAAAGTCTTCAGGGGACCCACAAGCCAGCCAGCAAGGGATCGCAAAGATGCCTCAGGAGGATTCACTTCACAGGAGCCCACGGTCACTCGGGACAAGGTAGGCCTCTGATCTTCAGTGGAAATCCTGCTGGAGGCATGGACCACACGTGGTCCTATGCACAAGTTTGTAGAACATTGTGAAGGGATTGCACTCGAAAATAGTGCACGTTATCCAGGTATTGCTGTTCCTCATCACTGGCCGGGTCCACTCGCCTCAGCTCTGCTGGGGACTCACGATGGCCATCAAGAAGTCAGGAAACACACTTCCAGGGCTGCAGGGACTTCGGACTTCGGCGGCAGCGGGAAATTTTGCGACTGTTGATTCAAAGTTTTGGTGCCTGCCTAGCAGGGGAGTCACTCCTTGACTCCAAGGGAGATTCTTCAGTCTTCCAAAGGTAGTGGAACATCGAAGGTCCAGGATTCTTCTTGTAGAGCATCATCCAGGGATATCTAGTTTGCAACGGCAAGGGTTCCCTATCTTATACTAAAGAAAAGGGAGGGACTAGCTCTATGACCGCTCCTATGGGAGGGTCAGGGGAGTGGGTGGTTGCACCCACTTCCCTTTGTCCAGTTTCGTGCCAGAGCATGGCCCGGTAGCCCCTGAACCGGTTTGAGCTGGCATATGCACAGAGGAGCCTACTGCTCCCCCAGTGCAGGACTTCCAAGCACTCTAGGAGTGCACCCACCCAGCCCCAATACACTAAATCCTGTCTGGAAGGTGGTGACACCTCCCTGTGACAGGATGCCTATTGTTGGGCCTCCTCCACTGTGAGTTTCTGTCAGCAGCAGGAGGGCAGCCCAGTATCTGTGCTGGTGGCATCCATTTTGTGATGCCAGGACTCTTTCAGGATTCTACCGTGTTTATGCATTAGGTACATGTCTACCCCTCTAGAAGGGTGGGATCATACTCCCACACCAGTTACTGGTGTGGGGGTATGATTCTAAAGTGTTTGACACCAAACACAACATGTTTTGATGCAGCTATCCCAGAGTTAGCATTTACCGCACGGTTATAATGCACTAAAGAGTATATGGTTTAACCACATCCACAAACAGCTGCAGAGAATAGACTCTGAGGGCTGCAGAGGGGCCCTGATCTGGCAGAGGCACTCCCTCACATGTAAACCAAGCAGCCTGCCTTCAGGATTGATAGGGCCTGCCTTAGGGTGACTGATAGGCTTATATGTGTGTTTTAGTTAACCAGTAATGAGAGGATTACTTCTGATACGCTCCAGAAATGGCTCTAAACATAACAGGAAGAGTAATGGTGAAAGAGGGCAGCCCTGACGTGTACGAAATAAGGGGAAAAGAGACTGTTAACAAAAATACAAGCTTTGGGATTGGTGTATAACAACTTAACATATGAAATAAACTTCGGACCAAAGCCAAACCATTGTAAAGTATGAAGCAAGAACTCCCAATTAACACGGTCAAAGGCTTTTTCAGCATCCAAGGATAAAGCAGCTAATGGGGAAGAATATTTTTTACTAAGAGCAAGGATATTGGAAAACATTCTGGCATTATCAGAGGCCAACCGACCTTTAACAAAACCAACTTGGTCTGGGTTAATGAGTAAAGGAATAATTTTCTCTAAACGAGAAGCCAATATTTTTGCAAAAATTTTACAATCATAATTAATTAGTGAAATAGGACGAACATTTTTACAATAGGAGGAATCTTTATCTGGTTTGGGGATTACAATGATAAGGGCTTCCAAAAAAGAACCACATGCTTGGGAATTGGAGATAAAAGAATTAAAAAGTTCTAATAATTTGGGCGCAAAAATTGAGGGGAAAGCAGAAAGTAATTCAATTGAAAAGCCATCCGGGCCAGGCACTTTTGCTTTCTTCAAAGATTTAAGAGCATCAGATAATTCTTGTAAGGAAATATCTTCTTCAAGGGGTTGGAAATTGTTTTGGGAAGTTTTGGGCTTAGGGATATCACGGAAAAAAGAAGCAAAATCTTATTCAGTGGGCTTGGTAGTTTCTGTATATAAGAGCTTATAATATGATTGAAATGTGGCAATAATGTCAGAATCAGATGAAAGGAGTGAATCGTCCGATTCTGAATGAATGGGGCCAATAGCTTTACGTTCTGATTTAATTTTTAAATAATTTGCTAACATTTTCCCGGCTTTGTTTTGGCCTCCGTGATATTTCGACTTAATCTTGAGGAGAATATTACAGGCATCTGTTGTGACTATCTTATTCAGGGTGGATTTAACTTTGATCAATTCTTGTAATGATGAGGGAGACTTGGAAGAATAAGACTTGTGTTCTAGCGATTTTATAGTAGCTAAAGTTTCTTTATATTAAGTATGCAGCAATTTTTTCATCTTTGAGGAATAGGCAATAGTGAAAGCTCTGAAAGATGCTTTAAAAGCTTCCCAATTGTTGTGTAAGGAGGTATCTAAGGAATTATTGAAAGAAAAAAAACTCCTTAATAAAAGAGGTCGCTTCTAAAATAAAAGTACGGTCGGATAAAAGGAAATTATTGAAACGCCATCTACCTTGTTTGCAAGTGGTGAGAGATAAGTCAATATGGGTGGAGAGAGGAGCATGTTCAGATATAAAAATAGATCCAATATCAGAAGACTGGAGACAAGGTAGCAGTGATTTGGAAACAAGAATATAATCAATACGAGATCTAGTATGGTGTACAGGTGAAAAGAAAGTAAATTCTGAGGTATCAGGGTTACATGTTTTCCAGGTATCGAATAGAGGGCGAGAAGAAATGGCTGTTTGAAATGATTTGTGGGATTTATCAGGTTTGAACTTGCATTTGGATTGCCTATCAGTGAACGGGTCTAACCAGTTATTAAAATCACCACCAACCAAAATATTAGAATTGGAAATTGACAATAGTTTCAGTTTTATAGATTGCCAAAATTCAGTGTCTGGTTTAACTGGCCCATAAATATTGAAAAAAGTCACTTGTCGTTTATTTATGATAACCTCAGTCAATACCCAACGACCATTCGGATCACACTCAGATGATATAATTTGTGCATTAATAGATTTGTGAAATAAAATAGCGACACCACTGTGTCGGTCAGTAGCAGGAGAGAAAACAATCTGATTGACCCATTGACGTTTAAGCTTAAGTGATTCTTTATCATTGCAGTGGGTTTCCTGTAAAAAAGCAACCTGGGTGTTAAGTTTAGCTAGATGAGACAATACCTTCTGACGCTTGACGGGGTGACCCAGACCACGAACATTCCACGAAACGACATTAACCATACTTCTGGAAGCAGGGGAACGTACGGACATAGGACCATAAAACTGCGGGATTGACAAGAAAAAAGAAGGAAAGACAATATTCATTAAGTAAAACAGAAAACCAAGTCTTAGGAGAAAAACCAGAACATGGAAACAGGAATAAAGATGAGGAAGAATAAAGAAAAGGAAAATAGAAATAAAGAGGAGAAAGAGGAAAGAGAGGTAAAAGAGAGAAGTGGAGAAAAGTAAACAGATCAAGGAAGAACATCCAGATCTGTAAAAAGAAAGAAGATATAAAAGCGGGGAACGTAGTGACACCGAAGGACGCGGACCACATTGAAAGCAGATGCCAAAAATAATAAATGGGCTATGAGCCTCACAAGAGTAAAGAAGGACAGAAAATCAACAGAAGAAAACAGGCAAATCAATATAACAAATAAAGAAGAAACAATCCAACAATGTAATTGAAATCAAGAGCCAGTATCCATGCCATGTGAGGAGAAATTATGAAGAAAAAGTTTGAGTTTATCCGGATCCTCAAAGGAGCGTGTGCGACCCTCATGAGTGATTTTGCAAAGACAGGGATGAAGAATTCCATATTGAATATTGAGTTGTCCTAACTGAGGCCGAAGAGCAAGGAATTCTTTGTGTCTGGAGTTTGTAGCATTAGATATATCTTGAGATATGAAAATGTTATGTCCAGACCAAATAAGACGACGTTTGATTCTAACCGCCTTCAAAACTTGCATGAGTTCGGTGAATTCCAAGAACAACATTATAATACCAAGAGGTTTGTTAGCAGATGGCTGAAGCCGACCCAGCCGGTGCGCTCTTTGTATGTTGAGAGGAGTGGACGTAGACTGAAGGTCTAGAAGCTCTGGAAGGAATTTCTTTAGGAATGATACTAGGTCAGCCCCTTCAACATTTTCCGGCAGGCCAAAAAGGCGTAAGTTATTTCTACGATTGCGATTTTCAAGATCCTCAGTGTGGAGTTTTAGTTTAAGAATTTCTTGTTCAAGGAGAGGAATCTTTGTAGCGATATCTTGTATATCGCTGACCCGTTGCTCAAGGTCTAGTACCTTACTTTCCATAACAATCCATCTTTCCTCAATTTGTTTAAGCTTGTCGTTGGTAGCGGACATGAAGGGCTGAAGGCCTCGAACCTCATCCAAGATGGAATCCAGGATTGGATTTTGTGATGATAAAATTGGCGAAGGCAGATCATTTTTGTGCCTTTTCTGTTTTGTGCCAGAGACCGATGGCCTGGACACGTGGGGATCGCTAGCCATCATCAAACAGCAAAAAGTAAGACAACACAGTAATCCCAAAGCGACAAAAATTTGACGTCACTTTAATGCAGGGAAGTAGTTACGCCACTCAAGCAGGTGCACTGCGTCAACTCAAGGTTTGGCCACTGGATATGGAAGTAAGCTTAGTCTTGTACGAGGCAGATTCGACCCAAGTGACAAAGACCAGTGGAACCATGCCTTGACCAAAAGCAGACCAGCGACAGCAGACAGAAAGCACCTCCCACAACCCGCAAAAATTGAAGAAACCATGAACAGTATAGGCACTTCATGCAATATAGTGCATGAGAGGAAGAGAACGCATACTGTAGCAAGCGATGAGTTGATGCATTGCAGTAACAGGAGATGATGAAAATCGAATAATAATGTCAATATTAATGCCCGTGGTGAGCTTCAGGCAGTATGAAAGTTAGTTGGAGGCAAAGAAGCCTCGATTCAGGTGCCATTATTTGCCGACGCATTCAGGAGAGGGAGATGCGAGCGCCGCGGATATGCGCAACAAAATGGCGGCCGCTCGCATCTCTGAGGGAAAAAACTGCCACTACGGTGAAAGCCGTCAAAAACGAGGAAATGCGAAGGAGAAGGTGGCCAGAAGACTCACCGCGATGCCCACATTGCAAAGCAGTCCCTCTTAACAGTAGAACTGCAGAAATGAAGCCACAAAGAAGGTTCCGAGTCCCGCGACGGAGCGGAGCTCACGCAGGATCCGCCATGACACTTCGGCGTTCAAGCCACGCCCCCCTATATGTGTGTTTTAGGTGAGATATAGAGAACCTATATCTCAGTGAGGAGTGCTAACACTACCTCACCCAGGCTGCAGTAGCAGGCCTGTGGTGTCAGATTTAGTCTGTTTCCCAGGGGTGGCATAATACATGCTTCAACCCTTGGTAGGCCTGTGAAGTACCTATGACCTCGGTACCTAAGGTACCATATACTAGGGGCTCATAAGGTACCACAGAATCCAATCACTAGTGCATCTAATATGCACTCCAAGTTGTTTAGAGAGAACAGAGAGACTGGGGCCCTGATTAGCAGGGACCCAGCCAGACTATAGCCTGAAACCAGTGTTAACATCAGAAAAAAAGTGGGGGCAACATAAGTGCAGATCCTACTCTCCTACAGGGCAGCTTAGCGGAACAACTATGGTCCAATCTGAACACAAAATGGTGGCAAGCGGGGTATCGCTTTTTGTCAAGCAGGCTAAAAATCCTAGTCTGAGCGATGTATGGGACCTACATGTTAGCGAAAACGAGTTCAAAAGGCTAGCAAAAATAAGCGCAAAAAAATCTCCTCAATGGAAGACAAGGCTAGTCTCGCAAGAAGAAGCCATAATTGGATGACCCTCTCTTCATACGATCTGCTGACACCTCAGAGCTACCTAACTTGTACTTTTAACGCACGCAAAAAACTCAGTTTTTTAAAACTAAGATTGGGGGTGATTAACTTGCCCTGCCATCTTCCCAAATGGAAAAGGGAACTAGTTCCGTAGCCATGTCGACTTTGTGGCAACCATAGGGAAGACATAATTCATGTACTGTGCCTGTGTCCAAGTCTTCTGAAAGAAAGAAGGTCGCTCCTATGGAGGGCCTGGAATAACAAGGAAGTTAGATTGTGTAGAAATGCAGTATTGGCCTGCTTCGACCCACGGAATACACACTTAAACTGCGTACTGGTGAGGTTTATGGACTGCGCAGTAAAAAAACTAGGGGGGCAGGAGTTGTTGATCGCCTCCTCAGCTAGAGGCGCAGATCCAAGGTCCTCCACAATAACGGGTAATTCTGCCTTGCGGGCACCCTGATATATAAAAATTGTCAGTATTGTTAAAGCATAATTGATATAAACAAAGGGATGTGCACATAGGCTGGACACCTTGGGTCTCAAAACATAACTTTGGACACAATTGCCTTAAAGGGATCGTCTCAAGCGCACCAACAAGAGCGCACGCACATGCGGGGGGTCGGGTGATTCTTGTCACTGGATCCAGGGTTCCATTTTTATCAAGCCTAATAAGTGTTATATTTTTATTAATTTTAATAAGCTTCATAATTTTATCTTTTGTACCTTGCAAAGGTTTCTTTTTAAATCATGCAATAAAGATCACTTACTATATATAACGAGACATCAGGGGTGCAGAAAGAAGCAAGACAGGTGCAGAAAGAAGCATGGAAAGTGCAGGATGAAGCAACGGGGTACAGAAAGAGGCAAGAGCTGTGCAGAAACAGGCACGAGAAGTGCACAAAGAGGCAAGAGAGATGCAAAAACAGGCAGGAAAGGTACAGAAAGAGGGAAGACGAGTGCATAAAGAGACAACAGGAGCACAGAAAGAATCAAATGAGGTGCAGAAACAGGCAAAAGACGTGCAGAAAGAGGGAAGAGAGGTACAGAAAAAGGCAAGAAAAGTGCAGAAAGAGGCAAAAGAGATAAATAAAGAGAAAACAGGGTTGCAGAAAGAAGCAAGACAGGTGCAGAAACAAGCATGGAAAGTGCAGAATGAAGCAACAGGGGTGCAGAAAGAGGCAAGAGAAGTGTAGAAAGGAACAAGTAAGGTGCAGAAAAAGCCAACAGAGGTGTGAAAAGAGGCAAGAGAGGTGCAGTAACAGTCAAGAGAAGTACACAAAGAGGCAAGGGAATTGCTGAAAGAAGCAACAGAGGTGTAGAAAGAAGCAACAAAAGTGCAGAAAGAGGCAAGTGAGATGTGAAAACAGGCAGGAAAGGTACAGAAAGAGGGAAGACAAGTGCATAAAGAGACAACAGGTTTGCAGAAAGAAGCAAATAAGGTACAGAAAGAGGCAACACACGTGCAGAAAGAGGGAAGAGAGGTGCAGAAAAAGGCAAGAAAAGTACAGAAAGAGGCAAAAGAGGTATATAAAGAGACAACAGGGGTGCAGAGAGAAGCAAGACACATGCAGAAAGAAGCATGGAAAGGGCAGAATGAAGCAACAGGTGTGCAGAAAGAGGCAAGAAAAGTGCAGAAACAACAGGCAAGAGAAGTGCACAAAGAGGCAAGAGAATTGCTGAAAGAAGCAATAGAGGTGTAGAAAGAAGAAAGAAAAGTGCAGAAAAAGGCAAAAGAGGTACATAAAGAGGCAACAGGGGTGCAGAAAGTAGCAAGACAGGTGCAGAAAGAAGCATGGAAAGTGCTGAATGAAGCAACAGGGGTGCAGAAAGATGCAAGAGAAGTGTAGAAAGGAGCAAGTGAGGTACAGAATGATCCAATAGAGGCGCAAAAAGGTAAGAGAGGTGCAGACACAGGCAAGAGAAGTGCACAATGAGGCAGGAGAATTGCTGAAAGAAGCAACAGAGGTGTAATAAGAAACAACAAGAAAAGTGCAGAAGGATCAAGTGAGATGCAAAAACATGCAGGAAAGGTACAAAAAGAGGGAAGAAGAGTGCAGAAAGAGACAACAGGTGTGCGAAAGAAGCAAATGAGGTGCAGAAAGAGGCAACAGACGTGCAGAAAGAGGGAAGAGAGGTGCAGAAAAAGGCAAGAAAAGTGCAGAAAGAGGCAAAAGAGGTGCAGAAAGAGACAACAGAGGTGCAAAAAGAAGCAGGACAAGTGCAGAAAGAAGCATGGAAAGTGCAGAATGAAGCAACAGGTGAGTAGAAAGAGGAAAGAGAAGTGCAGAAACAGGCAAGAGAATTGCTGAAAGAAGAACAGAGGCTTAGAACGAAGTAAGAAAAGTGCAGAAAAAGGCAAAAGAGGTACATAAAGAGACAACAGGGGTGCAGAAAGAAGCCAGACAGATGCAGAAAGAAGCATGGAAAGGGCAGAATGAAGCAACAGGGGTGCAGAAAGAGGCAAGAGAAGTGTAGAAAGGAGCAATTGAGGTGCAGAAAGATCCAACAGAGGTGCAAAAGGCAAGAGAGGTGCAGTAACAGTCAAGAGAAGTGCACAAAGAGGCAGGAGAATTGCTGAAAGAAGCAACAAAAGTCTAGAAAGAGGCAAGTGAGATGTAAAAACAGGCAGGAAATATACAGAAAGAGAGAAGACGAGTGCAGAAAGGGACAACAGGTTTGCAGAAAGAAGCAAATAAGGTACAGAAAGAGGCAACAAACGTGCAGAAAGAGGGAAGAGAGGTGCAGAAAAAGGCAAGAAACGTGCAGATAGAGGCAAAAGAGGTACATAAAGAGACAACAGGGGTGCAGAGAGAAGCAAGACACATGAAGAAAAAGGCATGGAAAGGGCAGAATGAATCAACAGGTGTGCAGAAAGAGGCAAGAAAAGTGCAGAAACAACAGGCAAGAGAAGTGCACAAAGAGGCAAGAGAATTGCTGAAAGAAGCAAAAGAGGTGTAGAAAGAAGAAAGAAAAGTGCAGAAAAAGGCAAAAGAGGTACATAAAGAGATAACAGGGGTGCAGAAAGAAGCAAGACAGGTGCAGAAAGAAGCATGGAAAGTGCTGAATGAAGCAACAGGGGTGCAGAAAGAGGCAAGAGAAGTGTAGAAAGGAGCAAGTGAGGTACAGAACGATCCAATAGAGGAGCAAAAAGGTAAGAGAGATGCAGACACACGCAAGAGAAGTGAACAATGAGGCAGGAGAATTGCTGAAAGAAGCAACAGAGGTGCAGTAAGAAACAACAAGAAAAGTGCAGAAGGATCAAGTGAGATGCAAAAACATGCAGGAAAGGTACAAAAAGAGGGAAGACGAGTGCAGAAAGAGACAACAAGTGTGCGAAAGAAGCAAATGAGGTGCAGAAAGAGGCAACAGACGTGCAGAAAGAGGGAAGAGAGGTACTGAAAAAGGCAAGAAAAGTGCAGAAAGAGGCAAAAGAGGTGCAGAAAGAGACAATAGAGGTGCAGAAAGAAGCAGGACAGGTGCAGAAAGAAGCATGGAAAGTGCAGAATGAAGCAACAGGTGAGTAGAAAGAGGCAAGAGAAGTGCAGAAACAGGCAAGAGAATTGCTGAAAGAAGAAAAGAGGTTTAGAACGAAGAAAGAAAAGTGCAGAAAAAGGCAAAAGAGGTACATAAAGAGACAACAGGGGTGCAGAAAGAAGCAAGACAGATGCAGAAAGAAGCATGGAAAGTGCAGAATGAAGCAACAGGGGTGCAGCAAGAGGCAAGAGAAGTGTAGAAAGGAGCAAGTGAGGTGCAGAAAGATCCAACAGAGGTGCAAAAGGCAAGAGAGATGCAGACACAGGCAAGAGAAGTGCACAAAGAGGCAGGAGAATTGCTGAAAGAAGCAACAGAGGTGTAGAAAGAAGCAAGAAAAGTGCAGAAGGAGGTAAGTGAGATGCAGAAACATGCAGGAAATGTACAGAAAGATGAAAGACGAGTGCAGAAAGAGACAAAAGGGGTGCAGAAAGAAAGAAATGAGGTGCAGAAAGAGACAACAGATATGCAGAAGAGGGAAGAGAGGTGCAGAAAAAGGCAGGAAAAGTGAAGAAAGAGGCAAAAGAAGTACATAAAGAGACAACAGGGGTGCAGAAAGAAGCAAGACAGCTGCAAAAAGAAACATGGAAAGTGTAGAATGAAGCAACAGGGGTGCAGAAAGAGGCAATGGTTGTGTAGAAAGGAGCAAGTGAGGTGCAGAAAGAGCCAACAGAGGTGCAACAAGAGGCAAGACAGGTGCAGAAAGAAGCATGGAAAGTGCAGAATGAAGCAACAGGGGTGCAGAAAGAGGCAAGAAAAGTGTAGAAAGGAGCAAGTGAGGTGCAGGAAGAGCCAACAGAGGTGCAAAAAAGGGAATTAAGGTGCAGAAACAGTCAAGACAAGTGCACAAAGAGGCAAGAGAATTGCTGAAAGAAGCAACGGAGGTGTAGAAAGAAGCAAGAAAAGTGCAGAAAGAGGCAAGGGAAATTCAAAAACAGGCAGGAAATATACAGAAAGAAAGAAGACGAGTGCAGAAAGAGACAGCAAGGGTGCAGAAAGAAGCAAATGAGGTGCAGAAAGAGGCAACAGACGTGCAGAAAGAGGGAGGAGAAGTGCAGAAAGAAGCATTGAAAGTGCAGAATGAAGCAACAGGTGTGGAAAGAGGCAAGAGAAGTGCACAAAGAGGCAAGAGAATTGCTGAAAGAAGCAACGGAGGTGTAGAAAGAAGCAAGAAAAGTGCAGAAAGAGGCAAGTAAGATGCAAAAACGGGCAGGAAAGATACAGAAAGAGGGAAGATGAGTGCACAAAGGGACAGCAGGGGTGCAAAAAGAAGCAAATGAGTGTATGAAGGTGGAATCTGACTACATGGTTGCCCCCACTTTTTTCCTGGTGTTTTGATGGTTTTTGACTTAGTTTGATTGGGGACCTGCTATTCAGGACCCCAGCCTAGCTGCTTCCTCACTAAATTGATTCCATGTACTTTAGGTACACTCTAGATCGGATTCTGGAGTACCCTTGTGAATCCCTAGTATATGGTATAGTATGTACCCAGGACATAGGTACCCCAGAGACCTACCAGGGGCTGAAACATGTATTATGTCACCCCTGGAAAAGCCCTCCAAAATGACACCACAGGTCTGCTACAGCAGCATGGGTAAGGTGGTGCATGCACCCCTTACAGAGATATAGGTTCACTATATCTCACCTATCACTACACATATAAACCATTCAGTCACCCCTATGGCAGGCCTTATCAATCCTGAAGACAGGTGTTTGGTTACATGTGAGAGGGTGCCCAGGCATGACCTGAGCCCCTCTGCAGCCTTTGGAATCTATCCTCCAGGGTTGTCAGTGGTGCAGCATGACCATATACTCTTAAATGCATTATAACCCAACAGTAAATGCTAACTTTGGACTGGCTGCATGGAAACATGTCGTGTTTGGTGTCAAACACCTTGTAATCATACACCCACACCAGTAACTGGTGTGGGAGTATGATCCCACCCTTCTAGAGAGAGAGAGACATGACAGCACTGGTATACCCTGGACTAACTTAACTGAGCCCTGGCATCACAAACTGGATGCTGCAGCCACAGACACAAGTCTGGCCTCCTGCTGCTGACCAAAACTCCAGCAGGGGAGGCCTGGACAATAGGTTTCCTGTCACAGGGAGGTGTAACCACCTACCAGACAGGCTGATGTGTATTGGGGCTGGGTGAGTGCACTCTGAGAGTGCTTTGAAGATCTGGCCTCGGGGCACATTTTCTGTCTCTGTGCATAGTCCAGCTCAAACCGGTTCAGGGGTTCCAGCCCCTGCTCTGGCGCAAAACTGGACAAAGGAAATGGGTGTAGCCACCCTCTTTCCAAACCTTCCCATAGGTGGGTCCCCAGAGTTAGTACAACCCCTTCCTTAGGTAAAAGTAAGGAACCCCTGTAACGAAAACTTTAGATATCCCTGGACAAAACTCTGAAGCTGTATCCTGGAACTTCGATGTTCTACTAAAGACTAGAGGACTGAAGAAATCTCCCTTTGGCGTCAAGGAGTGACTCCCCTACTTGGCAGGCACCAACAAAGCATTTTGCCGGTCTGCATCTCTGAAGCTCCCGCCGGATCCCAAAGTATTTGAATCCCAGGATGTGGATTTCCAGACATCTCAGAGGCCGACCCAAAGTCCCCAGCAAAGCTGAGACCCGCAGCCCTCGTGAGTAGCGTGGAACTGGAACTCTTGGCCACCGTGCACTTTTACAAGTGCATTGACTTCTCGATGTCTCTTGAAGTTGTGCTTGAAGATACTTGTAGCCCCCACCTCTAGCAGAGAATCCACTGAAGATTGTCAGCCTAGTCACCCCGAGTGACCCGTGGGCCACCATTTTGTGTTTCCTCCCAAGGTCCCTTTGCGATCCCTGTTCCATCGACTGGTGGGTCCCTGTGAAGGTAACTTTGATTTTCCTTGGCCTTGCCTGGTTGCTCCAGACGTGCCCTGGCTCCCTACTAAGTGGTGAGTCCCTTAGACCTTGCTGGTCTGCAACTAAGCATCTTTCCCCTTTCTGAGTCGGTTGCTGTTTCCAAGGCTTGTTGTGTCCAATCCGGGCACCGACACTGCAGCACTCGACATCCTTTGTGGGACAGATTAAATCCAGCTCCTGGTTGTCCTCAACACCTCCTGGTCCTTGTGGCTGAAGAGTCAAGCTTCACCTTCTTCACCTGAAACACCAGACATGGGTGGGCATTCGTCTATCGTGCCCATGGTCACTGGCATGAGACCCAGACTCTGTCCCCTCTGCTTTCAGGTTCTTCACATCATTTATTCAGGCTTGGATCTCTTCGGACACTTCTCATCATCCAGGCAGCAGCACTTCTTTGCCAGCTCCCATTGAAAACGACGACGCGACCCAACACCATTTGACACCTATGCACCCCGCTGCCCTGGGTGAGGTAACTCGAGTACTCTGGTGCTCCCGTGGGTGTTGACCCTAGAACTTCCTAAGTCCCAAAGGGTATGGTCCTGACTCACTTCTAAGTGTTCAAAAAAGTGGAATTATGCTGTTCCTCTAAAGTCAGGGTATGCAGAGTCCAGAAAGACTGGATCCAACCGTGCACCAACAAGGGTCAGTGTTGGAAATCCATATGTTGAATTTTAATGCCCTCACACATTATACTTAGCCTGCTGCAAAATACCTTGTTTGAGTTGTCGCTAAGGGAGATGCAAGGACCAAAGGAGGTTATACGTCACCGTTTCATCGGTTTCAAGACATGCCAAGTTGAAGATGCGTTGAAGATGTAGGCAATGCACTGCATAGTTGGCAAAGCGATGCACTCAATCCTCCCAGCAACAGCAAGGGAGATGCTCTGGTTCTGAGCAACGCAAATACAGTGATGCGTGGATTTTGGTTGAAGCAGCACTTTATACTCAATTTCAAAGTTCTAGGACTAGGTTGACACCTCTTAGCAGCGCAAGACTCACTGATGGAAGTGTCAAGGTGCTGTGGCAGGGTGGTTGGAATTTTTTGATGTCCCTGAGACTTCAAAACAGGAGGAAAGCTAGCAAGTCTTCGGAGTCACTCTGGTTCTGAGTTGGAGAGATGCAGGTCCAATTCTTCTCACTCCCAGGTAAGAAGGGCAGCAGGTCAGCACACCAAAGCAGGAGCGTAGCAGAGTAGCAGTCCAGCAGAGTGGCAGTCTTTTCAGCAGCACAACGGGTATTCTTCCTGGCGGAGTATCCACAGGTCGAGGAGTGCACTGAAGTCATGGTGTCTGAGGTCCAGTACTTATACCCAGGTGGGCCTTTGAAGTGGTGGGGACTTCAACAAGATGCCTTTGAAGAACATATAGTCCCTACCTTTCCTGCCCTGGCTCCTGACTCACTACAGGGAGCTAAGCAGTCCTTTGTGTGGGGACAGGACACAACTTATTCAAGTGTGACTGTGAGGCTGTGCCCACCTTCTCCCTCCCATCCTGCCCAGGCTGGTCCATTAAGTCACACCTAGACTCCCTTTGTGTGGCTGTATGGAGGGAATGTACAAAGCCCAGACAACACCCACCCCAGACATGTATTAAAAGTTAAGCAGCTGGAACCAAATGGCTAAAGTAAGAAAATGGCAACTTTCTAAAAGTGCAAAAACAACAATTGATGGACAGAATGCAGAACAATGTCATACATTTACCCCAGTACAAAGATCTGGGCATAAAAACATAGTTGTTTTGCTCACCATGCCATTCCAGTTTGGACCCAGCCATATGCAAATCAGTTTTTACCCTGCGCCCAATGGGAAAAGTGCAGCCCGAACTGCCAGGCCAGGTCCTCCCTGGACTGGAAACAAGCATCCTGGGACCATTTTCGGGCTTTCAGCCTTCAGCAGCCAGGATAGCTAGACTCCAGTGGCATGGAGAGCACGGGACCCACGTCTGGGCATACCCGTCCCACTTGGGGTGACAAATGCAAAAACAGCAATTGATGGACAGAATGCAGAACAATGTCATACATTCACCCCAGTACAAAGATCTGGGCCTAAAACCATCGTATTTTTGCTCACCATGCCATTCCAGTTTGGACCCAGCCATATGCAAATCAGTCTTGACCCTGCACCCAATGGAACAGTCCAGCCCGAACTACCAGGCCAGGTCCTCCCTGGACTGGAAACAAGTATCCTAGGACCAGTTTCAGGCTTTTAGCCCTCATCAGCCAGGATAGCTTGACTCCAGTGGCATGGAGAGCACGGGACCCACGTCTGGGCATACCTGTCCCACTCGGGGGGACAAATGCAAAAACAACAATTGAGGGACAGAATGCAGAACAATGTCATACATTCACCCCAGTGGCTGGGTCCAAACTGGGGTGGCATAGTGGGCAAAAGAATGATGGATTTAACCCAGATCTTTTGACTGGGGGAGAATGTTTGCATTGTCAGCATTCCGTCCATCATGTGTTTGCTGTAACACTTTTCGCCCTAAGTGAGATGGTTTGCCCAGATGGTGGTCCCCTGCTCACTGTGCCACTGGATTCAAGCTAGCCTGGCTGAAGAAGGGTGACATACCCTGAAGCCGGTCCCAGGATGCTTGTTTCCGGTCCAGGGAGGACCTGGCCTGGCAATTCGGTCTGGACTGTTTCCATGGGGCACACGGTCAAGACTGATTTGCATATGGCTGGGTCCAAACTGGGGTGGCGTAGTGGGCAAAAGAACGATTGATTCAACCCAGATCTTTTGACTGGGGAGAATGTTTGCATTGTCAGCATTCTGTCCATCATTTGTTTGCTGTAACACTTTTCGCCCTAAGTGGGATGGGTATGCCCAGACTTAGGTCCCTTGCTCACTGTGCCACTGGATTCAAGCTAGCCTGGCTGAAGAAGGGTGACATACCCTGAAACCGGTCCCAGGATACTTGTTTCCAGTCCAGGGAGGACCTGGCCTGGCAGTTCGGTCTGGACTGTTTCCATGGGGCACACGGTCAAGATTGATTTGCATATGGCTGGGTTCAAACTGGTGTGGTGTAGTGGGAAAAAGAACGATGGATTTAACCCAGATCTTTTGACTGGGGGAGAATGTTTGCATTGCCAGCATTCCGTCCATCATTTGTTTGCTGTAACACTTTTCACCCTCAGTGGGATGGATATGCCCAGATGTGGGTCCCTTGCTCACTGTGCCACTGGATTCAAGCTAGCCTGACTGAAGAAGGGTGACATACCCTGAAACCGGTCCCAGGATGCTTGTTTACGGTCCAGGGAGGACCTGGCCTGGCAGTTCGGTCTCGACTGTTTCCATGGGGCAAGGGGTCAAGACTGATTTGCATATGGCTGGGTCCAAACTGGGGTGGAGTAGTGGGCAAAAGAACAATGGATTTAACCTAGATCTTTTGACTGGAGGAGAATGTTTGCATTGTCAGCATTCCGTCCATCATTTGTTTGCTGTAACACTTTTCACCCTAAGTGAGATGAATATGCCCAGACGTGGGTCCCTTGCTCACTGTGCCCCTGGATTCAAGCTAGCCTGGCTGAAGAAGGGTGGCATACCCTGAAACCGGTCCCAGGATGCTTGTTTCTGGTCCAGGGAGGACCTTGCCTGGCAGTTTGGTCTGGACTGTTCCCATGGGGCACAGGGTCAAGACTAATTTGCACATGGCTGGGTCCAAACTGGGGTGGCGTAGTGGGCAAAAGAATGATGGATTTAACCCAGATCTTTTGAGTGGGGGTTGATTGTTTGCATTGTCAGCATTCCGTACATCATTTGCTGTAACAACTTTCTAAAAGTGGCATTTCAGAATTACAACTTAATATCTGACTTCACCATAAGGTGTGTGTTTCAAATTGCAGGTCCAGAGACACCAAACTTGGGGGTCCCATATCTTCCCAATTAAAAATTACACTTCTAAAGTATACTAAGATACTCCCAATGTTATCCTATGGGAGAGATGTGGCCATGAAGCAGTGAAAAACAAATTTGAGAATTTTTCACCAGTAGTACATTTCAAATACACTGCACCCTGCCATTGGGCTGTCCAGGGCCTTCCTTAGGGGTGACTTATATTTATTAAAAAGGAAGGTTTGAGCCTGGCAAGAGTGTTAACTTGCCGGTTTGACATGGTAGTTTAAAACTGCACACACTGGCTCTACAATGGCAGGCCTGAGACATGTTTAAAGGACTGCATAAGTCGGTGGCACAATCAGTGCTGCAGGCTCACTAGTAGCATTTAAGTTACAGGCCCTCTGCGTATGTAATGGCATTACTAGGAACGTATAGGTAAATTAAATATGCCAGTTGCAGATAAGCCAATGTTACCATGTTTTAAGCAGAGACCACATGCATGTTAGCACTGGTTAGCAGTAGTAAATTGCCCAGAGTCCTAAAGCCAACAAAAACAAATTCAGTAAAAACAGGAGGAGGAAGTCAAAAAAGTTTGGGAATGACCCTGCAGAAAGGGCTTTGTGAAAAAGCTTTAGCTCAGTAAAGGAGACTTCAGTTGGTTATGATTATAATCCATTAATACCAGAAACAGGCCTGATTGTTTCACCAGGAAAAAATATTCCTACTGCCAAAGGCTTAACATATTGATAGCAAAAAGCATTTGTTAAAATCAACTGCCATTTAAGGATGAATTCTTATTGCTCTAAATTAAAGCTAACAACTAGGCATTTTGATACATGAAATGTCAAATTTCCTTTGTAAGGAATAATTTGGTGTTGATTACTGCATTTGACAAACTTTCGGGTAGAAAATGTGCACTGTAATAATACTTTAAAAAAAAAAAAAATTCTACAAACTTTATTGGTTTCCTCAAGATCACGACATACATCATCATCAGTACACTGCATAACAAAACCATATCCACAAGTGCCTCGAAGGGACTCCAACCCAAGAAACCGTGGGACAGTTATCCACTAATTACCAAGGGACCAAGCCCACACGAGGCACCCAGCAGCGGTCTGGCTGTTGCGTCATCCAGAAACCTCTTAGTAAGTCTGCAACAATCTTGCCCCCCGTATGGGTGCAACTCACTGTAATAATACTTGCTAGAATCTCTTCCTAGATGTCATCAAGGATCTTGCAAAACAAAAAGAATCATTAAATACATACATCCATTAATATAAATGTATATCCATATAGACACATAGATGGCCTTTGGATCCACTCTGTTCTGCTTTACTCTGTCTCAGTGTAATTTACACTCTGCTTCCTTTCATGACAGCGAACTGCATGAGGTAATGTTTCAGTCTGTATCAGCAATTGCCTCTTTAGCTCCATGAATGATGACATTTTCTGATCATGTGTGTACATCCACCTGAACTTCAGTGTGCCTCAGTATCAGGGATGGTTAGCTATTCCTTTAGGTTTTGGTTATTCTTTTCTTTCATAGTTCCCCTTTAATTTGTTGCTTCGTCTCTTTTTATTTTAATATCTCTTAAGAGTATAATACAGCTTTCCAAGTAGTGCTAGTAGTTTGCTTGCTTGAGGCACATTTGTCTACAGAGAATTGCATTCCTTGTGGCCACTTCATATAAACCAGGAGTTCATTATTGCCTGTTGCCTATGGTGTACCATTGTTTTACTATTCCAAAATAGGGAACAAGTTGATTTTAAATGTAGTGGCCATGCTTGAATTTTAAAACAATGATAGACTATTTACAATACCTATGCACAATGGACAACCCGCTGCTATGTTTAATTTTGTTACTGCAAACCTGTCTTGTTTTTACTATTTTCATTCATTTAATTAATGTTCCATATACTATTGGCTTTGTGTGTGTTTTATTTTGATTGTAACCAAAGGGTGAATGGAAGGATGAGTGAGTGGATTAATGAATTGGTGCTTGAGTGCAATGGTGAGAGTAGTTATAATGAGTGCCTATACATATCAGTGACACAAAACACTACTACAAACAGGGCTGCTTGAGTCAGTGTGAATTATATTTTTGAGGTTAAGTGATAGGAATTGGGCAGCACTGTGCTGGATCTTGTATAGCGACTCACGACATCACTTGTGACCTGGTATCCTTGCTACCAATACTGAAGACTGCAGATGACACAACTGCACCTACCAGCTCAAGTCATTGAATGATGGACCTGGTGTCACTGCAGCCAGTTTAACTGACATTTGCAGTATGATGTAGTCATGGAACAAATAGGTTAGTGAACTGGCAGGGTGTGTTCTTACATGAATGGGATCTCATCTTGGGACTACAATGTGGGCTTATGCAGTACCATCTGATGGGTCTAATGAAAAAACTCTGGCACCTGCCAAAAAGGGAAATCTCTGTCTTCACACGTATATATTTCCTGACCTAAAGCTACTCTCCTTTAGGCACCCATGTCAAATTACCATGAATAAATATGGCTCAGAAGAGACATCTGGGGCTTTCCCAGTAAAAGGTTGAAAACATTCCCTCAGGCCTAGAAGAAAACATGTGACTGCTTTGTAAGGATTCAATACACAAGAGGCACAATATCCCATTGTATGACGGCGTGACTGTGACTGACTTGGAGACTTGATTTTGTCTTCTATTCAGGCAGATTGTCTGATGCTTGAGAGAAGGTAGGACAGGGACAAAGAGGTTATGAAGAAGCAGATCTAGTATTACTGCATGTCACTCACTAATTGCCATCTAACTCTTCTCTCAATAAAAATAATACCGCACATGTGTGGGTAGGCCTAGTACCTGCGACAGAAATGGTCCCGAAACACATCATGGACACATTACATTTTTGTCACGGAAAACTGGCTTTTTTAATATGTGGTTAGCTGTGGATTTTGGGCCCTAGCTCAGCTGGCACCTAGGAATACCTAGCAAACAAGGACATTTGTGAAAGCTAGACACCTGGGGAATCCAGACTGGGTTGGTTTGCGTGGCTCTCACCAGACTTTCTGTCCCAGAAGCATAACAGCATTTTCAAAATGGGAGATTTTGAAAAATATTTGGGGGAATGTATTTTCCCCATTGGTTTGTATATAGGCAGAAGTAATTTTAGGTGGGGGACATCTAAAATAAAGACAGTTTTCCTGCAAAACTCGGGAATCTCCAGTCTGAATTGGATCTATTGTCATATATGCAGAAGTCCTTGCAAACCTAAAACATTGACTAAAAACTCACATTTTACACACATTTCTGTTAGGAAAAAGTTATGTAATTTGCGTAGAGCCAAACATTTCCTACCACCTAGCATTCACCCAAGTCTCCATATAAAAATGGTACCTCACTTGTATAGTTAGCCCTATTGTCTGAAGAAAGGAAAGGGCCCAAAACGCAACATAGATACATCACATTTTTCCATTGTAAATCTACGCTTTTTTTGCAATGTCGGTAGCTGTTGATTTTGGGGCCTAGCTCAATCGGCCCATAGGGAAACCTAGCAACCCTGTACATTTTTCAAACCTAGACACCAGGGCTAATCTAGGCCGGGGTGTCTTGCTTGGGTTTCTCCCCTTGAAAGGCCCATGTCAAACTCCCATAACTACATGTGGCTCAGTACAGACATCTGGGGATTTCCCAGTAGAAAGTTGTGGGAGGGACGGGCTGAAAAAGAAGCGAGGAGGCTGTATATGTTTACTGTTGGCTTGAATTTATTCACAGGTCAAGCAGAGGGGATTATTTAATAAAAGAAAAATCTTCTTTAATATCCTCCTTTTTCTTTATCTCTTTCAGATCTTCTGCTTTGTCTGAAGGGGCTCCTGGGAGGTTCGAAGGAAAAAGGAGAAGAAGGAGACGGTAGGTATGTATGCCTTCCCATGAAGGGCAAGGACAGGCACCTTCACCAAACCCGGGTGAGAAAGAAAGAAAGGAGGAGAAAAGAAATTATGAATGGCCTAAGAGAAAAGAAAATAATGAAAAGATAGAGTGCTTCCCAGTTATATATTTACTGTAGTGCACCCTCTACTCTTTGGTTTGTTTCTTGGTTCCTCAGAACAAACCAGGGGACAACTGCTTCTATCCCTCCCTAGGAGTGGTGGGACTGGTTATCGCCACGCTCCATTGTTTATTCGGGTGGCAGGGACACTCTCCTTTCCTACATTAACATCACCCCCACTGTGAGGGAAGAACATATGCGTTTTTAAACAGATGAGCCTGAATTTTACAGTTTTTTTAAAGAAATCAGAGCTCATTAAAGGTTTATTGGGTGGGAGTCCCTTACTCTGTGCCTCCACTAAGTAAGCAAATAAAATAAAAAAGCAACAAGTAAAGGGTAAAAAACAAGTTTATAACCGCCCTCCTGACCTCACTTGACTCTCCAATTTCACCCCTCCCCTCCTGTGTCACATACCGCCTCTACAGCTACTCTCATGAGTTGCTGCAGCTGGTTCATCACTACTCCTCGCTCCACTCGTCTGGGTGCCCATTAGGTTGGGCGTCTTCTGCTCTGGACTCATACCAGTAGGTTTCTCCTGTATCCTCTGGGTCCTCCCACAGTTCTCCACTAGACCTCTTCCCTTGGCATATTCCTGGTTTGCTTCGCTCCTACCACTTTGTCAGAAAGCCTTCCAGTCTCTGAGGGTTTCCTTTTCTCCTGCCTCCTGTGGCATTGATTGCCTCCCTTTCTGACTGTCCACCCGCTCTGCCTGTGTTAAAGAAGAATAGTCCATCTTTAGTGTTTTGAATGAGGGTCTTCTCCTCCTCAAGGTCCTGTTGTAGTCGTTGGAAACCGAAAAAGACGGAGAAAAAAGAGGTAAGCCGGGAGGGTGGCTTTTATTGGGGTTTTCTTGTGATTCTTCACAAAGGTTTAAGCCATGCCACAGTCCAGGAAGAAAAGAGAGGCTGCTGAGGGAAGATTAAAAAACACTAGTGACACAGTATCCTAGTGTATGATGGAATGACTGTGACTGACGTATGGAGATACGTTCTATTTCATTTCAGGCAATTGGTCTAATGCTTGAAAGAAGGTAAGACAGAGGAAATAGGTGGATCTGGAGACACTGCATGCCACTCATCAATTGACATTTAACTCTTCTCCCGATAAAAATGGCACCTCACTTGTGTGGGTAGGCCTAGTGGCCGCAACAGGAAAGACCCCAAAATGCTACATGGACACATCACATTTTTCCAATGAAAACTGACCCTTTTGGGGGAATGTATTTTCCCAATTTGTTTGTATTGAGGCAAAGGCAATTTTAGTTGCCACCGAGCATTCCCCCAAACCTCCATATAAAAATGGTACTAACATGTATGGTTAGGATAGTGCCAGTGAAAGGAAAGGGTTAAAAATGCAACATGGACACATCATATTTTTCTGAAAACAGACACTTTTAGTGTGGGTAACTATGGATTTTGGGCCCTAATTCAGCCAGCACCTAGGGAAACCTACCAACCAAATACCTTTTCAAAAACTAGACACCCAGGGAAATCCAGGGTGGGATGACCTGCATGGCTCTCACAAGGTTTCTCACCCAGACGCACTTGAAAACCTCAAATATTGACTAAAACACAGATTGGCCTCATATTACTGTGAGGTAAACTTCAGGAATATGTGGGGAGCCACAGATGTCCTACCATCCACCATTCCTCCAAGTGTCTCAATAAAATTGTAACCTCACTTGTGTAGTTAGGCCTAGTGGCCGTGATTGGAAAGGACCCAAAATACAAAATGGGCAAATCACATTTTTCCACTGAAAACGGACAGTTTTTTTTAAGTGTTTGCAGCTGTAGAGTTAAGGCTCTAACTCAGCTAGCACTCTCATGTACATTTCTGAAAACTATTCACCCCGGATATTCCAGGTTGTGATGACTTGTGTCACTCTTCCTCGGTTTCCTTACCCAGAAGCTTTTGCAGACCTTAAACTGTGACTAAAAGACACATTTTTCTCACATTTTGATGAGGCAAACATCTGGAATCTGTGGAGAGCCAAAAATGTCCTACTCCAAGTCTCTAGATAAAAAAGGTACCTGACTTGTATGGGCAGGCAAGGTACCCACGAAAAGATAAGACTTAAAACACAACATGGACACATCACCTTAGTCCACTGAAAACTGACCTTTTTTTGTAATGTAAGTAGCTATGGATTTTGGGTCCTAGCACAGTTGACACCTAGGAAAACTTAACAAACCTGTACATTTTTGAAAACTAGATAAACTGTGGGAATCCAGGATGGGGTGACTTGCGATCTCTTCAAGGAAGAAGATATTTCTCCTTGTTGCACCAGCCTCAGACAGGCGTTGGATTTTGGTGCAAATTTATCGTTACAAGTGTTTGTAGATATCGATTTTCCTAAAATACTGGATGCATGGGAATGCCCACACACTACCCATGGAACAATCCCTAAGACAAAGTAACACAAGGCTGCGCAGTGTACTGTAACTTTTTTTCCCCTAAGCAAATAACTATTTTTACATTGGGTATGTGTGAAAAAATCACAGTAGCATGATGCTAAATCATTGTTTGTCTGGCCCTAATTCATTACATATAAATAAGTCAAAAGTACTTCAAATTTCAACTTTTGGTAAGTTCTCAATTAACAACACTAAAAACATGTCCCTTACATGGGCCTTCATGTTCACTGGTGGTCGAATCAACCACCGTTATTTGCCCCTATCCCCCGGGGTACAATTATGTACTTTTTAAGGGTGCAATTACACCCCTCCAGTGAGAAAGATACCTCTAAATAAAGAACTATGCCCTGAGGGGAGGGTTAGCGCATTCCCAGGGTAGACCACCCCACAAACAATAGAAATTAATGTCCAATTGTTTTCCTCTGGTGAGCACAATTGTGGAAAACATACATCAATATATATTTATTTGCTTACTCTGGGTTGGTCCATTTCTCAAGGTGGGGGCCATACTACAAACACAGGTAAAAATATAAAAAATGTTGCCTCCATTTCTATGTTCCCCGGGGGGGTGATTGCTATATACACACCCCTCGCCTCTTGGGAAAACATACTTCCAAAATAGTTATTTTGCCCCCAAAATGGTCGGCTCGTTTCTCCGGGAGGGTGGACCCCCCCAAAACACACACATTTATAGGGTGTTATTTTGTCTTCCATTGGGAGGGGGTAAGTGTGTCCCCAGTAGAAAACATACATTGTACAATATTCTATTTGCCCGGGGGCTGGGGTGGTTGGCTTATTTCTCAGGTAGGCCAACCCCTCAAAAGCAGACATTCCCTGGTCTCCGGTGGATTCCTGTTGATGGATCCCAGCATGAGCGGGTTCCATGAGCAGAAAAGTGGTTGAGGAAGGCATCCTTGGAAAGGGGAGACTCCCTTTCCAAATATGTCTCTCTCAACCCTGAGGAGGCTATTTTCAGTTCAAATTGCCCACTAGAGAGCACTCACCTGCTTCTCCTCATTGCTCCAGGAGGAAATTTGTGATGTCAGCACACATTGCGATGAGCTGACTACAGATGGGTGGGAGGGGGAAGTCAGGGGCGATTCCATGTGGCCCCCACATATTTACAACAAAGGAATCCTCTGGTGTAAGACCCGGATCTTATTTTACAGCCTCTCCAGTATCAGCCAATGGCTGACCGACACACTGGTGAGATAGCGCAGGCGTTAGCCACTTGTGAAGCCGGCATCAACAGGGTTAATTGTAAGTGTAAATTGCATTTCTATAGTATTTAATACCCCTGATGAGGCATTGGAAGCACTTTGAGGCAAGCAGCATGCTACTCCAGAGCCCAAAATTATAGTTACTAGATAGTGGATTAGCAATATGTGCTTCTGCTTTTGCTTGTGGGTTATTTGCTGAAGCTGTTGTTTAATGAGTCCTTGACAGAAATGCTAGAAGGGTATTACTTGCAGCTTTTATATTTGTCTGATCTGGCTATTTATCTTTTCGACTATACATCTTCATAGCTGTGTGATTTCATAAGGTTGAGGGTAAACATACGGCAGGCTACTTACACCTACCAAGTATGAGATTGCCTGCTATCAAAGTTCTCCTTAGAAAAGTGCAGGACGTCAGTAAACAGGCTAACCATGAGGCTGTGTATAAAAAAGGCTCAGATTACTGTGATAAATACCACTAATAAATATACCAAACTTTAACTTTGTAAAAAAGAGTTTGTGATGGAATCAGACCACAAAGTACCCTGTGCAAATGATAAAAAGGGCCATTCATTAATTATAGTTTCACTCTTTAAAGATATTTCATTGTAAACATTGTTCATATATCAGTCATAATATCTAGCTTATACCCTGCAGGTCACAGACTTAGGTGTGTTTTCTGCTACTTATTTAATAAAACAAGAATCTAACTCTCACGGTAGCACAGTGTATTACAGAGAATATTTGCAGTTTAGCATGAGCATCTGAAAATTAAGTGGGTCATAATATCATTGGACCATGATTCCCTAAAGCAAATCTATGTGTGAGGATCATACATGCAAATTCACACCAGGATATCAAAGCCTGGATGGTATTTACCGTTCCCAGGAGAAACTATATGGCTAATTTTGGGATTCACAAGACCTACCTTCCTACACAAGGAAGTGGAAACTCTTACAACTGAATTAATGACTGTAAAGTTACTACCAGTCTACTGGCATACACCCTCAGTGAAGTGAATAACATGGCCATGTGGCAGGAGTTAACAGACACTGTCAATGCAATGGGGGTGCAGGCACACATCATTGGTGACTGGAAAAGAAGTATCAGGAGTAGAGGAGGTAGATAAAGGAGATGTTTTCCACCATACAGGTGGCAAAGGTTCTTCGTGATGAAGACAGATTCCATCTCCATATAAATCTCGCCATCCTTTCCACCATGCACCCTGACCAGCTATATGCCTGCCTGTTGCAAGAAGTTTCAAAGTTGTGGCAAGTAGAAACCCAAACCTCTCTATCTTTACACTACAACTCCCCACTCATATAACTCTTTACACACCTCTAACAGATAAGCACACATCTAACTTATGCCCACCCCTAATAACCATATTTCATTCTTGATTAGTCTCAGGTTATGTAACATAGTATTCCATAATGTAAACCTCAGGTTAAGCATGTATAATGAATGAAGTTAACAGCCTAAGGGCTTGGTTTAGGGATCAGAGGATAGGTTTTTCATCACAAACACCACGGATATCCCATTTGTTGTATTACAAGTGCATTATAATCAATAACACTTGTAATATGACAAGTTTGTGACAAAGTAACCTGAGCACCGAACTATAAATTAGGCGTTTAGTACTCTGTTCTTATGACAGTAGATAAATACATTCAGGGGCAGATTTACTAAGGTGTTACCCAACGCAGTGCAGCTGCCAAAAATTCTGCACTGCATTGCCTGACAGGGAGGGAGTAGGGGAGAACCATGTCTATAAAGATAGAGTGCTCTCCTCCCAAGCTCTGGCACAGGCGTTTGCAGCAGAGCATCACACACCTTGGAACCATAGTGCAAGGATAAGTGCGTGGGTGAGTCTAGCATAGGTTTTGTACTTGAAGGCTTCTCATTCAGTACAAAATACTATGCCTAGACAACTTTTAAAACGTGTCCTACTTTGTTTGTTTGCTGTACAGTGCAACATACATGCAAAGTCAGAAAATAAAGGAGAAATTAAAACAATTCTCTTTTTAAGACTTGCCCTCAAGTGGCGTTACTCTTTGCCACAAACCATGTCTATTCATGTTAATTGATAAGGTTTTGAGTTAAAAAACATAGGTGCTTGCATGGCAGCACCCATGTAACACCTACTTGAGGCCAAATATTAGAAAGCAGAGCTTCTTGCTTCTTTGCATTACTTTTAGGCAACTTTCCAGTGCAAAACAGGGTTTGATCTGGAAAGTAGATAACAAAATAATTTGTGCTGTTTTGCATCACTTTTGTGATGCAAACATAGAGCAATGTCTTGTAAATATGGCACTGAGTGTGCCACTTCTTTGGTAAGCATATGTATATGTCTCTTATTATCCGCTCTATCCACAAATGTGCCCAATGTAACTTCTTGTTGCCAAGCAGGAGCTTCCTCATCTACCTCCTCCTGGCAGACAGGGTCTTCATGTACCCTCAGTGGTATTCACAGCCTTTGCCCAGAGTTTCTTAGATTGGAAGTAAGCTACTCTCTGGGTGATGTACACACCCTGATGATGGATGCTCCCATCTCCTCTGTAGTGTGGTATCACCTTTATGTGCCTAGCTAACAGCTGAGGTCATCCTTCTCATTTGCCCCTTGTCCTGTTGTTCCCAGCTTTGTCCTTGGAAAGATGAGAAAAGAAAAAGCTCATGAGTGTATAAGTCCAATAGTTTCCATAGTTCAAAATGGTTTATTAGAGTGTTAAATTCCACGTCACTTTTTCAGGTTGGGCAACTATGGTAACCAAAGGTGCAAAAAAAGCATATAATAGTATAATTCTGTTTTTGTACATCATTGAAACAGAAATATCACCTTAGGATTTGGGAGGCCTAGATGTAGAAAGACAATGGGACCCTAACATTCTATTTTGACGTTACAAAGAAACATATGCATGATTTGAAGATAAAGAGTAATTTTTGAATGGTACCTCATGCTTGGAATTTATGTGTATATATGAAGTCTGATAATTCTAACTGTACATTTTATGTGCATTAAGTGACAATGACTATTTTATCAAGGCAACTTCAAAAACCTTCAGACAAGTGTGTAAAACTGTCTAATATGTGTATCTGACATGATACAATTTACCTAGATTAAATGTGTTACATGCATTTAACATTATAATGGTAAGGTATATATTTAAATAAAACAAATATTTTTTCGTTAAATAAGTTTTTTTCAGCCAACAAACTATAAAAATTTAGTAAAATTTATAAAATAGGTGACAATTATTGACATTAATAACAATCATTCAACTACATATTTTGAGAGACAGCATATAGTACTGACAAAATGCACATAAACAGAATAAAGTTTTATATTTTTAAGAGATGGCATGGAATTCCCTCTCTACCTGTTGTCTTTCCACTTGTGACTGTGACTTAGTGATAAATTGGTACACACAGATATGTATGCATCTAAATCCCTGTCACAGCGGGCGTGGCCAAGATGGCGTCCGCATAAGACGTGTTTTACTGTTTCTCTGGCTCTGCCAAGCAATCGCATTGCAATCGCCTGCTCTACGGCATTGCCCTCGGTCCGGGGGTTGAGAGTTGGGCTCTGGAAGACCATCGAGCCTCCCGGTGGAGCAGAGAGCCCCAAGAACCTGCACAGTGGGCCCCGGAGCGAGCGAGAGGACTGCGGCCTGCCTGGTGTGATGTGTAGGTGGTGGTCTGCGGCACCGCTGGCTGAGCCGTAACAGCTGCTGGAGTCAATCCCCCGCCCCTCCTATACTGGGCCATTCCCACGGATAGCGGGGCAAAGGTGTGCAAAGGGTGGCCCATGGATTGAGTGGCAGGGGCTGTGCCCCGGGGCCTGGCTGCCAGATAAGAGAAGTAGGCCCTGCAGAGGAGAGGGGATCACTGACTGTGAACCTGTGAGCACCGGACAGTGTGGGGGCACTAAGATGCACGAGACTGGTGGAAGGCCCCCCAACTCCAGTGGTGCAGAAGTCCAAGGAGAATCAGTGCAGGGTCTCCGAAATGAGTAAGAGAATTGTGGCCTACCTGGTGAGACACATGTCCGGAGGCCTACGGCGCGGCAGCCTGGGCCGTGGCGGCGACCAGAGGCAATCCCCTGACCCCTCCTGTGCTGGGCCAGTCCCACGGAGTGCGGGACAAAGGTGAGCAAGGAATGGGCCATTGAATAAGCAGCAGGGGCAGTGCCCGAAGGCCTGGGCACCTAAGAAGCAAACTCGGACCGTGGAGGAGGAGGAGTCACTGCCTACGACCTAGTGAGCAGAGAGCGGTGTGCCACCCTAAGCTGTGCGAGACTGTGGGGAGGCCACCCTGGCATCGGCAGAGGGCCAATGAGCAGGTGAAGGAGCTCAATTGCAGCACATGACTGGGCACCCGGGCATGTTGGGAGGTGCCACCAGCAGGTTGCTTGAGCTGGCCCTGCTAGACAGAGGAGTCGGAGCTCCTGCAGAGGTCACATCTGTGGCCGAGGACAGACCAGCTCCGAGGACTGTTTAAATACACCAACAGCTCCCTCCAGGCGCCTACTGCACGATAGAAGAGGAGCTCAGACAAAGAGTAGAGCAGAGAACAAACGGAGGCAAGGGATGTCTCCGGGTCCCTGGGGGGAGAGCAGCAACACTCGAATGCAGCTGGGGACAGCCTCATGCCGATCCAGCTCAGACTGGAGCATACAGACATTAAGGTGCGATGCCCTCATAGCTGCTGAGAGGATAGAGGCGAGGAGGCACCCATAAATGTTTCCAGAGCATGGATGTACGGAGTGCAAACTGAATGAGTGGTACACCTGAGGACATATCCCTAGGCCCCATTTTTCAAGTGGTGAACATGGCCTTTCGCCAGAAGTGGGCCCTTATACAGTTGGCAGGCACGAGATCCTCGTGGTGATGTTTGGAATCAGCGGCCCTGTGTAATACATCAGGTTGATGGCAATGCCTGCTGAGGTGTGGGTCCAGGAGAGTTCAGGTCCAATCTGGAGGAGGGAGCTGACCCCTGTGGCCAGCCAACACATCCTAGCCAGGATCCAGGATCTCAACGGCTTCAAGAGCAAGGCGGCCTAAGGACTGCTACTCACAACCTGCACTATATCGGGAACAATGGCAAGCGCAAGGCTGAAAAAGGAGTGTACTGTTAAGGAAGTGCTTCTGAAACAGTCCACACAGGGAGCCACCAAAAATATGGGCCAGGACGTGGAGAGGCTACAGGTAGGACAGGAGGGAGCAGATGCCCTGGCTACGAAATGTCTTCATGACTGTGTTGTTTACATCCTTGCGTGAAGATCTTCAAGAACTCAAGGAACAACTCTCCACCGACCTCAAAGAAGTAAAGCGCGATGTTCAGGAAATAGGTGAGCGACTCTCGAAGAGCACGAAACCGGTCGGGACGAAGAAGATGCAGCAAGAATTGCAGGGCCACGCAGAAGACTTGGAAAATCGCTTCCGCCACAACAATGGGCATAAGCGTTGTGAAATCAGGAGCAGAGGGGGAACACATCAGGGAGTTTCTCTTGGCCCTCTTTAGCTAGGTGTTGGACAACGACAACTTGACTGATATCCAGATAGACATGACCCACCGAGTAGGTCTGGCGAGAGGTGGCAAGGCTCCGCCACTGGACATCCTGGTATGTGTGCACAGTTTTTAGTTGAAGGAACTGATAATTGAAAAGGTGAGAGCTGCACACCCCCTGCATTTTCACGACCTCGCCCAAAAATTTTTCCAGGATCTTTTGGCAACCACCCTTACCAAACACCGGGAATTTCGACCGATTACGCTTCACCTGAAAGAGAAGGGAATTGCTTACTCTTGGGGTCATCCTTTTTGGATCATCTTCCATCATGAGGGCAAGTTGCGACAGATTTGTTCCCTTCAGGAGGCCAGAGATGTCCTAGGAATTGCAGAGACCCAACACAGGTCCCTAGAGGGGTCGAGTCATGCCCAGCCCTGCTGGCAGAGAGTCCAGAAGTCCTCATCCCCCCATAAGCCGGACACAGCAACAATGGTAAAGGAGAGAGAAGCAGTCGTTTCCTCGCTGTCCACTGGCCCAGTCCACCCAGCTGAATGCACCAAGAAAGCATGAAGAACGCAACATTAAGGCATAGTCAGAGCCCGCCCTCTTCTCCTTGGGCGTTTCCCCCCTTTACCAGTTCACTCTAGATTAACTTTTGTCATAAGGAACTCTTGTTTTTGTTCCACCCTATTAGGTGGGTGAGGACACAATGTTCATTCACTTGGGGTTTATTTTTTGTTGTGTACCCTGCACCAGTTGTGGGGAAGCCAGGTACATAAAGGCACAGTGATACCCCCTTAGGCCCACTCTCCTCCGACCTTCATATTCTGAGTGGCCTTCGGCCTCTCTCTTTTAATCAGTTAAGCTCCATGGGTAAGAATCTCAAGGTCATATTTCTCAATAAACGGGGCCTCAATCACCCTGTAAAACGCTCTCCCATCCTCTCCTTGCTAGAAAGGGATGACGGCAATATTTGCATGTTACAAGAAACCCATTTGTAATCCAAAGATATATATGCGTACATGCGCTGCAAAAAGAATGGGGTTGCTATTTTGCTTAGCACAAAATTTGAGGGGAAGGTCCTCTCAACTCTTTACAAAGTGAAGGGGAGAGTCCTCGCACTAAGGATTCAGTGGGATTTCACTCTTTTCACCCTAATCAACATCTACACGCCAAACACGCATCAAGAATCCTTCCTTATTAGGACCCTCTCAGAGGGGCTATCATAATCTGACACAGTGATTTGAATAGGCGGTGATTTCAATTTAGGGATGGATAATGTTAATGATCGCTCATGCCAGAGACTTGCACAGACAGGAACATGCTCCCGAGAGGGTAAACAATGGCTCGCAGAGAGTGGGCTGCATGATATTTGGTGCCTTCACCACCCAGAGACATGAGATTACACACACTACTCAGCAGCGCACAAATCCTATGCACGCATAGATCATTTCCTAGCTTCCACAGTGCTTTTGCCTAGAGGCATCTATAGAGCCACACTCTCCTTCGGATCATGCTCTAATCACATTCACCAAACATGCAGGTGAGGCAAATCATGAAAATGCAAGGTGGCTCCTTAAGGAGGCCCTGTTACAATCACCAAGCACGGTGAAGGAGATACGAGCAAAAATTGTAGAATACATTCAACACAATGATAGGGAGGACACTTCGCTGGCTGAGATTTGGGAGGTCCTGAAGTTAGTAGTAAGGGGTGAATTCTTGGCCATATCAGCAGCTGATAATAGAAAGCACAGACAAGCACGACAGAGCATGGAACAGGAGGTGAGAGAGTTGGAGGCAATACATAAGCGCACAGGCACGCCAAGAGTGTGGAGAGAACTGGAGAAAAAAAGACTCCTCTTGAAGCACCTTGACCTGGACACGGCGGAGTATGCTTTACTCTGCCTCCATCATAAGAACTCCTTAAACAGCGACAAATGCGGGAGTTTGTTGGCTCAAAGGCTTAGAACAAAACACTGGCGGAGGCTATACCTTTGATCAAGAAGTCCTTGGGCATGGAAGTGCAAGCGGACTCTCAGATAGCTAAAACTTCAGGCAGTTTTATTAGTCTCTATAAGCCGAGGAGGACACAGTACATCAAGACGCATGTGCATACCTTGAGGCGAGCAATCTCACACTCCTTTCCAAGGAGCAGGCGAGCCAACTTGACAAGCCCATATGCTTGGAGTAAGTTATCTAGGCCATTGCTAGGCTGAAATTGAACAAAGCCCCAGGCCCTGACAGGTATTCCGCTCTATTCTATAAAACCTTCTGCATGGAGTTAGCGCCCTTGCTGACGCGACTATTTAACTCCTTTCTGGAGAGTGGTGCGGTCTCTGACTCCATGGCAGAGGCGGCAATTTCAGTGATCCTCAAACATCACAAAGATCCAAGTCTGTACGGTTCTTACCGCCCAATATCTCTACTTATCTTGGACGCAAATCTTTTCACCAGGATATTGGCAGCATGTCTGACCCTGCCGGTTGGCAGGTCTGATTGACCCAAACCAGGCCAGGTTTATCCCCACTCAACAGGGGGAGATAACACAAAACTCTTGCTACATCATATGGATAGTGTTCATAGATATCGTAAGTAACCCTGGGCATAACACTACGCTTCGCCCACGTAGTGTATGTAGCGCTGCCTGCTTCGCACTTTTCGAAGTAGGCGAAGCAGGCAACGCTACGCACACGCCAGGGCGAAGCGTAGCTGCTGCCGCGCGCCACCTACCTCCCGCCCGCCCTCCTTTTAAATCATATCTTGCATGTAAAATAATTAAAAGTAAAGAGACTTACCTTAAGCGCGGCGTCTCCGGGGCTCCCTCTTCCTCGTTTCCAACTTCTTCTGACCAATGCGCATGCGCGGACGCCCGCGCATGCGCATTTCTTGCGAAAAATACGCGTGCGCGGGTGTCCGCGAATGAGCATTTGTCAGAAGAAGTTGGAAACGAGGAAGAGGGAGCCCCGGAGACGCCGCGCTTCAGGTGAGTCTCTTTACTTTTAATTATCTTACATGCAAGATATGATTTAAAAGGAGGGCGGGCGGGAGGCGGGTGGCGCGTAGTGGGGCTACGCGAAGCTCGCGAGTGTGCGTAGATTTGGGCACACTACGCGCTGCTTCACGTAGCCCCACTACGCCCACCCTTAATCATAAGGAAGCCCTATTTCTGTTAATAGATGCAGAGAAAGCATTCGACAGAGTATGGTGGAGCTACCTTTTTGACACACTCTGTTGCTTCGGTGAGCGCTTTATAAAATGAGTCCAATATATCTACCGGGCTCTTTGGTGAATGGGGCATCTTCAGCATCCTTCCCGATAGCAAGGGTCACGAGGCAGGGGTGCCCACTTTTGCCCCTCCTCTTCGCCCTATAAATGAAGCCCCTTGCCCAACAGATTCAGGACCACTCACAAATACAAGAGCTACAATTTGGAGGTGATGTTCATAAGATAAGCCTCTAAGTTGACAAAGTAATTTTATTGCTCGCCGAACCACTCACCGCCTTCCCCGCCCTCTTGGCCGAGATGGAGGCCTTCGAGAAATCTCACATTCAAAGTAAACCTAAACAAGTTGCAGGTTCTTAACTTATCCTCCCCCCAGGTGCACAAAGAGATCCTAAGAGAAAGATTCCAGCTACAATGGGCCAAACAATCCATAACTTACCTAGGTATCTTCCTGGCTCTGACGCTGTAGGAAACACTAAGGCTGAACTACTCGGCGCTGGTGGAACCAACAGGGAAAGGACCTGGACAGAGGGTCGAGACTAAAATTGGTCTGGTTTGGGCATATAGCAGCTATTGAAATGACGGCACTACCGCAGATTATATACATTTTCCAGACTCTGCCTCTGGTACCCCCTCTGAAAGCTCTGTACACCTTACAATTAGCTATCAACAAATTTGTCTGGGGAGGGAAAAAGGCACGCTTACCCACATCCCATATGTCACAGTCTAAGCAAGATGGAGGAGTGAACCTGCCATTAGTGCATAGATATCTTCAAGCCTCCCACCTTCGTTATATTGTTGAGTGGAATCGTCCACTCTCTGAAAAGCACTGGACCTTTATGGATCAGTCATTAGCTGGAGCAAAGATATGGAGGGAGGCCTGGCTGCCACATTAATTAAGGGAGTGGGGTCTCTACTCTTCTCCAGTTACTGCTGTGACGCTAAAAGTGTGGGATGCTGTGGTGCTTAAAAGAGGCCTGACAAATTTCCCTCCACGATGTCCCCGATAGTTCACAACCCAGATTTCCCACCGGGCTGTAAATCTGAGGTCTTTCAGAGATGGAGGAAAGTGGGGTGTAAAAGGGTGGGCTCGCTGTTTGATGCCGGAGGTATTCTTCCCTATGAGCAACTGAGATCGGACTATGATCTGCCTAAATCCAATGAGTTCCACTATCTGCAACTCAGACACTTCACCACCCTACCTAGCGCAGGCCTCTCGACTGCTCACTTCATTTGAGAAATGGTTGATATGTAAAATAGATGACAAACACCTGATCTCAGAACTGTGCAATATGCTCGCCTCTGGGCAGAAAGAAGGGCGTACAAAGGGTCAACTACCCTGGGTGTAGGAGTTGGGTAGGGCCCCATCTGACAAAGAATGGGAGAACATCAACTACAGGGCACATCACACAGCCCATAACACAGCTGGGACCGAATCAGCTTTCAAAGTTAAATCTTATTGGTATCTCACACCGGCTCGCACCCACAGTGGGGGCAAAAATTCACACTGAGAAGTACTGGAGGGGGTGTGGCCTCTCCTGCTCTCTAGTGCACTTACTCTGGTACTGTCCAAGATTGGAGCGCTTATGGGAGGGGGTGCTGAATGACATTGACAAAGCCTTTGATACAGAAGTCCCACGCTTGCTGGCCTACACACTACTGGGTCTTCCAAATGTGCTGATATTTCCCTTTTGCTACTGAGGGGTAGACAGATGGCATTGGCACTACTAGCAGCACGACAAGCACTCCTTGAACAATGGGGCTCCACAAACATCCCAGACCACACAGCCTGGTTGCACGGACTTTGGTTGTCTCTAGCCATGGAACGCCTCTCTCTAGTCCAATATCATAAGGTTGAGAGCTATGCAGAATTATGGGCCCCCTTCACCCAACTACTGTCAAAGGAGCTCAGGGAGGTAATGTGCCCCCAATATCTTCAAATATTGCATCTGATTCCTGAAGCAAAGGAGGCGATGACTCCCCGCATGTAGTGGGTCATCCCAGAAATGAAAGCTAATAGCTCATGATGGATGGCTTAACTGTGAGTTGAGCTTTGACCAGTGCAGAACCCCCTTTCCTTATTGGGGTGGGAGGGAAGGGTTTTTCCTTTTTCTTCTTTTATAGATATATGTTGTTAACAGCTTAGATTTTATTACTGGGTTGTAAGCATTGAAGCTGTGTAAATGTAATCCACTCCTAGACTCACGGTGGTTGTAGGCAAACATATGTGAAATGCTTCTGGATTGTCTCTCAAAACGAATAAAAGATGGGTTACATAAACCCCTGTCACCAGCAATGTGATTGGTTTGTCTATGATATGCCCTCAGTGTCCCCACTGACTCTCTGGAAAGTTCCACTTGACAGGAAATAAGATGCTGGAAGTAATTTGTGATGTGAAGGGATATCCTAGGAGTGAGCTACATGGGAATTTAGCTCATGCTTACAGTCTATAGAAGCAGTATCTGGTAATGAAGTGATCTCTCTATCAATCAATCAATCAATCAATCAATCAATCAATCAATCAATCAATCAATCAATCAATCAGGGGTTTGTGAAGCATGCTACTCACCCATGAGGGTCTCAAGGTGCTGGGGGAGCTTGCAGCTCTGATTCAGCCGAAGAGCCAGGTCTTGAGGCTCTTCCTGAAGGTGTGCAGAGCGGGGGAATGTCTGATGCTGAGTGGGAGCTCGTTCCAGGTCTTTTTTATGTGATGTAGGAGTAGGCGCTTCCACCTGCTCTGGCTCTGCAGGTGCTCGGAATTTCGGCAAGGGTGTAGTTTGAGGATCGGAGGTTTCTCTTCGGTAGATCGAAGGAGACGCTTTCTTTGAAGTATTGGTGTCTGGTGTTGTGGAGGGCTTTGTAGGCATGAGTGAGTACCTTGAAGGTTACTATTTTCTCGACGGGGAGCCAGTGGAGGTCTTGTAGGTGCTGGGTTATGTGTTCATGTCGTGGGATGCCGAGGACAAGTCTGGCCACGGTGTTCTGGATGGTCTGGAATTTACAGAGCAGGGGTTAGTTGATTCCAGCGTAGAGGGCATTTCTGTAGTCCAGTTTGCTTGTTATGAGTGTGGGTGATGGTCTTTCTAGATTCAGGGGGATCCACTTGAAGGTCTTGTGAAGGATGCGGAGGGTGTTGAAGCATGTTGAGGAGACGGCATTGTTCTGTCGGGTCATGGTGAGGGAGGAGTAGAGTATGATGCCGAGGTTCGGCCATGGTCTGTGGGAGTGGGGGGTTGCTCAGAGCGGTGGGCCAACAGGAGTTGTCCCGTGCTGAGGGGTTGGGTCCGAGGATGAGGACTTCTGTTTTCTCATAGTTGAGCTTCAGACAGTTGCTGCTCATCCAGGATGCAACGTCTTTCATTCCTTCCTGGAAGCTGAGTCTGGTGTTGTCGGGTTCCTCCGTGAGGGAGAGGATGAACTGGGTGTTGTCGGCATAGGATACTATGCTGAGTCCATGCTGTCTGATGATGGCGTGGGGGGGGCCATGTAGATGTTGAAGAGTGTGGGGCTGAGCGATGATCCTTGGGGTACTCTGCAGTTGATCTCTGTGGGTTTGGAGAGGAAAGGCAGGAGTCTGATTCTTTGGGTTCGGTCAGTGAGGGAAGAGCGGATCCTGTCAAGGTCGGTTCTCTGCATGCCGGTGTCGTGGAGTCTGGTGGTGAGAGTGTGGTGGGAGACAGTGTCGAAGGTTGCAGAGAGGCCTAGTAGGATGAGGGCTGTGGAGTGGTCCTGGTCGAGGAGAGTGGGGATGTTGTCGGTGGCAGCGAGGAGGGCGGTCTTGGTGCTGTGGTTGCTGTGGAATATGGATTAGGAGAAGTCAAGACTGGAGTTGGCTTTGATAAAGTTAATAAGCTGGATGTTTACAATCTTCTCAGGAACTTCAGCCGTGAAGGAGAGAAGAGAGATGGATCTGTAGTTTTTGAGGGCCAGAGGCCAGAGAATTGCCAATTCTCTGGCTATTGTAAAAATATTGGTCCTCTGTGTGTGAAGTCCACCACCTCTTCAATTAATTGTTCCTCAAAATAAGGGACTGTTGGGACAGGAATGTCCTCTGTGTGGTGTACAGTCATCACCCTGCCTAACATGACCGACTGCAAGGATCTAGTATCATGGAGCCCGATGTAGGTAAAACCGAAATAACGAGTCCTTAATAGTGAATTTTACCGATTCGCTATTAAGGACTCGCAAAATTGAATGTAGGTAGGAATCGCTAAAATATTAGCTAATCCTTAACATTCCTTAATAACAAATCCCAAATTGAGATTAGCTAATAAGGAATACCTACCCATTCATTCCTAAGGTTTAGGAGGCCCATAGGAATGAATGGGAAGATATTCACTAGTAGCGATTCGGTATTAAAGAATGGCAAATAGTGGGTGGTATTTCAAGGGTGCCAGGGTGTCAAAAGGACACCCTGTTGCACCCCTGAAATGTGCATGTGTGCACATGTGGCACACATACATGCCTTAAGGACATGAATGTGTGCGACATGGCACTTTAAAAAATGCAAAAAAGTGTTTTTTTAAAGGTAATCGCTAATTACCACCAACTTGAAGTTGATGGTAATTAGCGATTCCTTAAGGCTAAAGTGCACTTACTTTTGTGCTACTTACATTGCATTTAAGGAATCGCAATTCCAGATTCCTTACATGCAAGAGCAAAATAAGGAATCGCAATTTTGCGATTCCTTATTTTGCTAGTAGTTTTAAACTCACCTACATTGCTCGCAGCCAAATAGCAATCGGTAACTCTGGAAGTCTGCTAATTTCAGCGTTACAGATCGCTATTTGGCCACCTACATCTGGCCCATGGTTTTCAAATTGTTGTCCCCAACCTCATTTTAATCTATTGTGTACTTAGTCCTGTCATTGACTAACAAATAGTTCTGGACCAATCCTGGACCCAGAGGAATGTAACAATTGGACCTTCAATAGTGACAAGAGAATTAATGTCACAGGCTCACAGGTGCAGCGCAGTGGTGACATCATGCCATGTTTTCTAGTGATTATAGTATGTCATGTGAATGGGAGCCTTTTTGCCCATTCGTCTAAAGTTCTGCTACTAATGGTGAACCCAAAATCCTAATGCCAAGATCATGTGCACCTTTATCAGTGCATACATGCAAGTAAAGTTTGGCATACAGTTCATAAGTACATGAGTAAATCAGTGACACAGGGCTGGATTTTTCATTTCAGGAGCCCCTGTCTGGGCCTGTAAACAGGATTTAGGTGATGCTGCTTTCCAACACTGTGGAGGTCTACTGATAACATTCCTTAGATTGAAGGGATGGAGCCCAGATACTGAAGAGGGAAAAAAGGAGTCAGGCTTCGCCTTAGAATCTCAGTTAGACCATTTCTGAGTCTTCCTGATACTGCGATTTGCTTAATGGTAATGGTGGATGGCAGGGATGGAGGGGCGGTATTGCAAATTCTGAGACAGGATGAAAAGGGTCCTTTGTAAGGGGAGTTTCCTTTTGTCTCTCTTCCCGATCACTTGCAAGTTTGGGTGAGGATAGTCAGGTTAAGGATGCTCACACCTCTTTGTGCTTCTGATGTGGGTGTTCAGACCTGGAGACAAAACTGCTGTGAAGGGTACCACTCAAAACAAGGGCTGTGGCTGAAAGACAAACTGACAAGGACACAGGAAAAGGGAACCAACTGAAACTGGTTTTGCAAAGGCAGATAGAGAATCCACACACACTGATAAATCTGTATAAAAGTGGGAATACTGGTCCACTTATTATTGTAGTTCCATGTTGTCTCTGAGCACAGAAAGGGGTGCTCCACAGAGTACCCAGAGGACTGCTATGCTGCCAGAGCCAGTGTCTGCCTGATAGTTTCCCAGGTGTGAGGAAGCATCACCTGGAGTCGGATCTAGAGAAAACACTGCCTGACTGGTTTTTCGAATCCAAGAAGCCCTGTCTGAGAGAAGGGGAAGACGTGAGGTCATCCTGGAGCAGGTGCTGACCATTGGAAGGGGGCAAGAAGCGGTCCACCCTAGTACAAGAGTCCATCCACTACAGACTTGCGGACATGCAGACTGTGTGACTGGCATGATTGACATTGCTTGCCAATCCCAGAGATCATCAGAGATCCATGGTGTTTCAGAAGAGTGCTCAAATGGGTCTGACAGGAACCAGGCAACAATGGTTTTGTCCATGGCTTTCCTTCGCATGATGACAGTCTGTGTGTGATTGGATAAGGTTGAAGTACATTTCACCTGTTGACAGGTGTTGTTGCATCCTGGCTGTTCACTTACTTTTCACTAACCTCTCTTGCAGCAGCTGGTGTGTTGATTGTGATAGAAGGCTTCTTGCAATATGTGTTCTCTACTGACTGTAGCTATGTTTACGGTTCTGTGCCTTTGTTTACATTTGCTAAAAATAAATACAATAAGAAATTAAAACATATTTTTATATATGTGGTGTTAGCGTTATTTCCTGATAGTGCCTTAATGTACCAGTGATTGATCTTGCGTGGTGTGTGACTTACTCCAAGGCTTGGCTAGAGCAGATTTGACAGACCATATTTCTCTGTAGAACTGCTGGAGCAGATGTGGGTATAACTCATAAATAGTGATTACTCTTTTGAGGATATGTTTTAGGATTAGTATGTGCTTCCCTAAACCCCGCCATAATTGTTCCTTAACTCGACCGATATAGCAGTAGATAGACCCCATTTTTCTACCATCTCCCCTTGCTCCTTCCTAATTTCCACCATAAACCCCTACATGTGCACTCATAGAGGGGAAATCAACACTTAAGATATAGGGCAGACATAGGCATAGACCTCTGCCCGGAGTGTGTGTGGATACTTCAAGTAGAACTACATGAGTACTACATTTTGTACTAAAAAAGTCTTCTTTGGAATGGCCTCATTGTGTGGTGGATTTAGTAAAATTACTGCTATAAAAAACTGAATATGATCAGGTGGACAATGCCAATATATCATAATAAGACAGCACAATGTACAGTTAGTGTTTAGGTAACACTTTGTTGATATTAAGAAAATGTATAGTTTAAGTTGCAGAGAGATACAGCTGTTTCTCCAAAATCATCTGATTTTTTTAAACAGATTTGAAACCAGAATTAGAACCCATGCCGGCAGTTCCAAAGGACAAAATTAGTACTTCTGAATATTGTAGTGATAAATTCTATCCTTAAAACTGGAGGTAGGAGGCAGTAGGACGCAGAAGCCATTATTCATATAACATGCTCCTGCTTCTCTGCTCCACTTACCAACAATGCAAAAAGGTGCCTTTTAATATTTGGCTGAAGGAAGATCTTCCTAAAGACTTACACATGGTATAAAAATACAACGTTCAGAAAAATTTGAGAAAAATGTATCTTATGGGCTCTTGTGGAGTTACACAGATCTCCTTGTTATTTTTTTGTATATTATTTTCCTGTTGCATAAAAATATTATATCATATTCAAAGATTACTTGAATAACATAGGAGCCCCTTATATCTAACAACAAAAGTCATTTGGTTTGATTAATCAAACCAAATGACTTTTGCTGTTAGATATAAGGTGGTTACCTATATAGGGACAATCCATAATTGTCCATTTAGTCAGGGTCTATCTATGAACGGGCTCCCATGTTATTCAAGTAATCTTTGAATATGATATAATATTTGTTTGCAACAGGAAAATAATATACAAAAAATAACAAGGAGCTCTGTGTAACTCCACAAGAGCCTATAAGATAAATGTTTCTCTAATTTTTCTTTTATCTCTTCTTTTCTCTTTTGCTGTTTTTCTCCTCCTTCTTTTACCTTTATTATTTTTGTATTCTTTCAACTTTTGTAGTCTTTTGTAGTACATTCATGGGTTTTGAAATGCAATTTTCCGTGTATAATATGTAGCAAATGTATATAGGCGTGGTTTATGTGTATATTATAAATATAAACTCTCAACGCATGGCTTGGCCGGTGCAAACTGGGTGATGACTTCATCATGTTGCCTCTGCCTACTTAGGAGAACTGATCCCGGTGCGCTGGTGGTGATATCGGTTGGGGGAAGGTCAGTGAATTTAGCCCCTTACACTACAAGATCCACAATGCAAAGGGAGCTGCAGGCACCGCCCACTGGGGCAAGGACTTCCACATGTGTCCCTGCAGCAAATGAACTCGAGGCAGCGAGTCCGGGAAATCTTCCCTTTAATGGTGGAAGGAGTGTCGCCACCGACTTCAGTGAGACGTTCCATGTCTTCAAGTGAACAGTGAATTTTGGAATGAGCAATGGCATCTGAGGAAGGCACTTTGTGTTGAAATGCATTATGCCGCTCGCTTTTAACTGCAATTAAAGGACGTTGGATTCACCTACCTGTGTGGGCTTACATCTCTCGTATTGGAGGGGTTGTGTGGTTCAGAGGTTTTGTGCGTCGCCACTCGCACTTGAGCCCCCACCCTCAAGAGCTCGGCGGATCGTGGCAAAATGGTGTAACGTCTCAAGGTGCTTGGGAAAACGCCGAACCACCGTAAACTCTCAACGCATGGCTTGGCCGGTGCAAACTGGGTGATGACTTCATCATGTTGCCTCTGCCTACTTAGGAGAAGGGATCCCGGTGCGCTGGTGGTGATATCGGTTGGGTGAAGGTCAGTGAATTCAGCCCCTTACACTACAAGATCCACAATGCAAAGGGAGCTGCAGGCACCGCCCACTGGGGCAAGGACTTCCACATGTGTCCCTGCAGCAAATGAACTCGAGGCAGCGAGTCCGGGAAATCTTCCCTTTAATGGTGGAAGGAGTGTCGCCACCGACTTCAGTGAGACGCTCCATGTCTTCAAGTGAACAGTGAATTTTGGAATGAGCAATGGCATCTGAGGAAGGCACTTTGTGTTGAAATGCATTATGCCGCTCGCTTTTAACTGCAATTAAAGGACGTTGGATTCACCTACCTGTGTGGGCTTACATCTCTCGTATTGGAGGGGTTGTGTGGTTCAGAGGTTTTGTGTGTCGCCACTCGCACTTGAGCCCCCACCCTCAAGAGCTCGGCGGATCGTGGCAAAATGGTGTAACGTCTCAAGGTGCTTGGGAAAACGCCGAACCACCGTAAACTCTCAACGCATGGCTTGGCCGGTGCAAACTGGGTGATGACTTCATCATGTTGCCTCTGCCTACTTAGGAGAAGGGATCCCGGTGCGCTGGTGGTGATATCGGTTGGGTGAAGGTCAGTGAATTCAGCCCCTTACACAACAAGATCCACAATGCAAAGGGAGCTGCAGGCACCGCCCACTGGGGCAAGGACTTCCACATGTGTCCCTGCAGCAAATGAACTCGAGGCAGCGAGTCCGGGAAATCTTCCCTTTAATGGTGGAAGGAGTGTCGCCACCGACTTCAGTGAGACGCTCCATGTCTTCAAGTGAACAGTGAATTTTGGAATGAGCAATGGCATCTGAGGAAGGCACTTTGTGTTGAAATGCATTATGCCGCTCGCTTTTAACTGCAATTAAAGGACGTTGGATTCACCTACCTGTGTGGGCTTACATCTCTCGTATTGGAGGGGTTGTGTGGTTCAGAGGTTTTGTGCGTCGCCACTCGCACTTGAGCCCCCACCCTCAAGAGCTCGGCGGATCGTGGCAAAATGGTGTAATGTCTCAAGGTGCTTGGGAAAACGCCGAACCACCGTAAACTCTCAACGCATGGCTTGGACGGTGCAAACTGGGTGATGACTTCATCATGTTGCCTCTGCCTACTTAGGAGAAGGGATCCCGGTGCGCTGGTGGTGATATCGGTTGGGTGAAGGTCAGTGAATTCAGCCCCTTACACTACAAGATCCACAATGCAAAGGGAGCTGCAGGCACCGCCCACTGGGGCAAGGACTTCCACATGTGTCCCTGCAGCAAATGAACTCGAGGCAGCGAGTCCGGGAAATCTTCCCTTTAATGGTGGAAGGAGTGTCGCCACCGACTTCAGTGAGACGCTCCATGTCTTCAAGTGAACAGTGAATTTTGGAATGAGCAATGGCATCTGAGGAAGGCACTTTGTGTTGAAATGCATTATGCCGCTCGCTTTTAACTGCAATTAAAGGACGTTGGATTCACCTACCTGTGTGGGCTTACATCTCTCGTATTGGAGGGGTTGTGTGGTTCAGAGATTATAAATAGGTTATACACATTTATTTCTGTGGTTGTGAAATATAATGTGAACTATGTGCTGTCTTTGAAGCTGCTAATATATTGATATCACAATAAAATAATAGACTGTTATAAAACATTGAAAATTGAACCATATGTTGTTAACACATTGATATTACAATGTAAAAAGTATAATATTATATAATTTTTCAATATTGAATTCTATCTTGTGAATATTGTTAGATGAAACTGTTTTACCGTGATAATTATTAAGGATATACTGTATGTGTTTTCTTAGAGTAACTACATATATCAGATAATTGAGGTGCATGTACTGAATACCAATAAGTAACCACTATGCTATTTATATATTTTTCATTTTTCATATTTCATTCAGTCTTTGTACAATAGACGGTTGCTGATGAAGGCAGCAGTGCACGTAGTTCCCATTCTACCGCTTGCCTTCATCAAATTGTCATCTTTTTCATGTTTCGACTAGTCAGATATCATTATCCTGATGTTCTAATTGGAAATATAAAGCTGAAATGTCCTTTGGATTTAATAATGTTGGTCTGTATATGAACAGTCTGAACTTGTTGAATATGGTTTAAATAAAAAATATTTAAATGAATGAGCTAATTAAGCTTTAAAAAAAAAATTAACAACAGATTTTTCTAAATAAAAAAATTAATTTGAATCTTTCACTTTTTATATATTATTTATTATGGTTACTGATTCGTCTTGATTATGCTTTAATTAAATATAAGCTTGCTATTGGTCTTTTCACATAAAGTGTAAATGTCCCTACGTATAGCAAGCCTATTTGCCTGGTAGGGGTCCCCCGTTTCTCAAACAAATTAATGTCAAATCTACTAGGAGATTGAAAATATAAATTTTCACCCTTCTCATCTCACCATGTGAAGATGAACTAGGCTTGGCCTTATCTCTCCTGATAATTGCCTCTCCTGACCCTATTTCCTGCACCTGTGCTTGCACATGTGTATCATTTTATGGAAGTGGTCTCACTTCAGTCAACAGTATGTTCACTAACTCATCGTCTCCCTCAGAGTCATTTTCATTCTTTTCAGTCTCATTCCTGTTCTCATTTTTGTCATCTTTAGTTTTATTTTGCCTGATTATTCAGTACTCAGCAAGAAGGAACCTATAGTTTCTAACACTTCCTGCCTCAATGCTTTCTTTTGCAAATGCAATCTCACATTCATCCAATGGTTGACAGCCTTGCCAATCTGCCCTTTTAATATTTTCGGTGCTTCCTCATCCACTCATTCAAGGCTTCAAAGTGCACAGGTCTAGGTTGCAGCTTCATCTCTACCATGGTTCACCTCAAATTCTCAATCTTTTTCACTCAAACGAACCAGAAATAGGAAACAGTAGAGGTCTTTTTTCAACAGTATTCCTGTTCCATTCTTTCAGTCATATACATATATGTAACCCTTGTTCCATCAGCACGTCATGAGAGGTGGGGAACCAATCCGACGAGGAGACTCTTTTATACGTTAGCATAGATCACTGACTTACTCAAACACATACCCATTGTGACCACAGCCTTCAATACAAAGAAATAATTTAACCAATCAAAAATGGATTTCAAAACAAGAATTGAAACACAATATACACACTTAAACAAATATCTTATCTGTCTACTGGGATACAGGATGGTAAGTCAAGCTCACCACAGGAAAGAGAAAAATACTCAGAGTACTTTCAAACACATTAAGGTAGGTTCTCGACTATCAGTAACCCTTAAATGTGGATCAGTGTGTCTATTCCCCATGCGCAAAGAAAGTAAGAACACCACCCTCATTAGTTTATGCACGGCTGGATTATTATGGGTTTCATGGGTTTTTTTACCAGTAGGACTCTAATTCATAACCTGACATGATGCCACATGCATTTTCAACAGAAAACCATAATATTTATCTTAAGAACTTGGATTTCCATAAATTCACTAACCTGAGACATGTATCCAAAAAATCTTTGCACAAAATCAGGTAAAATCACAATATCTTTTCAAAAAGAGCACAGTTTTAAAGAGCTTCAGAAATTTGCGTAAAACATTACAATGCAGTGCAGATCTCAACTTCCACACATGCGCTACACTGTACTCAAAACACAATTGGCATAACATTGCGATATACACATGCCACACAACAATTACCTCACTTCAAACCTCACACTCAAGACAACATGAGTACACCATCACAATGCACATAAATCACGCATGAAAACTCACTTCACAAATGTCCTCCAATTTGCCTGTAACTATCCTCTGCTATCAAATTCTGTTGGCGCTTTGCATTATTACCAAAGGACTGATTGGAAGGATCGGATTCATGTGAGTCCCAAATGACATAGTCCAAGGGCAAATGAAGAAAACCTACACAAGAAAAGATTAGGGGCCTCATGTAGGTAGCATACCAGTTACCACTTCTAAAATACCGAACGATACCGAATCGGTATTTTAGAAGTGGTAACTCGTATGTAGGTAATGAGTCGGTATTTTTTACCGATTCGTTACTATTCGGTAATTACCGAATCGGTATTTACCGATTCGGTAATGAGGCATACCTTCCCATTGATGGGAAGGTATGCCTCATTACCGAATCGGTAAATACCGATTCGGTAATGGGGGGAACACATGCAAGGGTGGCAGGGTGTCACATTGACACCCTGTTGCACCCCTGATTCGGCCATGTGTGCACATGTGGCACACATACATGCCCTAAGGGCATGTATGTATGCCACATTGCACACTGCTACGCGCGTAAAAATGCATTAACACATACATTAATTATTTACCACCAACTATAAGTTGGTGGTAAATACCGACTCTAAAACACACACACACACTCCCCCTACATCTCGATTTTGGTTTCGGAATTTACCGAATCGGTAAAATTACCGATTCAGAAAAGTTACCGATTCGGTAACATTACCGATTCGGTATTATTACCGAATCGGTAATTTTACCGATTCGGTAAATTCCGAAACCAAAAATTGTCCCCCTACATACCAATAGCCAAAATACCGGTCGGTAACGGTATAATTACCGAAAATCGGCCGTTACCGACCGGTATTTGGCTACCTACATGAGGCCCTAGGGGTGGGCGGAATTTGCGGAAGCCACTTCCGTAAATTATCGCGAAAATGTTAAAAATCTCCGCAAACAAGCGGAAATATCGCGAAGATGCGGAAGTTTTTTTCCCGCCCGTTCGCGATATTTTCTGCATGGTTGCGGGTCGCTAACTTACCCCTGCGGTTGCTCGCGGGCGCGGCCATCTTGTTTTCAGTTGTCTCGCGGTGCATGATCGCGAGAAGAAAGACGTGATCGCGCGACGCATGACGTCACTGCGGACGCGAACTGTCGCGAGACAGCGCAAATGGCTACAACAATACAACATCTCATGGAGAACGCGACCGGATCGGGAAAACTTGTCGGCGAACGCGGGGATTCAGGTAAGGCGATCGCGCGCGCGCGAGAATGTATTATTTTACAGTGCGAGCAAGAACCAAATTATCGCAAAGCTGCGGAATGCGGAAATTTTGACATTTCCGCGCTCTTCGCGGAACGCGGAAATGCCAAATTATCGCAAATTCCGCGAATGGAACGGAAATTTTGCCCAGGCCTAGAAAAGATTCAAAGTCCAAACCATGAAGGTTTATCTAAAATTCAGGGCCCAATCATGATGTTGGGCAGTCTGGCATTGACAGGCCATCGTTTGGGGGTCCGTCCAACAGACAGCCCTTCAGTCCGATCTCTGCATTCTGATGCATGCAGTGAGACCGTTAGCGGTCGGGGGAAGGACGGCCACCTCCAAAAGGATCACAGATCCTGATGGAGTGGTGGTCAGAATCGTAGTCCCGATAAGAGACGTGCCGAGGCAGGCACCGCCATCAGGATTATTATTTACCTTTTCAACAGCCTTTTCATAGTAGGAAGAATGCCATGAAAAGGCAGTCAGAAACTGTCTTCGGGAGCCCCAAACATGGCCCCACCCCTCGTGGGCCACTGTAAAGTGGCCCTGGGGACACATGTAGTGCCCCCATGCACCTCCATGCACCATGTGCCATGCACTACTTGGTACATGGCACACAGTGCATGGATGTGCATAAAGTGCTCATTTACACTATGGCTTGTGCTGCAGTCCTTTTCCTGGGCCACAGCACAAACCGCAGTGTAAATTAGCACTTTCCAACCAACACCCAGGCGGTCACATCGTAATTGGGTGATCGGAACTCCGGCTGCTTTTTGGCGGTCTCCTGACTGACGCGATACCAGTCGGTGGTCCAACCGCTCCATATTGTAATCAGGCCCTTAGTATCAGCACAGAAAGCAAATAAATAATTGGTTAGTCAATTCCTTGTGACTTTGAATACAAACTGGAAGAGCACAAGTGATCTGAACATTCATAGGATCCAATTTCTCAGTGGGAAAGCATTTTCAAGCTAAAGCTGTTCGATTTTTTGCTAGGCCTCTTCTCTTCTGAAATTTCTTCCCACATTTCTTTCATCTTTGTCTTTTCTGATTTTGTTATATATGATGTAACAAAGCATGCAACGGCAATTGAGTTATCTGCAACATATTGAATGTCCATGATTGCATTCCACATTTTCAAAATACCTGGATTATAGTCATTAATATACTTTGACTGTTCTGTTCTTTTTAAGTTGCACGTATTCCTTGGAGATTTCCGAGTTATTGTATGCTTTACAGCAGACAAAAAATAATTTGCTCTTCCTTTAGAAATTACTGGACATGGGAATCCAAACTGACACTTGAGGGCCGATTCTGATCCTGTAATTTTTTTCCCCGTACGACTCGTATCTGTAAATTTTTCCATACGAATCGTACAAGTTCTGTCCGACCCATGAAGTACGATTCGTATGTGAAAAAAACATACGGATCAGCCCTATCCGTACGAATCAGATTGGGAAAAGTTGTACGAGACGGACCCGGACACTTTTCCGTACGAATCCTAAAAATACAGTCCGATTGTACAAGTACGATCCGGACGGCTTACCGATTTACGAATTGTACGGAAAACGTCCGTCCCGTACACAGGGAATGACTTGCACATATGCAATGTCGGTGTACGCACCGTACCTAGCAATGTCGGTGTACGCACCGTACATAAGCAATGGCGGTGTACGCACCATACATAGCAATGGCGGCGTATGCACCGTACATAAGCAATGGCGGTGTACGCACCATACATAAGCAATGGCGTGTCCGCACCAAACATAAGCAATGGCGGTGTACGCACCGTACATAAGCAATGGCGGTGTACGCACTGTACATACACAACGCATGGGGGTGTGTGCCTGTATGACTCATACCCCTGTACCGCACTGAACCACAGATACTGTAAAACAGCACAAGGAGGGTCTATTCGACTCGCACAACACCACAAGACACGTCTACACTGCACAAACAATGGAAAGGACTGACCTGGACACATCCAAATAGGCAAACAGAGGGGCAAACTCACAACGACTCGTACATACACGGGTGTACATACACGGGTGGGGGTTCGACTCGTACATACATGGGTGTACATACACGGGTGGGGGTACGACTCGTACATACACGGGTGTACATACACGGGTGGGGGTACGACTCGTACATACACGGGTGTACATACACGGGTGGGGGTACGACTCGTACATACACGGGTGTACATACACAGGTGGGGGTTCGACTCGTACATACACGGGTGGGGGTATGGCACGTATATACATGGGTGGGGGTACAGCACGTACATCCGCGGGGTCTGGGGGGGGGTTCGGAGCGTACCGGGCCCCCAATTCCGCTCGCATCGCGCCGTACTTCGCTTTTCTGGCACTTTTTGGGTGCCGTAAAAATATTGCCGTCCGGACTGGTGTCGGTTCGAATCGTACTTCCTTGTTCGTGAAACGGAGCCTGACTGCGTCCCGATGTCACGTCGGTGCTTTCCCGGATCACATTTGTATGTATATTTTCGTTGGTCGGTGTTTTTTACGATTCGTACGGAAATGGTGTTTCCGTGCGAATCGTACTTCCATGTTTTTTACCGGGTACGAGTCGGAGAAAACCCTCTGACCGACGGTTCGTACCCGGTTTTTCCCGGATCGGAATCGGCACCAATCTGTCAAGGCAGCATGCTCCATAGGGGGACAGCTACATCACCTGGGAGCCCCAGTGCCAAATCACACTACACCCACCAGCAGGCCCTGTCACACACACCCCTTGCACAAGCAGACACCTCAGGACAGGCAATGGATTTACCCACTGTCACAATGGACATGCAACACGACTAGACCAATACATAGCCAAAGAAGCATCCAAGCCACAAATCGACATGTCAAACACTCAGGAGAACATATCAATCTGTCCCCCGCAACATACCCATCCACAAGTGAATATTGAGGAGAATGCTAGGCACATACAACTACCTGGAGGAACAGTGCCAACTTGAATGTGTATAAAACATGGATGTTGCATGAAACAGCATTAACATTGTCTGTCTCTCACACACAGGGCAACGTGATGAATATCCCCCCAACAATGGGGGTGAAGAATCACAGTCACAGGCTCGGGAGGAACCTGATCCCACCGGCAGCGACGCCTCTCAACACTCCGCTTATGACACCGACCGACCTGGACCCTGGTGTCCAAGCCCCTGCAGCACCTGTTTCTGGAACATTTGTGCCAAACACCATCCCCATTCCTGCCACATCCCAGGAGACACCGAGGAGCCCTGCCTGCACTGAACAACTGAGCCAGTCTGACCAGGAGGGACAAGGTGCAAAGGGCACCCATGAGGAGGCAGACAATATGGCCACTGCCATCCCTCAGGGGTTCCGTAGACCCGATGTGCCCACAACGGCAGCCCTGGCTCGTGTGGGCAGGGGTGGTGGGAGTGGAGGACGGCGGAGGCGAGAACCTGACCAGCCAGCTGAAGGGACCGTGCAAAGGGACATAAGCCATTCTCTCCGTCGGATTGCTTATGGTCTGTGCATTGCACCCTTTTTCTGTGCACAAATCACGCCCCAGAGGTAAAAATTAAAAATCAACACTTGAAATTTTATGTTGCAGTCATTTAGCATGAGTCGACAACATACGTGTGGGGATATGTCAAAGTATGCCTGAGTATGGAACTAACTCCAGCCATCCATACACTTGGATCTGAGTCCGGTCGAGGACACACATGGGTCACAATGTATCACCAAATACAGACATGGAGCCCAATACTCACCCGTGATGGCCCCAAGCTGTTGAGGGGGGGCTTGCAATACTGCTCAGACAGACCAATTTGGAAGAGTATCATGAAGATGTAGAGTTCATGGGTCATGTTGATGTGCCTGGGGAGGGAGTCCCAGGTCTGTTTGGGGAGGTGGGAGAACTATCTCCTGCATGCAGTTTTCATTTGGATGTGATGAATGGTGGCCAGGGCAAGGTGGGCTGCATGGAGTTGGGCCAACGGGGTGTTGGATGACAGACGTCCAAGGTCGGTTTTGGGTCTGGGGTTGTGGACTGCCTCGTGAGTGTGGTTGAGGAGTCTGAAGGTGATCCTGCAGCACACAGTGAGCCATTGTACCTATCTCAGGTGGACTGTGATGTGGCTGGGGCGGGGGATGTTGAAGATGAGGTGTGCGGATGCACCCTGGATGGGGACAAGTTCTCCTGTAATTTTGCTGTTGTTCTCCGTAGAGGCCGGAGCTGTAGTTGAGCCGGCTGGTGTCGTGGACCTGGGGGACGATCTGTCTTGCCTTGGAGTGGATCTATCTGTGGACCATTTGCAGCATGTGGAGGGTGTTGCAGCATGAGGTACAGATGGTGGTGAGTTGCATGGTAATTGTGAGCGATGGGTCCATGATGAACACCAGCTTGCGTGCGTGGCCACTGAGTGCTGGTGTGGTGCCCAGACCATTGGGACACAAGGAGTTGACCCAGCCATAAGGGGACAATCCTCAGATGATGACCTCAGTCCTGTCCAAGTCCAGCCTCAGGTGGCTGATGTTCAGCCATTCCTCAACGGATCTCATGCCTTATTGAAGGTTGGATGTGGCAATGGCTGGGTCTTTGGTGAGTTTGAGGAGCAGCTGGCTGTCAATGGCATACGAGATGATGATGAGGTTGTATGCGCATGTGATGGTGGGGAGGGGTGTCATGGAGATATTGAAGATCGTCACGCTGAGAGAAGAGCCCTGGGGCATGTGCCAGATGACCCCAGTGTACTACATGCTGCAGGGTGGAGGCCGACTCTCTGGGCCTTGCTGGTGAGCTACTTTCTGATTTAATCCTGGGCCCTCCTCTGGATACCAGTGTTGGAGATGTGTGAGCTGACAGTGTGTTAGCACATGGTGTAGAATGCCGTTGAGAGGTCAAGGGGGGTGGCCTCACCATTGTTGAGCAGGGTAAAGTTGTCGTTGGTGGTGGCAATGATGACGGTTGCAGTGGTGTGATTACTGTGGAAGATGGTCAGGTGCCGGGTGCCTGGAGCTGGTTGCGTAGAGGAAATTTTGCATTTGCTTGTTGAGTGTCTTCGTGATGACATTTGCTGAGTAGGGAAGCAGAGTGATGTTCCAGGAGATCCTGCGGTACTGCCCTCCATTGTTTAAGAAGGGCCTGGGTCTCTGCATGCCTCCAGCACCCATGGAATGTGGCAAACTCAAAGGAGAAATTCATGACGCGCTGGACGTGGGCTTCAAGGATGGGGAATGATGTGGTTGAGATGTTGTGTGGGAAGGGGCCTGATGGAGTGCCAGAGAGGATGGTGCACATGATCCAGGTTGTGTAGTTGCTGCTGACGGGAGTTCAGAACCTGAGGGGGGTTTGTCCTGCGGATAATAGTGCTGTCTGCCTCTGTGTGCCAAGGCTGTCGTGTATGGCCAGGAGCTTGCAGTGGTACAAAGTTGCAAGGGATGTCATCTGCCTTGCAAGGGTGGGGTGTCTTGGATGGAGATATGCTGTCAGGTCACTCACAATGCTGATGAGCTCCTTGATGTCGTGTTTTTAGGTGTCTCGGCACTATCTGAAGGATCTCCACTTGTCCTTGCTGATGATATGGTGATGTCTGTGTGTGGTGTTTTCCAGGGCTGTAAGGTAAATGATGGCTCTTTGTGTTGCAAGGTTTGCACAAGAGTCCGGCTAGGTCTGTAGGAGTCCAGTAGGTCTTCCTTGTCCCAGGTGCCTTAACTGTTGTTGTGCTTCACAGGAAAGTCCGTCAATGTGGCAAGATTGTTGGATCAGTTGCTGATCCAGTGCGTGAGGTTGCAGGGTGTGGCAGTGGTGTTGTTTCGAGTGTCCCACACAGCTTTTATGTGGTGACTTACATCAATCATCTTTGGGGCATCGGTAGCGGGGTGTCGGAGAAGTGGATTCAAATGTTGATGGACCAATGATGGATGGTGGTGTGGTTCTCCTCCAGCAAGAAGTTACTGGCCCCCAGCCACATGTAGCCTGTGGAGGTGAGGGCATGCGTGCAGATGTACGTGTTGATGGCTTAGCGGAATTGTGGATGTAGGCCTGGAGATCTGTAGATGAGTGTTACTCTGAGGGTTGCCAGGGAGTTGCTGCAAAACCGGATTTGTGACTATGAGGGTGTACTTGTGAATAAATTGCAATTCATCCTCCGGGATTGCTGTTGCAGTCCCTGCGGGTGATCTTGGATCTGTCTGAGATGGCAATGAAGAAGTCGTGTGCTGAGGATGCTTTTGTCCAGGTTACTGTAACGAAGGTGATGTGTGGGGCTGTTGTGTTGAGGAGGTAACAGAGTCCAATGGCGTGCTGGTGGACGGAGCGGGTGTGGAGTAGGAGGCACATGACCTGGTTGTTCTGACAGGGTCTGGTATGCTGGGCAGCGCTGTGTAGGCAGTTGGAGTTGCACACTCAGCATGCAAAGGTGTCGTGTGTGCACTTAGAGGTTGCCTGACAGCAGGCGGATGATTGTCTGGAGGACATTGCTTGGAGGGTGGTTGCAGCATGAGCCTGTTGTGTGACGTGGGTCATGCAAAGACCAGAGGGTCGTGCACTGTGCACGTTGCATGCGCAGATGGTCCTGCCTTTGGCACGGCGTTGGTGCAACAGTGGCACAGAAAAGCTGCTGGCTGCATTTAAAATGGGTGGAGGGGGAAGGGCTGAGCATTTTGGAGGCGTGCGGGTTGCAGAATCAGGGCACTTGGCGGGGCGGTGCCACAGGTGAGGCAGCAGCAGGCGGAAGGGGTGAGAAATTCAGCAAAAGTAGCACTCAAAGACAAGGAGGTCAGAAAGGCACAGTGCAAAAGTTGTATGTAAAGGAAGGAGTGTCAGGTTACTCATGGGTCACTCCGGGAAAATGTATGAACAATCACCCAAAAGGACGGACACAGGATCAGGCAACAAAATGCGGAGCTGCGCACAGGAGACACACCATTAGCAGGCGTTCACGTCCTGTTTTGAGGAGCAAGCTGCACAAATACATACACAACCAGGTACTTCATGCACAATAGATATTATTAGCCATGAACAACTGCATGCATGTTGCCGAAGTACACATACACACATATGCTCAATCTTTGACAATTATGCCATAGATGACGCATGCAAAGTGGCAAGAGATCTGCAGTGACAGAGATGAGGCACTTTGGATTGTGCTGAACACCTTTATTCCACATACACACACAAAGGGAAATGCATCCATATTAACAGACTCACAGGTCAGTTGACCGAACATGTGGGACATACGCTGGACCCCCCCTTCACAACACGGATGATGTAAATCCCAATGAACTGGCACACAAGTTAAGGGGATGAGCCAAACACATCCTGCTGCGCACGGAGAGGCTGCAATTCCCCATAGGGCCTGTTGTTGTGATGTCCCACACTACGTCCACCTGTAGCATCCGCAATGTTTCAGAGGCAAGGTTTACACACATTGATGCCTTCATCAGACGCCACACTCCACTACAGATGACTGTCAAGAAGGGTGACTATCATGTCATGGGAGTGATGCTACATGTTATATGCTCCATGGTGAGTAGACATATATGCATGGTACCACAACTTGCACAGAAGCAGGCCCACACATTCCCAACCCGTACCAACACCAAAAAGCCTTGCTGCAATCCTAACCCAAACTGACATTTCCACATGTCCGTGCATGGAATGCTGATTCAGCACACGTTGCAATCCTCATGAGGAATAGCAGGAGGACAACGATGACATGGGCAGACAACAGGCGCAAAAACCTGGGAATGACAGACACACAAGAAGTCACCTAAAACATTTCTCGACACACACATGGACATTTACAAAACATGAACAATGTTGGACACATGTAAATTTCAAAGAAAGTCTCTCCGCAAAACTGTGCGGCATGACATCATCACTCGAGTGACACATCAGAACACACATCAAAGTCAATTTGCATTCAGTCAGCTAAACACACATTGCAACACATGCCACTCAATGCTACAAGCTTGCACACTCATACACAGTGACTCACTGTTAGACGGACCGGGAGGGTCGGCCGAGGAAAAGGGGAGAGGTCTCCGGGGAGAGCCGTCTCCAGCATTCGTACAGACGAGTAACTTCCCCCCCACAGATGTACACCACACAAAAATAAGGTTCAACGTTCTTTATAAGCAATCTTTAGGTACGATAGTATGGTACAAGGAGGTCTGGACTCAGGGGTCCCCTCGCTTCTAGTCTCTTGGTTGGGAAAGGGGGTAGCGGGACAGTCTTGTTACCAATCGGGTAGATGCGGTGATATGTTGGATAGCTCACAATCCTCGAGCTCGGCGTTCTAGAGGGATGGGCCGCGGCAGCGCCAGCAGGTCCCGGTGAAGGTGGTAGTTACAACGGTCCGCGGCAGCGCCAGCAGGTCCCGAGATGATCGTGGTAGCGACGGTCCGCGGCGGTGCCAGCAGGGCCCGGTGAAGGTGGTAGTTACAACGGTCCGCGGCAGCGCCAGCAGGTCCCGACGAGGATGAAGGATGCAGAAGGTTGCGGCAGCGCCAGCAGGCAGGACGATAGTTCACAAGGCAGGGCTACGGCAGCGCCAGTAGTCCGCCAAGGACGAGTTCTTCACGGTGTCTCTCGACTCCAGGATACAACTGCCTTCCTGCTCTGGGGCTGCCCCAGTTATAGGTCTGGCCCCCTTTGATGTCCGGACCCTCGCACTTGGAGGTCGGGAGGTCCGGGATGGGGGAGTCCAGACACCCAGCGGGGGGTTGGAGCCAGCGCCCGGGGGAGCTGGGGCGATCGGCACCTGGCGGGGGAGAGCCATCCGACACTTCTTTCTCCCATTGACCTGCCAAGTGGTCCGTTCACCTCCTGGGTGGATGGTGGTGCCGGGATGTCGGGGCCTGGCCAGGCCCAGGGTTAGGGTCGAGTTGAGGCCACGCGGCCTCGTGGTGCAGTGTCCAAGATGGCGGCCGGGCCGGCCGAGGGAGCCGGTAGTGGTTCGGCCCCATGATATAGAGATGTCCGGGGGCAGGAGTCCCGTATGAGACGGGGTGCGTGTTGCTTCTGTGGGTAACACCTGGAGGGCCGGGGCTCGGACCCTGTCATGCGGGGAGGGAGCAAGCCCTTCATGTGGCCTGTCCAACATGCGTCCCCCCCAGCTGAAGGCGGGGAGAGTCACCCATCCTCTTGGGGACTCTCCTCGTCGAGGCGGAAAAAGCGTGACAGGCCATCCGCGTTGGCGTGGTCTTGGCCAGGTCGATGTTCCACAGTGAAGTCCATCCCCTGCAGGGAGATGGACCAACGCAATAGTTTGGGGTTTTCCCCCCGCATCTGCATTAGCCACTGCAGGGGCCGATGATCTGTTTGCACCCGGAAGTGGGTACCGAAGAGATAGGGCCGGAGCTTTTTGAGGGCCCACACCACTGCGAAGGCCTCCCTCTCGATGGTGCTCCACCGCTGTTCTCGGGCCAGGAGGCGTCTGCTGATGAAGACCACTGGTTGGTCAAGTCCCTCGGAGTTCAACTGGGAGAGGACCGCCCCGATGCCATGGTCGGAGGCATCTGTTTGTACGATGAATTCCCAACTGTAGTCGGGGGCCTGGAGCACAGGGGCAGTGCACATGGCGGCCTTCAGCTTCTCGAAGGCCGCTTGACAGTCTGGGGTCCAGTTGACCTTCTTCGGGTGGTTGATGGATGTGAGTTCCGTGAGGGGCCCCACAATGCTGCCATAGTCCCTCACGAACCGCCGGTAGTAGCCGGTGAGCCCCAAGAAGGCTTGGACCTCGGTCTGCGTGACTGGAGGCTGCCAGGACTGGATGGCAGCGATCTTGAGTTGTAGAGGGGCCACCAGACCGCTCCCCACCTGGTGTCCGAGATAAGTCACGGACCCCTGACCAATTTGGCACTTCCTGGCCTTGATCGTGAGGCCGGCCCGTTGGAGGGCCTGCAGGACCTCTCGGAGGTGGTGGAGGTGGTCGGACCAGTGGCGGCTGTACACAGCGATATCGTCCAGGTAGGCGGCGCTGAACTCCTCTAGTCCCGCCAAGACCTGGTTCACCAGTCGCTGAAAAGTAGCTGGGGCATTCTTCATGCCGAATGGCATGACCTTGAAGTGGTAGTGGCCATCGGGGGTGGAAAAGGCGGATTGTTCTTGAGCCCGGGGTGTGAGACCGATCTGCCAGTAGCCCGCTGTCAGGTCGAAGATGCTGAGGTAGCGGGCAGCCCCCATGCGGTCGATCAGTTCATCCGCTCGGGGGATGGGATGAGCGTCGGTTCTGGTGACAGCATTCAAGCCCCGATAGTCGACGCAGAATCGGAGCTCAGGAGTGGTGCCGGGTAGGGGTGGGCGGAATTTGCGTAATAGCGTTACGCAAATCTCCGCGAAACGGTAAAAAATCTCCGCGAACACGCAGAAATTCCGCGAACACGTGGAATTGCTTGTTCGCGATGCTTTTTTCCTGTTCGCAATTGCTGTTTGCGTGCTCGAGGAGAAATATCTCGCGAACATGCATTTTGAGAACGCGAACAAGCAAAAATTTCGCGAAATCGCGGAAAGCAGACTTTTGAGCAATTTCGAGTTCTCCGCGGAACGCGAAATTACGCAAATTCCGCGAGCGGAACGGAATTTGCCGCCCAGGCCTAGTGCCGGGGGCCGCAGCTTTGGGGACCAGCACGACCGGGCTGGCCCAGGGGCTGTCCGAGGGCTCGATGACCCCGAGCGTGAGCATCTTTGACACCTCCTCTTGGATGCAGGCCCGTACCCCATCTGGTACGCGGTACGCCCGATGTCTGATAGGGGGACTGTCCCCAGTGTCCACGTCGTGCAAGCACCAGGGGGTGACCCCTGGGGTGAGGGAAAACAGGGTCGCAAACTGCAGCAGGAGGTCCCGGCAGCCTTGGCGCTGTTCCGGGGTGAGGGCATCTGAGAGTCGGACCCCGTCCACGGAACCATCTTTCTCACGAGTCTTTAGGAGATCAGGGAGAGGTTCGGAGTCTTCTTCCGCTCCACTGTCTGTAGCCATCAGGAGGCTGAGCTCCGAGCGCACAAAGTGGGGCTTGAGTCTGTTGGCGTGGAGGACCCGGAGGGGGTTCCGTGGAGACTCCATATCGATGAGATAGGTGACGGGGCTCTTGCGCTCGACCACCTTGAAGGGCCCCGTCCACTTGTCCTGCAAGGCACATGGTTCGGTGGGGGACATCACCCACACTTGTTGGCCAGGTTCGAATTCGATGGAGGAGGCATTTTGATCGTACCATTTTTTCATGTCCTCCTGACTGGCCTCAAGATTCGCTTCCGCCATTTCTCTGAATCGCCTGGTCTGATTGCGTAGGGTCAGGAGGTACTTGAAGACGTCTGGAGGGGTCTTTAGGGGGGCCATCTCCCAACCTTCTTTGACTAGGCTGAGGGGCCCTCGCACAGGGTGTCCGTACAAGAGTTTGAAAGGGCTGAAGCCAAGGGACTTCTGGGGGACTTCTCGATATGCGAAGAGGAGGCACGGAAGTAGCACATCCCACTGGCGACGGAGGGGCTCTTCCAACCCCCCAATCATTCCCTTGAGCGTGCGGTTGAACCGCTCGACTAGTCCGTTTCCTTGAGGGTGATAGGGGGTCGTGAATCGGTAGGTGACCCCGCACTGTTGCCGGAGGGACTTCATATATTTTGAAATAAAGTTTGTGCCTCTGTCGCTGACGACTTCTCGGGGGAAGCCCACCCGGGAGAAGATCCCCATTAAGGCATGGCCGACCACCGGGGCTGTTACAGTTCGCAGGGGAACAGCCTCGGGGTAGCGGGTGGCATGGTCCACCAGTACCAGGATGAACCGATGTCCTTGTGCTGTACGGGGGTCCAGGGGCCCCACAATGTCTATTCCCACCCTCTCGAACGGGGTGGTGACAACTGGGAAGGGTTGCAGAGGTGCTTTAAGTTTGCGGCCGCTCTTCCCGCTGGCCTGGCACGTGGGGCAGGACCGGCAGTGGTTGAGGACGTCGTTCCTCATCTTTGGCCAGAAAAAGTATGTCACCAGGCGACTGTAGGTTTTGTCCTGGCCCAGGTGTCCAGCCAGAGGGACATCGTGGGCCAAATTTAACAAGAAGTCTCTGAAACGGAGGGGCACCACCAGCACTCGACTGGCCCCTAACTCTGCGATTCTCTGTTCACTGTACAACAGGTCGTTGTCCCAATAGATCCAATGGGCTCCGGTGGTGTCCCCTGCGCTCTGGGCGAGGGCTGGCTGGCGGAGTCCCTCGAGGGAGGGACAGGTCTTCTGCTCTTTACGGAACTGTTCCTGGGTGCACCAACAGCAGATGCAGTTGACGGGACACTGACATCAAGCTCATGGGAACAACGTCGCAATTTCAATGGGAGCTGGCAAAGAAGTGCTGCTGCTGGGAAGATGCGAAGTGTCCGAAGAGATCCAAGCCTGTATCAAAGTCGAGAAGAACCTGAAAGCAGAGGGGACAGAGTCTGGGTCACTTGCCAGTGACAAGGAGGACGATAGGCGGATGCCCACCGATGTCGGGTAATTTCAGGTGAAGAAGGTGAAGCTTGACTCTACAGCCACGAGGACCAGGAGGTGTCAAGGACAAGCAGGGGCTGGACTCAAGCTGTACTACGAAGGATGTCGCGTGCTGCAGCGTCGGTGCCTGGATTAGACAACAACAAGTCTTGGCAAAAGCAACCCATGCAGAAAGGAGAAAGATGCTTCGGTGCAGACCAGCAATGTCTGGGGGACTCACCATTTGGTAGGGAGTCAGGGCACGTCTGGAGAAACCAGGGAAGCCAAGGAAAATCAAAGTTGCCTTCACAGGGACCCACCAGTTGACGGACCAGGGATCGCGAAAGAGCCTCGAGAGGAAACACAAAATGACGGCCCACGGGTCACCCTGGGTGACTAGGCTGACAATCTTCAGGGGATTCTCTGCTCGAGGTGGGGGCTATAAGTAACCCCAAGTATGACTTCAAGAGACGTCAAGAAGTCAATGCACTTGCAAAAGTGCACGGTGACCAGGAGTTCCGGTTCAACGCTACTCACGAGGGCTGCGGGTCTCAGCTTTGCGGGGGACTCGGTCTGCCTCTGAGATGTCCGGAAATCCTCTTCCTGGGCTGCAAATACTTCGGAGTCCAGCGGGAGCTTCAGAAATGCAGACTGGCAAAATGCTTCGTTGGTGCCTGCCAAGCAGGGGAGTCAATCCTTGACCCCAAGGGAGATTTCTTCAGTCCTCTAGTCTTTAGTAGAGCGTCGCAGTTCCAGGATTCAGCATCAGAGTTTCGTCCAGGGATATCTAAAGTAAGCCTGGGCAAAGCACTACGCTACACTCGCGTAGTTTGCGAAGTTCGCGCTACTGCGCACTACGCGAACTGCACGTAGCACAGTGCGAACACACGTAGCGTAGTGTTGCGTAGTGCTGCGGTCATTTTTTGCTTGCTTGCGGTCCTCAACGTCAAGTTGGCGACCGCGAGCAAGCAAAATGACATCCCGGCGAGACTTTTTTCTTGTTCGCGATCAGCAACTTCAAGTTGGCGATCGCGAGCATGGAAAATAAACCTCCCGGCGAGATTCCCAACGCGAGGAGGTCAGGTTTCTCATTGTGAGTGGTCGCGTATGCTCGCGACCGCTCGCGATGAGAAACTACCAGTTCGCGTTGAGAAAGCTGAAGCTCGATTAAAAATCTACTCGAGCAGCAGAAAACTACAGCTCGCACTGTGCAAGATGCCATTTTCAATGATTGCACAGTGCCGGTTGCTAGTCCGCACTGTGCAATCATTGAAAACGACATCTGGCACAGTGCGAACAAGGTACTACGCAGTTCTCGAAGTGCTACGCGTAGCTCGCGTAGTGCAAACTTCACTTTGCGTAGCTTCGCGAAGTGCTACTTCGCGAACTACGCCCAGGCCTAATCTAAAGTCCTGTTGCCGGGGAACAACCTTTACAACGCAACTTTTACAACGCACTACCATTACAACGCATTTTTTACAACGCATAATCCATTACAACGCATGACATTACAACGCATGACACTACAACGCATTTTTAAAAACTACCTTTACAACGCATTCCATTACAACGCATACTACCATTACAACGCATACCATTACAACGCATAATATTACACTATACTATCCAACACTTACCCTACTGATGCACCCCCTGGAGTTAGAATAGTAATTTTTACCCCTATACTATCCAACACTTACCCTACTGATGCACCCCCTGGAGTTAGAATAGTAATGTTTACCCCTATACTATCCAACACTTACCCTACTGTTGCACCCCCTGGAGTTAGAATAGTAATTTTTACCCCTACACTATCCAACACTTACCCTACTGATGCACCCCCTGGAGTTAGAATAGTAATTTTTACCCCTATACTATCCAACACTTACCCTACTGATGCACCCCCTGGAGTTAGAATAGTAATTTTTACCCCTATACTATCCAACACTTACCCTACTGATGCACCCCCTGGAGTTAGAATAGTAATTTTTACCCCTATACTATCCAACACTTACCCTACTGTTGCACCCCCTGGAGTTAGAATAGTAATTTTTACCCCTACACTATCCAACACTTACCCTACTGATGCACCCCCTGGAGTTAGAATAGTAATTTTTACCCCTATACTATCCAACACTTACCCTACTGATGCACCCCCTGGAGTTAGAATAGTAATTTTTACCCCTATACTATCCAACACTTACCCTACTGATGCACCCCCTGGAGTTAGAATAGTAATTTTTACCCCTATACTATCCAACACTTACCCTACTGATGCACCCCCTGGAGTTAGAATAGTAATTTTTACCCCTATACTATCCAACACTTACCCTACTGATGCACCCCCTGGAGTTAGAATAGTAATTTTTACCCCTATACTATCCAACACGTACCCTACTGATGCACCCCCTGGAGTTAGAATAGTAATTTTTACCCCTATACTATCCAACACTTACCCTACTGATGCACCCCCTGGAGTTAGAATAGTAATTTTTAGCCCTATACTATCCAACACTTACCCTACTGATGCACCCCCTGGAGTTAGAATAGTAATTTTTAGCCCTATACTATCCAACACTTACCCTACTGATGCACCCCCTGGAGTTAGAATAGTAATTTTTACCCCTATACTATCCAACACTTACCCTACTGATGCACCCCCTGGAGTTAGAATAGTAATTTTTACCCCTATACTATCCAACACTTACCCTACTGTTGCACCCCCTGGAGTTAGAATAGTAATTTTTACCCCTATACTATCCAACACTTACCCTACTGTTGCACCCCCTGGAGTTAGAATAGTAATTTTTACCCCTACACTATCCAACACTTACCCTACTGTTGCACCCCCTGGAGTTAGAATAGTAATTTTTACCCCTATACTATCTAATACTTACCTTAAATGTAATTTAATATTATGCGTTGTAATGGTATGCGTTGTAAAGGTAGTATGCGTTGTAATGGTAATGCGTTGTAAAGGTATTTTTTAAAAATGCGTTGTAGTGTCATGCGTTGTAATGTCATGCGTTGTAATGGATTATGCGTTGTAAAAAATGCGTTGTAAGTGCATGCGTTGTAAAAGTGTGCGTTGTAACGTCATACATCCCCTGTTGCCAGGGGTTCCTTACTTATAAGGTTGGACCACAGTTCTTTTTCCTTTAATCACACACCTTAGCACTTGTACAGTCAATTATTGTTTTTCCTACACATATTTCTTGCTTTCGGAGTGTTGGTAGCTGATGATGAGATCTTGAGGTAGCAGGCGAGTACCATCCTGCTTAACCCTCCTTGGTGTTGCTACCGTGAGGCACCAACACTCCCGTTCACTCTTTTTTCATCTCCTTTTTCATCACGTTTGGGTGTTGGAGACATAAGTTTTCAGACGCATTGATAGTCATCCTGCTCTACCTCGTATGCAAAATATTTGTCTATCCTCTTCTTTTTCTAAGTGAGCTACACCGACGAATAGCATAGATGAAACAATCGCTTGCTTTAAAGATTGTCTAAAACGTATGACAACCGGTACGGATGTATGAATTACTCGCTCACATTGTGAACAGGTCCTTTTGTATACAGTGCATTGAGTGGGGGACGACCTGTTCTCTGCCCCTTCAGCTCCTTCAGCTCCTTATTGTAGACTGGTCTTGAGAACGGCAGCTTAGCCGTGAGAGCTTTTTTAGATTTTCATTTGTATACGAGGCACAACACAGAGCATTTCTACTTGGTTGGTTACCTGTTGGTAGATCTTAATTGCATAACAGAACACACTCTCCCCTTCTTTTTCCTCTTTTTTTTCCCCATTAGTTAATATATCATTAACACGGTCCACAACGGTGGGAGGATGGATAAGTTTTGTCTAGCTTTCACAGATGAACACATAGCATCAATATTATCAGGCCCCTCCCTCCTACCCAATGCTACTCTCAACGGGACAACCTCAGCTCGGGATGAATGGGAAAAACTGTTTAATACTAGGAAACGACAAATAAGAATTGCACTCCATGGAGCGCTCATGACGGAATATCTCAGGGCAGGCGCAGCGCCAGCCAGTCTCCTAGTACGAATTGAGCCTAAGATCTTTTTGGAAGACAAGAGATTCCGGGTGGACTGGAGCTACATAGCGAACAAGTGCACCCGGGATTGGCTTGTCTTGATAATTAATACAGCTAAGAGGCTCAGTGATGAACTCCTAAAAGAAATTCTGGACATAGAGGAAACCCTTAATGCAGATACCACCATCACTGACACGAAAGAACAATTAGCTAGAATTCAAAATGACCTTAGTGAATATCAGGCATACATGGTCAATCAAAAGATAAAAGGCCTAAAGCGCAATTTAGAGAGGTTTAGCCATGAATGGGCTTTTCCCTACGTTGAAGACCAGTATTACCAGCAGTCTCAACCACTACCCATGTTTCCACCTGGGGGGCGGGGAGGTCGTCAACAGGGCAGAAGGACACCTAACAACTGGACGTTTGATAATACAAGCAGTGAAGATGACAAGACCACTGCCCAAACATCTACCTCTAACCAAAAGGTTAGATTCAATCCCCAGGACAGAACCAACGAGGATTTGGGAGCAATGTTTAGGGTTTTTTTAGGCCAACAGACACACAACACTGCAGATTAAAGGGGGAACAACTACAGAGGCCGGGGACGGGGTCGGGCTCGTCAGAACCCGAACTCAACTTGGCAATCCTTCTCCCCGAGGATCACTCGCAGCAGAGGCAGAACACCCCTATAATTGTAAATGACAACAACATCGTGGTCAATCTTTCTAAATATCCTCTCACAGACATGGAAATTGAAGTACTTAACAAAGGGTTGGGGTTTGTCCCCACCCCCCAGCATGACGGGTTCCAACTTCGGGCAGAACTGTACGGGCTCATGAGGAAGATTAAACTTAAGAAGTATTTTGATGGGAAGGAAAAGGAGAGTGTGTCTAATTTCTCCACAAACTTACGGTGCCCCTCCCAGTTTTGTCCCCCCGCAAATACAGTAGGCCCTGAAACTGTGGTTTTTGAACAGAAGATCTTACAGGATATCAGCCAGATTGAACACAATATGCACACTGTGGGCCACAGTAACATGAGTTCGAGAGACTGGCAGGCATTGAAAAGTCTACAAAACAACCAGACAATCACTATCAAGCCAGCCGATAAAGGCGGGGCGGTGGTAGTGATGGATACCCTTGATTACGACACAGAAGTGGCTAGGCTTCTGGGGAACCGCTGTAATTATAGACCCTTGGCGCGGGACCCCACCAATGACCTGCAGGCGACCATCATCCAATTGGTGACCGAGGCTAAAGAAAAGAAATGGGTTACATACAGGGAAGCCGAATTTCTGATTAACATGAAACCGAGAATGCCGGCGTTCTACATTGTACCCAAAATCCATAAGAAACAACAGCCTCCCCCGGGACGACCCATCGTCTCTGGCATTCAATCATTATTAGAACCACTATCACAGTTTGCAGACTTCTTCCTAAGGGAATGTGTCATCACCCAACCCTCATACGTCCAGGACACCAGGACGTTTTGAGAATACTGGAGAATGTCTCATACAATCCAGCAAACCAATTCCTTGTAACCATTGACATAGAGTCGTTGTACACCAGTATCCCTCAGGAGGCGACGCTGGTGGCAGCAGCGCGTGCCCTGAGGGATTCTGAGTGGTTCTATGACTGTCCACAAACCTTTGTCCTTCAATGCATAGAGATTGCATTGACCCAAAACTTCTTCTCATGCAAAGATCAGGTATATCTCCAGGTGTCTGGGACTTCGATGGGGGCTACATTCGCCCCCAGTCTGGCCTGCATTTATGTAGGCCAGTTTGAAGCGTACCACATCCATTCTGACACCAATCTCTTCCAGAGGAACATTGTCCTCTGGAAGAGATATATAGACGATGTACTGTGCATATGGGAAGGCACGGAAGAGAGACTTAAGGATTTTCTTTCTTGGCTGAATGGTCTAGATAGCTGTTTAAAGTTCACCTGGGAAATGAGCAAAACATCTGCAGCATATCTGGACCTTGATATTCAGGCAGAGGATGATAAGCTCGTGACCAGGGTACATCACAAATTAACGGATAAAAACTCCCTGCTACACTATAGATCATACCATCCCAGAGCCCTCCGCGACAACTTGCCTGTGGGACAGTTTTTAAGATATCGCCGAAACTGTTCCACCATACAGGAATAATCTGAACAATCCAATGTATTGGCCACTAAGTTAGAACATCGAGCATACCCCAGAAAGGTCATAAGACAAGCAAAAAAACGAGCATATAACACGTCCCGTGCAGCCCTGTTGGAAAAAACCTCTAAAGAAAAAAGTGAATGTATTCCAGTGGTCACCACCTTTGGGCCACTCTCCACCAAAATCAGGCAGATTATCCGTAGGCATTGGCATTTGCTCAGTACCACCAACATGCAAATGCCTCCACCTCGTTTTGCATTTAAACGATCGGCGAACATCCGAGATCGGCTGGTCCATACCAGACCCAAAATAAGTCCACGTGAGACCAACATCCCTCCGGGGCACTACCCGTGTGGGAATTGCTCTGTGTGTGCATTCACATCACCTACCAAAAACATCACCCTTGCAAACAAAAAAACCTGGTTTTTAAACAAATTCAGCAACTGTAACACTTCTCATGTCATCTATAGACTAACATGCCCCTGCGAGCTCCACTACATCGGCCTTACCACCAGGAAGGTAAAAACAAGGATACAAGAACACCTTAGTACACTTCGCGCAGGCAAATTGAGCACCCTTTTCAGACACAAAAACATACCCCTCAAGACGTGCGCTGGGTAGTGCTGGAAAAAGTTAGAGGCGATCAGTTCAATATTGAATCCAGATTGAGTAGTAGGGAAGCACGTTGGATTTACCAGGAGGGTGTGGACCAAAATGGACTGAACGACCTTATTGAATGGAATAAGGTGAATACATGAATCGCCTAATCCTTCCCTCATACCATCTAAGGTTCATTAGTATTCAGATCCCAGTCAGCATAAATTTGGGAATTATACATCCAATAGGTCCAAACACTCAGGAATGAGTTAACCCAAAGAGTGCATCCATAACGGGTCACAACTCTCATTGCCACAATTTGAGAACATGAGTATACAAAGCTTTTACCTATCATTAATGTGGAAGTGACCGGACAGGGCAATATACTTCCATCAACCACCTGGTCAGTTCCCAACAGAAAACTAAAAACTACAAAGGGCCATGTATCCGAAGGGTTATTTTTGGAAAGACCTGAGTTCCGGTTTTAAATGTTACAAATAGGTCGATTTATATATATTCGACATTATCCACCACTGGGGTATAGTAATCATATGCAGTAGAATACCTTTGCAAACTAACAGGGGTTGGTACAGTAAGGAACCCCCCACTGCAAAATGGCAGCCCTTTTTTACACTACGCGAATTCCCTGATGAGAACGGGACCTTTGAAGGCAGGTCACGTGGTGAACGTAACTACGTTCTTATACCGCGAAACACAACAGCCGCGTTGTTGCTGGGCTGAGTAAACGCCAGTTACGGACGCTTTCAGGGTGAGTCTTGTTTTATGTCATTTAACTTGGGGCATTCGGCACGAAAACATTAAAGGATAGGAACCTGGCAAACCTCAGTTAGAGCGGGAGGTTTTAACGTGTATGGGTCAGGCAAGAACTCCATAAAAGGTATGCCACTGTAAGGGGTCACAGCTTACCGAACAGGATGCCAAACACGAGGAAGTTTCAAGGAAGGACTTAGATGCTGGGTAGACACCTAACAGGACGGGGATACACCAGCACTAATTATCGATGACACCACTCAGGGTAGGCATCTGATACCGACAGCCATACAAGCGTTGTTGTACATTATATATTACAGACTCACGATTGGAGTTGAATAAGCAGAGCCTTGAATGCGTATACACAGCCACAAGGACTCAAGGGTAAAGGTATGCCCATGGTGGGCAATATCCCGGTAAATATGATATGGTGTGACTCAGAATGCAATACATAGGACATCAGTCCCGTGGTCAACCGGTTGCCAACCAAGCCTGTCCTGTGTTGCTATGTTTGTTTATTTTTCTTTTTTCTCCAACAGAATTGTTTTTAATTGACAAACAGAGGTGCAGGGTGAAACGAACAGACCCCACACCCTGAAGAAGTTGCCGTGAGTTTTTGTCCAGTGGCAATGAAACATGTCGGCATTTTAAACATGAGCAATCACGCAGCTTAGAATAAAAAACGCAAGCCAGTGTGATCTAGCTCAAATTTGGATATCATTGTATATCACTATGGGGTTCAATATGGTGCACACACTATAGCACAGTTCTTTTTCCTTTAATCACACACCTTAGCACTTGTACAGTCAATTATTGTTTTTCCTACACATATTTCTTGCTTTCGGAGTGTTGGTAGCTGATGATGAGATCTTGAGGTAGCAGGCGAGTACCATCCTGCTTAACCCTCCTTGGTGTTGCTACCGTGAGGCACCAACACTCCCGTTCACTCTTTTTTCATCTCCTTTTTCATCACGTTTGGGTGTTGGAGACATAAGTTTTCAGACGCATTGATAGTCATCCTGCTCTACCTCGTATGCAAAATATTTGTCTATCCTCTACTTTTTCTAAGTGAGCTACACCGACGAATAGCATAGATGAAACAATCGCTTGCTTTAAAGATTGTCTAAAACGTATGACAACCGGTACGGATGTATGAATTACTCGCTCACATTGTGAACAGGTCCTTTTGTATACACAACAACTGCTCACAGAAACAAAAATAAGACTACAAATAGTAGGATATCCACAGAGAGCAAATAAGCAGCCATATTAGAATAGTCAAGTTGGTCTGCCCAATCAATCCTCTATATCCAATTCACAAGGGATCCCAGACATATGTCACGATCAGGTATTGGCTAGTCAATTAAAATTGAAAGAGAAAGAGTAAGAAAAGCAGGGAGGAAAAAAAATATTACTTAAAAAAAAAAATTGGTAGGAGACCTCAGATCAGCAGGAAGAAACTTCTACTATATAAGTTATCCCCCCAACATCTCCGGAAATGCAGCTAAGGCTTTTAAGCACAATTTAATAAAAAAAAACACAGACACTGATCTCAGACCCATACTTCAATATAAAAAAGGGCATCTTGGTTAATGACCTTATATTCTTCACAAGAAAGAGGACAAAATGGCGCAAGACCATAACTAAACTATTGAACACACAAGAAACAAAAAACATACCATACGGTGTAAAGCTACTGATCACTCCCTCTCATAGACTAGGAGCTGCACTGAATATAACAATCTATAAAAATGGAACTGTACTCATTCAAGCAAAGGGCCAAGATCTAATAAAATTTGACGAACACTTCGCCACACTGAAAGAAGAAGTCTATTATTCCACTTGTCCAAGAAACCAACAAAGCCCCTGTGCAAATTCAATTACACATCACAAACGAGTAACACTGAGAGCGGAACATGGGAAGACAATAGATCCACAGATGTCAAATCCTTCCCCAACAAATGCAATAGAGCTGGACAGAGGCTCTTCACACCTAATTGACTTTTCATCAACAATCACGATTAATCCTTCAACACCATCCCGCAACGAAAGTCAAATTCCCGCACAATTGTTCACGGCAGCCTCCATGCTGAGAGCTAATTGCCACATACACCAAGAAATAGTTAAACGACAGTTGAGACAGCCTGCTATGCAAACAAACAAAGGGGATTATTCTACAAAGCCACCTAACCACCATTCAGTGCTCCACTTACATCTAAGGCACCAGACAGTAGGAGCTCACCAACTAATCCAATAAAAAACCTGAGTGTCTCCCCCCAGGATAGAAGAAAAACTAGAAGCATAATCAATGCCGTACCTAAGATAATGGGCAATGGGACATTCGATGGTGAATTACCAAACAATCAATTGTCAAGTTTCCTGAGCTCATCCTTCATCCCCCTGCTCCTGTAGTGAACCCAATTACTCAGAATCTAAATTCCAGTAACCTACTACAAACCATTTCTAAAGCTATACGTGATCTGAAGAATATTGCGCGCCTCATAGAAAACTCACTCTCCAAATTCAAGAGTATTCAAGAGGCAGTACTCTCACTACATAGCAATATAAAAGCTACATCAATGTCTCTATCAAACAGACAACATCAACCACGCAAACTCCCTAGTTATCTATCGGACGAGGAAACGCAAGCCCTACTGCAATCCTACGAACCGACTCAGACCACAGCTAACCTATATAACAAGAACGATGTAAATGTAATCAGCTCAGTCCCAATCAACTCCTTCAGAGAAGTCAGGCCTAGTTACAGAAAATTAAATATGAATAACTTGACGTGAATAACACTAACCACCTTGAATCAAGACACTATTCTGGATTCTCAAAAACCACTCACAGGTCAATTAATCAATTGCCGCTCAGCAGTGAAACACGCGCCAGACATCGCTGATCTTCTCTTGAGTCAGGAGATTGATGTAGCGATCCTAACTGAAACATGGCTCACTGAATCTTCCTCGACATATTTGGATCTACTGGTGCACCCTAACTATATAATTGTGAGGCAAGACAGGCAACAGAGAAAAGGAGGGGGTATTGCAGTCATTCATCACTCAGAGCTCTTGGTTACTCCATTGCCTGCTGACTCTCTTAATTCATGTGAATACCTCGCACTTTCCATATTAAATACTGAGAAACAGCTATGCAAGGTCCATGCATTCTATCACCCGCCAGGCAAGAATGAACCTTTTATCACCACATCAAACTCCTCCACACACTCAAATGACATATTCCTAGGGGACTTAAACTTACACTGGAACGATTCAAATGACAGCCAGGTTAACATCATCAAAGACTTCCTAGCAGATCAAAGTCTAGTACAAACCTGCATGCTTCTAATGCTTGTGAAAAGCTCCAAGCTAGACTGAATCATATCTAAAGATAAAGCTGCGAACTTAACCTCAATAATGCCTTGCGACTGGCCAGATCATCACATAATAACTTTCCAAATTCCTAGAGTATTAAAGAAAAATTCACTCAACCAATCAAACCTTACAATGGGTAAGGACCACAAAGAACGTGGACAACGAGAAGCTTGCTTCGCTCTGCAGAGGGATCTTCACCCTCCCAGAAATTCGACAAACGCTAGCGGACTCACAGAGCACTACAATGCAAAGATATCAGAGATAATGGACACTATAGCACTGTTAAAACTAAAATGAACTACGGACAAAGATAAAAATACCTGGTTCAGCGGAGCACAAAATGAAGAAAGAGATAAGCTGAGACTAGCAGAATGGAAATGGAGACAACTATTATCATCCCCACAGCTAAAACTGCTAAGAGAAAACAGAAATGCCTACAACAAAAATATTCTGAAACAAAAAAGATTTCTTCAGAACTTAATTGGAGAATGTGAAAAACAGACCTCGGAAACTCTTTGAATTCGTTAAACATCAATCGAACAAAACAGAGAAATCCGCACTAGAATCAACTAAATCTCAAATTAGCGGTGAAGAATTCACAAATTTCTTTACATCCAAGGCCACGTCCTTCAAATGTGAGCTCAGAACAGTAGCATCTTCTTTGGAGGCTTCACAACCAAGTGATTCATCACTGCTCAATCAATCAGTACCCAAAAACAAAGCTTAATGGTCTACTTTTAAACTATATGACCACAACAACATCCTTACAAACTTATCGATCATTAAGCTTAACAACCACTACAATGATCCACTCCCTGCAAAATTTGTGCTGTACATTGACCAGGAGATCATCCCCAGTTGGACATCGATGGTCAATACTTCCCTGTCTCAAGGATCCTTCCCAGACTGTCTAAGATGGGCCAAGTCATTCCCATCATGAAAAAAACAAGAGAGAATCCCGCAGAACCCAACAATTTTTAACCAGTATCCAACATTCTCCTATTAGCAAAATTGATAGAAAAATGTGTTCATCAACAACTAAGTCAGCACATCTCTAAATTTTAACTACTATATGATTGCCAATCAAGATTTGGATCAAATCATAGAACGGAAATGGCAATACTGCACATAGTTGATGATGCATTACTCTCTCTGGACCAAAACAAAGCATGTCTTTTAATCCTTCTTGATTTATCATCTGTGTTCAGCTCAGTTAACCACGACATGTTGCTAGAACGTCTGGAGAACAGGATGGGTTTTTCTGGGAAGGTTCTTGAATGGTTCAAGTCCTACTTGAGGTACAGATCACAAAGATTTCTGGGGAATAAAAACCATCAGCATCCTCCCCCATTCAGATAGGGGTTCCAGAGGCTCAACCCTCTCCCCTTCACTATTCAACTTATATGTGGAACCACTAACGGATATATTCCGCCGTGCCAACATATTTTTCCACATATACGCTGATGACATTCAGATTTACATTAAGATTTCCTCTTTGGAGGAGATCATAACAATGAGCAAGGCATTAAGAGCGACGATAATATGGTTAACAAGCAATCAGCTTAAATTAAACGCGAAAAAAATGAATTCCTCCTAATATCCTCCACCAAAAGCCTGTCCATTATAAAAGAATGGACCAACGTGATCACCGCACTCAACTGCATCCCGAACATTGTAGAATCAACCAAATCTCTAGGAATCACTCTAAACCAGAGCCTAAACATGCAATCACACATCAACATGTTGGCTAGAAATGTACGATTTCACCTGACCTATATTAAGAAATTGAAACCATTCATCGAAGCAGCAGACCTAAAAATGGTAGTTCAGGCATTAGTAATCTTGATGAATGAATACGGATGCACAACACTTTCTGGGCTCCCCAAAATTGCAACAGCTCATTTAAAAGCCTTTCACAATGCAGCAACAAGGTGTATAACATATAGGTTCAAAAAAATTCGACCACATCGGAATTCAGCTCAAATTGTAGTGTATAACACTCAAAGCACTACACTTCAATTCACAAAGATATCTAGCTCAGAAATTGGAGATTTTGGGCAGAAGCAGACAATCAGGGTGTGCCAGAGACCTAGTGCTTCAGTCACCGATTTTTCGGAAAAAAATAAACTTATAACGAAGCGTTCTCAGGTGCTGCACCGAGAATATGGAATTTGCTACCTCCAACCATCAGAAGGTTACCCAACCCCACAAGATTCAAGAAATAAACCAAGATCTTTCTAATGAGCAAATTCCTACTAATACAGAACAACCACATAAGATTCGCCTAAATCCTCTCTCTTAGAGACACAGGAGCTTTTTTGCTAAGATCCAATTTCACCTGTTTAACATAGGTTCTTACTTCCCTTGATGATATAGTTCCTCTAGACTTACATTCTGTGAATGTGCTAAAGACTTTCTTATTGAGTGATGTGGCTGTGACAACTTTGAATTGGACTTTAATATGTTAGATGCTATCCAGAGTATTGCACTAAAGAAAAAGTAATCATGTCCTGTACTGTGAAGCGCTCTTCTACCATATGGGGTCAAGTTTGCGCTATACAAAACACTGGATAAATAAATAAGTGAAGCGAGTGAGCCAGAGCTCATCTAGAAGGGCTCAAGGAAGTTCTTCCCCAAACAAATTAAAAAAAATAATGGGTCATATGGTGCATTTAAAGCACAATTTTCACACACATTTGTTAAAATGCCTCCAGCTCTGAAAGGGCTCTAAATAAATATTCAAGTTTTTCCCAGTTTGCAGAGCCAATGAAACCTGATGCTCCACAGGAGTGTACCATAAAATATTTTTAAAAATGTTTTCTGACTACTACTATATGGCAAAACTTATCTCCACAGTGCCAGTGTCAGTGTTTTGTCATGGCATGGACTTCCCTTATATAACATGGATGGCCCTTATGTGAAATATCACATACGCTATGCCAGTACTAGCATTTTACCATAGGTGCCCATTATGCCAAGAATTACCTCCAGTGTTCCATTGTCAGTATTTTACCATAGGTGCCAATTGTGCAAAGAATTAACTCCAGTATTTTTTGACAGGTGCTTTTCTGGTTAAGAATCAACTGCAAAATGAGGGACAGAAGCCAACTTGCTTCTTGGACAAAGGTGTGCACTACTTTGTGGATATACAAACATTAAACACAACTTAACAATAAAATGAATTTGCATTTCGCTGGTGATTTTCATACAATCCTCCTTGGTTTTAATCACAAAATTGTTGCTTCACTTTGCTTTACATTATCACATAACACTATAAATGTGTCAACCTAACTATATAACAAACAACTAAGTTTTCATGTCATACAAAAATAACATCCGCCCAATGCATTTCGGGACTGGCGTCCCTTCATCAGGGGCACATCTGTAAAAACAAAAGGATCATGTTTACATGTACAATCATAGAGCGATAGCCCACATAACATCTTCAATTCAGTTCTTGCCCAAGGAACCAATAACGGAAATTTACCTGTGTAAGTGAGCCCTCTCTTAAAGTAGTGTCTTTAGCTGACAAGTTATTAGTAAATAGTCAACCAGCCCACCATGTCCCGTGTTTACAAATTTGGTGACCAAGTCTTAAGCCCACATCATACTATGAGGTACTCACATGACACAAAACTAGTAAATCAACATGCTTTCCTTAATGGAGACGAGCATGCTGAGAAGCTGCTTCCTCTCTAAAATGATTCCATGTACTTTAGGTACATTACAGATTGGATCTGAGTTGCCCTTATAAGTCCCTAGTATATGGTATACTATGTACCCATGGCATAGGTATCACAGAGGCCTACCAGGGGCTGAAGCATGTATTATGCCACCCCTGGAAAGCAACCCAAAGTGACACCACAGATCTGCTACTGCAGCCTGGGTAAGGTGGTGCATGCACCCCTTACTGTGATATAGGTTACCTATATCACTATATATATATATCTATATATATATATATATTACTTCAACCAAGGGTTGCAGGTGTTCCACGATCCTCCAGAACGAGAGGGCGTCTCGCAAAAGCCAGCACCTGCAAGCTGGCGACACACAACCACCAGTCTTTCTCCAGGTAAGGACAAAAGCGCGAGACAGCTCCGGGATAAACTGCAACTGACTTTAATAATACCAGCGCTCTGTGTACAACAACTCGTGAAACGCTAGGTAGACGCGTTTCGCTGTGATAGCTTCCTCAGTGCCCGTTTCAAAAGTTTAACAATGTCCTGGGGGTCTGCTGGTATTTTAGCTGTTAATGCGGCCACTCCCAGTCAGGTGCTTACTTGCCCCTCCTCCACCTCCGAGGCTGTAGGACATCTCGCGCTCCACCCACCAGCCACTGCATACTGGGAATTGAAGTCCTCCATGAGTGCCCATTTAGTGATAGGGCCTCTCAGGCAACAAGTGATGCCCCAAACCAGTTTGGATGGTGGCCCCCACTCCTCCGCAGTTCCTTGGGGGGTGCAAGTCAGTTCCAGTCTCTCTTATCAGGCAAATGATTTGCCTCCTCTCTCCCCTTGCGCCAATAACCTCCGTATGGAAATATGCAGCGTCGGGGGGGGGTATCGCAGTGTAGACAATACTTCAACCAAGGGTTGCAGGTGTTCCACGATCCTCCAGAACGAGAGGGCGTCTCGCAAAAGCCAGCACCTGCAAGCTGGCGACACACAACCACCAGTCTTTCTCGCGCTTTTGTCCTTACCTGGAGAAAGACTGGTGGTTGTGTGTTGACCCCAGTAATCTGTGGGTTTTTGTCTTGTATGGAGGAGTCATAGGCATGTATAAAGATCTTCTGTAGCATTAAGGCCTGTTGGGTGTTTGGTATTCAGTTCCAGGATATACTTTGTTTCGAGTTGACGTAATCTATGTTCTCTGTCACCCCCTCTTCTGCTGGCTGGGATTGAGTCTATCACAAAATATCTTAATTCACTGCTCCGAGAGCCGTGTTCAGATTTGAAATGTCGGGCTACAGGATAAGTCTCATCTTGATTGGTAATTGCCCTTAGATGCTGTAGTATGCGTTTGTGTACTTGTAATTTTGTGCTACCCACATATTGTAGGTTGCATGGGCATGATAGTACATATACAGCAAAATCTGTTTTGCATGTTAGGAGCTTAGATATTTTGTGTTTTTTCTCACTGAAGGGGTTGATGTAACAGGTTTTGTTTTCTCCCTGTAAGCAGGCTTTACACGTTTTGCATTTAAAAAAACCCTTGTGAGTTTGGAGCCAGCTCGTAGATTCTATGACTTCTGGGCTTGTTTTAACTAAGTCATCTCTCATAGAGCGGCTTCTACTGTAAGTTTTTGGGGGTCTTTTCGGAAGTTCAGATCCTATAACGGGGTCACTGAGAACCATGGACCAATTACGGTTTATGATTGATTCAATATTTGCCCGTTGTTGGCTATGTTGTAGTATGATTCTAAAGTCGCCCCTGGTATTGTCATCTAATGCAGTTTCATGTGTGCTTTGCCTTTCCAAGAGGAGTGTTTCCCTGTTTTTGAGCATAGATTTAGTGATCGCATTTTGTATGACCTTTTTTGAATAACCCCGTTCTTGAAATCTTTTACTACTCTCTTTCTGGGCTGATATGAGATCACTATCAAGGCTGTGTATACGTCTAAGACGAAGCATTTCCCCATAAGGGATACTGGTTATTAAATGCTTAAAATGTGAGCTACTTGCGTGCAGTGTGGAATTGCCTGCTGTTTTCTTGCGGAACAACTTTGTAACTATTTGGTTCTCCTTAATGTACACCTGGGTATCTAAGAATGTTACTGTAGAATCACTGATGTCCGCTGTGAAGCTTAGATTTAAGTCGTTGACATTGATGTCTTGTACAAATTCTTGTGCTTCTTCCTTACTACCATCCCATACCACAAACAAATCATCAATAAAACGCAGCCAAAGTTTTACATGAGAGCTGACTTTGTCATGATGCTGTGTTCTGAGGACCAGCTCCTCCCACCAACCCATATGCAGACACGCGTAGCTGGGGGAGAAGCTGGCCCCCATCGCTACGCCTCTTGTTTGTCTATATAGCATAATGTTGAACATAAACACATTGTTTTCCAAACAGAACGTAATCATCTTAATTAGCATGGCCTTGTGTTCTTTGCTTGTATCTAGCGCTTTGTCTAAGAAAAAGTCTATAGCTTGTAGTCCATCTTTGTGTTGAATACTCGTGTATAGAGAGACGACATCGAGTGCTATGAAGTGAAAGCCATTTTTCCATTCAAGGTTAAGTATTTTTCTTAGAAAATCTCTGGTGTCGCTCACATATGACGGTAAAGCTTTCACTAATATATATATATATATATATATACACACACACATATAAACCTATAAGTCACTCCTATGGCAGGCCTTATCAATCCTGAATGCAGAGTGCTTGGTTCTTACGTGAGTACGTGAGAGGGTGCCCCTGCATGAGCAGAGACCCTTCTCTGATGCTGTTTGTAGTGCAGCCTGACCATATACTCTTAAGTGCATTATAACCCAATGGTAAATGCTAACTTTAGACTGGCTGCACGGAAACATGTTGTGTTTGGTGTCAAACACCTTGGAATCATACCCCCACACCAGTAACTGGTATGGGAGAGTATGATCCCACCCTTCTAGGGGGAGAGACATGGCAGCACTGGTATACCCGGTAGAAACTTAATAGAGCCCTGGGATCGGAAAATGGATGCTGCAGCCACAGACACGGGTCTGGCCTCCGGCTGCTGACTGAAACTCCGGCAGGGGAGGCCTGGACAATAGGTTTCCTGTCGCAGGGAGCCAGACAGGCTTATGTGTATTGTGCTGGGTGGGAGCACTCTCTGAGTGCGTTGAAGTCGTGCACTGGGGGCACATTTGGTGTCCCTGTGCATAGTCCAGCTCAGGGACACCAGGGGCTTCCAACCCCTGCTTTGGAGTGAAACTGGACAAAGGAAATGGGTGTAGCCACCTCACTTTCCAAACCCTCCCATTGGTGAGTCCCCAGAGCTAGTCCAACCCCTTCCTTTGGTATAAGTAAGGAACTTCTGTAACCAGAACTTTAGATATCCCTGGATGAAACTCTGAAGCTGAATCCTGGAACTTTGATGCTCTACTCAAGACTAAAGGACTGAAGAAATCTCCCTTGGGGTCAAGGAGTGACTTCTCTGCTTGGCAGGCACCAATGAACCAATTTGCCGGTCTGCATTTACGAAGCTCCCGCCGGACTCCAAAGTATTTGCAGCCCAGGAAGAGGATTTCCAGACATGTCAGAGGTCGACCCAAGCCCCCGCAAAGCTGAGACCTGCAGCCCTTGTGACTAGCGTGGAACCGGAACTCTTGGTCACCGTGCACTTTTGCAAGTGCATTGACTTCTCGATGTCTCCTGAAGTCGTGATTGGGCTCACTTGTAGCCCCCACCTCAAGCACTGAATCCACCACAGATTGTCCGCCTAGTCACCCCAAGGGATCCATGGGCCGCCATTTTGAGTTTTGTCTCAAGGTCCCTTCGCAATCCCTGGTCTGTTGACTGGTCTGTCCCTGAGTGGGTAACTTTGAATTTCCTTGGACTTCCCTGGTTGCTTCTGATGTGCCCCGACTCCCTACCAAGTGGTGAGTCCCACAGATCTTGCTGGTCTGCACCAAAGCATCTTTCTCGTTTCTGTGTGGGTTGCTGTTGCCAAGGCTTGTTGTGTCCAATCTGGGCACCAACGCTGCAGCACTCAACATCCTTCGTGGCACAGATTGAATCCATCTCCTGGTTGTCATCAACACCTCCTGTTAATCGTGGCTGAAGAGTCAAGCTTCACATTCTTCACCTGAAATCACCCGACATCGGTGGGCATCTGCCCATCGTCTTCCTGGTCACTGGCTAGTGACCCAGACTCTGTCCCCTCTGCTTTCAGGTCCTTCTCATCTTTGATCCAGGCTTGGATCTCTGAGGACACTTCGCATATTCACGGCAGCAGCACTTCTTCGCCAGCTCCCATTGAAATCGACAACGCGACCCAACACCAAAAGACACCTATGCACCCGGCTTCCCTGCGTGAGGTAACACGAGTACTCCGGTGCTCCTGTGGGTGTTAGCCCTAGAAATTCCTAAGTCCAAAATCGTATGGGCCTGACTCAATTCTAAGTGTCACTAATCTTTAAAAATCTAACCGTGACTTTCCCCATAGAAGCTAACGGGAGCTCGCAGCTGTGTTCACACACTGCACACGGCCCCCTTGGGTCCCCTGTGTCACTGCCTTGGGTGGTTCCTTGGGGTCCCAGCAATTCTATAGGCTCTAGGCCTTGTGTCTAGTTAAGTCGTGGGTCTTATACCTCTATTTTAGTATATGGTTTGGCTCGCCCCTAAGGCCTGACGCGTATTTGTGCTATTTTACTGTGATTACCTATGTGTTTTGACCTCTAGTCTCATAAAGAGACTAGGAGGGTGTGTTTAGTAATAAATACATATATTTTATATATATAACTATTGTGGTTGTCTTTCCTTTAGCCAGAGATTATAGACTGCTAAAACAATCTGCTTTACATTCCTTGAAGACTTAGCCTGAAGGCTGCTCTCCATAGCTACCACTAGGATAGCTTTCAATAAAGGTTGTCTTTAACCTATCATCCATAAGGGGTTGTTTGGACTGGTACAGGGTGCCCAGTATAATTAGTGGACAGCATATACCAGGCCAACTTCTCACATTCTAGCCCTATTGAAAATGAAATGGCCAATCTTCAAGGGACCAAGGTTGGTCCACTTTCCATTTCAGTTATTCTTTATTACTTAGTTTCTGGTTGTATTATAATTTCGTTGTTTTTTTATTTATTTATTTTCCTTCTCCCATGCCCATTTTAGTGCGTTGACTCCTCGGTTTGCTTGGAGTGTTGGGGTGGGTGGGTGCATCTCCTCTTTCTCTTGTGCTCCCTCCTGCCTCGGAACCGCTCCCCAGAACTTTGGCGCACCGCCTGTTAAATTCCTCCTGCCGGGGCTCACTTGGCTTCCCCTCCACCTCCGTGTCTTATCTCCTAGCGCGGAGAGGAGCAAGGGAGCTTCGGGGTTTGGCAGGCTAAACAGAGCCTCCCTCTTTGCTCCTGCCATGCCTCTCAGCTTCCCCTCCCACTCCGCATCTTACCTTCTTGCATGGAGTAATGCACGGTAGCTGCAGAGAACGTCATGGGATTAGTGTGCTGAAACGGATCTACTCTGTCCGCTTCGTGTCCAAGGATCTATCTCCTTGCCCTCTGACATGCGTTCATCTGCAGCTCACCCTCTGTGCTCATCATGGACTCCAACTACTCAGGCCAGTAATCATGTCGAATCTGATGTCTCCCTCTATTTTTTTTCCTTTTTCTTGGCTAATTCAGTATTAATGCAATAAATTGTGATCCCTAGCCCTGGTGCTCCAGGATAGAGCCTGTGTCCAGTTGGCCATTTTTAATTGAAAATAAAGTTATTCAGATCATGGACACAGTTTTTGCCTAGTATGTAAACGCTCATGGTGAGTGAGACTGACTTTAAGACTGAAACGTTTTTGGCATTCAGATCACTGATAATGATTTTATTCAGTGTGGATTTTCCTGTCTTGATTAATATTGGCTTTACAACTGTAGCTTTTTTGAAATTCAGAGCACTGAAAAGGTTGGTGCCCAGTATGGACTCTCTCATGTTGAATTAAACTGGCTTTCTCGCCAAAGCTTTTTTGGCATTGAGAGCATTGATACGGTTTTAGATGAGTGTGAGTTCTCTCATGATCAGTAAGATCAGATTTCTGACTGAAGCTTGTCCATAATTCAGAGCACTGATAAGGTTCTTGCCCAGTATGTAAATGCTCATGTTGAGTGAGACATGCTTTCTGCCTGAACCTTTTATGGCATTCAGAGCACTGAAATAGTTTGTGTCCCGTATGGATTCTCTCATGTTGAATTAACCTCGCTTTCTCACTGAAGCTTTTTTGGCGTTCAGAGCACAGATACGGTTTTAGTCCAATGTGAGTTCTCTCTTGAGGAGCAAGACCAGATTTTTTACTGAAGCTTTTCCAGCATTCAGAACACCGATAACATCTTTGCCCAGTGTGAGTTCTCTCATTGTGAATGAGAGTTTTTTTCTGACTAAAACTTTTCTGGCATTCAGTGCACTGATATGGTTTGTGCCCAGTATGGTTTCGTTCATGTTCAATTAAACTTGATCTCAGACTGAATCTTTTCTGGCATTCAGTGCATTGATAAGGTTTTTCTCCTGTGTCATTTCTCTCATGCTGAGAGAGACTAGATTTCCATCTAAAGCTTTTCAAGCACTCAGAGCACTGATAAGGTTTGTGTCCAATGTGAGTTATCTCATGTTGAGCGAGACCAGTTTTCGGATTGAAGCTTTTCTAGCATTCAGAGCAATGATATGGTTTGTGTCCAGTGTGGAGTCTCTTGTGTCGAGTGAGACTGCCCTGTTGACTGAAACCTTTTTGACACTCAGGAAACTTTTAAGGTTTTAGTACAGTGTGAATTCTCTCATATTTAGTGAGGTGGGATTGAAAATTAAGGCTGTTCTCACATTCATTGCTGTTATCCAAGATGTGTTACTTTATGTTCCACTCATCGTTAACTTTTAAATACACTGCACATACTCAAACAGTTGTATTTAATTATTGATAGCTTTTACCTGGAAATATTGTTTCCCATATTTAAAGGCAGCCTATCTAACTTGTCTTACGAACTTTCACAAAGGAGCCCCCTTGTTTGTCACAAATCAGGACAACTATTATGTGCCACCAGTTTCAAAGATTATGATGGCATCGTAATATATGTTGTATCTAACACAGATATTTTTCTGTGTTGTTTTGTTATTATCATGCAGTTACTATGGAACTTAATCAATTCAATTATCTTTGTAGCAATAGAGTTAAGGTCATGTGACTTCACTTTCTGGTATTGTAGGACATATGATATCACCTGCTGTTCCTGTGATGTCATTACGTTGAGAAGATGTGTGAATCACATCCATTACCCCAGAAATTTTAGTAATAGTATTTTATTTAAGTAGTACTGACTCTGGCCCTATAACAATGAAGGTTATATGGGTAAAGAGACCTGGGTTTAAGATGTTGTCTTGAGGTATCTCATTATTGATTGTCCTTTGCTTCCATTATCTTTTTCATTAATATATTTGTGATGTTAATTGTATATTTTAATAATGTTTATGGGTTTTAATGTCTAATAAGCACATATCATTCCCTAGTAATAGTAATACAACACATTTGATTTAAAAAAAACTTCACCAACAGCTAGATGTAAAAAAAAGCTTTTTTCTAAAAGATTTTGCATAAATTGTACCTTCTATTTACTTCACATTGTGTAACTGTATTTTGGTTACCTAATCTACAAAGCCCTGCAAGAGTAAGACTTTAATCCTTGTCCTCGCTACTCCCGGAAAGTTGATGCTCAAAAAGCAGAGTCTTGCATTCCAGTAATCTACACAATCCCTGCAGTTAACTGATAAAAGGCAATAATTTACCCTTACACCTGAAAACACTGCATCCTAGAGAACTAACCCGAAAATCAAAGAAAGAGCTGGAGACACATTTGATTGCTCTAACATCTTAATTTAGTGCAGTAGAGCGTGAAGCCTGAAGATGTGTATTACCACTCATTTTGTGTCACTTGTGTGTACTGGCATGTGATGTCCATGTGCCTGCTGATTTTTTTGGCACTGAATATACAAATAAATTGCTGGCTTGTAAAGAAAGCATTGAATGCAACACTTCCCAATCACACCTTCTTCTAAAAAGACAAATTACCAGGAATATTCTATAAAGTGAATCATTGGTTCAGGAAGGTTCGGGGACCCCATCAGTTTGGTGAAAGAACTCTGGTTACGTTGACCATGGGTGACCAGTCAAAAACTATCCAAACCCTTCCTGCATTTGAATTAAATGCACTGTTCTGTTTTTACCCTGAGGTTTTTTCGAATCTGCTCAGAGCTTGAGGTATTAAAAGTACTTAGCTATCAACTATATTTGCTCAATATTAATCTTTGAAGAACTCTCTCACAATAAGCCAAATACCTGCAGCCTTCCTTTTCCTGCCCCTTTTTCACCCTTCAAGGACCTGCATTAAAATACTCTGCTGCAATAGACAGCTAAATAAAATCTACCTCTGCATGGGAACGTGGCTTTGATTCCAGGAAATATTCATATTAAAGGATAAAAAGTTTAGGTTATCTCACCTAGATCAATGGTATTTGAATCACTTTGAGGAACTCGCTTTTCAAAAATGTTAGATATTTCAACAGCCATTACAGTGTATTAATTACGTTGTATCTGGCTTACACTTCTATTCAC